>NC_090320.1:265990559-266621862 GCF_040869045.1 Eurosta solidaginis
TAGTGTGTTAGTAAGAGATCTGATGAAAGAAGTTTTTTAAATTTATCGAAGTTATTCTGGCATTGTGTAAACCAGTTCCACTTTGCATTCGTTTTTAGTAAATTATCCAAAGGGTTCCTAAGAACGCGCATCCCTCGGATAAACTTTCCGTAATAATTTATGGCACCTAAAAACGATCTTAATTCGCTGACTTCTTTCGGTGGTGGAAGTTCCACAATTTTGCTGATTTTATTCTTATCTGGCCTTACGCCTTTCTGATCGGTGTGATATCCCAAATACGTACAAGATTGTTGAAAGAATTTACATTTATTGAAATTGACCGTAATGTTGTGGAGTTTAAAACGTTCAAAAAGTTTAATTACTGCGCTTATATTTTCTTCTTTAGTTTTAGTAGCTACAACAACATCATCTAAATAGGGAAATACTCCAGAGAGTCCCGAAAGTAATGATTCCATAACAAGCTGAAACGCTCCGGGTGCAGATTTAACTCCTGGTGCTAAACGATTGAATGTATATAACCCGCGATGTGTGTTGATTACGAGAAGTTTTTTTGTTTCCTCGTCTACTTCTATTTGCATATAAGCATTGTTTAAATCGACTATAGAAAAGTATGAACAGCCGTTGAAATTAACAAAAATTTCGTCTGGTAGTGGCAATGGAAATGTGTGAGGCTCAAGCTGTGCGTTGAGGCCTTTAGAATAGTCACCACAGATACGAATATTACCTGAAGCTTTTTTGACTACCACGATTGGACCTGACCATTCGGAGAAATTGACTGGAGTAATAATACCGTAATCTTCTAATCTTTTCAATTCCCTTTCGACTTGTTCCCTTGCTGCATAAGGTATTGGTCTTTTTGGGTGAAACACCGGCACCGCTTGAGGCTTAAGCTGTAAGTGAACTTTGTATGCCATGCAGTGACCTATTTCATCTCTGAAAACAGTTGGAAACATCTGACGTAAATTCGGTTCGACTCATCGACTGCTAGTTTGGATGCTTCTGCATGAAGTGTAATCAGTGATGGGAGTGTCCCAAAGATCAAACAGAGAAATTATGTCTGTGCCTAACAAATTTAGGTTAGTAGAAACTGTGATGGTTGCTCGCTTGTTTTTTCCATTCACCACGACATTCGCATCAAATTCGCCAGCAATTGAAAGTGGATTTGCTGAAGCGTCGCGAATTGATTTTCTAACCGAACGTAATTGTGGACTGCCTATGCTGGCCCAGTTTTGTTTGGAAATAATGGTGATATCCGACCCGGTATCGTGTTGCAATTTAACTGTTGTGTTGTTAATTTGTATTGCCACGAAGCGTCGATTTTTAGCACCATTACCACACATTGTAAATACGCTTTTGATTGATTTACGCGGTTTCTTACTCTTTTTCTTCGTACTAGCATTTTTCGTTTTACGTTCCGAAAAGCACGTGCAATACCCTTCTTTATGTCCGACTTTACCGCATTGAGTACATTTGTGCTTACCTTGCGTAAAAGCAAACGTACCTTAGCAGCATCGTCTAATAATGCAGCATCAACTGTGAAGTTATCTTCATAGCGCACATACCATTTGGCAAAGGTTTGTCCTTCTTCCGCATCATAGCAAAATTCACGAATACCTTTCGAAATTGTTTCCATAATAGCCTCGGAACTGCCCGTTGTGCTTTGCGTTGCATTCATACCATTTTGCTCATTTGGAAATGTTGCAGCAATCAACCGCTCCAATAGTTGTTTTTGTTGATCTGCGGTTTCTTGTTGCCGCGCCAGAAGTGTTGCTACCACTTGCTCCAATGGGTTTGTCATTTTGGTACTGCTTTATTAAGAGCCTTTTATCTCCGCCACTGTTATGTTTGTCGGGTGTTAGCCGTAGCTCAATCTTTATTAAACATAAAATAACATACAATTTACAGGTCATAATTACATAAAAAAAAACAAATAAATATATAGTCTTACCGCGTATTTAATTACCAGTTGTTGGATGTTCGGCAGACAGAAAAGGAATATGTAACGTTATGTCCTTTGACACTTTTTTATACATTAGCGATGTCACATACATATTTAAATGAACGGCACAATACAATAGTAGATACTTATACAAATACATTTGACAAGTGAACATTTTCGGAATTTAATCTACAATTAAGGGTTGCCAACATCCCTTTTTCTTTTAGTTAGATGGTAATCTGGAGTCCAAGCTGGAGGTCTCTTGCGTCTCGTTGATCTTCTTAACTCTTGAGAAACTGCAGGTGGTTCAGTAGTTGACTCTCGAGCATCTGTAGGTGTATCATTGCTAACTGCTGTTAATGATTCGTTAACAGGAATTTCTATATTCGGAGACTGTGTCTGTTCCTCGGCTGGATTACTTAGCGTTGACTCTTGCCCTGTGGCAATGTCACTTTCTTGAACTCTTGAATTGGTTGAATCGGAATTCGAAGTTGTTGGCTTAGGTGGAAGCTCAAAATAATCATATAAAATATCCAATGTGTTGTTTGGTGTTTTTACGAATCTTGGTCGAAGCTGGTTTGAATGAGATTTTGCCACTCTAAATATGTCAGAGTTTTCGATTTTAACCTCGTAGTTAACTTTGCCTAGAACCTTTATGATTGTTCCGGGTGCCCAATAAGATTGGTTAAGTTTATATAACTTTGCGTAAACTAGATCTCCAACTTCATAATTTCTTTCTTTAGCTCCATGTCGCTTATTAAACTGTTGTTCCATGTGTTCGTTACGTGACTCATTGGATGGCTTCGAAATTTTAAGCATGTCGAACTCTGTTCGTAGTCTTCTCCCAACGAATAATTCAGCTGGCGATTTCCCTTGCGGTGCATTGCGATTGGGTGTGGTGCGATATGTTTGCAAAAACGTTTGTAAAATTTGGGTTGGCGTTCCCGCGTCCTCCAATTTCTTTAAAGCTCGCTTAAGCGTGTCCACAAACCGTTCCACTTGACCGTTCGGCTGCGGGTGATACGGCGCTGTGAATGTATGAGCGATACCATGACTTGCAAAAATCCGCAAACATTTTACTGGAAAATTGTGTACCATTATCGCTGACAATTAGCTCAGGATTTCCAAACTGTGATGTAAAATCTGAAATGCACTCTAAAACCTTTAATGATGTGATCGACTTAATTTGATATATTTGAGGCCATTTCGAGTATGCGTCGATTATTACCAAATAGTAAATTTGATTAACCGGACCTGCAATATCAATATGAATGCGTCGCATCGGATGCTCTGCATTACGCCATGAAGAAAGAGTTGTTTTTGGTAATGTTTTAGCAACAGTTGCACATTTTTCACATGATTGAATATACTGCTTTATATCCTCATCTATACCCGGCCAGTATGTATACATAACTTTGTGCTAGCGCTTTTGTGCGTTCAATTCCTTGATGACCTTTATGCAGTTGCTTTAAGATTCGATTGCGAAAACACTTGGGAATATCTAGACGATCTTTTAGCATGATGCAATGTTCAACCATACTCAGACTATCACGATGTGTATAGAAACTACGTAAATCGTTGCTGATTGTGTTCGGCCACTTACCAGTCTTCACGTGTTCTGTAACATCTTGTAAAAATGCGTCTTGCATTGTCGCTTTTTGTACCATCTGAAAAGTAATTGGCAGAAATTCTATGGCATCAATTGTAATTTGCTTAATATCACGTTCAAGCTGGCAACTTGCTATGACTGTTTCTGCATTAGGTTTTGATGTGCTTCTAATAAGACTTGAAAGTACATCAGCTGCACCAAATTCATTGGTAGGTACGTATTCTAAAATAAAATCATATGACATCAACGTTAAGGCCCACCGCTGAAGGCGGTTTGCAGAGTGTGCAGGAATCCCCTTCTTATTACCAAATATGGCAAGTAATGGCTTATGAACTGTATGTAAATAAAATTTTCTTCCATACAGGTACTTATGAAACTTTACCACTGCAAATACCAAAGCCAAGCCTTCTTTTTCAATTTGCGAATAATTCTTCTCAGCTTGTGTCAGAGCTCTTGCAGTATGCGCGATTGCTTTTTCACTACCATCTGCGTACAAGTGACAAATATATGCACCTAGACCCACGTTAGAAGCGTCCGCTGCTACCTTGATTGGCAGTTTGGGATCGTAGTGTGTTAGTAAGAGATCTGATGAAAGAAGCTTTTTAAATTTATCGAAGTTATTCTGGCATTGTGTGGACCAGTTCCACTTTGCATTCGTTTTTAGTAAATTATCCAAAGGGTTCCTAAGAACGCGGATCCCTCGGATAAACTTTCCGTAATAATTTATGGCACCTAAAAACGATCTTAATTCGCTGACTTCTTTCGGTGGTGGAAGTTCCACAATTTTCCTGATTTTATTCTTATCTGGCCTTACGCCTTTCTGATCGATGTGATATCCCAAATACGTACAAGATTGTTGAAAGAATTTACATTTATTGAAATTGACGGTAATGTTGTGGAGTTTAAAACGTTCAAAAAGTTTAATTACTGCGCTTATATTTTCTTCTTTAGTTTTAGTAGCTACAACAACATCATCTAAATAGGGAAATACTCCAGAGAGTCCCGAAAGTAATGATTCCATAACAAGCTGAAACGCTCCGGGTGCAGATTTAACTCCTGGTGCTAAACGATTGAATGTATATAACCCGCGATGTGTGTTGATTAAGAGAAGTTTTTTTGTTTCCTCGTCTACTTCTATTTGCATATAAGCATTGTTTAAATCGACTATAGAAAAGTATGAACAGCCGTTGAAATTAACAAAACTTTCGTCTGGTAGTGGCAATGGAAATGTGTGAGGCTCAAGCTGTGCGTTGAGGCCTGTAGAATGGCCACCACAGATACGAATATTACCTGAAGCTTTTTTGACTACCACGATTGGAGCTGACCATTCGGAGAAATTGACTGGAGTAATAATACCGTCATCTTCTAATCTTTTCAATTCCCTTTCGACTTGTTCCCTTGCTGCATAAGGTATTGGTCTTTTTGGGCGAAACACCGGCACCGCTTGAGGCTTAAGCTGTAAGTGAACTTTGTATGCCATACAGTGACCTATTTCATCTCTGAAAACAGTTGGAAACATCTGACGTAAATTCGGTTCGACTAATCGACTGCTAGTTTGGATGCTTCTGCATGAAGTGTAATCAGTGATGGGAGTGTCCCAAAGATCAAACAGAGAAATTATGTCTGTGCCTAACAAATTTAGGTTAGTAGAAACTGTGATGGTTTCTCGCTTGTTTTTTCCATTCACCACGACATTCGCATCAAATTCGCCAGCAATTGAAAGTGGATTTGCTGAACCGTCGCGAATTGATTTTCAAACCGAACGTAATTGTGGACTGCCTATGCTGGCCCAGTTTTGTTTGGAAATAATGGTGATATCCGACCCGGTATCGTGTTGCAATTTAACTGTTGTCTTGTTAATTTGTATTGCCACGAAGCGTCGATTTTTAGCACCATTACCACACATTGTAAATACGCTTTTGATTGATTTACGCGTTTTCTTACTATTTTTCTTCGTACTAGCATTTTTCGTTTTACGTTCCGAAAAGCACGTGCAATACCCTTCTTTATGTCCGACTTTACCGCATTGAGTACATTTGTGCTTACCTTGCGTAAAAGCAAACGTACCTTAGCAGCATCGTCTAATAATGCAGCATCAACTGTGAAGTTATCTTCATAGCGCACATACCATTTGGCAAAGGTTTGTCCTTCTTCCGCATCATAGCAAAATTCACGAATACCTTTCGAAATTGTTTCCATAATAGCCTCGGAACTGCCCGTTGTGCTTTGTGTTGCATTCCTACCATTTTGCTCATTTGGAAATGTTGCAGCAATCAACCGCTCCAATAGTTGTTTTTTTTGATCTGCGGTTTCTTGTTGCCGCGCCAGAAGTGTTGCTACCACTTGCCCCAATGGGTTTGTCATTTTGGTACTGCTTTATTAAGAGCCTTTTATCTCCGCCACTGTTATGTTTGTCGGGTGTTAGCCGTAGCTCAATCTTTATTAAACATAAAATAACATTCAATTTACAGGTCATAATTACATAAAAAAAACAAATAAATATATAGTCTTACCTCGTATTTAATTACCAGTTGTTGGATGTTCGGCAGACAGAAAAGGAATATGTAACGTTATGTCCTTTGACACTTTTTTATACATTAGCGATGTCACATACATATTTAAATGAACGGCACAATACAATAGTAGATACTTATACAAATACATTTGACAAGTGAACATTTTCGGAATTTAATCTACAATTAAGGGTTGCCAACAATGTATATCCGTTCGCATTCAGTGCTCTATTCTCAATCAATCTTCTTTCTTTTTTTTTTTTCGTGTCTACATCATTGCCATATTTTCACATTTTTTTAAACATTTTTCTTATAATAAGTTACGGATGTTTTCCTACAGAGGGCTGCGTCAGCTAAGCAAGAATCAAAGCGAGCACCTGATTGGCTGATCGCCAGATTCTTGCCTAAAAGACAGCGCTGCTATACTTATATTTTTCACATTACACCAAAGAGGATGAATACAATAAGAGCCGTCACTCGTTATTTTGTGGCGAGTATCTCGCTGGAAATTGAAAAAATTGATGCCGAATGTTTTCTGAGAGGGACATTTTTAATTGTCTCGCATTTATCTATGCCGTGCAGGACCCCTTGTGCAACTGTGATTTTTGGAAAGAGAAATAAATAAATTAATTAAATACAGTCGAAAAATAAACACAAATACCCCACGAAAATGTATAGAAGACATTTATAAATATCTCGCCCAAAAAAAAAGTAGCGACTACCTCTCAGTATACATCGAGTAAATGCCAAAAAAATAACGATTGACGCCTCTTATTGTATTTATCCTCTTTGATTACACCTTCTGCTCGTGCAACCGATCTGACTGTTAGATGGCGTTGGCTGCAATCCATCCAGTGACTATTAGGGCTGGCACACAATTATTACTAACGACGAGTGTCAGTACCTTCATTTCTGATGGATTACAATATGTTAAAATTTAATATTTGAAAAATATAAAAAAGAAATAAGCCAGATTATTAGGTTTGGTCTAAAACATTGCCAGGTCATTGCAAAATAATTTTTTTTTTTAATTGAAAAAATGTTTTTGATGCACTTTGAAAATTAGATATATTAAAATTTAATATTTGAAAAATATAAAAAGAAATGAGCCAGATTATTAGGTTTGGTCTAAAACTTTGCCAGGTCATTGCAAAATAATTTTTTTTAATTGAAAAAAATTTTTTGAGGCACTTTGAAAATTAGATATGTTAAAATTTGTTATTTGAAAAATATAAAAAGAAATAAGCCAGATTATTAGGTTGGGTCTAAAACGTTGCCAGGTCATTGCAAAATAATTTGTTTTAATTGAAAAAATGTTTTTGAGGTACTTTGAAAATTAGATATGTTAAAATTTATTATTTAAAAAATATAAAAAGAAATAAGCCAGATTATTAGGTTAGGTCTAAAATGTTGCCAGGCCATTGCAAAATAATTGTTTTTAATTGAAAAAATGTTTTTGAGGCACTTTGAAAATTAGATATGTTAAAATTTAATATTTGAAAAATATAAAAAGAACTAAGCCAGATTATTAGGTTGGGTCTAAAACGTTACCAAGTCATTGCAAAATAATTTTTTTTTAATTGAAAAAATGTTTTTGAGGCACTTTGAAAATTAGATATGTTAAAATTTATTATTTGAAAAATATAAAAAGAAATAAGACAGATTATTAGGTTGGGTCTAAAACGTTGCCAGGTCATTGCAAAATAATTTTTTTTAATTGAAAAATGTTTTTGAGGCACTTTGAAAATTAGATATGTTAAAATTTAATATTTGAAAAATATAACAAGTAAGGAAGGTTAAGTTCGGGTGTAACCGAACATTACATACTCAGTTGAGAGCTATGGTGACAACATAAGGGAAAATAACCATGTAGGAAAATGAACCGAGGGAAACCCTAGAATGTGTTTGTATGACATGTGTATCAAATGAAAGGCATTAAAGAGTATTTTAAGAGGGAGTGGGCCATAGTTCTATAGATGGACGCCATTTAGGAATATCGCCATAAAGGTGGATCAGGGTTGACTCTAGAATTTGTTTGTACAATATGGGTATCAAATTAAAGGTGTTAAAGAGTATTTTATGAGGGAGTGGGCCATAGTTCTATAGGTGGACGCCATTTAGGGATATAGCCATAAAGGTGGATCAGGGTTGACTCTAGAATGCGTTTGTACGATATGGGTATCAAATGAAAGGTGTTAATGAGTATTTTAAAAGGGAGTAATCCTTAGTTCCAAAGGCGACGCCGTTTCGAGATATCGCCATAAAGGTGGACCAGGGGTGACCCTAGAATTTGTTTGTACAATATGGGTATCAAAAGAAAGGTGTTAATGAGTATTTTAAAAGGGAGTAATCCTTAGTTCCATAGGTGGACGCCGTTTCGAGATATCGCCATAAAGGTGGACCAGGGGTGACCCTAGAATTTGTTTATACAATATGGGTATCAAAAGAAAGGTGTTAATGAGTATTTTAAAAGGGAGTGATGCTTAGTTCCACAGGTGGACGCCGTTTCGAGATATCGCCATAAAGGTGGACCAGGTGTGACCCTAGAATTTGTTTGTACGATATGGGTATCAAATTAAAGGTATTAAGGAGGGTTTTAAAAGGGAGTGGTGGTAGTTGTATAGGTGGTCGCCTTTTCGAGATATCGCCATAAAGGTGGACCAGGGGTGACTCTAGAATGGGTTTGTACGATATGGGTATCAAATGAAAGGTGTTAATGAGTATTTTAAAAGGGAGTAATCCTTAGTTCCATAGGTGGACGCCGTTTCAAGATATCGCCATAAAGGTGGACCAGCGGTGACCCTAGAATTTGTTTGTACAATATGGGTATCAAAAGAAAGGTATTAATGAGTATTTTAAAAGGGAGTAATCCTTAGTTCCATAGGTGGACACCGTTTCGAGATATCGCCACAAAGGTGGACCAGGGGTGACCCTAGAATTTGTTTGTACAATATGGGTATCAAAAGAAAGGTGTTAATGAGTATTTTAAAAGGGAGTGATGCTTAGTTCCACAGGTGGACGCCATTTCGAGATATCACCATAAAGGTGGACCAGGGGTGACTCTAGAATGTGTTTGTACGATATGGATATCAAATTAAAGGTATTAATGAGAGTTTTAAAAGGGAGTGGTGGTAGTTGTATATGTGAAGGCGTTTTCCAGATGTCGACCAAAATGTGGACCAGGGTGACCCAGAACATCATCTGTTGGATACCGCTAATTTATTTATATATGTAATACCTGGCAAAATTTTAAGGGTTTTTTATTGCGCCCTGCAGAACTTTTTCATTTTCTTCTACTTAATATGGTAGGTGTCACAACCATTTTATAAAGTTTTTTCTAAAGTTATATTTCGCGTCAATAAACCAATCCAATTACCTCACCATGTTTCATCCCTTTTTTCGTATTTGGTATAGAATTATGGCATTTTTTTCATTTTTCGTAATTTGCGATATCGAAAAAGTGGGCGTGGTCATTGTAGGATTTCGTTCATTTTTCATACCAAGATAAAGTGAGTTCAAGTAAGTACGTAAACTAAGTTCATTAAAGATATGTCGATTTTTGCTCCAGTTATCGTGTTAACGGCCATGTGGAAGTACAGACGAACGACTGTGTATAAAAACTGGGCGTGGCATCAACCGATTTCGCCCGTTTTCACAGAAAACAGTTAACATCATAAAATCTATGCCCCTACCAAATTTCAAAAGGATTAGTTAATTTTTGTTCGACTTATGGCGTTAAAAGTATCCTAGACAAAATTAAATGAAAAAGGGCGGAGCCACGCCCATTTTGAAATTTTCTTTTATTTTTGTATTTTGTTGCACTATATCATTACTGGAGTTGAATGTTGACATAATTTACTTATATACTGTAAAGATATTAAATTTTTTGTTAAAATTTTACTTAAAAAAAATTTTTTTTTTAAAGTGGGCGTGGTCCTTCTCCGATTTTGCTAATTTTTATTAGGCGTATATATAGTAATAGGAGTAACATCACTGCCAAATTTCATTATGATATCTTCAACGACTGACAAATTACAGCTTGCAAAAGTTTTAAATTACCTTCTTTTAAAAGTGGGCGGTGCCACGCCCATTGTGCAAAATTTTACTAATTTTCTATTCTGCGTCATAAATTGAACTCATCTACCAAGTTTCTTCGCTTTATCTGTCTTTGGTAATGAATTATCGCACTTTTTCGGTTTTTCGAAATTTTCGATATAGAAAAAGTGGGCGTGGCTATAGTCCGATATCGTTCATTTTAAATAGCGATCTGAGATGAGCGCTCAGGAACCTACATACCAAATTTCATCAAGATACCTCAAAATTTACTCAAGTTATCGTGTTAACGGACGGACGGACGGACGGACATGGCTCAATCAAACTTTTTTTCGATCCTGATTATTTTGATATATGGAAGTCTATATCTATCTCGATTCCTTTATATATGTACAACCAACCGTTATCCAATCAAACTTAATATACTCTGTGAGCTCTGCTCAACTGAGTATAAAAAGAACTAAGCCAGATTATTAGGTTGGGTCTAAAACGTTGCCAGGTCATTTCAAAATAATTCCTTTTTATACTCAGTTGAGCAGAGCTCACAGAGTATATTAACTTTGATTGCATAACGGTTGGTTGTACAGGTATAAAGGAATCGAGATAGATATAGACTTCCATATATCAAAATCATCAGTATCGAAAAAAAATTCGATTGAGCCATGTCCGTCCGTCCGTTCGTCCGTCCGTCCGTCTGTCCGTTAACACGATAACTTGAGTAAATTTTGAGGTATCTTGATGAAATTTGGTATGTAGGTTCCTGGGCACTCATCTCAGATCGCTATTTAAAATGAACGATATCGGACAATAACCACGCCCACTTTTTCGATATCGAAAATTTCGAAAAACCGAAAAAGTGCGATAATTCATTACCAAAGACGGATAAAGCGATGAAACTTGGTAGGTGAGTTGCGCTTATGACGCAGAATAGAAAACTAGTAAAATTTTGGACAGTGGGCGTGGCACCGCCCACTTTTAAATGAAGGTAATTTAGAAGTTTTGCAAGCTGTAACTTGGCAGTCGTTGAAGATATCATGATGAAGTTTGGCAGGAACGTTACTGTTATTACTTTATGTCTGCTTAATAAAAATTAGCAAAATCGGAGAACGACCACGCCCACTTTTTAAAAAAAAATTTTTTAATTCAAATTTTGAAAGAAAAGTTAATATCTTTACAGCATATAAGTAAATTATGCCAAAATTCAACTCCAGTAATGATATGGTGCAACAAAATACAAAAATAAAAGAAAATTTCAAAATGGTCGTGGCTCCGCCCTTTTTCATTTAATTTGTCTAGGATGCTTTTAATGCCATAAGTCGAACAAAAATTAACCAATCATTGTGAAATTTGGTAGAGGCTTAGCTCCTAGGACGATAACTGCTTTCTGTGAAAAAGGGCGAAATCGGTTGAAGCCACGCCGAGTTTGTATACACAGTCGACCGTCTGTCCTTCCGCTCGGACATTAACACGATAACTTGAGAAAAAATCGATATATCTTTACTAAACTCAGTTCACGTACTTATCTGAACTCACTTTGTACTGGTGTAAAAAATGGTCGAAATCCGACAATGACCACGCTCACTTTTTCGATATCGAAAATTACGAAAAATGAAAAAAATGCCATAATTATATACCAAATACGAAAAAAGGAATGAAACATGGTAATTGTATTGGTCTATTGACGCAAAATATAACTTTAGAAAAAACTTGGTAAAATGGGTGTGACACCTACCATATTAAGTAGAATAAAATGAAAAAGTTTTGCAGGGCGAAATCAAAAGCCCTTGGAATATTGGAAGGAATACTGTACGTGGTATTACATATATAAATAAATTAGCGGTACCCTACAGATGATGTTCTGGATCACACTGGTCCACATTTTGGTAGATATCTCGAAAACGCCTTCACATATACAACTAAGGGCCACTCCCTTTTAAAACCCTCATTAATACCTTTAATTTGATACCCATATCGTACAAACAAATTCTAGAGTCGCCCCTGGTCCACCTTTATGGCGATATTTCGAAAAGGCGTCCACCTATAGAACTAAGGCCCACGTCCTTTTAAGATACTCATTAACACCTTTCATTTGATACCCATATCGTACAAACGCATTCTAGAGTCACCCCTGGTCCACTTTTATAACGATATTCCGAAAAGGCGTCCACCTATAGAACTAAGGCCCACTCCCTTTTAAAACACTTATTAACACCTTTCGTTTGATACCCATATCGTACAAACAAATTCTAGAGTCACCCCTGGTCCATCTTTATGGCGATATCTCGAAACGGCGTCCATCTATAGAACTAAGGTCCATTCCCTTTAAAATAGTCATTACCACCTTTCATTTGATACCCATATCGTACAAAATAAATTCTAGAGTCACCCTTGGTCCACCTTTATGGCGATATCTCGAAAAGGCGTCCACCTATAGAACTTAGGCCCACTCCCTTTTAAAATTATCATTAACACATTTCATTTGATACTCATATCGTACAAACAAATTCTAGAGTCAGGCCTGGTCCACCTTTATGGCGATTTCCCTAAATGGCGTCCATCTATAGAACTATGGCCCACTTCCTCTTAAAATACTCTTTAATACCTTCCATTTGATACACATGTCATACAAACACATTCCAGGGTTACCCTAGGTTCTTTATACAACATGGTGATTTTCCCTTACTTTGTCTCCACAGCTCTCAACTGAGTATGTAATGTTCGGTTACACCCGAACTTAGCCTTCCTTACTTGTTTAATTGAAAAAATGTTTTTGAGGCACTTTGAAAATTAGATATGTTAAAATTTATTATTTGAAAAATATAAAACGAAATAAGCCAGATTATTAGGTTGGGTCTAAAACTATGCCAGGTCATTGCAAAATAATTTCTTTTTTAATTGGAAAAATGTTTTTGAGGCACTTTGCAAATTAGATATGTTAAAATTTAATATTTGAGAAATATAAAAAGAAATAAGCCAGATTATTAGGTTGGGTCTAAAGCGTTGCCAGGTCGTTGCAAAATAATTTGTTTTAATTGAAAAAATGTTTTGAGGCACTTAGAAAGTTAGATATGTTAAAATTTATTATTTGAAAAATATAAAACGAAATAAGCCAGATTATTAGGTTGGGTCTAAAACTATGCCAGGTCATTGCAAAATAATTTCTTTTTTAATTGGAAAAATGTTTTTGAGGCACTTTGCAAATTAGATATGTTAAAATTTAATATTTGAAAAATATAAAAAGAAATAAGCCAGATTATTAGGTTGGGTCTAAAACTATGCCAGGTCATTGCAAAATAATTTCTTTTTTAATTGGAAAAATGTTTTTGAGGCACTTTGCAAATTAGATATGTTAAAATTTAATATTTGAAAAATATAAAAAGAAATAAGCCAGATTATTAGGTTGGGTCTAAAACTATGCCAGGTCATTGCAAAATAATTTCTTTTTTAATTGGAAAAATGTTTTTGAGGCACTTTGCAAATTAGATATGTTAAAATTTAATATTTGAAAAATATTAAAAGAAATAAGCCAGATTATTAGGTTGGGTCTAAAACTATGCCAGGTCATTGCAAAATAATTTCTTTTTTAATTGGAAAAATGTTTTTGAGGCACTTTGCAAATTAGATATGTTAAAATTTAATATTTGAAAAATATTAAAAGAAATAAGCCAGATTATTAGGTTGGGTCTAAAACGTTGCCAGGTCATTGCAAAATAATTTTTTTTAATTGAAAAAATTATTTGAGGCACTTTGAAAATTAGATATGTTAAAATTTAATATTTGAAAAATATAAAAAGAAATAAGCCATATTATTAGGTTGGGTCTAAAACGGTGCCAGGTCATTGCAAAATAATTTTTTTTTTTATTGAGAAAATGTTTTGAAGCACTTTGAAAATTAGATATGGTAAAATTTAATATTTGAAAAATATTAAAAGAAATAAGCCAGATTATTAGGTTGGGTCTAAAACGTTGCCAGGTCATTGCAAAATAATTTTTTTTTAATTGAAAAAATTATTTGAGGCACTTTGAAAATTAGATATGTTAAAATTTCATATTTGAAAAAAATTATTTGAGGCACTTTGAAAATTAGATATGTTAAAATTTAATATTTGAAAAATAATATAAAAAGAAATAAACCATATTATTAGGTTGGGTCTAAAACTTTGCCAGGTCATTGCAAAATATTTTTTTTTTTAATTGAGAACATGTTTTGAGGCACTTTGAAAATAAGATATGTTAAAATTTAATATTTGAAAAATATAAAAAGAACTAAGTCAGATTATTAGGTTGGGTCTAAAACGTTGCCAGATCATTCCAAAATAATTTTTTTTTAATTGAAAAAATGTTTTTGAGGCACTTTGAAAATTAGATATGTTAAAATTTAATATTTGAAAAATATAAATAGAAATAAGCCAGATTATTAGATTGGGTCTAAAGCGTTGCCAGGTCATTGCAAAATAATTTGTTTTAATTGAAAAAATGTTTTGAGGCACTTTGAAAATTAGATATGTTAAAATTTAATATTTGAAAAATATAAATAGATATAAGGCAGATTATTAGGTTGGGTCTAAAACGTTGCCAGATCACTGCAAAATAATTTTTTTTTTTTAATTGAAAAAATGTTTTTGAGGCACTTTGAAAATTAGATATGTTAAAACTTAATATTTGAAAAATATAAAAAGAACTTAGCCAGATTATTAGGTTGGGTCTAAAACGTTGCCAGGTCATTCCAAAATAATTTTTTTTAATTGAAAAAATGTTTTTGATGCACTTTGAAAATTAGATATGTTAAAATTTAATATCTGAAAAATATAAAAAGAAATGAGCCAAATTATTAGGTTGGATCTAAAACTTTTCCAGGTCATTGCAAAATAATTTTTTTTAATTGGAAAAATGTTTTGAGGCACGTTGCCAGGTCATTCCAAAATAATTTTTTTTAATTGAAAAAATGTTTTTGATGCACTTTGAAAATTAGATATGTTAAAATTTAATATCTGAAAAATATAAAAAGAAATAAGCCAGATTATTAGGTTGGGTCTAAAACGTTGCCAGATCACTGCAAAATAATTTTTTTTTTAAATTGAAAAAATGTTTTTGAGGCACTTTGAAAATTAGATATGTTAAAATTTAATATTTGAAAAATATAAAAAGAACTAAGCCAGATTATTAGGTTGGGTCTAAAACGTTGCCAGGTCATTCCAAAATAATTTTTCTTTTAATTGAAAAAATGTTTTTGAGGCACTTTGAAAATTAGATATGTTAAAATTTAATGTTTGAAAAATATAAAAAGAACTAAGCCAGATTATTAGGTTGGGTCTAAAACGTTGCCAGGTCATTCCAAAATAATTTCTCTTTTAATTGAAAAAATGTTTTTGGGGCACTTTAAAAATTAGATATGTTAAAATTTATTATTTGAAAAATATAAAAAGAAATAAGCCAGATTATTGGGTTGGGTCTAAAACGTTGCCAGGTCATTGCAAAATAATTGTTTTTAATTGAAAAAATGTTTTTGATGCACTTTGAAAATTAGATATGTTAAAATTTAATATTTGAAAAATATAAAAAGAACTAAGTCAGATTATTAGTTTGGGTCTAAAACGTTGCCAGGTCATTCCAAAATAATTTTTCTTTTAATTGAAAAAATGTTTTTGAGGCACTTTGAAAATTAGATATGTTAAAATTTAATATTTGAAAAATATAAATAGAAATAAGCCAGATTATTAGATTGGGTCTAAAGCGTTGCCAGGTCATTGCAAAATAATTTGTTTTAATTGAAAAAATGTTTTGAGGCACTTTGAAAATTAGATATGTTAAAATTTAATATTTGAAAAATATAAAAAGAAATAAGCCATATTATTAGGTTGGGTCTAAAACTTTGCCAGGTCATTGCAAAATATTTTTTTTTTTTAATTGAGAACATGTTTTGAGGCACTTTGAAAATAAGATATGTTAAAATTTAATATTTGAAAAATATAAAAAGAACTAACCCAGATTATTAGGTTGGCTCTAAAACGTTGCCAGATCATTCCAAAATAATTTTTTTTTAATTGAAAAAATGTTTTTGAGGCACTTTGAAAATTAGATATGTTAAAATTTAATATTTGAAAAATATAAAAAGAACTAAGTCAGATTATTAGTTTGGGTCTAAAACGTTGCCAGGTCATTCCAAAATAATTTTTCTTTTAATTGAAAAAATGTTTTTGAGGCACTTTGAAAATTAGATATGTTAAAATTTAATATTTGAAAAATATAAATAGAAATAAGCCAGATTATTAGATTGGGTCTAAAGCGTTGCCAGGTCATTGCAAAATAATTTGTTTTAATTGAGAAAATGTTTTGAGGCACTTTGAAAATTAGACATGTTAAAATTTAATATTTGAAAAATATAAAAAGAAATGTCAGATTATTAGGTTGGGTCTAAAGCTTTGCCAGGTCATTGCAAAATAATTTTTTTTTAATTGAAAAAATGTTTTGAGGCACCTTGAAAATTAGATATGTTAAAATTTAATATTTGAAAAATATAAAAAGATGTAAGCCAGATTATTAGGTTGGGTCTAAAACTTTGCCAGATCATTGCAAAATAATTTCTTTTTTAATTGAAAAAATGTTTTTGAGCACTTTGAAAATTAGATATGTTAAATTTTAATATTTGAAAAATATAAAAAGACATAAGCCATATTATTAGGTTGGGTCTAAAACGGTGCCAGGTCATTGCAAAATAATTTGTTTTAATTGAAAAAATGTTTTGAGGCACTTTGAAAATTAGATATGTTAAAATTTAATATTTGAAAAATATAAATAGATATAAGGCAGATTATTAGGTTGGGTCTAAAACGTTGCCAGATCACTGCAAAATAATTTTTTTTTTTAAATTGAAAAAATGTTTTTGAGGCACTTTGAAAATTAGATATGTTAAAACTTAATATTTGAAAAATATAAAAAGAACTTAGCCAGATTATTAGGTTGGGTCTAAAACGTTGCCAGGTCATTCCAAAATAATTTTTTTTAATTGAAAAAATGTTTTTGATGCACTTTGAAAATTAGATATGTTAAAATTTAATATCTGAAAAATATAAAAAGAAATGAGCCAAATTATTAGGTTGGATCTAAAACTTTTCCAGGTCATTGCAAAATAATTTTTTTTAATTGGAAAAATGTTTTGAGGCACGTTGCCAGGTCATTCCAAAATAATTTTTTTTAATTGAAAAAATGTTTTTGATGCACTTTGAAAATTAGATATGTTAAAATTTAATATCTGAAAAATATAAAAAGAAATAAGCCAGATTATTAGGTTGGGTCTAAAACGTTGCCAGATCACTGCAAAATAATTTTTTTTTTAAATTGAAAAAATGTTTTTGAGGCACTTTGAAAATTAGATATGTTAAAATTTAATATTTGAAAAATATAAAAAGAACTAAGCCAGATTATTAGGTTGGGTCTAAAACGTTGCCAGGTCATTCCAAAATAATTTTTCTTTTAATTGAAAAAATGTTTTTGAGGCACTTTGAAAATTAGATATGTTAAAATTTAATATTTGAAAAATATAAAAAGAACTAAGCCAGATTATTAGGTTGGGTCTAAAACGTTGCCAGGTCATTCCAAAATAATTTCTCTTTTAATTGAAAAAATGTTTTTGGGGCACTTTAAAAATTAGATATGTTAAAATTTATTATTTGAAAAATATAAAAAGAAATAAGCCAGATTATTGGGTTGGGTCTAAAACGTTGCCAGGTCATTGCAAAATAATTGTTTTTAATTGAAAAAATGTTTTTGATGCACTTTGAAAATTAGATATGTTAAAATTTAATATTTGAAAAATATAAAAAGAACTAAGTCAGATTATTAGTTTGGGTCTAAAACGTTGCCAGGTCATTCCAAAATAATTTTTCTTTTAATTGAAAAAATGTTTTTGAGGCACTTTGAAAATTAGATATGTTAAAATTTAATATTTGAAAAATATAAATAGAAATAAGCCAGATTATTAGATTGGGTCTAAAGCGTTGCCAGGTCATTGCAAAATAATTTGTTTTAATTGAAAAAATGTTTTGAGGCACTTTGAAAATTAGATATGTTAAAATTTAATATTTGAAAAATATAAAAAGAAATAAGCCATATTATTAGGTTGGGTCTAAAACTTTGCCAGGTCATTGCAAAATATTTTTTTTTTTAATTGAGAACATGTTTTGAGGCACTTTGAAAATAAGATATGTTAAAATTTAATATTTGAAAAATATAAAAAGAACTAACCCAGATTATTAGGTTGGCTCTAAAACGTTGCCAGATCATTCCAAAATAATTTTTTTTTAATTGAAAAAATGTTTTTGAGGCACTTTGAAAATTAGATATGTTAAAATTTAATATTTGAAAAATATAAAAAGAACTAAGTCAGATTATTAGTTTGGGTCTAAAACGTTGCCAGGTCATTCCAAAATAATTTTTCTTTTAATTGAAAAAATGTTTTTGAGGCACTTTGAAAATTAGATATGTTAAAATTTAATATTTGAAAAATATAAATAGAAATAAGCCAGATTATTAGATTGGGTCTAAAGCGTTGCCAGGTCATTGCAAAATAATTTGTTTTAATTGAGAAAATGTTTTGAGGCACTTTGAAAATTAGACATGTTAAAATTTAATATTTGAAAAATATAAAAAGAAATGTCAGATTATTAGGTTGGGTCTAAAGCTTTGCCAGGTCATTGCAAAATAATTTTTTTTTAATTGAAAAAATGTTTTGAGGCACCTTGAAAATTAGATATGTTAAAATTTAATATTTGAAAAATATAAAAAGATGTAAGCCAGATTATTAGGTTGGGTCTAAAACTTTGCCAGATCATTGCAAAATAATTTCTTTTTTAATTGAAAAAATGTTTTTGAGCACTTTGAAAATTAGATATGTTAAATTTTAATATTTGAAAAATATAAAAAGACATAAGCCATATTATTAGGTTGGGTCTAAAACGGTGCCAGGTCATTGCAAAATAATTTTTTTTTTATTGAGAAAATGTTTTGAAGCACTTTGAAAATTAGATATGGTAAAATTTAATATTTGAAAAATATTAAAAGAAATAAACCATATTATTAGGTTGGGTCTAAAACTTTACCAGGTCATTGCAAAATATTTTTTTTTTAATTGAGAACATGTTTTGAGGCACTTTGAAAATAAGATATGTTAAAATTTAATATTTGAAAAATATAAAAAGAACTAAGCCAGATTATTAGGCTGGGTCTAAAACGTTGCCAGATCATTCCAAAATAATTTTTTTTTAATTGAAAAAATGTTTTTGAGGCACTTTGAAAATTAGATATGTTAAAATTTAATATTTGAAAAATATAAATAGAAATAAGCCAGATTATTAGATTGGGTCTAAAGCGTTGCCAGGTCATTGCAAAATAATTTGTTTTAATTGAAAAAATGTTTTGAGGCACTTTGAAAATTAGATATGTTAAAATTTAATATTTGAAAAATATAAATAGATATAAGGCAGATTATTAGGTTGGGTCTAAAACGTTGCCAGATCACTGCAAAATAATTTTTTTTTTAAATTGAAAAAATGTTTTTGAGGCACTTTGAAAATTAGATATGTTAAAACTTAATATTTGAAAAATATAAAAAGAACTTAGCCAGATTATTAGGTTGGGTCTAAAACGTTGCCAGGTCATTCCAAAATAATTTTTTTTAATTGAAAAAATGTTTTTGATGCACTTTGAAAATTAGATATGTTAAAATTTAATATCTGAAAAATATAAAAAGAAATGAGCCAGATTATTAGGTTGGGTCTAAAACTTTTCCAGGTCATTGCAAAATAATTTTTTTTAATTGGAAAAATGTTTTGAGGCACGTTGCCAGGTCATTCCAAAATAATTTTTTTTAATTGAAAAAATGTTTTTGATGCACTTTGAAAATTAGATATGTTAAAATTTAATATCTGAAAAATATAAAAAGAAATAAGCCAGATTATTAGGTTGGGTCTAAAACGTTGCCAGATCACTGCAAAATAATTTTTTTTTAAATTGAAAAAATGTTTTTGAGGCACTTTGAAAATTAGATATGTTAAAATTTAATATTTGAAAAATATAAAAAGAACTAAGCCAGATTATTAGGTTGGGTCTAAAACGTTGCCAGGTCATTCCAAAATAATTTTTCTTTTAATTGAAAAAATGTTTTTGAGGCACTTTGAAAATTAGATATGTTAAAATTTAATATTTGAAAAATATAAAAAGAACTAAGCCAGATTATTAGGTTGGGTCTAAAACGTTGCCAGGTCATTCCAAAATAATTTCTCTTTTAATTGAAAAAATGTTTTTGAGGCACTTTAAAAATTAGATATGTTAAAATTTATTATTTGAAAAATATAAAAAGAAATAAGCTAGATTATTGGGTTGGGTCTAAAACGTTGCCAGGTCATTGCAAAATAATTGTTTTTAATTGAAAAAATGTTTTTGATGCACTTTGAAAATTAGATATGTTAAAATTTAATATTTGAAAAATATAAAAAGAACTAAGTCAGATTATTAGTTTGGGTCGTCTAAAACGTTGCCAAGTCATTGCAAAATAATTTTTTTTTAATTGAAAAAATGTTTTTGAGGCACTTTGAAAATTAGATATGTTAAAATTTATTATTTGAAAAATATAAAAAGAAATAAGCCAGATTATTAGGTTGGGTCTAAAATGTTGCCAGGTCAATGCAAAATAATTTTTTTTTAATTGAAAAAATTATTTGAGGCACTTTGAAAATTAGATATGTTAAAATTTGTTATTTGAAAAATATAAAAAGAAATAAGCCAGCTTCTTAGGGTGGGGCTAAAACTTTGCCAGGTCATTGCAAAATAATTTTTTTTTTAATTGAAAAAAGTGCACTTTGAAAATGAGATATGTTAAAATTTAATATTTGAAAAATATAAAAAGAAATAAGCCATATTATTAGGTTGGGTCTAAAACTTTGCCAGGTCATTGCAAAATATTTTTTTTTTTAATTGAGAACATGTTTTGAGGCACTTTGAAAATGAGATATGTTAAAATTTAATATTTGAAAAATATAAAAAGAAATAAGCCAGATTATTAGGTTGGGTCTAAAGCGTTGCCAGGTCATTGCAAAATAATTTGTTTTAATTGAAAAAATGTTTTGAGGCACTTTGAAAATTAGATATGTTAAAATTTAATATTTGAAAAATATAAATAGAAATAAGCCAGATTATTAGGTTGGGTCTAAAACGTTGCCAGATCACTGCAAAATATTTTTTTTTAATTGAAAAAATGTTTTTGAGGCACTTTGTAAATTAGATATGTTAAAATTTAATATTTGAAAAATATAAAAAGAAATAAGCCAGATTATTAGGTTGGGTCTAAAACGTTGCGAGGTCATTGCAAAATAATTTCTTTTTTAATTGAAAAAATGTTTTTGAGGCACCTTAAAAATTAGATATGTTAAAATTTATTATTTGAAAAATATAACAAGAAATAAACCAGATTATAAGGTTGGGTCTAAAACGTTGCCAGGTCATTGGAAAATATTATTATTTTTTAATTGAAAAAATGTTTTTGAGGCAATTTGAAAATTAGATATGTTAAAATTTAATATTTGAAAAATATAAAAAGAACTAAGCCAAATTATTAGCTTGTGTCTAAAACGTTGCCAAGTCTTTCCAAAATAATTTCTTTTTTAATTGAAACAAGTAAGGAAGGCTAAGTTCGGGTGTAACCGAACATTACATACTCAGTTGAGAGCTATGGAGACAAAATAAGGGAAATCACCATGTAGGAAAATGGACCTAGGGTAACCCTGGAATGTGGTTGTATGACATGTGTATCAAATGGAAGGTATTAAAGAGTATTTTAAGAGAGAGTAGGCCATAGTTCTATTGATGGACGCCATTTAGGGATATCGCCATAAAGGTGGACCAGGGCTGACTCTAGAATTTGTTTGTACGATATGGGTATCAAATGAAAGGTGTTACTGAGCATTTTAAGAGGTAGTGGGCCTTAGGTCTATCGGTGGACGCCTTTTCGAGATATCGCCATTAAGGTGTGACTCTAGAATGTGTTTGTACGATATGGGTATCAAATGAAAGGTGGTAATGATTATTTTAAAAGGGAATGGGCTTTAGTTCTATAGGTGAACGCCTTTTGGAGAAATCGCCATAAAGGTGGACCAGGGGTGACTCTAGAATATGTTTGTACGATATGGGTATCGAATGAAAGCTGTTAATGAGTATTTTGAAAAGGGGTGATCCTTAGTTCCATAGGTCGACGCCGTTTCGAGATATCGCCATATCAAACGAAAGGTGTTACTGAGCATTTTAAGAGGGAGTGGGCATGAGGTCTATAGGTGGACGCCTTTTCGAGATATCGTCATTAGGGTGGGCAGGGGTGACTCTAGAATGTGTTTGTACGATATGGGTATCAAACGAAAGGTGTTACTGAGCATTTTAAGAGGGAGTGGGCATTAGGTCTATAGGTGGACGCCTTTTCGAGAAAACGCCATTAGGGTGGGCCAGGGGTGACTCTAGAATGTTTGTACGATATGGGTATCAAACGAAAGGTGTTACTGAGCATTTTAAGAGGGAGTGGGCATTAGGTCTATAGGTGGACGCCTTTTCGAGATATCGGCATTAGGGTGGGCCAGAGGTGACTCTAGAATGTGTTTGTACGATATGGGTATCAAATGAAAGGTGGTAATGAGTATTTTAAAAGGGAGTAATCCTTAGTTCAATAGGTGGACGCCTTTTCGAGATATCGCCATAAAGGTGGACCAAGGGTGACTCTAGAATGTTTGTACGATATGGGTATCAAACGAAAGGTGTTACTGAGCATTTCAAGAGAGAGTGGGCATTAGGTCTATAGGTGGACGCCTTTTCGAGATATCGCCATTAGGGTGGGCCAGGGGTGACTCTAGAATGTTTGTACGATATGGGTATGAAACGAAAGGTGTTACTGAGCATTTTAAGAGGGAGTGGACATTAGGTCTATAGGTGGACGCCTTTTCGAGATATCGCCATTAGGGTGGGCCAGGGGTGACTCTAGAATGTTTGTACGATATGGGTATCAAACGAAAGGTGTTTCTGAGCATTTTAAGAGGGAGTGGACATTAGGTCTATAGGTGGACGCCTTTTCGAGATACCGCCATTAGGGTGGGCCAGGGGTGACTCTAGAATGTTTGTACGATATGGGTATCAAACGAAAGGTGTTACTGAGCATTTTAATAGGGAGTGGGCATTAGGTCTATAGGTGGACGCCTTTTCGAGATATCGCTATTAGGGTGGGCCAGGGGTGACTCTAGAATGTTTGTACGATATGGGTATCAAACGAAAGGTGTTACTGAGCATTTTAATAGGGAGTGGGCATTAGGTCTATAGGTGGACGCCTATTCGAGATATCGCCATTAGGGTGGGCCAGGGGTGACTCTAGAATGTGTTTGTACGATATGGATATCCAATTAAATGTATTAATGAGGGGTTTAAAAGCGAGTGGCCCTTAGATGTATATGTGAAGGCGTTCTCGGAATATCGACCAAAATGTGGACCAGGTGATCCAGAAAATCATCTGTCGGGTACTGCTAATTTATTTATATATGGAATACCACTAACAGTATTCCTGCCAAGATTCCAAGGGCTGTTGATTTCGCCTTGTAGAACTTTTTCATTTTCTTCTACTTAATATGGTAGGTGTCACACCCATTTTACAAAGTTTTTTCCAAAGTTATATTTTGCGTCAATAAACCAATCCAGTTACAATGTTTCATCCCTTTTTTCGTATTTGGTATAGAATTATGGCATTTTTTTATTTTTCGTAATTTTCGATATCGATAAAGTGGGCGTGGTTATGGTCGGATTTCGGCCATTTTTTATATCGAGATAAAGTGAGTTCAGATAAGTACGTGTGCTAAGTTTAGTAAAGATATATCGATTTTTGCTCAAGTTATTGTGTTAACGGCCGAGCGGAAGGACAGACGGTGGACTGTGTATAAAAACTGGGCGTGGCTTCAACCGATTTCGCCCTTTTTCACAGAAAACAGTTATCGTCCTAGGAGCCAAGCCTCTACCAAATTTCACAAGGATTGGTTAATTTTTGTTCGACTTATGGCATTAAAAGCATCCTAGACAAATTAAATGAAAAAGGGCGGAGCCACGCCCATTTTGAAATTTTCTTTTATTTTTGTAATTTGTTGCACCACATCATTACTGGAGTTGAATGTTGGCATAATTTACTTATATGCTGTAAAGATATTAACTCTTCTTTTAAAATTTTAATTTAAAAAAATTTTTTTTTAAAAAGTGGGCGTGGTCGTTCTCCGATTTTGCTAATTTTTATTAAGCAGACAAAGTAATAAGGGTAATGTTCCTGCCAAATTCCATCATGATATCTTTAACGACTGCCAGATTACAGCTTGCAAAACTTCTAAATTACCTTCATTTAAAAGTGGGCGGTGCCACGCCCAATGGCCAAAATTTTACTAGTTTTCTATTTTGCGTCATAAGCTCAACTCACCTACCAAGTTTCATCACTTAATGCGTATTTGGTAATGAATTATCGCACTTTTTTGATTTTTCGAAATTTTCGATATCGAAAAATTGGGCGTGGTTATTGTCCGATATCGTTCATTTTAAATAGCGATCTGAGATGAGTGCCCAGGAACATATATACCAAATTTCATGAAGATACCTCAAAATTTACTCAAGTTATCGTGTTAACGGGCAGACGGACGGACGGACGGACGACTGTGTATAAAAACTGGGCGTGGCATCAACCGATTTCGCCTATTTTCACAGAAAACAGTTAACGTCGTAAAATCTACTCCCCTACCAAATTTCAAAAGGATCGGTTAATTTTTGTTCGACTTATGGCGTTAAAAGTATCCTAGACAAATTAAATGAAAAAGGGCGGAGCCACGCCCATTTTGAAATTTTCTTTTATTTTTGTATTTTGTTGCACCATATCATTACTGGAGTTGAATGTTGACAGAATTTACTTATATACTGTAAAGATATTAAATTTTTTGTAAAAATTTTACTTAAAAAAAAATTTTTTTTTAAAAGTGGGCGTGGTCCTTCCCCGATTTTGCTAATTTTTATTAAGCGTACATATAGTAAAAGTAGTAACGTTCCTGACAAATTTCATCATGATATCTTCAACGACTGCCAAATTACACCTTGCAGAAGTTTTAAATTACCTTCTTTTAAAAGTGGGCGGTGCCACGCCCATTGTCCAAAATTTTACTAATTTTCTATTCTGCGTCATAAGTTCAACTCATCTACCAAGTTTCATCGCTTTATCGGACTTTTGTAATGAATTATCGCACTTTTTCGGTTTTTCGAAATTTTCGATATCGAAAAAGTGGGCGTGGTTATAGTCCGATATCGTTCATTTTAAATAGCGATCTGAGATGAGTGCTCAGGAACCTACATACCAAATTTCATCAAGATACCTCAAAATTTACTCAAGTTATCGTGTTAACGGACGGACGGACGGACATGGCTCAATCAAATTTTTTTTCGATCCTGATTATTTTGATATATGGAAGTCTATATCTATCTCGATTCCTTTATATATGTACAACCAACCGTTATCCAATCAAACTTAATATACTCTGTGAGCTCTGCTCAACTGAGTATAAAAATGTTTTTGAGGCACTTTGAAAATAGATATGTTAAAGTTTATTATTTGAAAAATATAAAAAGAAATAAGCCAGATTATTAGGTTGGGTCTAAAACGTTGCCAGGTCATTGCAAAATAATTTCTTTTTTAATTGAAAAAATGTTTTTGAGGCACCTTAAAAATTAACAAATTTAATATTTGAAAAATATAAAAAGAACTAAGCCAAATTATTAGCTTGTGTCTAAAACGTTGCCAAGTCTTTCCAAAATAATTTCTTTTTTAATTGAAAAAATGTTTTTGAGGCACTTTGAAAATAGATATGTTAAAATTTATTATTTGAAAAATATAAAAAGAAATAAACCAGATTATAAGGTTGGGTCTAAAACGTTGCCAGGTCATTGGAAAATATTATTTTTTTTTAATAGAAAAAATGTTTTTGAGGCACTTTGTAAATTAGATATGTTAAAATTTAATATTTGAAAAATATAAAAAGAAATAAGCCAGATTATTAGGTTGGGTCTAAAACGTTGCGAGGTCATTGCAAAATAATTTCTTTTTTAATTGAAAAAATGTTTTTGAGGCACCTTAAAAATTAGATATGTTAAAATTTATTATTTGAAAAATATAACAAGAAATAAACCAGATTATAAGGTTGGGTCTAAAACGTTGCCAGGTCATTGGAAAATATTATTATTTTTTAATTGAAAAAATGTTTTTGAGGCACTTTGAAAATTAGATATGTTAAAATTTAATATTTGAAAAATATAAAAAGAACTAAGCCAAATTATTAGCTTGTGTCTAAAACGTTGCCAAGTCTTTCCAAAATAATTTCTTTTTTAATTGAAAAAATGTTCTTGAGGCACTTTGAAAATTAGATATGTTAAAATTTGTTATTTGAAAAATGTAAAAAGGAATAAGCCAGCTTATTAGGTTGGGTCTAAAACTTTGCCAGGTCATTGCAAAATAATTTTTTTTTTTAATTGAAAAAATTATTTGAGGCACTTTGAAAATGAGATATGTTAAAATTTAATATTTGATAAATATAAAAAGAACTAAGCCAGATAATTAGGTTGGGTCTAAAACGTTGCCAGGTCATTCCAAAATAATTTCTTTTTTAATTGAAAAAATGTCTTTGAGGCACTTTGAAAAATAGATATGTTAAAATTTATTATTTGAAAAATATAAAAAGAAAAAAGCAACATTATTACCTTTCCAGGTCATTACAAAATAATTTTTTTTTAATTGAAAAAATGTTTTTGGGACACTTTGAGAATTAGATATGTTAAAATTTAATATTTGAAAAATATAAAAAGAAATAAGCCAGATTATTAGGTTGGGTCCAAAACGTTGCCAGGTCATTGCAAAATTATTTATTTTTTAATTGAAAAAATGTTTTTGAGGCACTTTGAAAATTAGATATGTTAAAATTTAATATTTGAAAAATATAAAATGAAATAAGCCAGATTATTAGGTTGGGTCTAAAACTTTGCCAGGTCATTGCAAAATAATGTTTTTTTTTATTGAGAAAATGTTTTGAGGCACTTTGAAAATTAGACATGTTAAAATTTAATATTTGTAAAATATAAAAAGAAATGTCAGATTATTAGGTTGGGTCTAAAACTTTGCCAGGTCATTGCAAAATAATTTTTTTTAATTGAAAAAATGTTTTGAGGCACTTTGAAAATTAGATATGTTAAAATTTAATATTTGAAAAATATAAAAAGATGTAAGCCAGATTATTAGGTTGGGTCTAAAACTTTGCCAGATCATTGCAAAATAATTTCTTTTTTAATTGAAAAAATGTTTTTGAGCACTTTGAAAATTAGATATGTTAAATTTTAATATTTGAAAAATATAAAAAGACATAAGCCAGTTTATTAGGTTGGACCTAAAACTTTGCCAGGTCAAACAGTTATGAAGGCTTAACGAAGCATTGCCTTCTATTTCTCCTTTCGTTGTTTCGCAAAAATTAAATATACATATGTATATGGTTACCATTAGAAAAGAAAGAATACACTGCGACAAATAATATACTTTACAGCTCGGCCAATCGGACACATGATCAACCTCGATCATACTAACTAATAATATTCTTAAAACTAATATCTGGTATATTTCTTAGGTAATTAATTTAGTAATTATTAATTAATAAACTGCATATATTGCTCTTTGTTATTCATCAATTGCAACATCTACAAGCCGATCATTCCTCCTCCATACTCGTATAAATCGTGACTCAATAATGCCGTTATATGGCAGTTGCGTGACCTAACAATTTTCAATGTCTCTAATAACATATCTATCATTTGGAAGTTTTTTAGCTATAATATATGGACCTTTGAACTTCGGTATAAGTTTTTTGTTAACACCAACTGTACTATAAACATTCTTTATCATGACGTATTCGCCAACTTCGAAATCTCTAGCAGGTCTGTTATTTCTCAAAAAATATTTCTCGTTGCGCCGCTGGGATGCCAGTATAGCCTCATTCGCTTCCTGCCTACAATTATTTAGATCGCATTGCCCAATATCCTGTTGTTCGCATAAGAATTCGGTAAATTCATCAACAATTGGAGAGAGTTTTACCGGTTGAGCTGTGTTCTGTGTTATTAATGGCAAATTCAATCGTACTTAACTTTGAAACCCAATCGGCATGTTGAATTGGCTCACTTAGTTTACTAAGCATAGGAGTTAAAACTCTGTTTACTCTTTCAACCTGACTGTTTGCTTGTGACGGCCCAGTGGCAACTTTAACATGATCTATATTATTTTTCAATAGAAACTCAGTAAACTCAAGGAATGTGAAACAGGTTCCCCTATCCGATATTATCCTGGATGGTCGACTATCGTACTGAAAATATTTTTTTAAAGACTCGAAAACTTGCTTATCTTGTTTGGTTGATTTTCCGACAGGGTGGATAAATGATGTATATTGGAACGATTTTCCGTCATCCCTTGTCAAATTTGGTTTTGAGACAAACCGGTTTCGGCGTTGTGCCATCATCAGTGTCGATTTTCGTTCTGATCTGTTGTTGTCGTTTGTCCTGTATTTATAGTTCGTAGGTATATGAGCAGGTATTGTCAAATTGATGCTTGTGTATATTTAGTTATGTGTATGTGCTGTGTGTTCGTTCAGAACCGAGGGTGGTTTACTAATCGATTTGTGTGGCTGACTGGGGTAGGTAGAAATCTGTGATTTTAGTCGTTTGACCTTCTTTGTCGGTTTTTTGTTTTGGTGTGTTAATTGTTTTGTGTTTATTTGTTGTTGTGTGTTTGTCTGTTGTACCTGTGTGATTAAGTTGTTTCCTGTAAACAAGTTTTAAAGGCTCGAATATTGTGTCAGGAATTGTGTTTATCTGTTCGTTTATTATTCTACCGTACAATGTTTTCTGTTTGTAGATTTCCATGTTTTCGAGTACGTTGAGACGTCGGCCCTTTTCTTGTATGTGAAGAACCCTAACTGTTTTATTGATGTTTGCTGGGGAACATTCATTCTCGACCATGTGATTCGCGAAGTTAGACTCGGGTATAATGTTTGGATTCCGTATTTTTTTGTTGTAATCTCTAATATGTTCTCTGAACCTCGTTCTTATTTGCCGTCCTGTTTGTCCTATGTAACTATGCTGGCATCCGCAGGTAAGCTTGTATACGCCGTGGCTGCTAAACGGATCCTCTGAGTTAATGTTAGTTCTTAGTTTTCGCCCTAGATTGTTCGATGTTTTGAATGCTGTGTTAATGTTGTATTTTTTAAAGAAGTTTGCCAATTTATATGTTGCTTTTCCAGTATATGTCATAGTCGTCCAGCTATTATTTTCCTTTTCATTATTTCTTTTTGGTTCTCCATTTGTCCTTCTGAGCTTATCTACTAGTGCTTTTTTATATCCGTTGTTTGCAGCGATATTATATATGACCTCAAGTTCTCTCTTATATGCCTCTTGTGTAAGAGGTGTTCTTTCAAGTCTATGTACCAAGTGCCTTAATGCTGCATTTTTATGCTGTTGAGGGTGATTTGATGTATTGTGTATTATTGTGTCGGTGGCCGTTGACTTTCTATATATGTCATAGTTAAATCTTTTGGCTTCTTTATCAATATTTATCGTGAGGTCTAGATAGTTGATGCCTCCGTCTTTTTCGGTTTCCATTGTAAATTTTATATTGCCGTGCTGTTTGTTGAGGTACTCCAGTACGAGCTCTTCGTTATTAGTAGTTAAAACGCATATTATGTCATCCACGTATCTAGCATAAAATGACACACCTAATTTGGACTTCAGCTCCTGTATGTACTTTTCTTCCAGATTTTGCATGAACACTTCCATAAGAATTGCTGATGTGGGGCTTCCCATTCCAAGACCGTTTGTTTGTCTATATATTTTATTGTTGAATTGAAAATAGTTTTGACGTAAAGTGGTTCTTAGCGTATTTGTGATTTGCATACTTTTCACTTTGTTTTTTGTGATATGAACTATTGTTGAGCTAACTATGTCCAAAGTCTCCGATAGTGGTATAGATGGGTATAAATCTTTTATGTCAAAAGATACCAATTTGCTGTTTCTTGTTAGCTCTACGGTCTCGAGTCTCTCTATTAGTTCTGTTGTGTTAGCTATTGCATATTCGTTCCTTAGCTCCAGAGTATCTATCAATATCGTTTTTAAATATTTGGACAGTTTGTAACATCGTGCCGATTTAAAATTAATGATGGGCCTCATTGGCGTGTCCGGCTTGTGGATTTTTGGTAGCGCAACCAATGGAGGAGCCGAAGGGTTCATTTGGACCAATCTATGTGCCATGTTAGAATCTACTATATTTGTTGCATTTTTTATAGCAACTTTGATTTGTTTTTGGTATTCATCTGTGGGATCCTCTCTTATTCTACGACATTTCATTTCCTCTATGAGATCCTCGGTTTTGGATATATATTGCTCTTTTTCGATTAGCACAGTGGTGTTTCCTTTGTCCGCTTTCGTTGTGACAATATTGTTTTTCCTTAGTTTATGCCGTAGATTCTTTATTGTTTTCTCTTCTGTATTCGGTTTTTGTCCTTCCTGTGCTTTCACCTCCTTTTTTATGATTTCCCTGCACATGTGTCTTGCGTGCTCCTGTTCTTCCTGTGGTATCAATGATATTGCGATCTCCGCATCTACAATCGCTTGCTCCGTTTTTCTTACTGTATTCTGGTCCATGATATTATGTAGTTGGCCTGCCTTTGCCCTGGGCAATCAATCCAGTGACGTCTGAATTGTTTAGTTTCCCAATTACTTATAGTTTCCCTGGTGTGTGCTTAAGCACATTTCTTCGTTTTTAACTAAAAGTTCGTGTTTTTGAATTGTGACACTATTGAAGTAAATGGGAGATATATGTATATGGGAGATATAGGCCTACTGGGGAACCGAGCACACAAAACTAACTTCGGTAGCGCCCCAACGGGGACCTCCCGGGTGGTGTGGAAAACCCTATTTTTCAATTTAATGTCAAGTAATTTCACCTTAATTCTATGGCAATTTCTTTTGATTTTACATATTTTTTATATTTTTGTTTAAGGAGCTCCATACCAAAAGGTTATAATTACATTTGAAAATTTTGTAGAAAATTTAAGAAAATACAATAAAAATTACAATGTCTTAATGAAAAATTTAAGTAAGTTAGACCAGTTTGCTATATTTCCGCTCACTGCTTAACTATTAACGCATTATTTCACTACCCCCAACACTGGATGCATAGACTGAGTTGAAAAAAAAGGATTGGTCGAATTTCGACCACAGGCGATACTATTCTACATTATTAAGGTCACATTGCAGACAGGAATCTGATGGGGCATTGACTCTACGGAAAAATTTGAGATGTAGATGCGTTTGGTTGAACATAAAATTGGCTGACACTTTTCCCCAACGTTCATTTGCTATGACGTACTGATATTTACCGAGATTTGGTTAAAACTACAGTGATTTAGTGGATTCATTTTAAACTTTAAGATAAGCCCCACTTGGTGGGGGAGCTTTAATTGGCGTTCACATCAGGTTTTCTAGGCAGGACTCCGAGGATGCTGAGCTGATTTGCGTGAGAGTAAAACTTTCCACATTCTACAAATATTATATGTACATATTTAAATGTTAATTTATATTCAACCGCAATTTGTTTTTTTTATGTATATATATAAAAAAATCTTCAATGGTGGTTCTGTATGGCAAGGTTCTGTGACTCTGACATTGTAATTGACGATTTCAATCTACCCTTCGCGATTTGGAGTGTTATAGATTTTGGCTTGGTGAATTGAAGTTTAATGTTCCTATAGAGCCATCTAAATCTATTTTAAATCGCTTTATGTAGTTACACGTATCCACAAACAACAACATCAGTTTGAAATCTAGCGAAGAATCAATATTGCCAACAAATGCTACATTGGACTAAGTACGTAATTGGAAAGTAAAATTCTCTATCGGCAAACGAAAATGACGATCTACATGTGCAGAAGCATGGACCATGAAAACATCAAATGAGGCGCCCCTGAGAGTGTTCGAAAGAAGAGTTCTTCCAAAGATTTACGGACCTTAAGCATTGGCGGCGGAGAGTATCGAAGAGGATTTAATGAAGAGTAATCTGGCAGCTTGTATGATCTTATTTCTGGATGGACAGTGAAAGCATACCCCACCCCGTCCGTTAATTTGGAGCCAACAGTATGCACGGTATATTATATTTTGCCATTTCCATACCCTGGCCCTCACCCGCTCAATTGTGGCACTCACCCGCTCAATTGTGGCCCCAAGATCTCTTTGGAAGATTGGGAACGGGACCATGTATTCCGTTTCCTTAAGCCTTGTTGTAAAGTATAGTAAAGTATGGGTTTGACAATTTCCGTAAATACCCAATGATATGAATGTTGGAGATTCGAGTTCAACGCTCAGCTCCCGAAAAGCTAGCTGATGAAGAAGTGAAATTCAGAAACATGTCCTAGTAACCATCGCCGTTTGTAAACTTACAATTTTTCTCTAATATGAATTACAAAAAACCCAATGATAAAGTTTACTGATAGACCCAGAAGTGACTCCTTACTTTTCTAAAGGCCTGTTATACTTTGAACTTGAATCCGTTGTCATCATTATACCTTTCATGAACATGAAATGGTATATTAACTCTGGTCCGATGTTTGTAACGTTGAGAAATATAGAAGATAGAGTCACCATTAAGTATACCGAATTGATCAGGGCGACGAACTGAGTTGATATAGCCATGTCCGTCTGTTCGTCCGTCTGTCTGTTTGAACGCAAACTAGTCCCTCAAATTTTGAGATATCTCAACGAAATTTTGCACAAGGATCTATTTTTGTATTAGACATTTGTCGGATCCGGTAGGATCGGACCACTATAACATATATCTCCCATACAACCGATCGTTCAGATAAGACGATTTTGGTCATTCCTGCCGCAAAGAGAAAGTATAAACGTGAAACTCGGTGATATATATTTTAATATATCATAGAAGATATCCTGAAAAAATCATTTTGATCGGAGCTATATATAGTTATAACACATACAACCGATCTTTCAGATAGAAAGATTTTTGGCCATTTCTCCCTTAATTTAGAAAGTGTAAACGTGAAACTCGGTGATATATATTTTAAAATATCGTAGAAGATTTTCTGAAAAAAAACTTTGATCAGAACTATATATAGTATATCCCATACAACCGATTGTTCAGATAGAAAGATTTTTAGCAATATCTCTCTTAATTTTCAATATAAAAACATTAAACTTGGTGATATTTATTCTAATATATCATAAATTTCATGAAAAAATCATTTCGATCGGAGCTATATATAATATATATCCCATACAACCGATCGTTCAGATAGAAAGATTTTTAGCCATTTCTCTCTTAGTTTCCAAAATAAAAACGTTAAACTTGGTGATATTTATTCTAATGTATCATAGAAGATTTGCTGAAAAAATAATTTTGATCGGAGCTATATATAATATATATCCCATACAACCGATTGTTCAGATAAGGGGGTTTTTTGCCATTTTTTTTATATTTATCTTAAAATCGTTTAGGTATGTACATCTGTTCACTATATATTTCTTATCTTATACAGCGCATTATTTGGAGATTACGAATGGGATAAGATTATTGTTCAGCCCCATTCATGAAAGGAATGAAGTCTTCGGCACAGCCGAAGACAGTACTGTCCTTACTTGTTTTTAAATTGGTTCTATTTTTCGATATAAGGTATAAGTATTTGTACTTGAAATTGCTCAAATCACCTTTGTCTGCTATACTCACCACGATGTTTTATCACGAAGTTTTGTCATTACAAAACATTCGATAGTGCAACTATTTTCCTTAAAATGTAGTTGAATTCAGAAGACTCACTTTAGATCAGCGGTCCCATTTAGTTGAATAATTATTGGCGCCACTTCACACGTATTATTATTCTCTTTCGTCTTTATTCGTATTTAGTTGTCGCTGAACAAGCAGAGTAGTAAGTTTGAGGCTATAGTTTATTTGCGCATTTGCGAAAAGATATTTTGCAAACAAACGCTCATACGCAGCATGTTTTCATGGTTTAATGTTAGCAATTTATTTTGTTTTAATTTTTTCTTAGACTCAAGTAATAAAGTAGTATTTATATGGCATATTTACGAATTACTTTTTGTGTGTTAACAAACATGCGTGCATACGTCCGTCCTATATCATTGATTTTTCATCAACAACTAAACCACTACCAATAAGATGGTTTTACTTTTACTCACACAGCTACAGTTTGAATTTTGGGGACCCATGCTATAGATATTGCTGTACCATGATGTAATTACAAGGTGACTGACGTTGGCAGCTTCTCTTTCTAATCCGCCATCTTGAACTCTCAAACTCAATTTGCCTCTTTGCGAAATTGCTTTTTCATTCAGAGGAAAAATTGTAGTAAAACCCATACAAATAAACTTTCCTGGAAAAGTATGCAACAGCATCACTTTTTTTCTCCAATTCTATTTTGTCTTGACTTTTCTATAGCTCAAACTAGTGACAATTCTCAAAAAAAATTCTTATTTTTTCAACAAAAACATTTAAATTTGCCATTTTTTAGTTCTATGAGAAAACCGATCGAATGAATTCAATAACCCATGGTCATTTATTTCCCAATCGTTGCTTGTTCGCGGCATTAAATCATCGAAAATATTGTCCAGAATGTAGACGACCATGCACATGCAACCGAGTGCACCCTACGGAGAACGGTCAGAGTTGGATAAGAAATTACATATATGATTCCGATGCGGCTGATATGTATACCAATATGCCGATGTGGACACCAGTTTTCGAATTAGAATTAAATGGATCTAGAAATGTACCAATGGCCCCACCTAAACCATCTGATGCTATACAAACTGGAACAGATTCAGATGGTAATCCAACATATGCAGCACGTGTCTATTTAGCTGATATTCATCTCGAAGCATTTTATGAGATACGCGTTAAACTTTTAACGGGGTCACCAATATATGAAAATAAAGAATAAATATTTCCTATTGAAATTTAAATATAAATGTATTTTATTATTACACAATGAAAACTATTTAATGACTGACTCAACTATGAAAACTTGTTGAACAATATACAATTTAAATGTTAGTTGCTAAGCAACACTTTTGTTCTGAAAACTTGAACTGCACCGCCACAGATCTATTGCCTGCCGCCTATGCACCGGCAAAAGGTGTCGCACACGCTTCACATAGCAGTAATGTTTTAGTCAAAACGTCGAGTTACTAAATAATTTCAAAGAAAAATGGGTGGCCGATTTAAATGGACATGTACCTGTGGAGCTGTGGTTGGTGGTTATTCGGAATTAGGTGAAACATACATTTCACGTGCTACATATAAAGAAAAAATTTTACTAGGCAAAGTACATCCTTCGCATAGAGTAATGTATATGCCAAACAATGCCACTGAGGTGAACAGATCTGAATATGAAGTACATATTGGTACCAGAAACTATCACAGCTGAAAGTAACGACGAAGCAAATGACGAAGCTTAGTCGTACGTAAATTGGGTAGTTGTTTACCTTAGGGTACAACTGCTAAAACTCTTCCGAAATATCGGAAGAGGTGTCAAAAGACGAGTCTTGATCCCTGGACCACGAATCCGAAAGCGGAAATTAAGAATTTTATTTCTGTGAAAAGATATTTCTAAAAAAATAAAAAATGGCCCCGGAGCGCTCCGAAACCGGGAGTAGGATCCATAGTATTTTTGCGCAGAACACCTTTCTGCATTGGCGGCCTTCGGCCGCGCTTATAAAAAATTACCCTGTGTGGGTCCAACACCGGTTTGGAGACCAAAACTATATCCGCGCAAAACACTTTTACCCACAGTTTTTCTTTAGGGTACAACAAAATCATCAAAATTAGAACAACCACATGAAAATTTTCGATTTTGTTTGCAAATATTTCCGAAGAGAAATAAAATTTCTAATTTCCGCTTTCGGATTCGTGGTTCTGAGATCAAGTCGCGTCTTTTGACACCTCTCCCGATATTTTCGGAAGAGTTTTAGCAGTTGTACCCTGAAGTAAACAATTACCGTAAATTGAATGCAAAATTGTAGTGGTGAGAGGAAAGGAAAATAATAAATTTTAGTATATGACCAACTAATAACTTCGTATGGATCTTTTACTGTGTCTGTTGTAACATGTTATCCTAACAAAATCATATACCGAAATGTAATCACTTAATGTGTATTTGTGTATCTGTTTTTATTATTTTTGTAAATATTATTTTAAAGGACAACTTAAATATATAAATCGAAATTTTTTAACTAAAATAGTTGAAAAATTAAAAGTCACTGAACTTCTTAAACTATTTTGTAGATAACACACAAACTCCTATTAAAACAGTCGATCTCACTTTAGAGCAGGGCTGGGCAGCTTCGGCAGAGAACTACTTTCAATATAACATTACTGTTTTGGCCCTAGGCATTAGAATTTTACTGTTCCTTTCAGTTAAAGGGCCAAAGTGACAATGCTAAACCCTATTTAACTCAAAGTCGCACTGAAAAACCGAGCGACAGAGTTTAAACTTTAATAACCAGGGGCGGAAACTGTTATTCCTTTTATAATATAATTCCTTGCAAAACTATTAATTTTGGCCTTTAATATATTTGGATCAAGATAAAAATTTTTGTTTGGATTTTTATTACCTGAGTCCGATAGAACTAGTTAAACTCGGACTTTTAAAAATAAAAGTCCTGAAATAAAAGTTAAATCCTGACTTATTTTTTAAGGCCAAAATAAAAGTCCGGCATGATAACAAAGAAACGGCTTAACCAAAATAAAAAAACATTTTAATTCCGATAAGCCGTTTCTTTGTTATCAAGCCGGACTTTAATTTTGGCCTCAAAAAATAAAAGTCCGGATTTAGCTTTTATTTCCGGACTTTTATTTTTAAAGGCCGAGTTTAACTAGTTCTATCGGACTCAAAAAATAAAAATACTGATTTTACTTTTATATGTGGACTTTTATGGAAAAAGTTCGAAAAATAAAAAGGATGCGTGATTCGACATGATATAGTGATACCTGAGAACTCAAACATTTTCACCTAGGACAATTTTTTGACCCGGACTTTTTCGACTCCGAAAAAAAATAATTATTTTCCGTCCCTGCTAATAACAAGAGATATTTTTCGAATTTTTCTATAAATCGACGTGGCATACCAAATCCAGCATTTTCCATATTTTTTTTACAGAGGAGTTCAATGAAAAAAAATTTTAAGGCGTTAGTCATTGTTGTGCAGTGTGAATGAAATGACTCCTTCACAGTTGAACATATTCTTAATTTTAAAATTCAAAATTGTGCAAGTTACTTATGTCGATTTTGAATGTAAACAGGAAGATATGGCATACATGTAGAAAACCGCTCGAACATATATTTCAAATCTTGTTACGGATATGAAGCATTTAATTATCAGTCTCCTTCAAACTCATCGTGAGCATATTTTACTAGAAACATAGGAGTATTACATATATAAATAGTACATTATCCATATACCGAATTTCATCCAAATCGGTTGAAGCGATTCAGAGTAGTACTGAATATATAAGTATACAAAAAGGAACAATTTTAAGTTTTAGGATTAATGTAAGTTATATTTTAATCTAAAAACTAAAAAAAAAATCCATTTTCGTTACCATCAAGGATTTAATGCTTTTATTCAAAAAAGTATCAAATTTAATACTATTTTAGAAAACGGCCTCTTCTGTTCTTCCCCTTTCTCTCATAATTCGTATTATGTGGGAGTCTTCAGAATGAGCTGTACACATAGTGTAGCATTCACTCATTAAGTTATTCATTCATTTGTACAAACATATATTTCAACCCGTTTTGGAATGTCTTAAAATATATTGACTCTTACATACATATTCATACAATTGTACATACGTATATTTTGGCTCGCTTTGGTACGGCATGAGATTCTATTGACACACCAATGATGATGGTACAAACACGTATTTTGTACACCGTGCATCATATGGTAACCTGAACCTTGGTATGCCACTGTTTAGAGCTTACTCGCGACAAGCCTTTACCTGTAGACAAATTATTAACATGATTCATTTATGCTTGCGTTGCACATTCCACAGCCAATTTTAATTATGCTTAGAATTCAGTTCCCAGGGAACTGAATTGAATGTATATGTGTGTTATACTTAGTCTGTAAGTATTAGTGTAAGTAAGTATTTTAGCTCATAAAAATTTTGTATAAAAGAAAACAACTTTTGAATAAAGAACAGAATCAACCTGCTGCCGTTTAAATTGGCAGTAAATTCTATCTGGTTCCGCTAACTGCGCACTGCAACCTAGATTTCGATTTTCTCTTATCCGCAAACATTACAATAGAACACCTGGCTTTATTACATCACGTGGCTGTACTAGATTTGCTGCATATTTATACAAATTTAAAGTCTTCTTTCAGGCACGTTAGTCACTTAATAATTGCACGGGTTCAGCAAACCACGCATTTTGAAATAAAATTACATTAAAGTAATAAAACAAAACTTTTTAAGTTTAAAGAAATTAAATCGATTACATCTGCTACACAACTCGAAACCCAATATTATATATATATTATAATTACATTCGAATAGTTTCGATAAAAACCAAGAAAATATTATCAAAAAATGTGATGTCTTAGTACAAATCCATTTGTTCGAATACGCCAGGTTATCGCTCTTTATGCATCTATTTCGCTGTGGTGTGGTGCTATGTGATGTAATTTTACCGTTATTTCATTGTTTTTTTTTTTCAAATCCGTTAGTTTGTAATTTCCCGTTATCTTTTCTTTGGTTTTTTTTAATGATGACTAGGAGTGCAAAAACTTTCCCCTTACTCCAGGTAAGGGAAGCATTGCATCTCCCAACTCCGCCAGAACGGAGGCCAAGAGCCAATCTTCAGGCCTATTTTTAATTCCAGTTCAACCAAATTAGCCTGAATATATTGTAGCTGAGCCACTGCACGTCCACACAGACGCAAAAACAAGAACAGAATTATGAGCTTTAAAATATTGAAAAGAATAACGTGATTATATTAAAACTCGGGAAAATTTTTAAGTGTTCTTATTGCATTTGGATCAGGGATGGACGTTATCAACAAATTTGAATAACGATTGACGAAAAAATAAAAAATAAAAAATTATTCATCATTTTAAATTTTTTGACTGATGAATAAAAAGTTATTCGTTATTCAAAATATTCTGATTGATGATAATCGGTCATTCTTATTTTTGTAAATTTGAGTAAAGAGTTGAGTTATTATTCCTGATTTAAAAAATTTGGAATAACAATAAAATTTCAATTTTTATTCAGTTATTCAATAATAAAAAAATAAAACCCCCAAGATGCCCCGAAAATATACCCTTATGCGTAACATACATATGCGTATAGGTACGAAATGGGAAAAAAATCTACTCTCGCTAGTGCAAACGTGACTAAAATTTAACAAGGGCCGTGACCGCACAATGACGGTCAAATGACGTGAAGCGTTTTTGCAGGGAGGTGACTGCCTGAAATCAGCTGATTGGTACTTTTTAAGCTGCAGACATTGGTGCTTTATCGGTAGCCTTATAACAGCTGGGGGTCAATTCCGTAACTGTGAAAAACTGAAAAATGTACACTCATTGAAAACTCATTTGCAAACACAATTTACACTTTAAATTTTCATGCGATTCTGTAAATTATTGTGTACATTGTTTTGCTGAATGAGCGCTGAATGTCAAAGTCTTAAGTCAGTGAGAAAATATTCATCAAACGCCATGAAAACAAACAAGTCATTCTGCAACAGTGCGTATGAGTTTTGAATGTCAGAATAGTGTACACTGGCTGCCAAGAAAACTCACGAAGTTTTTATCAGTGTGTTTTTTTGTTCACAGTTTTGCTTTACAGAATCAGAATTTCAAAGTTTACACAATTTCTTGTGTACATTTTAAAACTCACAGTTAGCGAATAGGGCCCCTGATCCGACCAACCTTATGAGAATCAATGCAATCGGTTATTGGTGGCGCTAAGAGCCTCCTGCGATTTACAACCAGATTGACTGAATTTTGTGTGTGTTAGTGCAGTCGGGTGGCTTCGTGACACACGTATTTGTTGTCGGCTACACGTTGATGAAAATCAAAAATTTTTCATTTTTTCATTTGACGCTTGCTTATTTGATAGTCGCGGGCATTGTGACCCTGCAAAAATCGTGTGACCAAAAACGCACACAGACACACGAATTTTTGACAGGGGTGACGATTTGGAATGAAAAATTCTCCAAATGAAATAGCATGTTGACGAATTTAGCTTTCCCACAATGTATCGTGCTCTCTCGCACCTATTATTTTTATAGGGATAGCAAAATATGTCATTTTTGCGTGCAAGAAAATCCGACATTTCCAATTCAGCAGAGACAACAAAATATTTGGTGGTCGAAAAATTTTTCAATTTTGAGAGTTTTAAATGGAATATCTCCGGAAAGATTTAAAATTAAGAGGGAGTTCTCCAGATCACATATATATATATATTTTAAAGTGCGCAAACTTATAATTTAAAAGTTATTTGGTGTTAAAGTTTGCAAATTTCTATACAAATTTTATATGTGTATACGTATATATATGTGGCAGCACAGCTTTGTAATGTCATCAATAAAATATATGTATATATATATATATGTGCATGTTGCTACAAAAGCGCGATTGATTTAATAAAAACATTTATAATAAGTGAAAACAATGCAAAAATGAAATGTGAAATATACAAAAATGCAATTTAAGTTTATCGTTGCCAATTTATATAGATATGTATATGGATTAAGGTTTTGAAAGATGTGTAAATTGTAATTTAAAGTGCTATAGAAATTTGCTAAATTTGCAAACTTTAACAACAAATAACTTTTAAATTATAAGTTTGCGCACTTTAAAATATATATATTTGTGATCGGGAGAACTCCCTCTTTCATTTGATACCAAGTTTTACCCCGAACTCGGGGGGTGCTATTCTAAAATTTTCCCAAAGTCTTTAATATACAATGATTTTTGCTGTTTATTTCGACAAAAATTTTTGATTTGATTTTTGTTCTCATCGAAAGAATTCACAATTATATAGCACCATGCCGCGAATTATGATAAAAGGTGGTATGTGGAGAAACACTGAGGTAAGCATTTGACGCGACTGGTTACTCTTGGCCGTTTATTAACTAAATTGATAACTTTCAGGATGAAATCCTCAAAGCAGCTGTAATGAAATATGGAAAAAACCAGTGGTCACGTATTGCATCACTGCTGCACCGCAAATCTGCCAAGAAATGTAAGGCACGCTGGTACGAATGGCTTGATCCTAGCATAAAAAAGACAGAATGGTCACGGGAGGAGGATGAAAAGTTTTTGCATTTTGTTGGTGGTGAACGTTTCAACATTTTCCAAGGTTTGGCATTAATTTCATTTTTATAGTTTATAATTATTGTTGTAGGTTGCATTAGAACAAGTACATTGATTTTACGTGGAAGTGTTGAACAATTTTTGGAAGAAACTGAGCTTCGTTACATGGTGCTATAGGGAGGGATGGCCTGAAGGTTTAATGTGGCCACATAAATCGTTCCCGAGATGGTCGGGATGGCACTTTAATGGTGCTGTGTTACCGGGGCGTACCGGATCTGTATCCGGCTAAAGGACCATCACATCGATAACACTCCCCAAAGCCTTCGGGGAGCAACCTTATCGCTACAAAAACAACAACAACATTGTGTCCAAATCCCGAAAAAAAAACTATAAAATTTGTGTCAGTGAAATGATAATTATTGCTTGTGGTTGTTAGTTTTGGGGCATCGTCATCGAGTTCCTTCGATCGTATATGCCGGTTCTTTTGCATTCTTTTACATGCATAAAGTGCCGTTGAAGCCTTCCTCACCCTCTCCTCCACGTTGAGCTGCCATGACAGCTTACTGTCTAGGATCATTCCTAGATATTTTGTGCAAGGTTTCTCCCGTAGAGTCGCCCCTCCTAACTAAGGCCTGGTCCAATTAGGGACCTTGTACCTCTTTGTAAACAAGACCATATGCAACGTCATCTGCGTAAACCGTAAGTTTTTCTGGTCCCTCGTAGAATCCCCTAAGCAGTTGGATAATGACCAGCGTCCACAGCAGAGGTGATAGCACCCCTCCCTGCGGAGTGCCCCTGTCCACTAATTTCGTGGCCGCGTACAATCCCCATTGCGATGTAATCTTACTGCAGTTTAACATGCAGTCGATCCATCTGGGTAAGGCTGGATATACTTTAACGTAATTAAGACCATCAATAATCGCCCATTTAGAAAGCCCCGGCAAAGCTTAAGAAGACTTCTAGAGCATATTCCTTATATTCCAGGGCTTTTTCTATGCTTATTACCACCCTATGCAAGGCGGTGTCTACTGACTTGCCTTTGGTGTACGCCTGTTGTGTTGTGGAGAGCAGCTTTTCATCCACGTTGGACTTTATGTACACATCAATCAGCCTCTCAAAGGTTTTGAGCAGAAATGATGTTAAGCTATTGGGTCTATAATCTTTGGGATACACGTGACCGATCTTCCCCGCCTTTGGTAGGAAAGCTACACGAGCAGTTCTCCAAGAGTGCGGTACATGATTCAGTTTATGCACCCATCGAATATTATTTTAAGCCATCCCACGACCGCCCTACTTGAAACTTGTGGCATGGCCGGACATGTACCATCTGAGCCCGGCGATTTCACCACCACTACGAGATCCTCAGTGGTGTAATTAGGCAGCATATATGAATGCAGCTGTTTCCTTACCATTACTACAGCTCGCACCCGTCCTTCCGTTTGCGCATAGTAAACGCCAAATCCGCGCGCGCTAAGTCCAGAAACCTTTCCTCCCGATGGAAGCCACGGCTCCTGGATGAGCGCGTTAGGAGGAGGAGTTCGCTCGACGCCACTTTACTGTGTTGGAGGTTTATCTGTAGGACTCGCAGCACCAATGGGCTGCTTGTCCCCCTCCAGCACCTTCATCGTGACGTCGTCGTCCTCCCCTAGCCCTTTTGGTTTAGAGTGTTCGAAGCCCCCTTCAGCCTCTTGTACCTGTTGTGCCGGGTGTTCCTCTGTGCGACTCACAGCACCATCTGGCTGTTGGTCCCCTTCTAACACATTCGGGGTGACGTGGGCTACCTCCACCTGTCTTTTTTCCCTTAAGCTTTTGATGTCCTTTTCAACTTCGCCCACGTCCAGCGTGTTAGGACTTTAATACCCGCGACTTCTTTTCCTGAGTCGCATATAAATTTTGCCTGTACCTAAGGACATTTTTCCAAGCTGCGCGTACAATATATCCTCCGCCTGCTTGTTTATTTGGAAGATGTATAACTGACCTTCCTCCGTAGACCGAGATACAGTAAGTACCTTCCAATCCTGTGTCGGTATGTTCGGATTCTGATTCTGCAAAAATCGCAGTGTATCCTCCGACTTCATCACGCATGGTATCCATACCTTAACTTTTGGTACCTTGGGGATTTGCGCTTTATCCACCATCTCAAAACGCGCGTTCGTGCCCTGCCTTTAGAGGTTTGGAACCAGTTCCTCCAGCCACCGCAAGCTCACGATGTTGTCGCACGCTATCATCTTCATACCATTACACCATCCCCCGAATCAAAGGTTGGAAGGAGCTTACTTGGTTATTCCCGCATCATCTTAAGCATTAAGCTAATAAGCTCCTTTTCTACAGATCCCCACCTTTCACTAGTCATCTGTTCGAAAGGACTGCTACGATCAACCAGCGCCACAGTCAGTGACTGCTTTGCCATATCACTCATCTTCTCGGGAAAAGCCGGCGTCTTAGTGTTATTTCCCTTTGGCACCTCCGAGAAAGCCGGAGTCTTAGCTCCCTCTAGCACCTCCGAGAAAGTCGGATTCTTAGCGTTATCTCCCTTTGGCTTATCTCCTACTTCCATAGTTGGAACTTCCCTCTGACTCGCAGCCTTCGAGGTAGTTGCTACCTCGCTATTGGGGCCCATCTGCCTTACAGCTTTGGGCCTACTTGTCTTGTCTATGGGACTGCCCTGCGTCGCGGCTCTGGGACTGGGCCCTTTCTGCCTCTTGAAAGCAGGCTTGTCGCCTTCCGCCGAACGTTGCCTTTTCATTCTGCCATTCGACGCTTCTTCCTCCTCATACCGGTTGCAGAACCGAGGGTTTCTCGCAGAAAACCTTTTGAACTGCCTTCGACCTACTTCTACCGCCTCATGAGCCCATGCCAAGCGCTCGATCTCCTCTTCTGTTGGGTCCACCACTGCTCCCAAGCGTTGTACAATTCTTAGTACTGCACGGTACTTCGAGAGAGCTCTTTGCTCCGTACCCTTCTCCACTCTTCTACTCCCTTTTCATTTGTGTGCTTCTCCAACACGGAGTTCATTGAATTAGCACTACTCTCGCTCCCCGAGTCCGACGCATCGCTTAATGCGTATTTGTCGTCCTTGGCTTGCGGCTCAGTCCTCTTCTTATCATCGTCCTTAAATTAGGTAATGAGTCGTTCACCTTGGTCGTATGACCACCAGCCCGACAAGGCGGGCTCAGCGGTTCAGTATTATATACGGGGAAAGAACCGTCAGCCACAGCAGCGCCCCTTACTGTGGTAAGGCCACCAATACTTCCCGAGGTGGTCCGGTATCGGGAAGGCTCCGTTCGAATACAGCCGAATGTATCCCCTGGCTACAAATCGTCCAACAGGCACGGTCCGCATAACACCCTGGATTAGGTGGTTGGAAGTTCTTGGTCACCGACATCCCGCCGCCCTCCTATGAGGCGAAACGGCGTAGATGCCAGTCCTAAACAGCTCCTCCTCATAGTCGGGCGCTATGGAGATCGGCTAAGCCCTCACAGCAACGACGATTTTCGTTACAATTGCTAGTGCATGCTCTCCAAGATGCAGATCCTGATCGAAAGTCACACCCAAAATTTTAGGGTGTAAGACAGTCGGTAGGGTAATGCCATATGGTCGACATTTGGCGCGGTCATGTTTTAAATAAGGTCACCGATGATTTGGTTGGTGAAAATATCAGGTTTCGCGAGGCGACAAAACTGGAGATATTCGGGAGATAGCTGTTTATTTTATTACAAAGCTCATCGATGTAGGAAACAATAGCATAGGCGTAGAAGCAATAGTGACTCCTGGTGGTAAAGGTAGCTATTGATATGTAGAAGTTAAGCAGAAGTTTGAATATGAGTTTTTTTAAGTTATAGCAAAAAAAGCGTTGAGGATTTTTAATATCTTACCAGGTACCTTCGTACATGTTTCTAATAATGAAGAATAAAACCTATTCAAACTCAATTTTCACCAGGACAAAGCCGCTGAGACTTCGCTATACTTTAACATAAAATACGTTACCCCATTTTAGCACAACTATCATTTTTTGATTTTATTAAATTTTATAAAATGTTTCTTCCTCTACAGTTCTATTTCGGTATTGGATGGTAAATATGGCTTTCGCATTTTCTCCATCAATAACTGTGAAAAGGTGGAAGAAATTTATGCGTGTAAATCTCACATAATCTCAAAAAGTTGTGTTTGTGTTTGATAAGTGTATTTAAGATTTTTGTATGGAAGTTGTGTGTATGTTTGTCTAAAATGCTCTTTATGTCGGAGTGTGTGTATCGGTCAAATACAAATAATTTTTTACACTGAGTAGAGTTTCTTATAAAATTAGGAATAAGCTTAGATTTCCTGCATTGTAGCAAGAATTTTATACTAGACCTGATTTTAACCAATTTTTTTGATATGGATTGGAATTTATTTATTACCGCTTTACAGTTTTTGTAGTTGGCTTTAATTTTCGCATACCCCATTTTTGTTGTTTTATGCTTACGGCGTGCCTTCCGTCTTTGTAATACTATTGGATTTTTTACGACGTGTGTTCTTGCAACTATTTGGCGATTCTGCTGGCTCTCTCTCTTAAAATAAAACACATAGGTTTTTTTCCTTTCCGATATATTTCGGTTACACTACGGTATACAACGGATGCTGCGTATATCGGACGACACGTACCACAACGAGGTAATAAGAGAAGCGGAAAATATATTGAAGAGCAATGATTTCCCGAACAACATTATTAAAACATTAATTAAAAATGCAAAATCTAACAAAGGAATACAAAAATCAGAAAAACCTACCATTTTTAGATCCGTAACATATATACCGCGGTTATCAGAACGACTCGCAAAGTCTGATTGCTATGACGGAGAAAAAGTTAAAATTGCACATAAACCTAACAACACATTAAGGTGTTTCTTTAACAAAACAAAAGCAAAGATACCCGAAACCGAAAAAAGTAATGTCATATATAAAATCCCATGCGGCGGCAAAAACAACGAACCATGTAACAGCGTTTACGTAGGAACAACAAAATCAAAATTAACAAGTAAGGAAGGCTAAGTTCGGGTGTAACCGAACACTAAATACTCAGTTGAGAGCTATGGAGACAAAATAAGGAAAATCACCATGTAGGAAAATGAACCTAGGATAACCCTGGAATGTGGTTGTATGACATGTGTATCAAATGGAAGGTATTAAAGAGTATTTTAAGAGAGAGTAGGCCATAGTTCTATGGATGGACGCCATTTAGGGATATCGCCATAAAGGTGGACCAGGGCTGACTCTAGAATGTGTTTGTACGATATGGGTATCAAACGAAAGGTGTTACTGAGCATTTTAAGAGGGAGTGGGCATTAGGTCTATAGGTGGACGCCTTTTCGAGATATCGCCATTAGGGTGGGCCAGGGGTGACTCTAGAATGTTTGTACGATATGGGTATCAAACGAAAGGTGTTACTGAGCATTTTAAGAGGGAGTGGACATTAGGTATATAGGTGGACGCCTTTTCGAGATATCGCCATTAGGGTGGGCCAGGGTGACTCTAGAATGTGTTTGTACGATATGGGTATCAAATGAAAGCTGTTAATGAGTATTTTGAAAAGGAGTGATCCTTAGTTCCATAGGTGGACGCCGTTTCGAGATATCGCCATAAAGGTGGACCAGGGGTGTCTCTAGTTGTACGATATGGGAATCAAATGAAAGGTGTTACTGAGCATTTTAAGAGGGAGTGGGCATTAGGTCTATAGGTGGACGCCTTTTCGAAATGTCGCCATTAGGGTGGGCCGGGGGTGACTATAGAATGTGTTTGTATGATATGGGTATCAAATGAAAGATGGTAATGAGTATTTTAAAAGGGAGTAATCCTTAGTTCTATAGGTGGACGCCTTTTCGAGATATCGCCATAAAGGTGGACCAAGGGTGACTCTAGAATGTTTGTACGATATGGGTATCAAACGAAAGGTGCTACTGAGCATTTTAAGAGGGAGTGGGCATGAGGTCTATAGGTGGACGCCTTTTCGAGATATCGTCATTAGGGTGGGCCAGGGGTGACTCTAGAATGTGTTTGTACGATATGGGTATCAAACGAAAGGTGTTACTGAGCATTTTAAGAGGGAGTGGGCATTAGGTCTATAGGTGGACGCCTTTTCGAGATATCGCCATTAGGGTGGGCCAGGGGTGACTCTAGAATGTTTGTACGATATGGGTATCAAACGAAAGGTGTTACTGAGCATTTTAAGAGGGAGTGGGCATTATGTCTATAGGTGGACGCCTTTTCGAGATATCGCCATTAGGGTGGGCCAGGGGTGACTCTAGAATGTTTGTACGATATGGGTATCAAACGAAAGGTGTTACTGAGCATTTTAAGAGGGAGTGGGCATTAGGTCTATAGGTGGACGTCTTTTCGAGATATCGCCATTAGGGTGGGCCAGGGTGACTCTAGAATGTGTTTGTACGATATGGGTATCAAATGAAAGGTGGTAATGAGTATTTTAAAAGGGAGTAATCCTTAGTTCTATAGGTGGACGCCTTTTCGAGATATCGCCATAAAGGTGGACCAAGGGTGACTCTAGAATGTTTGTACGATATGGGTATCAAACGAAAGGTGTTACTGAGCATTTTAAGAGGGAGTGGGCATTAGGTCTATAGGTGGACGCCTTTTCGAGATATCGCCATTAGGGTGGGCCAGGGGTGACTCTAGAATGTTTGTACGATATGGGTATCAAACGAAAGGTGTTACTGAGCATTTTAAGAGGGAGTGGGCATTAGGTCTATAGGTGGACGCCTTTTCGAGATATCGCCATTAGGGTGGGCCAGGGTGACTCTAGAATGTGTTTGTACGATATGGGTATCAAATGAAAGGTGGTAATGAGTATTTTAAAAGGGAGTAATCCCTAGTTCTATAGGTGGACGCCTTTTCGAGATATCGCCATAAAGGTGGACCACGGGTGACTCTAGAATGTTTGTACGATATGGGTATCAAACGAAAGGTGTTACTGAGCATTTTAAGAGGGAGTGGGCATTAGGTCTATAGGTGTACGCCTTTTCGAGATATCGCCATTAGGGTGGGCCAGGGGTGACTCTAGAATGTTTGTACGATATGGGTATCAAACGAAAGGTGTTACTGAGCATTTTAAGAGGGAGTGGGCATTAGGTCTATAGGTGGACGCCTTTTCGAGATATCGCCATTAGGGTGGGCCAGGGGTGACTCTAGAATGTTTGTACGATATGGGTATCAAACGAAAGGTGTTACTGAGCATTTTAAGAGGGAGTGGACATTAGGTATATAGATGGACGCCTTTTCGAGATATCGCCATTAGGGTGGGCCAGGGGTGACTCTAGAATGTTTGTACGATATGGGTATCAAACGAAAGGGTTTACTGAGCATTTTAAGAGGGAGTGGGCATTAGGTCTATAGGTGGACGCATTTTCGAGATATCGCCATTAGGGTGGGCCAGGGTGACTCTAGAATGTGTTTGTACGATATGGATATCAAATAAAAAGTATTAATGAGGGTTTTAAAAGCGAGTGGCCCTTAGATGTATATGTGAAGGCGTTCTCGCGATATCGACCAAAATGTGGACCAGGTGATCCAGAAAATCATCTGTCGGGTACTGCTAATTTATTTATATATGCAATACCACTAACAGTATTCCTGCCAAGATTCCAAGGGCTGTTGATTTCGCCTTGTAGAACTTTTTCATTTTCTTCTACATAATATGGTAGGTGTCACACCCATTTTACAAAGTTTTTTCCAAAGTTATATTTTGCGTCAATAAACCAATCCAGTTACCATGTTTTATCCCTTTTTTCGTAGTTGGTATAGAATTATGGCATTTTTTCATTTTTCGTAATTTTCGATATCGATAAAGTGGGCGTGGTTATGGTCGGATTTCGGCCATTTTTTATACCAAGATAAAGTGAGTTCAGATAAGTACGTGGGCTAAGTTTAGTAAAGATATATCGGTTTTTGCTCAAGTTATTGTGTTAACGGCCGAGCGGAAGGACAGACGGTGGACTGTGTATAAAAACTGGGCGTGGCTTCCACCGATTTCGCCCATTTTCACAGAGAACAGTTACCGTCACAGAATCTATGCTCCTACCAAATTTGAGAAGGATTGGTAAATTTTTGTTCGACTTATGACATTAAAAGTATTCTAGACAAACTAAATGAAAATGGGCGGAGCCACACCCATTTTGAAATTTTCTTTTATTTTTGTATTTTGTTGCATCATGTCATTACTGGAGTTGAATTTTGACTTAATTTACTTATATACAGTAAAGATATTAAATTTTTTGTTAAAATTTGAATTAAAAAAAATTTTTTTTTAAAAAGTGGGCGTGTTCTTCATCCAATTTTGCTAATTTTTATTTAGCACATATATAGTAATAGGAGGAACGTTCCTGCCAAATTTCATCATGATATCTTCAACGACTGCCAAATTACAGCTTGCAAAACTTTTAAATTACCTTCTTGTAAAAGTGGGCGGTGCCACGCCCATTGTCCAAAATCTTACTAATTTTCTATTCTGCGTCATAACGTCAACCCATCTACCAAGTTTCATCACTTTAGCCGCCTTTGGCAATGAATTATCGCATTTTTCCGATTTTTCGAAATTTTCGATATCGAAAAAGTGGGCGTGATTATAGTCCGATATCGTTCATTTTAAATAGCGATCTGAGATGAGTGCTCAGGAACCTACATACCAAATTTCATCAAGATACCTCAAAATTTACTCAAGTTATCGTGTTAACGGACGGACGGACGGACGGACGGACGGACGGACGGACATGGCTCAATCAAATTTTTTTTCGATCCTGATTATTTTGATATATGGAAGTCTATATCTATCTCGATTCCTTTATATATGTACAACCAACCGTTATCCAATCAAACTTAATATACTCTGTGAGCTCTGCTCAACTGAGTATAAAAACCAGATTGTCACAACACAAATCAGATTTAAAATATTGCCAACAGTCTAATAATCAAAAAACTGCACTAATGTCTCACTGTGCAGCTAGCGGCCATATACCGTGCTTCGAGAGCGCGAGCATTCTACAACAAGAGCAACACTACAATAAGCGATTTACATTGGAAATGCTACATATCGTAAACACTCCAGAACACATTAGACTGAACTATAAAACTGACATTGACCATTCCGCTAACAACTATAAATATTTACTAACAAACAAACGACCAGTACCAAACTCCACGTCACGGCGGAAGGACGTGTAAAATAATGTATGTGATATTTTTAATCAATTTTAGTGTAAAGTTTTTGGTTTTATTTATTAATAAAAAATTTTTTGTACGTTTGTAGTTCCCTGAGGACGGTTACCGTAGTGTAACCGAAATATATCGGAAAGGAAAAAAACCTATATGTTTTATTTAAAGAGACCTTGAGCCAGCAGAATCGCCAAATAGTTAAATAATTAGATTTAGAACAATAATAAGTCTGACTTAATTACAAGTCTTACATTTTTAAGTTCATCAATTACGACAGAAATCGGATTCCACGACACCTTTGAAAATTCTTGATCTGAAAAAAGAGTAAACCTAATCTGAATTTCTACTAAGCTCTAAGTTGTAAATTATTCAAATAAATGGAGTTTTTTCTAAAGCTTAAAATTATTTTCTGCTTGCTTAGAAAAGATTTCAATTGGAAAACGAAAACCAATTAAGCGAGTTTATTTATTATTAAAATACTTACTTTTCTTTATGAGGTGGGTTTTGTCTAAGGCTGGGGTAACACTCAGTCAATCCAGAGTCGAGTAAAGGTCCCACAAACCCCTACTGAATAAATACACGATATTTATGTGTTACGAACGCACGCACACACGGCTGGGGATATTAGGCGGACAGCAGCTTTCCGTGCAAAGATGGAGGCGGTGGCTAATAGGCGTAGTAGTAGCGGAGGGGTCGGTACGGTGGTTTAGCGGCGGTGCAGTATCGGGCGGGATGGTACGGTTGTCCGGGAGCAGCGGCGGGATCAGCGCGGCGGCCGGACGGCGGACAGTATTAGCGGACGGATTGGTACAGTAGTATGAGCGCAGTGGCTGGACGGCGGACAGTATTAGCGGACGGATGGGTGTAGCGGTATAGACGAAGTGACGGCACCAGCGAACTGGGTGGACGGTGATGCAGCGGCTTAACGGCGGTAGGATGGCGAGCGGCCAACGGTCGTTGTAGCAGCGACGTGACGGGTGCAGCGGCTTAACGGCGGTAGGATGGCGTGCGGCCAACGGTCGTCGTAGCAGCGGCGTGACGGATGCAGCGGCTCAGCGGCGGTAGGATGGCGAACGGCCAACGGTCGTCGTAGCAGCGGCGGGACGGATACAGCGGCTCAACGGCGGTAGGATGGCGAACGGCCAACGGTCGTCGTAGCAGCGGCGTGACGGATGCAGCGGCTTAACGGCGGTAGGATGGCGAACGGCCAACGGTCGTCGTAGCAGCGGCGGGACGGATACAGCGGCTTAACGGCGGTAGGATGGCGAACGGCCAACGGTCGTCGTAGCAGCGGTGGCACCAGAGGGGCGACGGTGCGACGGCAGCGGCGGTGGGCTACGGAGCGCGTACCAGGGCAGAGAGAGAGAGAGAAAATAGGCCGGCGACGGGGTTTACCTGGACAGCGGCTGCGTGTTCCGGGCGGGGTCGGATAGGCGTACCAACGGGCTGGTATTGGTCGGTCGGCAGCAACGGGATCTCTAGTCGCTCTTCTTCGGCAGCTGTGGTAGTCGCGGGGTCAGTCACCTGCGGAAGAGACTGCGAGGACTCGTTAGTGCTGGTTTCACCGCTGGACACCCCCGCCTCCCTACTTGCACACTAGTAGAAGGTGCGTAAGGGGGGCGGGGTTGTACCAGCCGATACACCGTGGGTCGACCCGTGGGCGGAGGGGAAGTGCACCTTAACGGCACAGCGGTAGCCCCTGTGCGCACGCATCGGCTCACGGCCGAAACCAGAGCTGAGGGGAAGGGGTGGAATGTCATGAAGGCGTCGGGCCGCTCAACACCTAGAAGGGCGCGGGGGGCAAAGTAGCACAAGGCATCCTCCCCGTCGTCCTTACCTAAGTGAAGGGTGACCCGCGCCATGACGGCGCCCCTACCACTCAGCCAGCCAAAGCTAGGACTGAGGGGGAGGGGTTGTATGGTCATTAAGGCATCGGGCCACACAATACCTAGGAGGGCGCGGGGGGCAAAGTAGCACAAGGCATCCTCCCCGTCGTCCTTACCTAAGTGAAGGGTGACCCGCGCCATGACAGCGCCCCTTCCACTCAGCCAGCTTAAGCTAGAACTGAGGGGGAGGGGTTAAATGGCCATGAAGGCGTCGGGCCACTCAACACCTAGGAGGGCGCGGGGGGCAAAGTAGCACAAGGCATCCTCCCCGTCGTCCTTACCTAAGTGAAGGGTGACCCGCGCCATGACGGCACCCCTTCCACTCAGCTAGCTAGCAGGAGGGAAAAATACGTCTTTAAAAAGACATCCACTCCCGCTGGCTCACCTGCGAGGACTGAATTGCGAAAATGCAAATGCAGTGTTTATATGGGTGGTGACGCAAACTGGTTGAGAATTCAACGCACCATTATTGTGATTTTCATTGGTTCGCAATTTAGTTGGTTGTTGAATATGCTATAAAAGAAGTGGTTGTTGGCTATGCTATAGCAAAATAAGTACAGGGGGGTTCAGGTTTAGGTGAATAAGGAAATACAGGGGGAGTTACGTTATTGTAACGTTACGTTACAGTCCCCCTCCCACTTCGGTTGACGGAAAGCTGCGGTGGGGGAAAGGTGGATCTCCAGGCATGGCCTAGGTAGTATGCCGGTGTGCGTGTGGGCGAAGCACTTCATTTAAAAAAAAATATTTTTTTCCAAAAATATACAGAGTCATTCTACTTAAGTTTAACAGAGTTAATGTGACTATTTCAGGTTCAATTGCAAAAACATCATTCTAATTAATTTAAAATAAAAAATAATTCACATTTCATTTTCTCTTAAAATTAACAGAGGGTGCATATATATATAAAAATAGAAAATTTTGGTTGGTCTCGTCTTCCTTCTTCAGTGCCTTATTGGATTGGTACGATTCGTTTCGTTCCCATGAGTGACACCTTTGCGTGTTTGTCATTTATCACTTCTACCCTCACCCGCTGTGCTTTCCACCGGAATGTCCAGGTTTTCTTGGATTGGTTGGCCGGGCGTTTTAGCCTTAGTTCTCTAAAAAATTCCTCGGGATCCGGTAATTTTTTTTTGCGCTGCTTTTGTTGTTTCGTTGGTTTCGGGGGCGCGCCGTTCTTGCGGCTCTGTCGCCGACTCCTTCTCCCGGATGGCGATTAGGTGGTTTATTGGCGGCCCATGAAAGATTTGTATGCGTTGTATCCTTGGTTTGTTTGCCGGCCGTAATGTTGCCTCAAACGGTGGGTGCCACGGCCGTATTGGTTTTGGTGAGTCCGGTGGTATGGGTTGCCGGTGTTTTTGACTCATGTTGGATGGTCTGGTTCCTGGAATGGAGAGATAAACGGGTTGTTTATGATTCGTACGGCTTTAAGTCTTGCAAGTGTGCGTGTGCGTGTTGCCGCTTTGGTTGCTCCGGGTGGCCTAATTTTACCGTGTTCGTCGAAACGTATTCCATCACCAAGTACGGGCCGGAAAATTTTGGTGCTAACTTCTGGGCGAATTTGTCTACCGCGGATGAGAGTGGGTGGTCCCTTTTCATCACCTGCTCACCTATACGTGGCTTCCATTGCCGTCTGCGTAAGTCGTAGTGTTTTTTCTGTTGCTTTGAAGCTTTGGCTAGATGCCCTTTTATCTCGTCCCACAACTTGGTGATGGACGGTGGTACGGTTGGTGGCTCTGCTGGTACTGCTCCCTCCGTGCGCACTTGCTGCGGTGCTGTAAGGTCTCTACCGAAGTTGATTTCTGCTGCTGATGCTGTTGTAGATTCGTGGCTGGCCGTGTTTATCGCGAATGCTATTTGCGGTATCTCCTGGTCCCAGGTGCGGTGGTCGTCCTTGCATCGCTGAGCCATCATGGTTTTCACGACTCGGTTGGTTCGCTCGGTGGGGTTTTCGTGCGGGGCGTAGGCTGCCGTAAACTTGTGATCGATGCGGTGGTCCTTTAAAAACGTTGCTAATGCCTTCCCAACGAATTGTTTGCCATTGTCTGTGAGGAAGGTTTTCGGGCAGCCAAATCGGTATATGACTCTTTCTTGGAGTGCTTTGATTACGCTTGCCGTTGTCGCTTGGCGCACTGGGATCAACTCCACCCACTTGGAGAATTTATCCACCATGACGAGGAGACAAGTATTTCCTTGCTTGGAACGGGGTAGTGGCCCCACGAAGTCAGCGGTTACTATTTCCCACGGTCGTGATGATTGCATGGTTGCCATCAATCCTGCTGGGCGTCTTTGCTCGACTTTGTATTCTGCGCATCTGATACACTTCCGTACGTGTTTGAGGACATCGCGGAACATCCCGGGCCAGTAATAGTTCTGTTGTGCTCTCTTAAGCGTCTTCTTCACCCCGAGATGTCCGGCGGCGGCGGCGTCGTGGACTTCCTGTAGTACGTCCTTTCGTCGGTCGGCTGGGATGCACAGCTTCCATTGCGGTGACCGCGAAAGTTGATTTCTCGGGGAAATGTGGCGGAAGAGTCGGTTACCGACGATCTGGTAATCTGGATGTGCTTGGGGTTTTTCCCGCACCTGTCTTGCTTTCCTCTCGTGCCAGTCGTTTGTTCCGTTGGTTATGGTGTACAAAATGTCGTCATCGGCGTGTCGTAGCGGGCAGCGGGAGAGTGCGTCGGCTACCACGTTCTGTGCTCCTTTTCGGTATTCTATCTCGAAATTATATTGTTGCAATTCCAGTGCCCATCTTGCCAGGCGTCCAGAGGGGTTTTGGAGTGAGTGCAGCCATTTTAGTGAGTGGTGGTCGGTGATGACGGTGAAGTGATACCCCTCCAGGTACGGTCTCATCTTACGGATACCCCATAGCACGGCGAGGCATTCTTGTTCGGTGGCCGAGTATCGCTTTTCCAGCTGGGTTAGGCTTCGGCTGGCGTAGGCTACTACATTCTCGTGGTCGGAATGGCGTTGATAGAGCACGACGCCCAGGCCCTCTCCGCTCGCGTCGGTCTGGAGAAAAAACGGTCGAGAGAAGTCCGGACAACAAAGTATTGGCGCGCTGGAGAGCTTATCCTTGAGAGCTTTGAAAGCGTGATTTTGTTGCGCCTCCCATTTCCAGACTTGTCCCTTTTTCAGCAGTTGGTTAAGCGGCGCGGCGAGCGTAGAGAAGTCTGCCACGAAGCGGCGGTACCATGACGCGAGTCCAAGAAAACGGCGGAGCTCTTTGAGCGTTTTCGGTGCGGGCATCTCCTGTACAGCGGATACTTTTGCTGGATCGGTGTGAATTCCTTTCGAACTGATGATATGTCCTAGGTAATGGAGTTGTTGCTGGACGAAGCTGCATTTTTCGAAGTTTACTTGCATCCTGTGTCTTTGTAGGCGCTCGAACACTTCCCTCAAGATCGCCAAGTGTTCTGCGAAGGTATCTCCCAATACGATGATATCGTCCAGGTAGGCGAAAACTTTTGGTTGGAGTTCGGGTCCAAGTATCGAATCCAGAGCGCGTTGAAAGGTAGCCGGAGCAGAGTGTAGGCCAAATGGCATGACTTTCCACTGGAACAACCCTCTGCCAGGGACTGTAAATGCGGTGTATGGTAGGGATGCTCTGGCGAGCGGGATTTGCCAGTGGCCGTTCTTCAAGTCAATGGTCGAGATGAATTTCGCCTCTTTCAGCTGGTCGAGAATGGCTCCAATTTGCGGCAACGGGTAAGCGTCTGGTTCGCTGGCGGCGTTGAGTTGACGGTAATCGATGCACATCCTCCACGTGCCCTGTTTTTTGCGGACTAGCACGATTGGCGAGCTGTACGCGCTTCGCGATGGTTCTATCCTTCCTCCTGCTAATAGCTCGTCTACCTCTTCGTTGATGACTTGTTGCATGGCCGGGTTGCGGGGGTAGTATCGTTGCTTCAGCGGTCGGTAGTGTTTGAGACGAATCGTATGCTCGGCTGCAGTGCTTGGTCCGATGATTTCTCCAAACCGCTTTTGGTGATGCGCCAGGAAGTTTCCCAGTTCCGTGTTTTGTTCGTCGCTCAGGTGTTCTCGGCTCGTCAATGTACATAGCGTATCCAGTTCGGGTGCTCTCTTGGTCACGGTGGCCTCTAGCGGCTGGCCATCCAGCGTGAGGATGATTCCCCTCTTTCTTAGGAAGTCCATTCCGAGGATTACCTGTTCGGCCAAGTTTGGGATAACGGACAGCATCGCGTCTGTGGCTCGTCCTTGATACACAATCCTTGCCGGGTAGGAATTCGAGGTAAAGACGCACGTTTGGTCTGCCAGCTGGATACTTCGCTTGTTGGGGCGTGCCTTGATGTTGTTCTTTTCTAGGTGTTTCCGTACGGTGTCATCTACATAGGATAGGGTGGCGCCGGTGTCCACTAGTGCGCGCACGCTCATGTCCTCGATGACCACTGGTATATAGAATCGGCCATCTACTTGTGTTTTTGCGGTGGATTTGCTGGCGGGTGGTTCCCTCGGCTTCCCTGGTCGGACGTACGGTGCTTGGCGGCTTCCTTTAATAGCGTTGGACGGCGTTCGGGATGCGTTCTCGGTAATTGGGCTAGTCGGAGGGCATGGGCAGTCCCTGGAGAGGATGTTGTCTTGGCCACACCGGGAGCAGAACTTCCTCCAGGGGCCCTTACATTGGAAGCGGTGGTGTCCACGTTCCTTGCAGCGCCAACAGCACTCTTTGCTGTCGTATTCCATGGGTAGGTGGTATAGGCTGTGGGCCACCTCGATCGTCCTAAACTCGCTGCGTTTGACAAAAAGGCGGTATTCCACGCGTAGACCATCATAGATCCGTTCGAGGTGATTCTCTTCGCACATCGTCGGGTGTTGGCGGATCAGCGTTTCCAGTGCGAGGATGTAGTCCTTGGCCTTCTCTCGGCCTTGCTGTTTGCGTTGTCGGATGGCCTCTTCCAAATGTCGTATGTGTCGCTTAGGTAGAAAAAAAATTTGCACCTCCCTCCGCAGATCGCTCCAGCGGTGTATGTGTTGCTTACGGACGCGGTACCATTGCAGTGCTTTCCCACGTAGAAGCTCCGGCAGTGTTGGGAGGAGTCGGTCGACGGGGATGCGGTAGCATTCGGCAAGCTCCTCTATCCTCTCAAGAAATTCGTGCAGTGACTCCTCCCCCGAAAAGTGCAAGTCCCAGCGGCGAACGGTATTCATAAGTTCACCGTCGCTCATTTCGTCTCGTTTTGGTAATGCGTTCTCTCCCTTTCCTCCGTGCGGCTGTGGGCTGTGGATCTGGATTGAGCCTGTGTGTGTTGTTTCTAGCGGCGCGTTCGTCGAACCCGCCCCGGCAGTGTTGGTGGTGGTTGTCGTTGTTTTTCCACGGTCATCTGCGGAGGAGGGTCCCTGCTCGGGCGCCATTTATGAGGTGGGTTTTGTCTAAGGCTGGGGTAACACTCAGTCAATCCAGAGTCGAGTAAAGGTCCCACAAACCCCTACTGAATAAATACACGATATTTATGTGTTACGAACGCACGCACACACGGCTGGGGATATTAGGCGGACAGCAGCTTTCCGTGCAAAGATGGAGGCGGTGGCTAATAGGCGTAGTAGTAGCGGAGGGGTCGGTACGGTGGTTTAGCGGCGGTGCAGTATCGGGCGGGATGGTACGGTTGTCCGGGAGCAGCGGCGGGATCAGCGCGGCGGCCGGACGGCGGACAGTATTAGCGGACGGATTGGTACAGTAGTATGAGCGCAGTGGCTGGACGGCGGACAGTATTAGCGGACGGATGGGTGTAGCGGTATAGACGAAGTGACGGCACCAGCGAACTGGGTGGACGGTGATGCAGCGGCTTAACGGCGGTAGGATGGCGAGCGGCCAACGGTCGTTGTAGCAGCGACGTGACGGGTGCAGCGGCTTAACGGCGGTAGGATGGCGTGCGGCCAACGGTCGTCGTAGCAGCGGCGTGACGGATGCAGCGGCTCAGCGGCGGTAAGATGGCGAACGGCCAACGGTCGTCGTAGCAGCGGCGGGACGGATACAGCGGCTCAACGGCGGTAGGATGGCGAACGGCCAACGGTCGTCGTAGCAGCGGCGTGACGGATGCAGCGGCTTAACGGCGGTAGGATGGCGAACGGCCAACGGTCGTCGTAGCAGCGGCGGGACGGATACAGCGGCTTAACGGCGGTAGGATGGCGAACGGCCAACGGTCGTCGTAGCAGCGGTGGCACCAGAGGGGCGACGGTGCGACGGCAGCGGCGGTGGGCTACGGAGCGCGTACCAGGGCAGAGAGAGAGAGAGAAAATAGGCCGGCGACGGGGTTTACCTGGACAGCGGCTGCGTGTTCCGGGCGGGGTCGGATAGGCGTACCAACGGGCTGGTATTGGTCGGTCGGCTGCAACGGGATCTCTAGTCGCTCTTCTTCGGCAGCTGTGGTAGTCGCGGGGTCAGTCACCTGCGGAAGAGACTGCGAGGACTCGTTAGTGCTGGTTTCACCGCTGGACACCCCCGCCTCCCTACTTGCACACTAGTAGAAGGTGCGTAAGGGGGGCGGGGTTGTACCAGCCGATACACCGTGGGTCGACCCGTGGGCGGAGGGGAAGTGCACCTTAACGGCACAGCGGTAGCCCCTGTGCGCACGCATCGGCTCACGGCCGAAACCAGAGCTGAGGGGAAGGGGTGGAATGTCATGAAGGCGTCGGGCCGCTCAACACCTAGGATGGCGCGGGGGGCAAAGTAGCACAAGGCATCCTCCCCGTCGTCCTTACCTAAGTGAAGAGTGACCCGCGCCATGACGGCGCCCCTACCACTCAGCCAGCCAAAGCTAGGACTGAGGGGGAGGGGTTGTATGGTCATTAAGGCATCGGGCCACACAATACCTAGGAGGGCGCGGGGGGCAAAGTAGCACAAGGCATCCTCCCCGTCGTCCTTACCTAAGTGAAGGGTGACCCGCGCCATGACAGCGCCCCTTCCACTCAGCCAGCTTAAGCTAGAACTGAGGGGGAGGGGTTAAATGGCCATGAAGGCGTCGGGCCACTCAACACCTAGGAGGGCGCGGGGGGCAAAGTAGCACAAGGCATCCTCCCCGTCGTCCTTACCTAAGTGAAGGGTGACCCGCGCCATGACGGCGCCCCTTCCACTCAGTTAGCTAGCAGGAGGGAAAAATATGTCTTTAAAAAGACATCCACTCCCGCTGGCTCACCTGCGAGGACTGAATTGCGGAAATGCAAATGCAGTGTTTATATGGGTGGTGACGCAAACTGGTTGAGAATTCAACGCACCATTATTGTGATTTTCATTGGTTCGCAATTTAGTTGGTTGTTGAATATGCTATAAAAGAAGTGGTTGTTGGCTATGCTATAGCAAAATAAGTACAGGGGGGTTCAGGTTAAGGTGAATAAGGAAATACAGGGGGAGTTACGTTATTGTAACGTTACGTTACATCTTTATATGAACTGTATTAATTTAAGTTACAATTTCATGTGCATATATAATAAGGGATGTCGTGATACGATTGCTGTTGGAGTTAGATTTGAAACCAATCAATAATTCTGCAACTCAATTACTAGTCGTACATTTTTAAGTTCATCAATTACGACAGCAATCGGATTCCACGACACCTTTGAATATTCTTGATCTGAAAAAAGAGTAAATCTAATCTGAATTTCTACTAAGCTTTAAGTTGTAGATTATTCAAATAATTGGAGTTTTTTCTAAAGCTTAAAATTATTTTCTGTTCGCTTGGAAAAGATTTCAATTGGAAAACAAAAACCAATTAAGCGAGTTTATTTATTATTAAAATACTTACTTTTCTTTATATGAACTGTATTAATTTAAGTTACAATTTCATGTGCATATATAGTAAGAGATGTCGTGATACGATTGCTGTCGGAATTAGATTTGAAACCAATCAATACTCCTGCTAAGGGTTGCAGAATTATTGCTTGAATGATTTGATTTAGAACAATAATAAGTCTGACTCAATTAATAGTCGTACATTTTTAAGTTCTTCAATTACGACAGCAATCGGATCCACGACACCTTTGAATATCCTTGATCTGAATTTCTACTAAGCTTTAAGTTGTAGATTATTCAAATAATTGGAGTTTTTTCTAAAGCTTAATATTATTTTTTTGCTCGTTTAGAAGAGATTTCAATTGGAAAACAAAAACCAATTAAGCGAGTTTACTTATTATTAAAGTTCTTCTGTTTTATATGAACTGGATTAATATAAGTTCCAATTTCATGTACATATATAATAATATTGAAAATAATAAATATTGAAAATTAAATTTTTTTGGTTCATATTTTATTCATATGGCTGCTCCAGGTAAAGTAAATCCGCAGGTAAAATTCACGTTATATGGCGGTTATATAAATGGTAAAACCGCAGTAAAATTGATTGTCAAATGACTCGAAAATGTAGAGTGAAATGACGCAAAAATGACCGCCATTTGACGAGCATTGTGACGTGTGTGAGCAGCACAGTACTATGTTCACATCCTATAGGTGGGAGCGGAATGCACGATCACATTAATAGGAACGAAACGGAAAATTTGGTCACAAAACCTAATCCGCCCATGCAAAAATGACTATGAATATAACCGCTGCAGAAAGTCACAACGAACGTAAAATGACTAGTAAAATAACGTGGAGCGTTTTTGCAGGGGAATGATGACTAAAGGCCAAATTAAACTTCCTTAACCCTAACGCCATAGTCGTAACCATACCCATATCCATAACCATCTCTATTGTGATCGATTAATGGTGCCATAACCATAAACAGCTGACCATTGCTGTCATGAGCTGGGAATGTTTTGTTTATAAAAAGTGATTGTGCAAAGTGATTGCAAAATTTTGTAATTTATAATCAAAATAAAGTAAAAGAAAACATTTTTAATATTATTTTTATTAATACTGCAACAAATTGGGTGCATATCTAAATAATGAAACAATTAGGTGGTGAATAAAGCCCCATATTTACATGTACCACAATGTAAGTTGTTCACATATTACAAGTTTAACAAATTAATAAGGATTTCTGTATTCTTACAGATTTAATTAAATATAGCACTACATATAGGCGAAGATTTATATATATTTGAGTGCAAGGACGTGAATTTAACAGTAAGTATCTTCAAATAAAACACGGAAACTGTCACACAAAACCTTTTGGTGCATAGAACCGGCTGCCGTGGGAAGTGCATTAATACTCTGTCGTTATATTTGGTAGGGTCTGTTAGGGATTGACGGTTGAGCACATATTACCAACACCAGCAAAGAGGTTGCATATCCTGTTTGTGTTGGTCGACCAATTGCTTCATCTCGGTATTGAGAGCAATAATTTTCTTATCTCCTGGGTTGGGGTTTCGTCTGCCGGCAATTCCTTGCTATCGCATCTATGAACCGCAATATATATAATGGATAATTAAGAAAGAAGTAAATAAAACATATATATTTATTCTTGTTTAAGCTAACATGAGCAGTGACGAAATTGACAACTTGTTCCTCAGCATAATGGCGTTATATGCCAAAAGAAGGAAATTAAGACAAAAAAGACGATGGCATGCCCGCCCTATTAATGCTAATAGGACTCATGCCGGATATCACCAAAAAACTTTCTTAAGAATTAAGGATAGGGACGAAAGCGAGTTTTTTGCGCATACAAGAATGTCGCTGCCGGTTTATGACACTTTTTTGAAACTAATGGCTCCATCACTAACCGAATTCAAACAACAAATTGGTGTGGAAGAACGTTTATCCATTACACTTCAGTAAAAAATTCCCAAATATTAACATCGTATATTGTATTAATTAGTATGATTTTTAGGTACTTGGCACATGGTATTCCTTTCAAAAAAATAGCTTGGATCCACAAAATTGGAAAGAGCACTGTGAGGATGATTGTTTTGGAGACTTGCGAGGCTATCTGGCAAACGCTTTCCCCGATATATTTAAGTGAACCCACAGAGCAGCAATACAAAGATATAACCACTGACTTTTCCCAAATGTGGAACATGCCAAATTGTGTAGGTGCTATTGATGGAAAGCACGTTGCTATAAAATGCCCTCCGAAGTCAGGATCACTGTTTTTTTAATTATAACAAGTTTTTCAGCATCGTCTTGTTGGCAGCATGCGATGCTAAATACAAGTTTACCGCTGTAAGCGTAGGAGCTTATGGAAGTCAAAGCGATGGAGGCATTTTTCATGCAACAAAGTTTGGGGAAGATCTGTTGGAAAATCGATTACCACTTCCACCAGATACTCCTCTTCCATTATCGTCACAACCCTTTCCGCATTTCTTCGTTGGAGATTGTGCATTTCCCTTAAAAAACAATCTAATGAAACCATATCCGGGAAGGAATACGACAATGGAACAGCGAATTTTTAATTACAGACTGTCGCGGGCCCGCCGCGTTATAGAAAACGCATTTGGGATTTTGACTGCGCGATGGAGAGTATTGAAAACTACAATGGAGTTTTATCCTGAAAATGCAGAAAAAATCGTACTCGCATGTTTAGTGCTGCATAATTTCATAATGTTCCACGATAGTAGTCGGTGGTATTGCCCAGAAAACTACACTGACGGAGAAGGGGCGAGTGCAGAATGGAGGAACGAACTAAGAACTTGTGGAGGTCCACTGCGAACAGTACACTCATTTCGAAGAAGGGGTCGAAATAGTGCATACGAGTATCGGGAATACCTTACCAACTACTTTATGACCGATGGTACAGTAGCATTTCAAAATCACATCGAGTAATATATTTCAGGAGGTAAGAACCCAACTTATATACACTTATCTAGAAGTTATTTTAAATTTTCACTACCTTCTTATAGATCATTTCGGCGGAATGCGGATACACATCAAAACAAAGCAACAACTATTCGTGCTGCACAAACACAATGCTGCTACAAAATCATAAGCTTTTCAAATTATTTTTACATAGAATAATATTGTTTATTTAATTTTTTTCTGTATACATACAGTAAAGAACAATAATTCATATATTTTTAAAACATATATTACGGTTTTTTATATAGAAAGTTAGTTCAAATAATTTCACTAAATCAAATATTGCAATTCTGCCTCTTGTATATTAAATAGAGCATAATATAATACCACAAAGTTTGTATTGTGAATTCTTATTCTAGTTTTCCACTTTAGTGTTTCCACATACTAATATTTAGTATGAAATGGAAAATGAAAAATTCAGATTAAATATTTTGCCGGAAAACGAAAAATTTAATTCAACATTTTGAAGGAAAACAAAAAAAATTTTTAAATACATATTTTTTGCACTTTCATAAATACGCAAATTTAGTTCATATAAATAAATATATGTAGCTTTAAAAATCCGAAATATAAAATAACGAAAATAAATAAAAGGAGAAAATAACTGATAAAATACATCAATAATTTTCACTGCTATTTTAGTGCTCGCTGTACATCAATATATGTAACGAATAAAACTATTTTCACTATTAATATGAGCAGGTGTGTACATATCTACTATTATAAAAATTTAAGTTCTTATGTGTGTTTCTTTGTTACATTATCACAATTCAATATTCACCATATTTTTTTATACTCGAATTAACGTATTATTATATTACGATAGGTCAACTTTCATGTTACATGCAATACAACATATAATATATTAATAAATAAAGAAATTAATGTATCACAATTCGATTTGTAGTCTACATTTTGTACTTTCTTAGGAATCTCAAATATATCTACATACAAAAATAGTAGCAAAAATTATTGCAACATTTTATCGATTATTTGTTTCTTTTATTTAATTTTATTAATTTTAGAAAAAACTTGAATGTATTGTATAACGAAAACTATGTAAACCAATTTCAAAAAAGTTTTCAAACAAATTAGAAAATTCAAGAAGTTTTTGAAAATCTTCATAAATGTTTCAAAATTTTTACTTGGAATTTAAAAAAAAATTTTGAGTATGGAGTTTAGTAGGTTAATAAATTTTAGTCTAACAAAGTGCAATTTTGAAGTGTCTCAAAAATCAATGTCAATTTTGGCAGACTTCAAAATTGCACTTTGTTAGACTAAAATTCATTAACCTACAAAACTCCATGCTAAAAAGTTTTCTAAAATATCCAAGTAAAAAGTTTGAAATTTTTATGAAGATTTACAAAAACTTCTTCAATTTTCTAATTTGTTTGAAAACGTTTTTGAAAATGGTTTACATAGTTTTCGTTATACAATATATTCAAGTTTTTTGTAAAATTAATAAATGAAACAAATAACCGATAGAATCTCAACTAAACATCCCGTGGCATATTTGGTCGCATTCATATTGACATATTTAATATATGTCACGGGATGTATTCACATTTCATTACAACTTAAAAGGAAATTAAATAGAAAAATCAGTCAATTTCTTTATAAACTAAAAAGATAGGTTTTGCTATTGCAAAGCTTGCATTAAAAAGCGTAAAGAGGCAGACATACAAATATGTATAAAATGTGGATATACAAAAACTTCTTACTTACATATATTTGTATGCCTGCCTTTTTTTGTAATTGTTTACTTTAGCTCCAAACTGATAAAATACGTCCAGTTTTGTTGTACACACACACACAATTATGCAGAAATAATTTAGATCGCGTACCCGGCGTTGGATCAGGCTCTCGATTTTGCCTCAACCGGAAGTTTTTTGGTTTTTTCTGAACACCTTTTGATAGAAGCAAAATGTTTTTTTTTTCCTTCGTATTGATCCCGAGGTCAAGGCCCGGCTTCTGACTCCCCTCCCGAAATTTTTAGACGTGTTTTAGTTGTTGTGAGCTAAAGTAAACAATTACCCATTTCTTATCTGCTTTTAGTGCCAGCCGTTTAGATTTAATATTAAAATTATAAAAATGGCAATCGCCCTACTGGTTGTCATACAAGTATTCCACAATCTCTGCTTCGTCGTTCTCCTCAATCTGAGCTTGCATGACAATCTCAGTGCACCGTTGCATCACCACCGCCTGATTTTTCTTCTTCAAACTCGATATGACGGAGCACATCATGGAGCCAAATGCACTTATATCGGCACTGTAATTCTCGAGGCGAGCTCTACGCGCACACACATCCCTAAAAGTTTGGACGGTCTCCATTATGGCAGCGTCCAATTCATCACGCAATACTGCCGTTCGTTTTCGTCCGCGAGACGTTGATGGCTCAGACTGCTGGAGGAATAGGAGGGGACTGCGTACTTGTAGATAGCAGCTCAGGTAAAGTGGGAGTTGCAGGGCGTGACTCGCAAATGGTGGGTGTACTTTTGCCACCTTCAACACTTCTGTTTATATTTTGAGAGCTCTGCCGCATTCTGTTGTAATAGAAAATTTTTCATAATCAAACATGTTAAGTAATTCCATTATACTTACGGTCGGGGTATAATGTGGGCTTTAAGAACTGAAGACTCTCTAAGAAAACCCACTGCCTTCCATCAGACGCGCCACTTCCTGAAGTGTTTTTACTGCTTCTTATCTCCTTACTAAAACGCTCTCTTAAATTCCCCCATCGCCTTACTGCTACTGCCACTATTGGGAATAATAATACCTTAGTACGCATATATTATAAGATCATTCATTATTACTTACCATCCACACCTAAATTCTCTGCTATGTCCTTCCAAGCGGCACTTTTTTTATTTGCGTCCTTAAAATCCCGGTTTGCCTTGTCATAAAGGCATGGGAAATCGCGAAAAAATTCAATTAATTTGCAGTCGTCCATTATGATCTGCATAAACAATAAACGAAATTAATTTGTCTTTAAAATAAACAAAACAATAGAATTTTTAATTACTAAAACAAAAAAGCGGCAAACGCAAAAAAATTATATAGACACACAAAATGGCAAAAAAAATAGGCGAATGAACAATCAGCTGTTTGTGGATATGGCAGAAAACCAAAATTCAATTGGTTGGCTATGGTATCGTTATGGCGTTATCGTTATGGTATGGCACCATTAATCGATTACATTGATTTCGATAAGGTAGGTTCGATCAGCTGTTTTATCTGGTTATGGTTTTATGGTTATAAGTCACCATTAATTCGGCCTTAAGTGTGATATCTTATCTGTCAACTGCCTGACAGGATGTTCAATATGGCTTCTTTTTAGCGTTTTGACAGTGTGTTCAATATGGCGGCGCCTATCTTCAACGGGTGATAGAAAGAGATACAGTTTGAGACAGCGATAGTAAATTACAAATCAGGTGATCCAATCACTTTGGAATTTTGACGTCTTTGCAGAAGATATCGCACTTAGTTATCATTCACAATTGTCGCGGGGTGTGATTGACAAAACAGCAGTGTTGTATTTAGTTTGTGTCGACATTCAAAATGAACAACTGCGCGGAAGAACAGCAATTCATATTATAATAAGTTGAATCCAGTCAGAGTGGTCGTGCGGGTCAACCTCGACTCAACTGTAATTTGTCGGGCTTTTTTAGTTGAGCCGAAAATTTAAATAGGCCTCAAGGTTGGTTTGTGCTTCCTTCTGGCTTTTCGGCGGAGTTGGGAGATGCAGTGCTTCACTAATCTGGTGTCAGATGGTGGTTGTGCACTCCCAACAGGAATCAGTGAAAGTATAAGTGAAAGCATATTGAAAAATTGGAATTGATAACCTGGCGTGGGCCACATAATACCAGCTGGAAATTAAGGAAATTCTCGGAATTATAGCGGAACAAAATACGGATTATATAATTTATGCTGAATAAGCAGCTCGTGTTACAAGCTATGCAATACTATGCATATCTATGAACATTAAATTGCAATTTTGATTGCAAAAATTCTAAAATCACTTTCTGTGAACATTGATTAATTAATTGACAAATTGAATATAACCTGGCGTGGTTCCATCGAAATACCAATCTCAATTGAATTTAAGAACAATTACAAAAATTGGCATCCATTCGCAAGCTGCTACACGTGGTTCTGGCCTCTTTGGTATTACCAGTGTGTACTTGCGGTGGAAAATTAAATATTAAAAACTGTACTGATTTTGTGACTGGCGTGGGGCTATGAAAAACCTATTGAATTGAATATACTGTCGGAATATAACCTGGTTTTATGAGGATCTTAAGAATCCCTACCACAGAAATTATATCTCTAAAAAAAAAAATAATTTATTGAAAATTATCAATATTTACCAGCTTTACGGAATGTAAAGCTTTTATTATTATTTAATAAAAATTTTATTATTTAATAAAACTGCTGTAGTTGCAAGTAAACAAACTCATCGGGAAAATTTTAGAATAGCACCCCCCGAGTTCGGGGTAAAACTTGGTATCAAATAAAAGAGGGAGCTGTCCCGATCACAAATATATATATTTTAAAGTGCGCAAACTTATAATTTAAAAGTTATTTTTGTTAAAATTTGCAAATTTAGCAAATTTCTATAGCACTTTAAATTACAATTTACACATCTTTCAAAACTTTAATCCACATACATATCTATATAAATTGGCAACGATAAACTTAAATTGCATTTTTGTATATTTCACATTTCATTTTGCATTGTTTTTACTTATTATAAATGTTTTTATTAAATCAATCGCGCTTTTGTAGCAACATGCACATTTATATATATATATTGTTACGGTCTGCTGTGATGGTCTATGGTTACGGTCCACTTGGGAGCGTTTTCGTGCGAACACACCTAGTGACTGGGGTTGGGGCGAAAGTTGCGATACAAAAGTATCGAAAAACAAGAAAAGAAGAATTCGGCGATCACTAGCGAAAAAATTTGCCATGAGTTTCCGGCGAACAAGAAACCAATTTAGACATTGAGAAAAGAAAAGAAAGGAAAAAATCTCTCGAAGAAGCCGTTATACAAACGAGAAGGTCGTTTGAAAGTCACTAAATTTATGGAAGCTTAGAATAACAGAACATGTGTTTCCTCCGTTAGTCCTCTGAATTTGGTGGAAAGATTTGGATTTGCTTCAGCCTAATTTTTGCCCAACTATATTCAACTAATCGCAAAACATCCTCGCCGGCTGTGCACGTATTCAAGTGAGTATTGTTGATGAACCAAAAGACTGCAACGAGGAATTGCAGACCGATTCCTTAACCCAACTACTAAAAGAACGAACAGGTAAATGCCCAGAAACTAGGAAGAGTCGATAGCGCAAAGTCCATTCCGACAAACCTCTTTTCTACTCGTCTATTTTGGGTGGTAGTAAACATTACAACGGTTGTGTTGTGTTGGCACAAACTCAACGTATAGAATATCCAGTTGAAGTAGGTCGGCGTATCACAGACACACCTAGTGAGGAAAGTACTAGTGATTCCGATTCGGATTCAGACGGCACTAATCTAATTGTGATGAGAACCCTTGGTATCCGAAGATAAACCCCTTTATCTACCTCTACGAAGTACACTACCACCTTTGGAACAGCGTCCGGCACCATCTCCGCCTCCAGGGCCAGCAGTACGCTGCAGCGTAATACAACGAACGCCCAATTAGCACCAAGTCATCCAGGTCGTAAAAGTCAACACGAAGTTTTATTGCCACCAGGTTCACTCGATCACCTCGGACCAGAGCGCAACAACCACCAACAGTACCGACACTGCGCGCCCAAGACCACGCACCACAACCAACAACAGCGTCGGCTTCACTGGCAAGGTCAACATCACCAGTAACCACGCCGGCAGAGGCCCATGGTACGTACTCTGGTAAGTATCAGCCTTACTTACTTAATAGTTACCCTACAAAAAATTTGGTCATAAAACTTACCCACGGCCATACAAACGTGACTATGAATATAACCTATGACTGTAAAGTGACTAGTCCAATGACGTGGAATGACGAGAGCGTTTTTGCAGGGTAGTTAAGGAACTTCTAAGTAATGCTCAGAGGGTTTTATACAGTCCGGTTGAACCATTTAACAAGGGTCGATTTTTCTCGTCAAATTTTATTATTGAATACTTGAAATTGTTAGCTTTACAGCAAAGGGCATACATCCTTTTTTTCATATCATTTTAATAATATATTTTGTCACGTGAAACGTTTTAACGATCCATTTTTGGAGCTCAAACGTGGGTTGTTAGAAAAAAATTTATGCACGAATTGGCTAGAAGATTTAAACTTTTTATTCTTATATCATTCAATTACAATATATATATCTATACATATGACTCACTATTGCTAGCAATATCGTTCGAACAACCAGAAGCAAATAATATGCGTGCATATAATACATAGCGCTATACAAATTTAATCTTTATTGCTTTTATAACAAGATTTCTTGGTACATATTACATGTTAGTGTCATTATACTATGCGTTATACCAAATTGATATTTTGTTAAATTCAAAAATAAGTTCTACTACAACAACATAATAAATTTGTAAGAGAGCCCCAATTATCGGAATTTGTATCCCAACTTTATGGCCCTAAAATATGTTTTGTGAAGGGAAAACAGAAAAGGGGTACTCGACCAAATTCTTACGTTGTATGTAGTATATTGTAACGAATTTGCTGCAAATCCTCTTATTTGCCCTTTTGCTAAGTTCGAATCACTAAACTGTTGAATAAATAACTCCAATATTGAAGAATGGAAAAATGGCCTTTATTAAAGTACCTCACAATCACACGTATACTTTGCTACTCGCTGGCTTAATAACCAAACTGATTGATAACTCAAATGAAACTCTACTATTGGCCGCCAGATCGCGTGCTTAATCAAACTGATTGATAGCTCAACTCAAACTGAATTACTTCTTACTCGCCTGCCCCGCTTTTATAGTTTACGCTGCATACTTCTAGGCTCTTCGATTTCCAGAACTTACCAACTATTTCGAGTGTTTATAGTTCTCATATAGTTTCTACTTGTTTACAATTTTCTAATTTTCAGCGTCTCTCAGATGTATGTGAGTTTGTAGTTTACAGTCTCTCGCACACACATAGGTGTATAAGTAAATGCATATGTGTGTGACATCTCTTTCGGCTGCCTTATATATGTGTATACATGATTTGATTATTGACGTAAATACTGCTTGGCATGGCCTTAGCATCGCCTTAGTGATGGTATAGTTTAGTGATACTAATATCCGTGACACTGCCCTCCACCTAAGTCTGATCGTCCCGATCAGACAAATCTCCCGATCTAACTGCCGCTAGCATCTCCAAATGTACCACTCTTCTAATCCGTGGTTTCCCAGTGGTTTGTATGCGGTAGATGGTATCACTGATCTTCTTCACAACTTTGTACGGGCCTTCCCAACTGCATCGAAATTTGGCTGGAACAGTACCAAATCTCCCGCCAAGAAACCTTCCGAATTAAAGTTCTTGTCATGCCAGTGTTTCATCTTACTACTCATTACCCTGGGCCGTTCCTTCACACTCTGTTGTTTGGTCAATGAACCACTTCGGAGAGCTTGCGCTGGACGGATTTGCTTTGCATAATCGGTATCGTTCCCACATTTCACAACAGTAGTGTGCTTCGGCTTGAAACTACCCTCGCATTCTTTCTCGGAAATTCGTTGCTTCGTTTTCCTGCGTCTTTTAGGTTTTGTCAGTGCCAGTGTTTCTCTCGCAGGTACTTTTAATTTTGATTTATTTGGCCCATTCGATCTATCAACTTTTGCCTCTGACTTTCATGGTCTTTGTCGAGTCTTTTCCACCAGTACCCGATTACTGCTGAACCCTTTTTCCAAACTAAAGTTAAGTGGTATGTCCTGGTTCTTATAGCGCATAATTTTTCTCCGCATATCGATCCTGACGTCATGGTCAACCAAGAAGTCCACTCCCAATATGACTTCATCAACGATCTCCGCCACAACGAATTTGTGTAGAACCATGACTTTCCCAATTAATACCTCACATACCACTTCGCCTTGGACTTGATTATACTCGCCTGTGACCGTACGCAACCTTGCTCCAGGTAATGACTTTACTCTCCAGTAGACCAAATCAGATCGAATTAAGGAATGAGATGCCCCCGTATCTACAGTCAGTACACGCTCTTTACCATCCACATTACCTCTGACGGTAAGACTGCTTGATTTCCTTCCAATTTGCGAGATAGAGATTATGGGGCATTCAATTGAGGGAGCCAGCTGTCGCCCCTTGCGGCTGACTCACTTTAGTTTAACGATTGAGTGGATTTGGAGATTTGCTCGTCTTCTTCAGCTCTGCGTTTACGGCCACCCACATTGTTGGAACTATTGGAATTGCTACTGCAATGACGTGCAATGTGACCTGGGTTACCGCACTTGAAACATTTCATAGCTCCGGCATTTTTCTGTTGTGATCCCTTCAGATCTTCCAAAATTGTATCTACCCACTCTGGCCTTTCTACTTCCACACGATGAGCTTTGTATGCTGGTTTACTCAATAATGACGCCGTTTCCTGAGTCAATGCATGGGATATCGTTTCAGAAAATGTTTGCTTTGGGTTCGCGTATGTGGCTCGCTTCGTTTCGACGTCCCGTATGCCATTTATAAAGCTCTGAATCTTCACTCTTTCCGTGTATTCCACGGGTGCATCCGCATTTGCAAGATGAGCCAATCTTTCAATGTCCGAAGCAAACTCCTGCAAAGTCTCGTTAGCTTTTTGGTAGCGGTTTTGCAATTCTATTTGAAATATCTGTTTCCTGTGTTCGCTCCGTATCGCCGCTCTACAGCAGCCATCAATGCGTCAGAACTGTTCCGTTCGTACTCTGAAATAGTCTGTAAGACTTCGGCAGCTGGTCCTTTCAATGCTACGAAGAGTGCGGCAACTTTATCTTCCACATTCCAGTTGTTCACTGCTGCGGTCTTCTCAAACTGTAGCTTAAAGACCTGGAAAGGAACAGAACCGTCAAAGGATGGTGTTTTTACCTTTGAATTACTAGTTGAAACTGCTGGGCGATTTAGTTGCAACTGCTCTATACGTCCTCTTAAAGCATCCACCTTGGCCTCGATTTTTTCTTCAAACTGTAAAATTTTTGTATCTTGCGCCTCCAACTTTGAGGAAATACGTCCTTCTTGCTCTTCCAGTTGAGCAGAGATCTGCGATGATATCTGTGCTGAAATTTGAGCCGACATTTCGAATATCCGCGTTTCTTGTGCTTCAATCTTTGATGTTATACGTGTCTCTTGAGATTCCATCTGTGATGACATTGTTGATGTTTGAGCAGATATTGCAGCCAAAATCATGTTCAAGTCTGTGTTCGCCATTGTCTGCGGTGTTTCTTCCATTTTTGTTATTTCCTCGCCATCAAGATGAAAGTCATACTCTTCCACATCAATTCCTTCTCCTTCCATTGCCTCTCGTAGCCGTGCCTGAAGTTCAAGTTTAACGCCGCTTGTATTCAATCCACGGCACTCCAACTCCTTCTTTAGTTGCTGGATCTTCAATTCACTGGACTTTGCCATGTCCTTGTTGTCCTCTGGAATTTATTCAACAATTCCTCTTCTGACACCAATTGTAACGAATTTGCTGCAAATCCTCTTATTTGCCCTTTTGCTAAGTTCGAATCACTAAACTGTTGAATAAATAACTCCAATATTGAAGAATGGAAAAATGGCCTTTATTAAAGTACCTCACAATCACACGTATACTTTGCTACTCGCTGGCTTAATAACCAAACTGATTGATAACTCAAATGAAACTCTACTATTGGCCGCCAGATCGCGTGCTTAATCAAACTGATTGATAGCTCAACTCAAACTGAATTACTTCTTACTCGCCTGCCCCGCTTTTATAGTTTACGCTGCATACTTCTAGGCTCTTCGATTTCCAAAACTTACCAACTATTTCGAGTGTTTATAGTTCTCATATAGTTTCTACTTGTTTACAATTTTCTGCTTTTCAGCGTCTCTCAGATGTATGTGAGTTTGTAGTTTACAGTCTCTCGCACACACATAGGCGTACAAGTAAATGCATCTGTGTGTGACATCTCTTTCGGCTGCCTTATATATGTGTATACATGATTTGATTATTGACGTAAATATTGCTTGGCATGGCCTTAGCATCGCCTTAGTGATGGTATAGTTTAGTGATGCTAATATCCGTGACAATATTTACTATACATAAGTGCATTTAATTACATTTTTTTTTTCACACAAAGCGTTTATAACCATTGTCAAAAAAATAAAAAAAGGGGGAGACCTAAATATATGTATAACTTGAAGTATTACGAGCAAAAGTAAGAGGAAAGAAAAGAACCTCCCCCCCCCAACATAACAAACTTAGCCAGACTTAAGTATTCGTATTAAATTTCGGCCCAATAAAGTGTGAACTGTTAGATCATTTTTTTTTTTCCTCTCACTCTATACACTACACACACTTACCTACATCTTCATAGTGTGAATAACTATTCGTAGTTCAACAATGCTGTAGCCCTGGTTAAGAAACCTGCACTATCGCATTTTTTTTTTTTTTTTGTAGCATACATACGTTAATAGAAATGTTTGGTTGTTTTTAGTACTTGCATAAAACAACTCAATTTAATGATTGGTTTACTACCATTTTATTTGCAATTAAACTTAAATCCTAGTTTTCAATTATATATGAAGACTGCGCATGCAGCTGGTTCAAAGAGAGACGATGGTGATAATAATAATAATTTCATTAGAATAAGAACAATGAAAGAAAATGTCAAAGTAAAAGTGATGCCAGATGTCAGCTGATCCGTATCTTATATGAAGTTGATACATAGATGGCACGGTGTGCAACTCAATACGCTACAGTACTCCCCCTTTAGTGACTCGCGAATGATTAAAACACGATCTGATTCTTTGCTTACCACCTCATATGGCCCTGTGTATGGAGGTTCAAGTGGCTGTTTTACAGCATCCGTTCGAAGAAAAATATGTGTGCAATCATTCAAATGTTTGAGCTGAAACATTTTATTATTGTTGTGATGTGCAACTGGTGTTGGTCGCATGGCTCGCATTTGCTCTCAATTGGCCAATGAAGATGTGAGAGTCAGATGGTGCATCGGTGCCTTCTGCAAATTCGTTTGGTATGCGTATAGGCGAGCCATATAGCATCTCAGCTGCTGAAGCTTTAAGGTCAGGTTTATAACAATTCCGTAGTCCAAGTAGTGCTACTGGTAAGAGTTTTGGCCAATGAATTTGGGTATTACACATTAAAGCTGCTTTTAGTGAACGATGCCAGCGCTCTATCATGCCATTGTGCTGGGGGTGATATGCTGTTGTGTGTATGTGTTGGCCACCAACAAGTTTGCACAAATTTTTAAACAACGCGGATTCAAATTGTGTGCCTTGATCTGTCGTGATTGTTTTTGGACACCCAAACCTGGATACCCAATGAACCCAAAAATATTCGCAATCGTGTCCGCTGAAATATCTCTTAATGGTATTGCTTCGGGCCAGCGAGAAAAGTGATCGATCATCGTGAGGCAGTAACGATATCCTTGCGCATGGGGCATAACAATTATGTCCATGTGGACGTGGTCGAATCTGTTGTCAGGCACAGTAATTTTTTGCGGTGTTAGCTTGTTGTGGCGATGTATTTTCGCGCGCTGACAGGGAATGCAATTTTTCGCCCATTCGGCGATGTCCTTCTTCATGGATGGCCAAACGTACTTTTGTCGCACCTGTTGACTTGTAGATTTGCCACTCGGATGTGACAATCCATGCGCTGCTGAAAAAACTCGATAGCGTAAGTTTCGTGGAACGTAAGGTCGCACTTGACCCGTTGATATATCGCAATAGATCGTACACGTGTCAAATTGAACTGCTTGTAATCTTAGAGATGTGTCACCGCTCAAAACCGAGCGTAATTCTTCGTCGTCTGCTTGCGATTTCGCAATGTCAGCCAGAGTTATAGCCGAGGGCATTGAGATTGCCTCTAATCGAGAGAGGGCATCGGCCACAGAATTTTCAGTACTTTTAACATGAACGATTGCTGTAGAAAACTGAGATATGAAATCTAAGTGACGTAGTTGCCGCGGCGATGCTTTTTCCGGCTTTTGTTGGAATGCATAGATCAATGGTTTATGGTCCGTTTTGATTACAAAACTGCGTGCTTCGAGAAAATGTTTGAAATGGCGAATTGCATCGTAAACTGCAAGTAACTCTCGGTCATAGGTACTGTAATTCTTTTCTGTGCTGCTAAGTTTTCTCGAAAAAAAACCTAAAGGTTACCACGAGTTATTCACTTCCTGCTCGAGAGCCGCGCCAATTGCCACTTTTGATGCATCACAGACAAGGGCTAATTTGGCCTTCGGTGCGGGATGAGCCAGAAGCGCTGCGTTGACTACGCTTTGTTTACATGATTCAAATGCGTCGACTGCGTCTTTTGTCCACAGAATTTTTCGTTTGTCATTTTTTTTAATGTTACGGATAAAATCACTCAACGGTGCTTGCATCTCGGAAGCGTGTGGTATACAGCGACGGTAATAGTTAATGACACCCAAAAATCGACCAAGCTCGCACAAGGTTTCGGGTTTCTTAAACTCAGCTATTGCCTTTATGTGGATGTCAGATGGTTTGATGCCGTCTTTGTTGATCACGTAGCTTAAAAAAGATACTTCGGATTGCCCAAATTGGCATTTGTTGGCGTTTATGCAGAGGCCATTTTTTCGCAAAATGGATAAAACAATGCGAAGGTGCTCTTCGTGCTCTTCTTGTGAGCCAGACATGATGAGAATGTCATCAATATAACAAAATACGAATTCGATGCCTCGGAAAATGTCATCCATAAACCTTTGGAATGTCTGCGTGGCATTCTTGAGGCCGAAAGGCATGAATAAAAATTCGATTAAACCGAATGGCGTGCAGACAGCTGTCTTCTTGATGTCTTCCTCCGCCATAGGAATTTGGTAGTATGCCCGCACCAGGTCGAGGGTCGAAAAAACGGTACTACCGTGCAGCTTGTTCACAAAGTCATGAACGTGGGCGATGGGATAACGATCCGGGACCGTTATCGAATTTAGCTTCCGATAGTCGCCACACGCACGCCAACCACCGCATTTTTTGGCCACCATGTGCAGTGGGCTAGACCAGGAACTTTTCGAAATTCTACAGATGCCTTGTTGCAGCAGAAAGTTAACTTCTGCTCTGGCAGCTTCAAGCCTTTCGCCGGCCAGACGGCGCGGCCTACTGGCCACCGTATTACCAGACGTTTCGATGTGATGCCGAACTGAATGAAAAACTTTGTTGGTGTCGAATTGCGAATTTGTCTTAGTGACATCGACGAACTCTTTGAGAACGTTGTAAAACTTGTTTGCTTTATTTAGCGTTGAGACTGCAAAAACTCGTGTACTGCTGAGTTCGCCGCTAGTTGTGAGACCCGTTGTTGTATCAATGAGACGCTTATTATTCAAATCGATTAGTAGTTGAAAATGAGCCAGAAAATCGGCACCTATAATTGCAGTGTGAACGTCAGCTATTGTAAAAAGCCAGCTGAATGATCGCCGTAAACCCAAATCGACTTCGATTGGTTGACTGCCGTAGGTTTGTATGACCGTTTGATTCGCCGCATACAATTGTAAATCACCTTGTTTGATTTTGCTATTTGCTGCCGAGCGTGGTAAAACAGACACCACAGATCCGGAATCAATAAGAAAGTTGAATTTTGATTTTTTGTCGCTGACGTATAAGCGCTTCTCATTCGGCTTATTGTTTTTGGTTGCAGTTAGTTCTTTTTTGTTGGTGCAAATGTTTGTTTGGTTAACGCTGCTAGATTTGCGACTGTTGCCAACCAGCGTCATTGACGACAGCCGCTTTAGTTTGACGACTTGTAGCGCGAGCAGTTGGGACGACATTTCTTCGCGTTATCTCCGAACTTCTGGTGGAAGAAACATAGAGTTGGTTGCCCCTCATTGTGGCCTTTTTTTGCCGGTGATTTTTGTGTTCTCTGACGAGATTTACTGCGGCTTCTGCAAGACTTGAAAGCTTTTAGTTCGCTACTAATTTTACTCACCTTTTCTGTAAGCGACTTTAATGCTGCGCTCATTTCTGACAAGGACATTGTATGAGATACCGCCTGGACCGAGTTGTCAGTGGACGCTTGAGTTGGCAAGATGCTGTTAGTGTTCGTTGCTACTGCCTCAAGCATCTTGTCTGCTATCTTCGCCAGTTTTTCGATGTCTTTCTCATCCCAAACACTCAAGACTGGACGTATTGACTGTGGCATTTCCCCAATAAATAACGTGTGAATGATTGCCTCGCTGCCGGGATCGGGTGCTAATCGACGCATGTATGACAAAATTTCTGTCGGCTTCATGCCTGCTGTGCCACCTCCCTGTAACAGACGACGTAATTTCGACTCAGCGCTTTCGGCAAATTTGTCCAGTAACCGCCCTTTGAGTGCATCGTATTTATTACTTTGTGGTGGCTTTGTTATGAGGTCTTCTACAAATAACGTAATCTCCTGTTCGAGATGTATTGTGACAAAATCGAATTTGTCGTCATCACTTTGAACTTTGTATAATCGAAACGATCGTTCAAGTTGAGCGAACCACAAATGCGGGTTGCTTTTATTGAACTTCGGTACAATTAGATTGCCATGTGGTCTCTGCAAGTCCCTCTGCATATTTGGCTGTTGTTCGTACATAGTCTGCAGACGTTGACACTCTAATTCCAGGGCGCGAAGTTTTTGGTTAAGTTCATCTTTCTCAGCCATTTCGGTGTCTTCTTCTTTTTTAACGGAGCGCAAGTTGTAACGGGAACCTTGCATCAAATAGAACTGCCGTTATAAGAGAACTGGTTATCCGTCGCAAAATTGTGGTAAAATGGCGAATTTTGCGAATTCCAATCCTCATGTGCAGAGTGAATGATATTCGCGCTATCGGGTCACCACTTTGGTTGTTTTTAGTACTTGCATAAAACAACTCAATTTAATGATTGGTTTACTACCATTTTATTTGCAATTAAACTTAAATCCTAGTTTTCAATTATATATGAAGACTGCGCATGCAGCTGGTTCAAAGAGAGACGATGGTGATAATAATAATAATATCATTAGAATAAGAACAATGAAAGAAAATGTCAAAGTAAAAGTGATGCCAGATGTCAGCTGATCCGTATCTTATATGAAGTTGATACATAGATGGCACGGTGTGCAACTCAATACGCTACAAATGAATTATAAATAAATAAGTATTTAAAATGGGAATGCTGGCGTCGCCATTTATTTAGAAGGCACTTAGGGAAACAGGTAAGGGGCCACCGAAATATAGGTGCGTCAGTGGCCATGGTTTTTGAGGGTGGGTACATGCACCGGGCGTCGCAACAACACCCGCGGCGCCCCAAGTTATATTCGGCCCTTTTTGGTTTATACCCTTTTGTATTTATTTTCAGCATTTTTTTTATTTTCAGAGTTAGTAACCGGTCGGTTCCGGTTCGGTTAGTTTTTTTTTTGAACAGTTTTTTTTTTAAATTTACGGCTTTTTTTTTTAAATAAAAAATTTTTGAGTGTTAACGGTCTGTCCGTGGCATCCGGTTCGACCGGATGTCGTTTCATTTTGAAGTTATAAGCGTTTTGAGTCGGTCTCTGCGCTTCTGTCGGTTTTTTTTTTTGAATTTGACAGCTTTTAGTTTTGATAGGCATGATAGGAACTTTTCTCTGTTTATGGCGCAGGAACAGTAAGGTTGGCAAGGACCCGCCCCAGCCGACAATGCCTAGCATGAACATGGGCTCGGACCTGAATGACCCTCGCGATAAAATGGACAGACCTGTAAGCACCAGTAATCTTAATGCGCCCCTATTAAACGCGCATGATATATCAATGTGTCGACTTATGCACCGGATGGAGCTGGTGCCTTACCATTACACCAAGGACTTGGAAACTTTAGAGAAGCTGCAGGGGACTGGGCGAATAACCCAGGAATGCAGGACGAAGCTACTCGTGGAGGCTCGTGGGTGGACGTGCTACACCAGCTGTTCCAGGCTTCGCAGGAGGAAATGCGGAGAGAGATAGGGTCAATCAGAAACAATATGGACCAGCTGAACGCCGCTCTCGAATATGCGCAGCAATCAGCGAATCAGAACCGGAACGCGAATAGGATGGACCGTAACCCACTTCCAATAGTAATACCACCAATATACCCTGCTCCGAGCAGCATAGTAGTGAAACCGCAGGAGTGGAAAATCTCGTTCGACGGCGCTGGGAGCGTAGCAGATTTCCTTTTTAAGCTGAACACCTTGTGTGAGCGCACACAATGCACGGACGAACAAATAATGGCTAGTTTCCACCTGTTTCTTTCCGGGCGGGCCGAAGAATGGTACTGGCTGTTCACGAAACAAAACCCAAATGCGACATATGCCTTTTTGTGCTACTCATTGAAAAGAGAGTTTGGCACTTTGAAAACTGACCACGAGATCATGATGGAGATCTCCATGCGGAAGCAAAAAGCAAGTGAGTGCTATGACGTGTTCCACACGGACATAATCTCATGGAACGCGCGCTTAAGAGAGCCAATGTCGGAGGTTCTACTGATTGACATTATAAAAAGGAACGTCAACAGTAGCCTTAAGCTGTTGCTTTTCAACGCAGATGTAAGAACCCTTCATGATCTACGCGATGTAGCACGCAGAGGTGAACAAGTGCTGAAAGAAAGTAAGCTATTGGGAGACACTTACCCAGGACGGCATGTAAACGAAGTACGCGTGACAACCCCGGACATGAGGATGGAAGACGAGGACGGCGAAATGGATCCGCAGATAGAGGCGCTGGACTATCGACGCAACAAGAGACCGGACTATTCGGGAATCCAATGCTGGAATTGCCAGGCAATAAGCCACTCATACATAGAACCCATCATACGAGGAACCCATTAGGAATAATTTTTGTTTCAAACGCGGCCATAGAGGAGTATTAACTCCAAAATGCCCTAGGGACCATCGCAGGCAGGGAAACCAGTACCCGAGCGAGAAGGCGGGGGAACCTCGTTCGGCTTCATAGCTCCCACACCAGCCGGTGCTCGAGATGTCATCCCGTGTACCGAACCAGAGGATGAATCTCTGCATGGAGGTGGTGAGCTTCCGAGGTGCAGTAGTACTCTGGCAGAAGAACCCTCAAACGTAATAATAACTTACCCCGACAGTACGGACAATTCGAATAGTTCTGAATCCGAGTCAAACGTCCTCATCCGCGATGAGCGAGCCGATCAAGATTCTGCGACGCCAGCACAGGGATGTCGCTTTCCAAACGCAATTTTCACCAAACCTAGAAGAAAGGGAACATAGGTATGAGCAAATAAGACATACCATTTTTGAACAATACCCAGTATCGGACAATATTTTGAAGTGCAGGAAGAGATACCACAGGAGAGTACAGGAGCGTAGACTACTGCAAGCCACCACGTTAACGCTTACAGAGGATGAAAGGCCCCTCGTAAAGGCTAAGATTAAGGATAGTTTTCTTGTAGGGCTGTTGGACTCGGGAGCCAACGTCTCCATCTTAGGAAAAAATGGATTAGAATTCCTAGAGGATAACGGCTTCGATTATCAGCCCTCACATGCGTTCTTATATACCGCGGGCCGCAATAAGCAAAAAATTTTAGGCTCAGTATCTCTACCGGTCACCTTTAAAAATATCACAAAGGTTATTCGTTTTTACCTTGGCCCTTCACTTCTCCAAGAAGCCTACTTCGGGGTAGATTTTTGGAGAGCATTTGCGTTAGCTCCCGAAATATTCCCAAGCGTAGAGTGCATAGAGATTAGACCTGAAAAGGAAGAAGAACTTAACCTCCATGAATTGTCACCAGACCGGAAATTAGAATTACGAAAGGTCATCGAGACGTTTCCTTCGTACGAGAAGTTGGGGCTAGGGCAAACTAAATTAGCAGAGCATCACATTGACACCGGTGATGCCGTTCCCATAAAAAGCAAACATTTCCCTCTTTCGCCACCGAGGCAAGCCGAACCTTTTAGCGAACTAGACAGGTTACTCGAATTAGGAGTTATAGAAAAATCAAACCCCGTGGTGTAGTCCTGTAGTAATGGTCCGGAAACCAGGTAAAGTTAGGCTGTGCATAGATTCGAGGAAGGTCAACGCGGTGACTAAGAAGGACTCATACCCCCTGCCTCATATCAACGGCTTTTTGAGCAGACTGAAAGATACGCATTTTATTAGTGGCATTGATCTGAAGGACGCGTTCTTCCAGATCAAATTGACAGAGTCCTCTAAGGAAAAAACAGCATTCGCAGTTCCGGGGAGGCCTCTGTACCACTTCAAGGTAATGCCATTTGGTCTGTGCAATGGACCGCAGACTATGAGTAGGCTGATGGACAAGGCAATCCCTTCGCGTCTGCGAGAGAACGTCTTTGTCTACCTGGACGACTTGATGGTATGCAGCACTAATTTTGAAGACCACCTGAAATTGCTAGCGAAAGTGGCCAAATGTTTGAGAGACGCAGAGCTGACAATAAACGTGAAGAAAAGTAAATTTTATTTATTTATTTATTTAAGCCAATTAAAAAAGAAACTTATAGGCTAATTATAAAAGTGTAAAGTAGTTAATAATGTATAATAATATAAATTACCTTACTTATAAAAAGTATTTAAACTACTCAGAAAGCCATCTTTCGAACAAGAAAAATCTATCTCACAAAATTTAGAAATTCTATTGAACTCAATTAAGGCTCTAGTAATTGCATAAAGAGCCCTGAGAACACCAATATGAAAAAACTCAGAAGCACGAAGAGCTCTAGCCGGTATATTAATGAAAATCCTCTCCAAGAGCACAGGGCAATCAACAACCCCACGTAACAAATCGAAAACGAATGACAACGTTAAATTGTCCTCCTGTCCTGCAATGATTTTAAGTTGATCAATAAGCAACGAGCTTTATAAGTTGGGATAGGATCCGAGAAGCGCAGACTGCGTAATGCAAAGCGTACGAATACTTTTTGGATTCGTTCAATTCTTGCAACATGGCAGGAATAATACGGAGACCAGATGAAACAAGCGTATTCAAGTTTGGATCGCACAAACGCAGAATATAAAAGCTTTAGCGTATACGGGTCACTGAAATCCAAGCTATGACGCCTAACAAAAGCTAGCATGGCATACGACTTAGCAATGCACACATTAATATGACTTGAAAACGAAAACTTCGTGTCAAATATTACACCCAAGTCCTTAATTTCACTAACCCGCAACAGGGGCGAGTTTGATATTTGATACACGTTATCAATCAAGTTGACACGCTTCGAAAAAGTTATTTGAAAGCACTTTTTTAGGTTAAGTGATAACCGATTATTATTACACCAGTTACTAAGTTTATCCAAAGCTTCTTGCAACAATACCGCATCATGAAGGCTATGAATAGGCAAGTATATCTTCAGGTCATCTGCATACAGCAAGAATCTTACTTTAGAGAAGCAAGAGCGAATATCATTAATAAACATGACAAAAAACAGTGGACCCAGGATACTACCTTGTGGAACACCGGAGGAAGCAACGAATGGACGAGACCTAACACCATCAACTACAACCATGCAACGACGCTTAAATAAGTAGGATTCAATCCAACTCAAAATACTGAGTGAAAGCCCAAACAGGCTAACTTTTTTATCAAAATAACATGGGAAACCCGATCGAATGCCTTGGAAAAGTCAGTATACACAGCGTCAACCTGATATCGTGCCTGAAAAGCTGCAAGGCAGTCATCCGAGAAAATAGTCAGATTAGACACAGTTGAACGTCCGGGAAAAAATCCATGCTGCTCAGGACACACAAAATTCTTTACACAGAAACGTAATTTATCTTGGATGATACATTCAAAGAGCTTCGCAATGGTGGACAGTTTTGAAATAGGCCTATAATTAGTAATATCATTTTTATTGCCGCTCTTGAAAATAGGTGTAAGGAATGCTACTTTCCACGCATCAATAAAAGTACCTGTAGATAACGAATTATTAAAAATTAACAACAGTGGATAGACTAGGGAATCACATTGTTTAAACAGAAAGAAATAAGCTACTTAGGGTACTTGATAGGCAGCGGGTGTCTGAAAGTGGATCCGGGAAAAATAGAAGCAATGCAAAACTTCCCGATCCCTAAATCCCCTCGGCAAGTGCGTAGGTTTGTGGGCATGGAGAATTGGTACAGGGCGTTTATTACCAATTTTGCTGACTTGGCAGGTCCCTTGACCGACTGTCTCCGTAAGTCATCAGGCCCGTTCAAGATTACCTCTGAAGCTATAGAGGCCTTCGAAAAACTAAAAGTAGCTTTGAGTTCCGCTCCTGTCTTGGCCCAACCAGACTTTTCCCAAGGAACTCGTAATACAATGCGACGCTTCCAAAATAGGTGTTGGCGGAGTGTTGTTCCAGGTCGATGACGAGGGCGCTGAGCATCCGATCGCGTTTGTGTCGAAAAAGCTGAATAATACTCAACGCAATTATACGCTAACCGAGCTGGAATGTCTCGCCGCCATAATCAGCGTGAAGCGCTTCTGACCCTATGTTGAGGGATTACCGTTTCGGATTATCACGGACCACTCCAGTCTCAAGTGGTTAATGACACAAAAGGACTTGAGCGGGAGGTTGGCGAGGTGGTCGCTCTTACTTCAAAGATACGACTTTAAAATGGAACATCGTAAGGGCACCCTGAATGTAGTACCCAATGCGCTGTCGCTGTTTGATGCTGATGAGTTGACTTTCACTACCACACCCGGGGAAATAGATTTAGTCTCTCCCGAATTCAACAGCAACGAATATTTAGACTTAATACGGACCGTCACCGAAAATGAGGAATCGCTTCCGGATTTACGAGTGGTGGACGGGGTAATTTTCAAACGGGTTAAATTTCGTAAGGGAATGGAAGGGGAAGAAGACTCGCTGTGGCGATTATGGTTGCCGAAATGGTTGACTTAATACGGACCGTCACCGAAAATGAGGAATCGCTTCCGGATTTACGAGTGGTGGACGGGGTAATTTTCAAGCGGGTTAAATTTCGTAAGGGAATGGAAGGGGAAGAAGACTCGCTGTGGCGATTATGGTTGCCGAAAGGGTTGACTGAGGAAGCAGTGAGATTAGCACATGACGCTAACCGGAGTTACCATGGCGGGTGGCAGAAAACCTTAGAACGTGTTAGGCAGAAGTACTTCTGGCCGCAGCAGGCTAAGGGCGTCAGGGACTACGTTCAGCGTTGTGACACCTGCAAAGCTGTAAAATCCACCAATCAGCAGTCGGGACCACCTATAGGGAGTACCTTTGAATCCGAAAGGCCATTTCAGCGGTTTTATTGCGACTTTCTAGGGCCGTATCCGAGATCTAAGCGGCGCAATCAATTTCTTTTTACAGTACTAGACTATCTTTCGAAATACGTTTGGCTAAAGCCCATGCAGAGAGCCACCACTGTTAACGTTATAAATTACTTCGCTTCAGAAATGTTTCCGGCTGTAGGGGTCCCTGAATTTATTCATAGTGACAATGGTAAACAGTTTATCTCGAAGGAAATGAACCAATTTTTAGCAAATTACGGGGTGACGCACATGAGGACGGAGTTATATTCTCCTCAAGCGAACGCATCCGAACGCGTTAATACAGAAATTGTTTCGAAGATTAGGATTTTCCTGAAAGATAAACCTGACCATACCGATTGGGATAAGCATATACCTGAGATTTTATCTGTTTTGAGAAGTGATTTCCATACGGCGATTCAGTGCTCTCCATACTTTGCATTATATGGTTCAACATGCCTCAACGTACAAAATTTTAGAGAAACTCGGCAGCCTTCGGGAAGACCAGGTTACGATAGTAAGCAGAACTGACAAGTTGACTGATATTCGTGAGCAGATCAGTAGAAACTTAGATCAGGCTAAGGATAGGGGAGTAACCACCTATAACAAGCGCTCTAGGCAAGTCAACTATAAGGAAGGTCAGGAAGTTTTTCGGAAAAACTTTGCCTTAAGTAACTTCAAACAGGGCATTAACGCCGAATTCCTGCCAAAATACCTGAAGTGTCGCGTGCTTCGAAAAATAGGTAATGCACTGTATGATCTCGAAGACCTAAACGGGAAATTGATAGGTCGTTTTCACTCTTCGGATATTCGTCCGCAATGACCCAGGAAGAACGTTTCTTTGCCAAATTACAATTTGACTTTTTTTATATCTACCTACCAATCGGAATTTTTTTTTTGTCTGGGCGTTTTGGCGGTCGGGGACATCTCGCCCAGTATTCTCCCCGAGCACTGACCTCATAGGATGTTCACACGCGGACTCACCGAGGACCGTGAACACCCTGGCAGTCCACGCTTAGGTCGGACTAGCCTTTCGGAGTTTGAACGAGTTCTCCATATCAAAATGTCTACACCTTTTTTTTTTTGTTTTGCCTTTCTGTGGGGGCGATAACCACTAGAAGTCATCTTTCGGAGTTTTGACGAGTTCTCCATAACAAATGTCTAATTGCCGCAAAGCCCTTTTAAACTAGGAAACAGAATTAATTCCCAACTTTTTTTTTGATGTACCTATGTTGCCCGGCTAGCTTCGTAGTAGGACTTTGAGACTCTTATCGTCGTGCCCCACGTTGATTGGCATCGGAAGGTCCTGGCAGTGGCTTCTCACAGCGGATCCGGTTTCCTGTTCGCTTCATCGTCAGGTCTTCAAAGCGAAGCAGGTTTGTTACGGTCTGCTGTGATGGTCTACGGTTACGGTCCACTTGGGAGCGTTTTCGTGCGAACACACCTAGTGACTGGGGATGGGGCGAAGGTTGCGATACAAAAGTATCGAAAAACAAGAAAAGAAGAATTCGGCGATCACTAGCGAAAAAATTTGCCATGAGTTTCCGGCGAACAAGAAACCAATTTAGACATTGAGAGAAGAAAAAAAAGGAAAAAAACTCTCGAAGAAGCCGTTATACAAACGAGAAGGTCGTTTGAAAGTCACTAAATTTATGGAAGCTTAGAATAACAGAACATGTGTTTTTTCCGTTAATTCTCGGAATTTGGTGGAAAGATTTGGATTTGCTTCAGCCTAATTTTTGGCGGCCCTGCGATTATACAAAAGGATCGTGTAACATCTATTGGCACTACGTCTACAGCAAAGGCATCAAGCACCGATACTGCTTCAGTAACTTAATTGCTCACATCAACTGCGCATCCCCAACTATACTCAACTAATCGCAAAACATCCTCGCCGGCTGTGCACGTATTCAAGTGAGTATTGTTGATGAACCAAAAGACTGCAACGATGAATTGCAGGCCGATTCCTTAACCCAACTACTAAAAGAACAAACAGGTAAATGCCCAGAAACTAGGAAGAGTCGATAGCGCAAAGTCCATTCCGACAAACCTCTTTTCTACTCGTGTATTTTGGGTGGTAATAAGCATTACAACGGTTGTGTTGTGTTGGCACAAACTCAACGTATAGAATATCCAGTTGAGGTAGATCGGCGTTTCACAGTCACACCTAGTGGGGAAAGTACTAGTGATTCCGATTCGGATTCAGACGGCACTAATCTAATTGTGATGAGATCCCTTGGTATCCGAAGATAAACCCCTTTCTCTACGTCTACGAAGTACACTACCACCTTTGGAACAGCGTCCGGCACCATCTCCGCCTCCAGGACCAGCAGTACGCTGCAGCGTAATACAACGAGCGCCCAATTAGCACCAAGTCATCCAGGTCGTAAAAGTCAACACGAAGTTTTATTGCCACCAGGTTCACTCGATCACCTCGGACCAGAGCGCAACAACCACCAACAGTACCGACACGGCGCGCCCAAGACCGTGCACCACAACCAACAACAGCGTCGGCTTCACCGGCAAGGTCAACATCACCAGTAACCACGCCGGCAGAGGCCCATGGTACGTACTCTGGCGGCCATGTAAGTATCAGCCTTGTACAGACTTAAAAATAGTTACCCTACAAAAAATGTGGTCATAAAACTTATCCACGGCCATACAAACGTGACTATGAATATAACCTAAGACTGTAAAGTGACTAGTCCAATGACGTGGAATGACGAGAGCGTTTTTTGCAGGGTAGTTAAGGAACTTCTAAGTAATGCTCACAGGGTTTTATACAGTCCGGTTGAACCATTTAACAAGGGTCGATTTTTCTCGTCAAATTTTATTATTGAATACTTGAAATTGTTAGCTTTACAGCAAAGTGCATACATCCTTTTTTTTTATATCATTTTAATAATATATTTTGTCGCTTTAAAATGTTTGAAGCTAGCTCTATAAATTTTATTGATAATAAGCCGTCCTTATCACGTGAAACGTTTTAACGATCCATTTTTGGAGCTCAACCGTGGGTTGTTAGAAAAATATTTATGCACGAATTGGCTAGATGATTTAAACTTTCTTTTCTTATATCATTCAATTACAATATATATATCTATACATATGACTCACTATTGCTAGCAGTATCGTTCGAACAACCAGAAGCAAATAATATACGTGCATATAATACATAGCGCTATACAAATTTAATCTTTATTGCTTTTATACCAAGTTTTCTTGGTACATATAACATGTTAGTGTCATTATACTATGCGTTATACCAAATTGATATTTTGTTAAACTCAAAAATAAGTTCTACTACAACAACATAATAATTTTGTAAGAGAGCCCCAATTATCGGAATTTGTATCCCAACTTTATGGCCCTAAAATATGTTTTGTGAAGGGAAAACAGAAAAAGGGTACTCGACCAAATTCTTACGTTGTATGTAGTATATTTACTATACATAAGTGCAATTAATTGCATTTTGTTTTTTCACACAAAGCGTTTATAACGATTGTCAAAAAAATAAAAAAAGGGGGAGACCTAAATATATGTATAACTTGAAGTATTACAAGCAAAAGTAAGAGGTAAGAAAAGAACCCCCCCCCCCCCCCCCCCCCCGCAACAGAACAAACTTAGCCAGACTTAAGTATTCGTATTAGATTTCGTTTTCGATTTCGGCCCAATAAAGTGTGAACTGTTGGATCATTTTTTTTTTCCTCTCACTCTATACACTACACACACTTACCTACATTTTCATAGTGTGAATAACTATTCGTAGTTCAACAATGCTGTAGCCCTGGTTAAGAAACCTGCACTATCGCATTTTTTTTTTTTTGTAGCATACATACGTTAATAGAAATGAATTTTAAATAAATAAGTATTTAAAATGGGAGTGCTGGCGTCGCCATTTATTTAGAAGGCACTTAGGGAAACAGGTAAGGGGCCACCGAAATATAGGTGCGTCGGTGGCCATGGTTTTTGAGGGTGGGTACATGCACCGGGCGTCGCAACAACACCCGCGGCGCCCCCAAGTTATATTCGGCCCTTTTTGGTTTACACCCTTTTGTATTTATTTTCAGCATTTTTTTTTATTTTCAGAGTTAGTAACCGATCGGTTCCGGTTCGGTTAGTTTTTTTTTTTTTTTTGAACAGTTTTTTTTAAATTTACGGTTTTTTTTGAAATTTAAAATTTTTGAGTGTTAACGGTCTGTCCGTGGCATCCGGTTCGACCGGATGTTGTTTCATTTTGAAGTTATAAGCGTTTTGAGTCGGTCTCTGCGCTTCTTTAGGTTTTTTTGAATTTGACAGCTTTTAGTTTTCATGGCGCAGGAACAGTAAGGTTGGCAAGGACCCGCCCCAGCCGACAATGACTAGCCACTGTGCACCACCACATCATGCCGACCGCCTTCCTTACTGCTTCCACTGTAAATGCGATTCCATAACAATATACGCGGAAAGGTGTTTCAACTTTTCAAAATGAGTAGTAAAAATATATATTTTCCTTTTTCTTTATTAACTGAATGGTAGTAAGGTACTATTTATATTTGTTTTTTTTTGTTTATATATATATATATATATATTTTATTGATAACATTACAAAGCTGTGCTGCCACATAAACAAAAAAAAAACAAATATAAATATTACCTTACTTCCATGCAGTTAATAAAGAAATAGGAAAATATATATTTTTACTACTCATTTTGAAAAGGTGTTCTACGAAGAATTACTGTGCATGGCGCAGCCGGTGTTGGATCGGCTAACATAACAATAAACATAAGAGCTATAAGGTAATATCAGCTCGTTCCCGAATGCAAAAAAGAGCTTTTTCAAATTTTTGGTAAATAAAGACTAGAAAAGTTAAAGATATATATACATCAGATGAAAGGTATTTTTATGAGTTATTTTTCGATTCTGCACTTGTTCCGTGTTTTAGATGTGGCAGCGCAGATTTCTAATGTCATAAAATATATATACGTATACACATATAAAAGTTGTATAGAAATTTGCAAACTTTAACAACAAATAACTTTTAAATTATAAGTTTGCGCACTTTAAAATATATATACTTGTGATCGGGAGAACTCCCTCTTTCATTTGATACCAAGCTAAACCCCGAACTCGATGGGTGCTAAACTAATTCGCTGCCAAATCATCATCCGATTACGACATATTCACGTCCGAACGCTATGGTTTCTCAATGCAAATGTTGATTGATGGCTTTTTATTTGATAGTCGCGGGGCAAGCGTCAAATACCCGACACGCACACATACAAAAATTCAGTCAATCTGGTTGTAAATCGTAGGAGACTGTAAGGTCGTAACCGTATCGTCGCCAACCAATTGGGTTTTGGTTTATCGTCGTAACGATAAACAGCTGATTACGTTAGGGATACGACTACAGCGATACGACAAACGGCACCAATGACTACCCTGCAAAAATTGTTGGATTACTTGTTCCATTTTCTTCATATTGGAGTACTGTAACAATACTCCTTTGCAATGCGTTTGCGGACTACCATCAGCCGATCATTGCTCGTTTTTTAACGACCGTGATCACGACACGATGACGATCGAACAGAGTTGCCAAAAGTAAAATATTGCACACAAATAACTGATAATAAAATTTTACTATTGCAACTCTGGGGGCTAAGATACTTGGCTTGGATATCATAAGTGGTTTCAGGATCTGGATCAGGGACTGATATCAGTCTTAGACCGGCCATAGTGACGAATATCACGCGTGATTTGTTATCACGTCCTGCACGAGGTGCCCCTGCTTCTACTGATAATGGCGGATCTAGAGAGGACAACTCGATAAAACCCGCACCCCCTGAGTCATTGTGCGGAGCTCAGGGGAGGGAGGACTCTTTAAGAGTCAAGATCGGTACACAACGGTGACGAACTGGACTGTTTTAGGACTTTGATTTCACATTACATTTTGACTTGATGACTTTGGGCTGGTAGGTGTGGTATTCTGCCACTTTAGTAGGTCGGGGTGAAACCCTACCGAAATGGCTGGTAGGCTAATGCTGCACCTGCCCACGTCCCGTTAAAACCGTGGCGGGCCTCAAGGTACGTTCCGGCTCCGTCGCCGTTAAGTTGGTGATGTAGGTGCGGTTGAAGATTTTCCCGCTTCGCGTCCGGTCTGGCTCTGAACGCATTACTCATAAGGTAATGCGTCAACCCTCGCGTGGCCTCCCTGCGTAGCATAGATAACCACGAGACCGTTAAAGGGCGACTACACAATCGGCTCCGGATAGCGGCCTTGAGGGGGGACTTTTTTAGAATGGACAAGAATAATACGAATCCGCCAAGGATGGGGTGCGGAAGAAGAGCGCTTTTGATGGAAATCCGTCAAATCAATCTTCAGCACTCTAAGGCGGCTTCCGCAAATTTGTTGCTCTGCCATGAAAAAGGCGGAGTGGATATAGTCCTTGACTAGGAGCCGTGGCTGAGTAGTAACGGCAGTAAGATTTCTGAATTAAGGACTGGAAAATTCAACACCTTGGGGCATGGGGAGGCAAGTAGGCCTAGATCCTGTGTTCTTGTTAAAAAAGAGATTAAAGCTTTTATTCTCTCTAATTTCAGCAATGCTGCCTCGAGCGAGGAAGTAATTAAATGTGGGTGGTCTAAGCGTACATGCCCCACGGGGACGTAGTGGGACCACCACCTGCGATACTGGGTGAAATCACCGCTGAAGCAAGGCGGAGAGGTGTTGGCGTGATCATCGGTGCCGATGCTAATGCCCATCATAGCATTTGGGGAAGCTCGGATACCAACACTAGAGGTGAGTCTTTATTTACTTTTATTGTAGATGAGGGACTTTGTATATGTAATAGGGGGAATGACCCGACTTTTATTACTGCGGCAAGGGAGGAGGTCCTGGACCTCACCCTGGTTAGTAGAGAACTGGAATGTCGGATATCTGGATGGAGGGTTCTTAACGAGCACTCCTTCTCTGATCACCGATATATTCAGTTCTCAGTGAACGAAGAACGTCCCGGTAAAATATCTTTTAGGAACCCTAAAAGTACTAACTGGGACTTGTATTGTAGGAAGCTGGGAGAGCTACTGCCTGCGGTGCCTATCATTAGTTCGGGCCTGTCCGAATCTGAGATAGACGTTCTGGTGGAAAACTTCACCTCGGCAAGCAATAGCGCCTTTCAGCTGTCCTGCCCATTGAAAACTTACAGGGGGAAGGGCAAGCCGCCCTGGTGGTCGGATTCTCTTGACGACCTAAGAGCGTCCAGTCGGCGGCTCTTCAACAGAGCCAGGAGGAATAAATTACCCTCGGACTGGGAGCTCTATAAGGTGAGTCTGGGGATTTATAAATATGAAATAAGGATAGCCAAGCGAGATGCATGGCGAAGCTTCTGCGAAAACGTAGAAGGCTGCAATGAATCCGCGAGATTTAGGAAAATACTCTCTAGGAACCCCGCTCCTCTGGGGTATCTGAGAGATGATGGTGGGGACTGGTCGATGAGTAGCGAGGAGTCCCTAAGGCTTTTACTGGACAATCATTTTCCCGATGTCCCAGTTGCGCAGGGATCTTCGCCTGCATGGTCGGCGGTCGTTGGCCATGCAGAAGTGCCTGCCATTCCAATACGGGAAAGTCAAATAACCTGGGCTATACGGTCGTTCAAGCCCTATAAGTCTCCGGGCCCGGATGGAATCATTCCTGCGCAGCTTCAAAGGTCTTTGGGGATTTCCTGCCGCTGGTTGGCCATTATATATACTAACTGCTTCAGGCTTAACTATATCCCGAAGTCTTGGCACACAGTTAGGGTTATTTTCATTCCGAAGGCCGGCAGAAGCTCTCATGTATCACCTAAGGATTTCAGGCCAATCAGTCTCTCGTCGTTTCTTCTTAAGACGTTTGAGCGGTTGATTGACCTGTACCTACGGGAAAGGATACCTCGGGGGTTACTGTCGGCTTCACAGCATGCGTACTGCAAGGGCAGATCGACGGAAATGGCTCTCCATTCGATTGTAAAGCAAATAGAGGGGTCCCTAGAACACAAAGAGTATGCTCTGGGTGCCTTTCTAGACATCGAGGGAGCTTTTAACAATGTCTTACCGGGGGCTATCGAAAGAGCTCTGGTGGGTTTAGGAGTCGAGGCGGCTCTGGTTGAATTTATTAGCAAACTTCTATGCGGCAGAATTGTCGCAGCGGAGTGGGGAGGGGCCATAATTAAGAAGAAGGTGTGCAGGGGCACGCCACAGGGGGGTGTCCTATCTCCTCTCCTCTGGGTTGTGGTAGTCAACGAGCTTCTTGTGGAGCTGGAAGCCAATGGTTGTCGGGTGGTTGCCTATGCAGATGACCTCGCTATCCTAGTCAGAGGCAAATTTCTGGGCGCCCTGCGCGATGTTCTTCAGGGCTACCTGGATACTGTGGCTAGGTGGGCTGAATCATGTGGATTGGCGGTCAACCCGGGAAAAACGGAATTGGTCCTTTTCACAAGAAGATATAAGATGCCCGATTGCCCGATGCCAGAACTCCCTCGATTGGAGGGGTGCCGTTGGTACTTTCTGATAGGGTTAAATATTTGGGGATTGTTTTGGACAAGAAACTGTCCTGGAGACCCAATGTGGAAGATCGGGCCAGGAAGGCCGCCATTGCCTTGTACTGCTGCAGAGGAGCTATCGGAAAGAGATGGGAACTCTCGCCAAGAATAGTACACTGGCTTTATGAGATGGTGGTCAAACCGATTCTGCTATATGGGGTGCTGGTCTGGTGGAAAGCAATGGACACGGCGAGCACCTCCAAAATGTTAGTGTCAGTGCAACGGACGGCGCTGATCGGTATCAGTGGCGCTCTCAGAACAACACCTACCTTGGCACTGAACGTCATGCTGAACATATACCCTGTAGATATTGCGGGAAAGGCGGCCGCGGCAAGGTCGTTGGTCAGGCTTCGTGATATGGGATATAGACTTTCTGACCGCGGACACTCTAGCCTTCTTACCAGTTTCGACTTCATCCCGGACAGAACGGACTACTGTATGCCGATAACTGCTCCCTATACAACCTTCACCCCAGTTATTCCAGAGAGAGAGGATTGGTGAAGAGGAATTATCTGGGGCATGGGACCGGTTAACTTGTTCACGGATGGGTCGAAGCTGGATGGAAAGGTTGGTGGGGGGTCTTTTGTCAAGAGCCAAATTTAAGCCGCAAGTTTAAGTTGGCTGATCACTGCAGTGTATTCCAAGCGGAAATTGCTGCGATTAAGGATGCGGTGGATAGAATGCTATCCAGTGCTACCACGGTTAGGGAATTTAACATCTACTCTGATAGCCAAGCGGCTATCAAGGCCTTGAGCTCAACTACAGTGCGATCGAGGGTGGTCTGGGAGTGCCTGACCTCGCTTGCGATTGCATCGAATTATTTTACAATTAAGATTATCTGGGTCCCGGGCCATAGTGATATCCCGGGTAACTATCAAGCGGATCTCTTAGCCCGCATCGGTACAACTGAACCGGATGAAGATGGCTGTAGGGATTTCGGGATCCCGCTGGCCACCTGTGGATTGCTCCTCCATAGCTGGGCCTCGAATCAGCTCAGCAAACGTTGGGCGGATACCACGTCTTGCAGAGTAGCAAGATCTTTCTGGCCAAAAGTGGATGGCAGGAGGTCTGCTGAAATAATTGGGTTCACTAAGGCTCACCTATCAATGGCCATTGGGGTTTTGACAGGGCACTGTCCCATGGGTATCCATGCGGTACGTCTCAATATACTGGAAACTCCATCCTGCTGCAGCTGTATGGAGGATGATGAGGTGGAATCACCAAATCACTTTATGCTTTATTGTCAAGCTTTTGCCAGAATTAGGCGAAAGTACTTCGGTCGCGACTCACTTAGATCTCCCGAGGATATATCCAAAGTTGAGATCGGTATCATTCGGAGCTTTATCGTTGCTATCCAACGATTCTCTAAGTAGCTAGATCTAAGTCACCGTTATTTTTGGTGTATGTGGTATCACAACGGACCTTCGTGTTGTCCAAGTGAGCTATCCCTATCAGGGCAGCTACCACCTAACCTATCCTAACTCTGATAAAATGCAACCGCGCACTGGTTTTACGTATACATACTATAGTATAGAGAAATATTAGTTTCTTCTTCACGCAAATGCTAAATAACATTCGTAGTATAAAATATAAAAGTTGTATTGCCCCTCTTCATTTACTTTCATTTTAAATTAAATTCACTCCGATAATTCTTTCCGACACAATTCCTCTTTAGTACTTTGGCATATGATCCTCTGTGGGTGCTCCATGGAGTACTACAGTGAAAGTACTTTGGAAAGTACTCTAAGGTATGTACTCTATGGAATACAAACAAAGCGAGAGTGGGATCACCTACTCCTCTCCTAGGACATCGCAATGTTAATTGGAGCACATTTTTTGTATGAATACAGATTAGTTTTGGAACAATCCTATACTCCCAAAGGAGTATTCCTTACATTATTTATGGAGTACTCGCGTTTTTGAAGGGTACAGTTTTAAATATGATTTAAAGGCCAATTAATGGTGACTTATAACCATAAAACCATAACCGTGGGTATGGTTACGACTATGGCGTTAGGGTTAAATGCCAAATTAAACTTCCTTAAAGGCCAATTAATGGTGACTTATAACCATAAAACCATAGTCGTACCTTACCAATATCCATATCCTTCTCCAATGTGATCGATTAATGGTGCCTTCGTGCCTTAACCTAAAAATCGTGGAAATTTCATAAAAATGAAGAAAACAAAAAAAATTACAAACATATTCAACAAAAAATAAGTCTCTTAGTCAAAACGTATCCAAAACAAAGAATAAAATCTACAAAAAGTTATTAAATTCACCAACTCCAATATTTTTAGGTTATGGATATGGCGAAAAACCAAAAACCAATTGGTTGGCTATGGTATGGTTATGGCGTTAGCGTTATGGTATGGCACCATTAATCGATTACATTGATTTCCATAAGGTAGGTTCGATCAGCTGTTTTATCTGGTTCTGGTTTTATGGTTATAAGTCACCATTAATTACACCTCATTAAGCCTAACGCCATAATCGTAACCATACCCATATCCATAACCATCTCCAATGTGATCGATTAATGGTGCCTTAACCTAAAAATCGTGAAAATTTCATAAAAATGAAAAAAACCCAAAAAATTACATATTCCACAAAAAATCAGTCTCTTAGTCATAACGTATCCAAAGCAATGAATAAAATCTACAAAAAGTTATTAAATTCACCAACTCAAATATTTTTAGGTTATGGATATAGCGAGAAACCAAAAACGAATTGGTTGGCTATGGTATGGTTATGGCGTTAGCGTTATGGTATGGCACCATTAATCGATTACATTGGTTTCCATAAGGTAGGTTCAATCAGCTGTTTTATCTGGTTATGGTTATAAGTCACCATTAATTGGCCTTTCAGGAACATAGTGTACCTATACAAGTGTGTCAACTAAGCGATAAACGTCAAAACTACAAACAGCCTCGCTCACCTGATGCAAATCTCAGGTCTAGAGTTGCATTTTTGGTAGGTAAGAGTACTTCAAGCTGAGTTGCATTTAACAGACAAAACTTTGTAGTATTTACAGATGTAATAGTTGCATATATTTCCGCGGAAATATAAATACTAGAAGATTTGTAGCCTGCAACAATGCGGAAACATACGGAAAGCAAAATTTATTTAAATTAGAGTCAAAATATAAAGCGCCACACGATAACATGGAAAAATTTCACTTCTAAGGCTGTTTACACAAATGCAGAAGGGCAAAATTATATAAACGCTTTGGTTGTTTCAAAGCAAAGATAACGTACGGCGTTTCATTGTTTTTCGTATGGCGTTTTCAAAGCGTAGGCACGCAACCAAAGCATTTATGTAAACTTTTCGATACTTCGTCCGACAGATGAATAAATGAATGCAACACAACCAAAGCGTCTGTGTAAATCCGCCTTAATTTTTGTAGCTGTGAAAGTCTCCTGCAAATATAATGGTGCTGTAAGTGCAAACAAATCAAACTCCTATATGACGCTACTTTATTTTCTATGTATTTTTCTTGTATTTTCTCTTATATTTTTTGTCGAGGGAGCCAATAAGTTTCAAAACTGGTGAAAGTGTGTGAACTATATTTAAAAAAAACTTACGAAATACAAGAAAAATACAACGTAGTTCATTAAAAACAAACAAGCCAGTTGTATTTCGATAGGGTTTTTTGACATTAGGCAGTTTTTTCTTTATTTTTTTTGACAAATGAAAATTTTGTTTTTAGTTTCAAAATTTTGTGCATAAAAACACAACTAAATTCACAGTGTAAATTGTGTGTGCAAATGAGTTTTCAATAAGTGTACATTTTTCAGTTTTTCATAGTTATGGAATTGACCTCCAGATTCTTGTGTTACACAAATATAGTGAACTTGGGTACAGAAATTCAAATTAAAAAGTTTTTCACAATAATTTGAAAAACTCTACGTTTTCTCTGCTTTTTACACTTAAAGGAGTAACCCTCCGTAATAAATTAAACGTTTAATGAAAATCAATAACTCTGAACTGAACACTTTTCGCCATGATAAAAAATTAAAATGCTGTGGAACAGGAGCAACACTTTTGTGACTACATAAACCCTGTTTCAATCTTTTACGTCTCTTGCACAGAACCCTAATTGACCGTTTTCAACCGAAACAACAATGGCAACCCAGATTTTCCCGTTATGCTCACTTAAGTGGGTGCCTGTCAGAAAGAAGTCAACACACTTGTACTTGTACACTATGTTCAGGAAGTTTAATTAGCCCTTTAACACTTCAACTTCCGGCGCAGTGCAATTTTGACATTAGTTCACCGAATTACAAAAACAAAGTACATGGAATTTTTACTTATTAGAGCTGGATTCGATTCGATTTTTTTAAGAATCGATTTTTCGATTCGATTCTAGAAAAAAAAAAACGATTTAATCGATTAAATCGAACCACACAAAGTTTATTTAAAATTTGCTTATCTTTGTAACAGTGTACTTGCTTACGTACTTAACCATTTACACGATTTTTCCCGATAAATAAAGCTGGACAGTTCCTCCTGCCGACAAAATTGGAAGCATCAAGGAATGCCAATTAGTATAGTCTTTACCGAAATATCATACTTTTTGCGTTTTTTTGAATCTTTTATTTCAAAATGTAGGGAAAGCAACCATGGAAACATTAACCAATACACTTTCTTCTTTAATACTTATTACAATATGTTAATGTTCTCGCTTCGTTTACAGCATTAGAATCGATCTATGTTCAGCGTCATATGAAAAGGAAATATTTATTACATACGTAAAGTAACATGTTCTCAGTATTCGTTTTGCAGCTTTTTAATCAATGAGGTATTCGGAACTTTCAAATAACAACATACGGCAATTTGTGTCATGGTTTGCGTAGTTTCAGTTAAACACTTTATGGAAGTATTTTCTTTGCTTATTGAAAATAAAAAGGAATAAGGAATTTAATTGACGATGTTTCATAAAAATTGTCACTTCTGTTTTCGTGTTTGCTGCTGTCTATGTCATAAAAAGTATTGATTTTATATATTTGTTAAGAGTGTTTCTTAATGTTAATCGTGAAGGCGAAACGGTCCGAGGATCCAAACATTGTGTAGAAGATCTGAATCCGTTATCTTCGACAATCCTAAAGGGTTGCATACCTGTGGCAATCATTCTAATCAAAGCACAATCCTGTTGTTTTTTCGCTCATATACAGACTGAGACACGATAACATGGAAAAATTTCACTTTTTCACTTTTTTTTATGTTGTTGTTATTATGTTCAAAAAAGGATTCTATAGGAGCTGTTTCCATCAACGTTGGATGTGACTGCTTCAAGTGATTTAACAAATTGGTTGTATTTTCACCTGTTTTACATTTTTTCCGCACGATTTGCATTTCGCAGAATCGCCCTGCACTTGACTAAAGTACTTCCCAGACAATAGATCTGTGAATCTTTGGATTACTTATAAGATTGAATTCCCCTCAGGGTCACTTTCAATTGGCTTACTAGAATTTAAAAATGTGGTATTAATTAGTTTTCATTTCGTACTGACCACAATATCATACCACAAAATAGATAAACACATGTTCAATATATTGCTTGCCAGAAGTGCGAAGAAATTTCTTCATCTTTCTCTCGAAGCCACCAACACAATAAAGCTAAATTTATAAAAACAAAAATTACAGAATATGTATTTCCTCAAGCGTCCCTAAAGTCAGTGTGAATGAAACTAAGTGTGATGTGCTAAGTATTTGAAACCCTCTTTCCCTAGGCTTTTAAGCATCGGCATGGCTATGCCGTCTGGGCCCACTGCTTTGGATGGTTTAGCGTGACCAATGGCATCTTCAACCTCTCTGGCGGTGATGGTAATTGGTGACGCGGTGAATTTATGTTTATGTGCGTGTCTGTTGGCCCTCCGTCTATCTTTGTCGACCGTAGAATGCATTACATATTGACGGCAGAAAGCGCTCGCGCATTTTTTCGAATCCGACAGCACTTTATCGCCAAAGGCGATGGAAACTTTGTCATTGTGCTTAGACGGATTCGATAGGGACTTTACTGTGGACCAAAGTTTACCCACACCGGCAGAGAGGTTACAGCCTCTTAGGTGCTCCTCCCATTTCGCCCGTTGTGTTCATCCACAAGCAATCTGATGCGTTGGTTTATATCCCTAATTTGGGGGTCGCCTGGATCGAGCAGTCTTATAAGGTCACGTTCTCTCGCTAAATTTGCGGCTTCCGCCGGGAAGTGGGGCCGAATTTCGGGAATTCTCCCGGCGGTAATGAAACGTGTCGAGCACGCTCCCCTTCGCGGGCATCAGTCGGGGTAGGGAGGGCAGCAAAGAGGTTGTCTGTAAAAGATTTGTATTCATCCTACTTTCCTTTTTTAAAGTTTATGAAAGTGCGTTTTTTCTGTGACGATGAAGTCGGCGGTACGCTCGAACGAAATAAGTATAGGCAGGTGGTCGGATGCCAATGTTACCATCGGCTGCCAGTTGACGCAGTTTACGAGTTCTGCGCTCACGACTGAGATATCCGGCGAAATGTGACAGCTTCCTACCATACGTGTGGGGGCGTCTCCGTTTATTGTGCAGAACGTCGTTTCTTCTATTTGATCCGCCAACATCTCACTCCTACTATCCGCCCGCAAGTTTGAATGCCATAGATCGTGATGGGCATTGAAGTCGATGAAGATATTGCGATTTTTGCCAGTGAGTAATGCGCTAATATTAGGGCGGTATCCACTGGGGCAAGAGGTGGCAGGAGGGATGTAGATGTTGATGATTTCTAGGTTTGCATCGCCTGACCGGACATATAGGCCTTGAAGTTCTAAGACATTCACCCTGCGGTCGATTCCAGGATCAAATATATGATATTGCACAGAGTGGTGTATGATAAACGCGAGGCCGCCTCCATTTCCGCTCATGCGATCTTTTCTGTGGACATTATACCCAGAACAGGTTTGCAGTGCAGATCTTGCTGTGAGTTTAGTCTCTTGAATCGCAGCAATGCGGATGTTGTGCCGCTTCATGAAATCGACTATCTCCGTGATCTTCCCAGTTAGTCATTACAGTTTAACTGCAGAGTTCTGAAGTGCATAGGGGGAGACGTCGCCACTCTGGGAGTGACGGGTGACTACGCCTGGGTTGAGGAGGGCGCTAAGGCGTAGACTACGGGACGCCCTTGGACGTGAACAGCAAGGAGCCACAAAAGATTTATAAAAGTTACGTGGACGTCGGGTTTTGGGATCAAGCCCAGAACAACCTGTGCGATGCTACCATTCCTTACACAAGACATACTGAACAGAGTATGACCGTCCTAAAAAGATTCTTTTCCGGCAGATGCAGCAAAACCATTTCTCCGGACCGGGGTCAGTGACGGACCCGGATTGGATTCGATACCTTCCCGGAGCAAGAGAATATAGAACAGTCCCGCTGCAAGGAGCTGCTGAGAGGATGACAATTTGTGGGAGGGACGCAACAAATTAAATGGGGTTACACTGAAATGACAGTCCTTGGTCGGGAAAAATCCCGAGTCTCTCCGGTACATAGAACAGACTGCTTTGGGAAGCGACGTCTCTTTCCACCTTTGTCATACCCGAAAAATGGAAAATGGCCAAGGTGGTCCCGCTACTAAAGCCTGGGAAACCAGCTAACACAGGAGAGTCGTATCATCCGATATCTCTCCTATCGCCAGTAGCAAAGGCACTTGAAGCCATTTTGCTCCCCTACTTCCAAGCAAATTTGAAGCTAGCCTGTCACCAGCATGGCTTCAGAAAACTCCATAGCACCACCACCACGCTAAATGCCATCAGCACCCAGATAAATTGCGGTTTAAATCAAAACCCCCACCATAGGATAGTACTCGTAGCGCTAGACCTATCAAAAACTTTTGATACGGTCAACCATGGCTTGTTACTGCAAGACCTGGAAGGGTCTAACTTTCCCCCATGTCTTAAAAGGTGGACCGCAAATTATCTGGGTGGTTGGCGGACATTGGTGCAATTTAGAAACGAAACATCAAAACCAAGAAGAATTAAACAAGGGGTGCCACAGGGTGGTGTCCTATCCCCACTTTTATTGAATTTCTACATACATATCTAAGCTACCTTCACCACCAGAAGGAGTTACTATCGTTTCCTACGCCGATGACTGCACAATAATGGCCACAGGCCCAGGCCCACAGATCGATGAGCTCTGCAACAGAATAAACGGCTACCTCCCTGATCTCTCCATTATTTTCGCCTCGCGAAACCTGGCATTATCACCGAGTAAATCTTCAGCGACCTTATGTACAACATGGACGTCCCAAATGTCGACCATTTTGAACATCCACGTCGATGGCACTACGCTACCGACTGTCCTACACCCCAAAATCTTGGGGTGAGCACGCAGCCGCAATTGTTCCGAAAATCCAGAGCCGTAATAAAATCCTCAAATCCCTTGCTGGCAGTACCTGGGGAAAAGATAAAGAAACGCTCATTACTACATACAAAGCAATTGGCCAGCCGTTTACGTGCTACGCGTCTCCCATTTGGTCGCCAAGCCTTAAAATTACTACAGGCCTGCCAAAATACTGCTCTCAGAATCGCCACGGGCTGTCTTCTTATGTCCCCAAAACACCATCTACATAATGAGGTGAGAATACTCCCCATCAGGGAGAGAAATGAGATGCTAACCAAACAGTTCCTGTTGAATACCCAGAAACCTGGGCATCCAAACACACATCTGATTGATGATTCAACACCGCTTAGGGGCTTAAGGAGTCATCTCCGTAAGCATTTTGAGGAAATACGGCACCTGAGAACCCAGCCGTATGAAGCAAAAAACACAAGCAGGTCCTTGGTGAACTCCACAAACAGGCGTCGGACTTTATGCCGGGAATTGCTCGGTGAATCCAGTACTCAAACAAAAGTACCCAAAACTTCTGAAAGAGGAACGCATACTCCCCAGGGAAACGCATGTCACTCTTGCTCAACTTCGTTTTGGATACTGTAACAGGCTAAACTCTTACCTATCCAGAATCAACCCCGACATACAAAATGTATGCCCCGCTTGCAATGTGTCCCCACAGGACACCAACCATCTCTTTAACTGTAATGTGGAGCCAACGCCTTTAACACCCCTTTCATTATGGTCCACCCCTGTTGAAACAGCAAGTTTCCTTGGACTCCCGTTAGAGGATATGTGAAGTCAAAAGAAAATTTTCATAGATTTCGATTAACTGACATTTTAATGTACAAGGCTTTGTATGGAAAATAATCAAGAAGAACCCTGCAAAAGGGGGCTAAGATACTTGGCTTGGATATCATAAGTGGTTTCAGGCTCTGGATCAGGGACTGATATCAGTCTTAGACCGGCCATAGTGACGAATGTCACGTGTGATTAGTTATCACGTCCTGCACGAGGTGCCCCTGCTTCTACTGATAATGGCGGATCTAGAGAGGACAACTCGATAAAACCCGCACCCCTTGAGTCATTGTGCCGAGCTCAGGGGAGGGAGAGTCAAGATCGGTACACAACGGTGACGAACTGGACTGTTTTAGGACTTTGATTTCACATTACATTTTGACTTGATGACATTGGGCTGGTAGGTGCGGTATTCTGCCACTTTAGTAGGTCGGGGTGAAACCCTACCAAAATGGCTGGTAGGCTAATGCTGCACCTGCCCACGTCCCGTTAAAACCGTGGCGGGCCTCAAGGTACGTTCCGGCTCCGTCGCCGTTAAGTTGGTGGTGTAGGTGCGGTTGAAGATTTTCCCGCTTCGCGTCCGGTCTGGCTCTGAACGCATTACTCATAAGGTAATGCGTCAACCCTCGCGTGGCCTCCCTGTGTAGCATAGATAACCACGAGATCGTTAAAGGGCGACTACACAATCGGCTCCGGATAGCGGCCTTGAGGGGGGACTTTTTTTAGAATGGACAATACTAATACGAATCCGCCAAGGATGGGGTGCGGAAGAAGAGCCCTTTTGATGGAAATCCGTCAAATCAATCTTCAGCACTCTAAGGCGGCTTCCGCAAATTTGTTGCTCTGCCTTGAAAAAGGCGGAGTGGATATAGTCCTTGTCCAGGAGCCGTGGCTGAGTAGTAACGGCAGTAAGATTTCTGGATTAAGGACTGGAAAATTCAACACCTTGGTGCATGGGGAGGCAAGTAGGCCTAGATCCTGTGTGCTTGTTAAAAAAGAGATTAAAGCTTTTATTCTCTCTAATTTCAGCAATGCTGACGTAACCACGGTCTGCCTCGAGCGAGGAAGTAATGAAATGTGGGTGGTCTCAGCGTACATGCCCCACGGGGACGTAGTGGGACCACCACCTGCGATACTGGGTGAAATCACCGCTGAAGCAAGGCGGAGAGGTGTTGGCGTGATCATCGGTGCCGATGCAAATGCCCATCATAGCATTTGGGGAAGCTCGGATACCAACACTAGAGGTGAGTCTTTATTCACTTTTATTGTAGATGAGGGACTTTGTATATGTAATAGGGGGAATGACCCGACTTTTATTACTGCGTTAAGGGAGGAGGTCCTGGACCTCACCCTAGTTAGTAGAGAACTGGAAGGTCGGATATCTGGATGGAGGGTTCTCAACGAGCACTCCTTCTCTGATCACCGATATATTCAGTTCTCAGTGAACGAAGAACGTCCCGGTAAAATATCTTTTAGGAACCCTAAAAGTACTAACTGGGACTTGTATTGTAGGAAGCAGGGAGAGCTACTGCCTGCGGTGCCTATCATTAGTTCGGGCCTGTCCGAATCTGAGATAGACGTTCTGGTGGAAAACTTCACCTCGGCAAGCAATAGCGCCTTTCAGCTGTCCTGCCCATTGAAAACTTACAGGGGGAAGGGCAAGCCGCCCTGGTGGTCGGATTCTCTTGACGACCTAAGAGCGTCCAGTCGGCGGCTCTTCAACAGAGCCAGGAGGAGTAAATTACCCTCGGACTGGGAGCTCTATAAGGTGAGTCTGGGGATTTATAAATATGAAATAAGGATAGCCAAGCGAGATGCATGGCGAAGCTTCTGTGAAAACGTAGAAGGCTGCAATGAATCCGCGAGATTTAGAAAAATACTCTCTAGGAACCCCGCTCCTCTGGGGTATCTGAGAGATGATGGTGGGGACTGGTCGATGAGTAGCGAGGAGTCCCTAAGGCTTTTACTGGACAATCATTTTCCCGATGTCCCAGTTGCGCAGGGATCTTCGCCTGCATGGTCGGCGGTCGTTGGCCATGCAGAAGTGCCTGCCATTCCAATACGGGAAAGTCAGATAACCTGGGCTATAGGGTCGTTCAAGCCCTATAAGTCTCCGGGCCCGGATGGAATCATTCCTGCGCAGCTTCAAAGGTCTTTGGGGATTTCCTGCAGCTGGTTGGCCATCATATATACTAACTGCCTCAGGCTTAACTATATCCCGAAGTCTTGGCACACGGTTAGGGTTATTTTCATTCCGAAGGCTGGCAGAAGCTCTCATGTATCACCTAAGGATTTCAGGCCAATCAGTCTCTCGTCGTTTCTTCTTAAGACGTTTGAGCGGTTGATTGACCTGTACCTACGGGAAAGGATACCTCGGGGGTTACTGTCGGCTTCACAACATGCGTACTACAAGGGCAGATCGACGGAAACGGCTCTCCATTCGATTGTAAAGCAAATAGAGGGGTCCCTAGAACATAAAGAGTATGCTCTGGGTGCCTTTCTAGACATCGAGGGAGCTTTTAACAATGTCTTACCGGGGTCAATCGAAAGAGCTCTGGTTGGTTTAGGAGTCGAGGCGGCTCTGGTTGAATTTATTAGCAAACTTCTATGCGGCAGAATTGTCGCAGCGGAGTGGGGAGGGGCCATAATTAAGAGGAAGGTGTGCAGGGGCACGCCACAGGGGGGTGTCCTATCTCCTCTCCTCTGGGTTGTGGTAGTCAACGAGCTTCTTGTGGAGCTGGAAGCCAATGGTTGTCGGGTGGTTGCCTATGCAGATGACCTCGCTATCCTAGTCAGAGGCAAATTTCTGGGCGCCCTGCGCGATGTTCTTCAGGGCTACCTGGATACTGTGGCTAGGTGGGCTGAATCATGTGGATTGGCGGTCAACCCGGGAAAAACGGAATTGGTCCTTTTCACAAGAAGATATAAGGTGCCCGATTTCAGAACTCCCTCGATTGGAGGGGTACCGTTGGTACTTTCTGATAAAGTTAAATATTTGGGGATTGTTTTGGACAAGAAACTGTCCTGGAGACCCAATGTGGAAGATCGGGCCAGGAAGGCCGCCATTGCCTTGTACTGCTGCAGAGGAGCTATCGGAAAGAGATGGGGACTCTCGCCAAGAATAGTACACTGGCTTTATGAGATGGTGGTCAAACCGATTCTGCTATATGCGGTGCTGGTCTGGTGGAAAGCACTGGACACGGCGAGCACCTCCAAAATGTTAGTGTCAGTGCAACGGACGGCGCTGATCGGTATCAGTGGCGCTCTCAGAACAACGCCTACCTTGGCACTGAACGTCATGCTGAACATATACCCAGTAGATATTGCGGGAAAGGCGGCCGCGGCAAGGTCGTTGGTCAGGCTTCGTGATATGGGATATAGACTTTCTGACCGCGGACACTCTAGCCTTCTTACCAGTTTCGACTTCATCCCGGAAAGAACGGACTACTGTATGCCGATAACAGCTCCCTATACAACCTTCACCCCAGTTATTCCAGAGAGAGAGGATTGGGGAAGAGGAATTATCTGGGGCATGGGACCGGTTAACTTGTTCACGGATGGGTCAAAGCTGGATGGAAAGGTTGGTGGGGGGGGTCTTTTGTCAAGAGCTAAATTTAAGCCGCAAGTTTAAGTTGGCTGATCACTGCAGTGTATTCCAAGCGGAAATTGCTGCGATTAAGGATGCGGTGGATGGAATGCTATCCAGTGCTACCACGGTTAGGGAATTTAACATCTACTCTGATAGCCAATCGGCTATCAAGGCCTTGAGCTCAACTACAGTGCGATCGAGGGTGGTCTGGGAGTGCCTGACCTCGCTTGCGATTGCATCGAATTATTTTACAATTAAGATTATCTGGCTCCCGGGCCATAGTGATATCCCGGGTAACTGTCAAGCGGATCTCTTAGCCCGCATCGGTACAACTGAACCGGATGAAGATGGCTGTAGGGACTTCGGGATCCCGCTGGCCACCTGTGGATTGCTCCTCCATAGCTGGGCCTCGAATCAGCTCAGCAAACGTTGGGCGGATACCACGTCTTGCAGGGTAGCAAGATCTTTCTGGCCGAAAGTGGATGGCAGGAGGTCTGCTGAAATAATTGGGTTCACTAAGGCTCACCTATCAATAGTCATTGGGGTTTTGACAGGGCACTGTCCCATGGGTATCAATGCGGTACGTCTCAATATACTGGAAACTCCATCCTGCTGCAGCTGTATGGAGGATGATGAGGTGGAATCACCAAATCACTTTATGCTTGATTGTCCAGCTTTTGCCAGAATTAGGCGAAAGTACTTCGGTCGCGACTCACTTAGATCTCCCGAGGATATATCCAAAGTTGAGATCGGTATCATTCGGAGCTTTATCGTTGCTACCCAACGATTCTCTAAGTAGCTGGATCTAGGTCACCGATATTTTTGGTGTATGTGGTATCACAACGGACCTTCGTGTTGTCCAAGTGAGCTATCCTTATCAGGGCAGCTACCACCTAACCTATCCTATCCTATCCTAACCCTGCAAAAATTGTTGGATTACGTGTTCCATTTTCTTCATGTTGGAGTACTCTAAAGCCCCCATTACTGATACTTAGCATAGACTTGACTTGACTTGGCGTAAACTTGGCAACTTAGCCACGATTATACTCCACTTGGCGCATAAAATCTGGTATCATAATCAGCGTTGAAATTTATTTTTAAATAAATGTCAATTTGTACGACAAAATGTCAAAATGAAATGGAAACAAACAAATGGCATCTCAAAATGTAAACGTCACTTAGAACTTAAATAGAAAATCAAAATTCAACAGACTTCTAAGTCAAGTTAAGTTTTGAGTAATCAGTAACATGCAATGTTCATTTAACAGAACTGTAAGTGACAGTTCGCAAGCCAAGTCAAGTCCATGCTAAGTATCAGTAATGGAGCCTTAACAATACTCCTTTGCAATGCGTTTGCGGACCACCATCAGCCGATCATTGCTCGTTTTTTAACGGCCGTGATCACGACACGATGACGATCGAACAGAGTTGCCAAAAGTAAAATATTGCATACAAATAACTGATAATAAAATTTTACTATGGCAACTCAGATAAAATGCAACCGTGCACTGCTTTTATGTATACATACTAGGGGGACTCATGAAAGCATATAAACTTATAAGGTGTAAAATTATATCCATTTACACACGCGGTTATATGAACGCACCTAGCAATACTCTTGATAAACTTGATTGTTTATCACCCGTATAATTGCCAAAAAAAATTTGTTGATTGTTATACAAATTAGGGGGACTCATGTAACCTTATAAAGTGTGTAAACGTATAAATTTATCTAGTTTACGCACGAGCTGTCAAATTTTGTATGAAAAATCAGTTACACAATTTGTATAAATTTACGCGCACATTTCATTGTGTAAACGCGGTAAACTCAAAGGAATGCAACCTTGCAGACATTACAGACGGCATTTTCATCAAAAATCTCCAACATCAGCAAGTAAAGGCGTTTTAGTTTTGATTTTTCACTTAATCTTGGTATTTTTTAATTTGTATAACAATCGGCGGCCACCGTGGTGTGATGGTAGCGTGCTCCGCCTATCACACCGTATGCCCCGGGTTCAACTCCCGGGCAAAGCAACATCAAAATTTTAGAAATAAGATTTTTTCAATTAGAAGAAAATTTTTCTAAGCGGGGTCGCCCCTCGGCAGTGTCTGGCAAGCGCTCCGATTGTATTTCTGCCATGAAAAGCTCTCAGTGAAAACTCATCTGCCTTGCAGATGCCGTTCGGAGTCGGCATAAAACATGTAGGTCCCGTCCGGCCAATTTGTAGGGAAAAATCAAGAGGAGCACGACGCAAATTGGAAGAGAAGCTCGGCCTTAGATCTCTTCGGAGGTTATCGCGCCTTACATTTATTTTTTTATTTATTTATAACAATCAAAAAAATTTTTTTGGAAATAATACAGCTGAAAAACAATCAAGTTTATCAAGAGTATTACTAGGTGCGTTCATATAACCGCGTGTGTAAATGGATATAATTTTACACCTTATAAGTTTATATGCTATCATGATTAAGTGAAAAATCAAAACTAAAACACCTTTACTTGCTGATGTTGGAGATTTCTGATGAAAATGCCTGCTGTAATGTCTGCAAGGTTGCATTCCTTTGAGTTTATCGCGTTTACACAATGAAATGTGCGCGTAAATTTATACAAATTGTGTAAATGATTTTTCATACAAAATTTGACAGCTCGTTTACGCACTAGATAAATTTATACGTTTACACACTTTATAAGGCATTTATACGGTTACATGAGTCCCTCTATTAGTTTCTTTAAGGCGGTGCCACAATGACATTTTTCATATAGATGCGTTTAACACAAGCTTATGCATTCCAATAACATCGCCACAATCAACCAAGATGTTGCGTTTGTAAATATGAAGGAACTTCAGACGTGGCAATTGAAGTTTATCACGCCTTGCCCATAGCACTGGTATAAACATTATCCCCTTACAACAAAAAAGATATTTGCTAACATATTTTGTGTCGTATTCATTTGTTATATTACAGTTTTTACCTGCGAAAAATGTTAGAAAATTTACCAACCAGTGGGAAAAATAATTTCACTTGCAAAGTGTGTCAACACCCTTAACCAAAACAAATGTCACATTCATCTTCTTATGCTTTGCTTGTAAAAAAATTTGGGAGATGGCTACTTTTCAATATCAGACGGCGCCAGTGTCGCTCATTCTACCGTTCTCCATAAAAATGCGTGCAATCTACTCACAATGCATAAGCTTGTGTTAAACTCATCTATATGAAAAAGTGCTTATGTGTCGGGGCTTTTATTCACGCAAATGCTAAATAACATAAGAATATTCGTAGTATAAAATATAAAAGTTATATTGCCCCTCTTCATTTACTTTCATTTTAAATTAAATTCACTCCGATAAATCTTTCCAACACAATTCCTCTTTAGTACTTTGGCATATGATCCTCTGTGGGTGCTCCATGGAGTAATACAGTGAAAGTACTCTCACGTATGTACTCTATGGAATACTCACAAACAAAGCGAGAGTGGGATCACCTACTCCTCTCCTGGGACATCGCAATGTTAATTGGAGCACATTTTTTGTATGAATACAGATTAGTTTTGGAACACTCCTATACTCCTAAAGGACTATTCCTTACATTATTTATGGAGTACTCGCGTTTTTTGAAGGGAAGCAATCAGCTGATGGGATAACACCACCGTTTTAACAGGGTGTTCAATATGGCGGCGCATAGGGCCGACTATCTTCAGCGGGTGATAGAAAGAGATACAGAATGAGACAGCGATAGTCAATTACAAATCAGGTGATCCAATCATTTTGGAATTTTGACGTCCATGCAGAAGATATCACACTTAGTTTCATTCACAACGTCTAAAGTATATAGTGATGAAAACTTCGATGCCTAAAGAATCAACCGATTTAAAAAAAATCGATTCTACATTTCTAAAAAAAAGATCGGCAAAAATATATATTAAAAAAAAAGATCGATTAAGAATCGATTCGAAATCCAGCTCTACTTCATCATGTCATATGAATTTCGTTTACTATACAAATGTCAATCGACTAAATGTCATTTCGCAATAGAAAAATAAAATAAAGTTTCTCGAAAGTATATCGCTGAAGAAGCAACATCGTGTTTGTGTAAAATGTTCGTGTAGTTATTACAATTTCGTTTAATGTAATATTGTTGTGTGAAGAAAAAATGTTTTGTAAAACGTAAAAGAATTATGTTGTAAATAAATAAACTTTCGTTTATGATTAAAAAAAAGGGTACGTATGTGAAATATTAAAATCAAAATTACTTTAAAGCTATTTTCATAGTCGTATGATAAAGTGGATATATAAAGCGTAATATGTGCAATATAAAAAGAAAAAATATTAGATTCTCATGTTAAAAAAAAAAAAAATTAACACATATGAGACATTAATGATAAATTGAAAAGATATAAACTTAAGTGGACAAAAAATTTATATAAATTCAATAAAATAAGATAAAGAATATGATGAAGATTCATTTCACATATACATAACTGTGATACAATCTAAATGCTAATAACGGAACATTTAAAGGCGTAGAGATTACCTTATATATAATTTACAACAATACATATAACACTACTGAGGACAAATAACTGGGAATGGGATAGAAAGCATCTTCATATTTTAAAGTACAGTCATTACATATAACCCCACATAGTAATACATAAACTTATAGACATATGCACATATAATCAGATTTGTATAAAATTGAAGTAAAAAACTAAATATGAAGACGAATGGAATTTATGTGAAATATTATACGAAAATGATCAGAAATTTATGATATAACGGCGTTATAAATCTGTAAAATGGAAATTATTGGAATGAATATAAATTTATGAAAGTATGATACCTTATATGACGAAAATAAATTTACAAAAATAAGTTTAAGGAATTACTGGCAAAAAAAGCATAAAATAATAACTATAGCAAGCGCATTGCAGTGTAAATATTAGCAAATAAGCATAGCATAACAACTATAACAAGCGCATTACAATACCTTGTCTAACCCGGTTTTAACTTTACAATTAAACAAGATAAAAGTTCTTCACCAAAATTGAGGTGGAATATACATTTACAAAAATAAGTTTAAGTAAATATTGGCAAAAAAGCATAAAATAATAACTACAACAAGCGCTTTGCAGTGTAAATATTAGTAAATAAGCATAGCAGAACAACTATAACAAGCGCATTACAATACCTTGTCTAACCTGATTTCAAATTTACAATTAAACAAATTTCTACTATTGGAAGTGCAACTTTATGATTAAAAAATTAATAATCTACATAAAGATAATAAGTCACCACTTGGAATTACCCAAAAAGCTGAATTATTTAATAAATTAACATGACACATGATGACTATATTAACATTTCTATTACAATGGGAGGATGTCTGAAGCCACTGGCTTGGGCATGATGGGGGTACCACTTGCTGGATGGGAGTGAAATTATGATACATACATAAAAATATAATTCACGATGAATTGCAAATTTTGAAAAAGCACATGGCAACAAGCCATATATTTAGCAATTACAAGGAGAAAATTTGTGCTACGGGTTTTTACTTTGCGACATATGTTAGCTGCTTATGCACGTCTAAATGTTGCAAGTATATTACCCTTATACGTTTGTTAACCTGGCGATTTAAGAGGCAATTTAAAGGTCCTCTTGCCATTTATTGCAATTGAAAGATTCATTTCCCAAAACAGGAAAAAAAATGTCATTTCGCTTAAATTATCACATGTTTGAACGCACATTCTAACCTAACCTGGCTGTGTTGGAGCACTGCTCCTTGCCATTTGTTATAAATACACCTACATACTAGCCTTAAGTATTAAACTCGATACTAGGGGGACTCATGTAACCGTATAAATGCCTAATAAAGTGTGTAAACGTATAAATTTATCTAGTGCGTAAACGAGCTGTCAAATTTTGTATGAAAAATCATTTACACAGTTTGTATAAATTTACGCGCACATTTCACTGTGTAAACGCGGTAAACTCAAAGGAATGAAACCTTGCAGACATTACAGCATGCATTTTCATCAGAAATCTCCAACATCAGCAAGTAAATGCGTTTTAGCTTTTATTTTTCACTTAATCTTGACAATTTTTAATCTGTATAACATCAAAAAAATTTTGTTCGGCAATAATACAGCTGATAAACAATCAAGTTTATCAAGAGTATTACTAGGTGCGTTCATATAACAGCGTGTGTAAATGGATATAATTTTACACCTTATAAGTTTATATGCTTTCATGATTTCCCCTACTATTAATAAGCATAATAATCGATACTAACATTGAACTGTTTTCTCTAATATTGAAAAAAAGTAAGTGGCGCATAATCATTGTCAAAATAAAATAAGTTTTAAATTTAGTTACATCTTTTTGACATAATTTTCTATGAGCTATCTGTCAAAAAAGCTGCAACTAAATTTAAAACCTATTTTATTTCGACTATGAATATGCGCCAGTGATTCTACAGCATTATAACAAAGTGGCGACGAGGACGGTAGAATTACACGTGGAGATATCCAATTATTGTCCATATTTTGTCTAACCACCGCTACTCGGACAAATCGAAATTTATTTCCTACATCATTATACAAAAGTAAAATGACTCAATCCAAGTCCAAATCCGCAAAGTCCTATAATTGGTGACAACACGAGGAAGTCAGCATTTTTTCAATTCGAGGAATTTGACAAGGAAAAAATACAATGGAGTCGTTGGCAAAAACGCTTAGAAAGTTCATTTGCTGCTACATCACATCGGCTATGCAACGTACAATACATTGTGCGACAAGTTAGCGCCGGCCGAACCTGAAAAGAAAAAATACGACGAAATTTGTAAGACACTGGCTGAAATATTTGAGCCAAAGCCCCTAGAAATCGTGGAAAATTATCGTTTCCACCTAAGCCGGCAACAGCTATCATCGTGTGGAAAAATCCTGAGCCAGATAAATAATTTTGCATGTAAATGCAACAACAACGATTTGAGCCAGATAAATCCAGATAGAAGTCTGGTTCAATTTGTGAGCCAGATAATTTGTTAATTACTTCTTTTTAGGTTGGAAACGCGGCCTTTAATATACCTAATTTTTCAAAAATAGATGTCGTTGCTTAGCCTTTCGCCGTATGAGTTAAATGAAAAACAGCGGCGACATCTGCCTATCACATTTCACGTGTGCGAAAATTTCACGACATCTACTTCTCAAGTCTCTCAATGATCCAGAGCATTCCCGTGAGAATTTAGCGTGAGCTGGAGCTGTAAAACTCACTGAAAGACGGCAAACATGACCATCAGTCGGTGGACGAATTTTTGATTGAACCGAAGAAAATAGTTAAGAATTGCAATTTCGGTTCTTATCTCGAGACAACGGATTTGACACGCGGAAAGACATTAAAGACAGCGCGTGCAATGGAACTGGTAATGCCGAAATGACACATAACCTCAAAGATGTTGGGCAATTATCACTCAAGGAAAAAACAAAACGTACATCAGGAGGAAATCGGTCGAATAATACCAATAAAATAAAAAACTCAGGAAAAGAATCGAAAAAAAGCTGTTATCGTTGTGGCGGACCACATATTTCGCGACAATGTACAGAAAAAAATTTATACTGTACGGAATGTCGCATATCCGGACACACAAAAAAAGTTTGCATCAAAACGAAACGGAAGCAGAAGGACCAAACGGAGGCTAACTACGCTAAGCATCGTGAAGTGGAAGAGATCTGCCATATCATCGAAAACAAAGCTAAAGACACACCAAGGGAAAAATTTTGATTACAATGCAAGTAAACTCTTTCTTTATAGATTTTGAAATTGACAGCGGCGCACCGGTCGCAATTATGAGCCAACTCGATTACAATCAGCAAATTGGATGCATTGCGGAACAACAACTACACGAACCGGATATAGATCTGGTCAGCTACACTGGAAATAATATCAAAGTATTCGATTTCGTGTATGTCAAAGTCGCTTCTAAGGGTGTTATGGTCCACTTGGGGGATTCAACCTTGGAACGTACCAGTTGGCTAGTGATAGGGAAAAAGGTAGGATTCACCCTCACTCATGTCTGCCTGGGGTGGTTGAAACAAAATGTTGTTAATTTCGCGCAGGTGGCATCACGAAATAATCCAACGATGTGGGAAAATTCCCAATAACGGCAACCACCATGGCGTAACTAAACAAGGTGACAGCTACGACTTGACACATTAACTTTCAGCGCAGTATGATTTTGACATTAGTCCATCTGTTCACAAAACCGAAATATATCGAACTTTTAATGATGGCTGCAGGATTGTCCCCGCGACTACCACCTTGGCAACCACAGTTGAATCATGCGATTTAACGGCGCCGTTCCACTGCGCAGTCGCAATAATGGAACGAAAGTTTTCCACAATGCCATGGCGCGGTCGGTCATTTTGGGCAGAAAATCAGAACTTAGATTGCAAGCGTCGGTATCGGTTGGGTTTTGCCAAGGGTAATAAAGTCGCCCGGAAAATTAACAAAAGTTGTGAAAAATATAGTGTTCGTGAACACTATAATAACACATTATTGAACTATAACCTTCATTATACACGGGTTTATGCCGAATTATTTCGCGCCGTACTACAAACACTAGAAAAGAAAGAAATTCCCCAAAAAAATTAAATATGCGGAAAAGGCAAAATCAAATTTGTTTAACTAAAATTTCTTTCCTTGGGTAAAACATACAAAATTTGAATAAGTAAAGTGCATTGAATGTGGCAGCGGCTAAATTTATTGCTCCCGTGAAGAAGAAAATGGCATGCGTCGTGGTAGGTGATAGTCGGTTCATTTCGGTATGTGTGAAATAGTGTTCCAATCTGGAAGTTGGGAAAATTTGGGTAAAACGTACCTTAAGCATTAAAAAAAAAGACGTGTCCGAAGAAAAAAAGCAAGCGTTGCCTAAAATCGAAGTAAAACTTGCGAATTGTCCGCATTGGCAAGGGCCTCCAACATAAGTGATTGTGCGTGTGTTATGAGCAAAAACTCCAATATGGAAAACCAATATAAACTTGGAAAAAAATTATGTATTGCTAGTGCGAAACACAAAAACAGAGAAAAATTATTTTTGAAATGAGCCATTCTATGTGAAAATCTAATTTCGCGGTCTAGCCATCGTTCATTACAGTGCGCCTTTTGAGGATCATGAAGGAAAAGTGAGTAGAGAAGCTCCGGTGGTGGTCGCGAATTCCTGAACGGATGTGGAGGTTCACCGCGCTAGTTTACACAAAAAGAAAAGAAAAATTAATCAAAGAAGTTTTTGCAAAGAAAATCGATTAGCGACGGTGCTAGGAAAATATAAAAGCAATAAGGGTAATAGTCTAGTTGAGGGGTCGACTGCTAATACGCTACCAAAAATATCGAGAGAGGTGTCAAACGACGCGTCTTGACATCAGTATTAATAATCCGAAGGCGGAAAATGAAAATTTTAACGCGTTCAAAAACCGAAAAAAGACCCGCGGGTACCTCCGGAACCGGGGGTCGGATCCATAGTATTTTTGCGCAGAACACCTTTCTGCGTTGGCGGCCTTCGGCCGCGCTTGTAAAAAATAACCCTGGGCTACGCCATGCCAAGTCCGGGTGTGTGGTAAAACCGTGGCTACCGCCACGGTGATGCACAATTTTTTTGGTGGGTAAAAACACAACAACAACCACATGGAAATCGCCAATTTCAACTGCAAATATCTCCCGACAGAGATAAAATTTTTCTTTTCCGCCTTCGGGTTATTGTTCTCGAGATTAATACGCGTCTTTTGACACCTCACTCAATATTTTTGGTAACGTATTAGCAGTCGACCCCTCAACTAGACTATTACCGCAATAAGCAAGGAAATGCTCGTGGAACACCATATACGTAAAGAGAATAGGTGGAAAATCGTGTGATTTTGATGATCTTAAAATGGTTCCGAACAATGTAATGAAGAAAATGTTGCAAGTGTAATAGTGACAACGGAAAGTGATTGGCATTTTCGGAGTAACCAGTTAAAATACTGAATTGACGACGACGACAAATACTTCGAGTGATTACACATTGCATACGTTGTGTTGTGAGTGCCTCAGCTGGACCATTGTCTTTTTTTTCTTTTTTGTGGCGACAGAGACCTGAACCCATACTTCCCTGCGTGCGGGCATTATCCACCGTGTAACATCAAAATCGCCTATTCATTCCATGCGCATGCCTGCGTGTACATACATAAATTGTCTTTAGACCGTTACAGCAAGAAACCCACCCAACTGATAATATTTTGAAAACAACAACTACTTACTGTTGCACGGCACTAGCACCAACACGCGCGCTATCCTCATCTACTGCGCCATTTTCGAGCGCAACAACCACCAGCGCGCCACACTGCGCACGCTCCTATACTCGACTGCGCCATCGTCGAGCGCTAAGACCACCAGCGCGCCACACCACGCGCGCTAAAATCACCGACTGCGCCATTTTCGAGCGCAACAACCACCAGCCCGCCACACTGCGCACGCTCCTCTACTCGACTGCGCCATCGTCGAGCGCAACGACCACCAGCGCGCCACACCACGCGCGCTATAATCATCGACTGCACCACCGCGCGCACGCTACGATACTCGACTGCGCCATCTTCGAGCGCAGCAAACACCAGGTACACCAAAAACACCACAAACTCCATACGCAGCAGCATATGATACAACACCAACAACAACCACCAGCAGGGCCGCCCCATATAGGCCTGCTGCAACATCAGCTATATTAACAACAACCAGCAGGGCCGCCTCATAGAGGCCTGCTGCAACACCAACTTAGGCGATAACAACCAGCAGGGCCGCCGTATATAGGCCTGCTGCACAACCCAACTAAAACAACTAACAGCAACAACATCTAAGCGGTGAGTTCGTTCCGGATACGGAAGTTATTTTCAAAACCAGAAAAATGAAAAATTTCTGATGAATTTTTTTTTTGACACTATTAGATCTACAAATCTTTATCTAAGCTTAAAACTTTACCTCTACCCTGATTTTGCATTGTCTAATTCATTTCGGCCCAGACTTAATTTAGACAATTTTTTTTTCTCGAAGGCATCGGTAGATTTTCTTCCATACAATGTATGTAAAATTAAGTTTTTTTTAGGGGAGAAAACTTGGAATACTCTTTAAAAGGGATGGGCAAAGAAAAATATATTCTTGATTAACGAACTAACATTAATTGGACTGGAACCCTGCACACTAAAAGATTCTTGAAATTCCAAGTAAATGCTTGGAAACGGTTTGAAATTATCTAAAATTTTATGTAATCTTTGAAACTTTTCGAAAACACGTTCGAAAACGGGTTTAATACAAAATTAAAAAAGCTTCTTCAACTTCAAAAATTTTTCTCGGAAATTCTCAATAAAAGATTCCTTTTGTGAATCCTCTAACTTTTCTAAAATACTAGAGTTAGTTTATAAAGATTTCGGTATTAAAGAATCTTTCTTTTACTAACTAAAATAAAAGAAAGAACTGATGAAATTTCGAAATCATTACTGTTGAAAATCGTTGACTCTTCACATCTTCAACAGACGTATGTGAGAATGTGAGAATCGAAAGAGTCCTTGTAACTTGAGCAGAACGAGTTGCTTCCAAACGGCTTAATGTTGCCCAAGTCTTATGCTTCCCAATACTCTACCGGGTGTTTTCCTTTGCAGCGCGATTATGAACGAATATCGCTAGTGTTACAAGTTTTCTCCCTCGATAGCTTATAAAACAGCTCATACGAACCACAGCATCAGTTAAGTATATAATGATAATTTATAGTAGCTTTACTTGAGCTTGTAAGTAAAAACTTTTTAACACAATGTTAACCAAACTCTGATTTGACGAGGTCTTAACAATCAATTGCTAACTTACGTAAATGATAAAAAGAAATATAAGACAGTCTTGTTTATTTAGCACAAATTTAAATTTAAAGAAAAAAAAACGTTCCTCTGTAAATATATTACGTACTTATTCTTAATTTGCTATATTATTTATGTATCTATATTATTTTGAAACTTTATTAAAACCCGAACAACACTACTTACCAGAATTATACAAGAAAAAAATAGAAAAAGAAGGAACGTAAGGTAAAATAAAATAAAATAAAATAAAATAAAATAGAATAATAAAACAATACTAAGTAGAATTGAACTGGAATAAAATAAAATTAAATTAACCGGAACCAAGATAGAATAATATAAGATAAAATACGACAAAATTAAATTAAATGCACCAGAAATAAAATAAATCAGGATAAAATAAACTTTAATAAAACGATAAAGATTATAAATAATAATAATAACAATAAAAGAAAAGCAATCACAGTAAGCTTAACCTAAATAGTCAAGAAAGCATAAACTACAATAAAATAAAATAACATCAAATAAAATAAAATAAAACACAATAAAGGTAGAATAGGTAGGAAGTTGAGGAAACTTTTAAAGAGGGAGTACAGGTACGCGTCGGGATGGTACCCCTACTAATCTAGCGTAAGTAAGAAATAGAAAAACTTAGAGTAGCAATTTTCTTAGGAGCCTTTGGGTTGTACTCGCCGTAGAAAAGAATACCCAATTAAGTCAGATACTCTCACATCTTAAAATACACTTACCCTTGAGTTTTCTTTTGCTTAGGGTTTCCCTTATAATAATTTTTCATAAGCCTTAGTATAGCTTTAGTTATATAGCCTGTAATGCCATGTATATAAGGAATAAGTTTTTACTGAAATGTTTTGATAATGAATTATAAATAAATTAATATTTAAAATGGGAATGCTGGCGTCGCCATTTATTTAGAAGGCACGTAGGGTTTACAGGTAAGGGGCCACCGGAATTTTAGGTGCGACGGTGGCCATGGTTTTTGAGGGTGGGATAATGCACCGGGCGTCGCAACACCACCCGCGGCGCCCCTTTGTATATTCGGCCTTTTTGTTTTCCTTTAATTTTTCAGCGTTTTTTCTTATTTTGATTTTCAGCGATTAGTAACCGGTCATGTCCGGTTCGGTATTTTTTTTTGCGGTAATTTCTTTTTGAATTTTAAATTTTTGAATGTCTAACGGTCTGTCCGTGGCATCCGGTTCGACCGAATGTCGTTTTAGTTTGAATTTATAAGCGTTTTGAGCCGGTCTCTGCGCTTCTGTCGGTTTTTTTTGAATTTGACAGCTGAGTTTTTTGATAGGCATGATAGGAACTTTTTTCTGTTTATGGCGCAGGACAGCAAGGTTGGCAAGAACCCAGCCCAGCTGACATGACTAGCCACTGTGCACCACAATATCATGCCGACTGCCTTCCTTGCTGCTCCCATAGGAAATGCGTTTCCATAACAGATGGCGCCCAACGTGTTTGGCGTCCGATGCACTGTCGCGATGACAGTTGCTGAGGGCGCGATAACAGATGGCGCCCAACGTGGTTCTTGAGGCGCTGGTCGCGAGGGTCAGTCGGGTCAACTTGTGAAGTTGACCATCCCACCAGTCCGAGTGAGCAGCCACAGGAGCTGCCACCTACGTTGCGGTGGAATGGTTGGACGGAGCAGGTTGTCCGGGCTGGTCTTCGGGGGCAGTAGCTGACGGAGCCACGAGACTGAACGTCGTGTCCTCCGGATTTTTGTATTCACCCGGTGAGGCAGTGCTGAACGCACTTAGTTTTTTTGTAATTGGGGATTTTCGACTGCCCCTGCGTTGCGGCTGGGCGCGTTTAGACCGACCCGTGTGTGCCTGGAGCGGACCCTAGTGGCCCCAACCAGTCTCGGAGGGGGGCCTTAAGACCCCCTCGCATTGCGGTTGGGAGCACTAGGGACTTGTATGAATGTATCTGTGTGTTTATTTTTTTTATTCTGTAGCCCTGCTGCCTTCTAATGATGGGATGTCAGCATTCCCATCACCACCTATATTGTATATTTTACTAACTACTTTTTTTTCCGGCTTTGAATTTCTTTGTCGATACGATAGTCGAACAAAGGACAATAGTAAAAAAAAGCAATATGGGCAATCCCCGATAATTAAAAATCATACAAACAGACAAAATTGGTTAATTCGTTGTAGTTCTATAAATAGAACGAAAACAGCAACAAAACCAAAGTTTCTTTGAAAACCGCCGTACCAAGCATAGCTTTAACATATAATTGCATACGAAGTATGCAATGTGTAAAAGATTAAAATATGCAAAAAGAAGGCAATTGGGAAAGACTTCACAACAGGCATGACGTAGCTGTATGCGTTTACAACCATTTCAACTATCGTAGGGGTGCGAGTTCGACTCCCACTCCCGGGAGAAAAGGCTTTGAAGAGATTTACAAGGTATAATCGAAACAGCTGTCGCCTTGTCCGTCCTGATGTCACGTTGTTTAAATTTTTCCCAAATTATTAAAATAAATTATAAAATTAAAAAAAAATTGCTTCAAATAAATGTTTTCATACATTTAAAAAAAAAGCAATATGGGCAATCCCCGATTATTAAAAATCATACAAAGGACAATAGTATTTGTTCGCGCGATTTTTTTTTCCCGCACAAAAATTTTTTTTTTGCATATATATATATACACATTTTTTTTTAAACAAATCATCGTCTAAAATATAGGGTGGAAGGGGGGTGAGTTCAGACCTTTTACCTAACCCCTAACGGCCTTACGTTTGGCAGTAAATAAAAGTCTTTTTTCCGAATACTAGGATTTAACAAACTACGACCTAACAAATAAAAATTTTTTTTTTGAATTATTATGTCACGCGAGCAGTCGTACGGCCAACCGGGCCGAAATACTCCGTTTGGGAGTGCGGGAAGCTTTCGGGGGAGCCAGAACCGGGGCGGTAGTAATAGGGGGTTTTCCCCAAGGCCAGGCGCCGCTTGGTGGTGCACACCCCAGTAGGGGGGCAATACGGGAATCCCGCGGGGACACATACCGGCTTGGACCTGAACGACCATCGCGATAAAATGGACAGACCTGTAAGCACCAGTAATCTTAATGCGCCCCTATTAAACGCGTATGATATCTCGGGGCTAATGACCAATGTGTCGACTTATGCACCAGATGGAGCTGGCGCCTTACCATTACACCAAGGAGTTGGAAACCTTAGAGAAGCTGCAGGGGACCAGGCGAATACCCCAGGAATGCAGAACGAAGCTACTCGTGGGTGGAAGTGCTAAACCGACTGTTCCAGGCTTCGCAGTAGGAAATGCGGAGAGAGATGGGGTCAATCAGAAACATATGGACCAGCTCAACGCCGCTCTCGAATCTGCGCAGAAATCAGTTCATCAGAACCGGAACGCGAATAGGATGGAGCGTAACCCACTGCCAACAGTAGTACCACCAATGTACCCGACTCCAAGCAGCATAGTAGTGAAACCGCAGGAGTGGAAAATCGCGTTCGACGGCACTGGAAGCGTAACGGATTTCCTTTTTAAACTGAACACCTTGTGTAATCGCACACAATGCACGGACGAACAAATCATGGCTAGTTTCCACCTGTTTCTTTCCGGGCGGGCCGAAGAATGGTACTGGCTGTTCACAAAACAAAACCCTAATGCGAAATATGCCTTTTTATGCTACTCATTGAAAACTGACTACGAGATCATGATGGAGATCTCCATGCGAAAGCAAAAAGCAAGTGAGTGCTATGACGTATTCCACACGGACATAATTTCCTTGAACGCGCGCTTAAGAGAACCCATGTCGGAGCTTCTACTGATTGACATAATAAAAAGAAACGTCAACAGTAGCCTTAAGCTGATGCTTTTTAACGCAGATGTAAGGACCCTTCATGATCTACGCGATGTAGCATGAAGGACAAGTGCTGAAAGAAAGCAAGCTGTTGGGAGCCACTTACCCAGGACGGCATGTAAACGAAGCACGCGTGACAGCCCCGGACATAAGGATGGAAGGCGAGGACGGCGAAATGGATCCACAGATAGAGGCGCTGGAATATCGACGCAACAGCAGGCCAGACTATTCGGGAATCCAATGCTGGAATTGCCAGGCAATGGGCCACTCATACATATACTGTGAGGTACCCATTAAAAATCCTTTTTGTTTTAAATGTGGGTATAAGGGTGTATTTACTCCTAAATGCCCTAGGGACCATCGCAGGCAGGGAAACCAGTACCCGAGCGAGAAGGCGGGGGAACCTCGTTCGGCTTCATAGCTCCCACACCAGCCAGTGCTCGAGGCGTCGTCCCGTGCACTGAACCAGAGGGTGAATCTCTGCATGGAGGTGGTGAGCTTCCGAGGTGCAGTAGTACGCTGACAGAAGAACCCTCAAATGTGATAATAACTTACCCTGACAGTACGGACAATTCCAATAGTTCTGAATCCGAGAGTCAAACGTCCTCATCCGCGTTGGGCGAACCGACCCGAATTCTGTAACGCCAGCATAGGGATGTCGCTTGCCAAACGCAATTTCCACCAAACCTAGAAGACAGGGAACATAGGTATGAACAAATAAGACATACCATTTTCGAACAATACGCGGCATCGGACAATATTTTGAAGTGTAGGAAGAGATACCACAGGAGAGTACAGGAGCGCAGACTGCTGCAAGCCACCACGTTAACGCTTACAGAGGATGAAAGGCCTCTCGTAAAGGCTAAAATTAAGGAGAGTTTTCTTGTAGGGCTGTTGGACTCGGGAGCCAACGTCTCCATCTTAGGAAAAAATGGATTAGAATCCCTAGAGAACAACGGCTTCGATTATCAGCCCTTACATGCGTTCGTATATACCGCGGGCGGCAACAAGCAAAAAATTTTAGGCTCAGTATCTCTACCGGTCACCTTTAAAAATGTGACTAAGGTTATTCGTTTTTACCTTGTCCCTTCACTTCTCCAAGAAGCCTACTTCGGGGTTGATTTTTGGAGAGCATTTGCGTTAGCTCCCGAAATATTCCCAAGCGTAGAGTGCATAGAGGCTAGACTTGAAAAGGAAGAGGAACTCAACATCCATGAATTGTCACCAGACCGGAAATTAGAATTACAAAAGGTCATCGAGACGTTTCCTTCGTACGAGAAGTTAGGCCTAGGGCAAACTAAATTAGTGGAGCATCACATCGACACCGGTGATGCCGTTCCCATAAAAAGCAAACATTTTCCTCTTTCGCCACCGAGGCAAGCCGAAGCTTTTAGCGAACTAGACAGGTTACTCGAATTAGGAGTTATAGAAGAATCAAACTCCCCGTGGTGTAGTCCTGTAGTACTGGTCCGGAAACCAGGTAAAGTTAGGCTGTGCATAGATTCCAGGAAGGTCAACGCAGTGACTAAGAAAGACTCGTACCCCCTGCCTCATATCAACGGCTTATTGAGCAGACTGAAAGATACGCATTTTATAAGTGGCATTGATCTGAAGGACGCGTTCTTCCAGATCAAATTGACAGAGTCCTCTAAGGAAAAAACAGCATTCGCAGTTCCGGGGAGGCCTCTGTACCACTTCAAGGTAATGCCATTTGGTCTGTGCAATGGACCGCATACTATGAGTAGGCTGATGGACAAGGCAATCCCTTCGCACCTGCGAGAGAACGTCTTTGTCTACCTGGACGACCTAATGGTATGCAGCACTAATTTTGAAGACCACCTGAAATTGCTAGCGGAAGTGGCCCAATGTTTGAGAGACGCAGGGCTGACAATAAACGTGGAAAAAAGTAAATTTTGTGAGAACGAAATACGCTACTTAGGGTACTTGATAGGCAGCGGGTGTCTGAAAGTGGATCCGGGAAAAATAGAAACAATGCAAAACTTCCCGATCCCTAAATCCCCTCGGCAAGTGCGTAGGTTTGTGGGAATGGCGAATTGGTACAGGGCGTTTATTACCAATTTTGCTGACTTGGCAGGTCCCTTGACCGACTGTCTCCGTAAGTCAGCAGGCCCGTTCAAGCTTACCTCTGAAGCTATAGAGGCCTTCGAAAAGCTAAAAGTAGCTTTGAGTTCCGCCCCTGTCTTGGCCCAACCAGACTTTTCAAGGGAATTCGTAATACAATGCGACGCTTCCAAAATAGGTGTTGGCGGAGTGTTGTTCCAGGTCGATGACGAGGGCGCTGAGCATCCGATCGCGTTTGTGTCGAAAAAACTGAATAATGCTCAACGCAATTACACGGTAACCGAGCTGGAATGTCTCGCCGCCATAATCAGCGTGAAACGTTTCCGACCCTATGTGGAGGGATTACCGTTTCGTATTATCACGGACCACTCCAGTCTCAAGTGGTTAATGACACAAAAGGACTTGAGCGGGAGGTTGGCGAGGTGGTCGCTCTTACTGAAAAGATACGACTTTAAAATGGAACATCGTAAGGGCACCCTGAATGTAGTACCAGATGCGCTGTCACGGTTTGATGCCGATGAGTTGTCTTTCACTACCACACCCGGGGAAATAGATCTAGCCTCGCCCGAATTTAGCAGCAACGAATATTTAGACTTAATTCGGACCGTCACCGAAAATGAGGAATCGCTTCCGGATTTACGAGTGGTGGACGGGGTAATTTTCAAACGAATTAAATTTCGTAAGGGAGTGGAAGGGGAAGAAGACTCGCTGTGGCGATTATGGTTGCCGAAAGGGTTGACTGAGAAAGCAGTGAGATTAGTGCATGACGTTAACCGGAGTTACCATGGCGGGTGGCAGAACCTCTTAGAACGTGTTAGGCAGAAGTACTTCTGGCCGCAGCAGGCTAAGGACGTCAGGGACTACGTCCAGCGTTGTGACACCTGCAAAGCTGTAAAACCCACTAATCAGCAGTCGGGACCGCCTATAGAGAATACCTTTGCATCCGAGAGGCCATTTCAGCGATTATATTGCGATTTCCTAGGGCCATATCCGATATCTAAGCGGCGAAATCAATTTCTCTTCATAGTACTAGACCATTTTTCAAAATACGTTTGGCTAAAGCCCATGCAGAGGGCCACCACTGTTAACGCTATAAATTACTTCGCTTCCGAAATTTTTCCAGCTGTAGGGGTCCCTCAATTTATTCACAGTGACAATGGCAAGCAGTTTATCTCGAAGGAAATGAACCAATTTTTTGCAAGTTAGGGGGTGACGCACGTGAGGACGGGGTTATAGAGAAATTGTTTCGAAGATTAGGATTTTCCTGAAAGATAAACCTGGCCATACCGATTGGGATAAGCATATACCCGAGATTTTATCAGTTTTGAGAAGCGATTTTCATACGGCGATTCAGTGTTCTCCGTACTTTGCATTATATGGCCAAAATATGGTCCAACATGCCTCAACGTACAACATTTTAGAGAAACTCGGCAGCCTTCGGGTAGACCAGGTTACGGTAGTAAGCAGAGCTGACAAGTTGACTAATATTCGTGAGCAGATCCGTAGAAATTTAGATCAGGCCAAGGATAGGGGAGTAACCACCTATAACAAGCGCTCTAGGCAAGTCAACTATAAGGAAGGTCAGGAAGTTTTTCGGAAAAACTTTGCCTTAAGTAACTTCAAACAGGGCATTAACGTCAAATTCCTACAAAAATACCTGAAGTGTCGCGTGCTTCGAAAAATAGGCAATACACTGTATAATCTCGAAGACCTAAACGGGAAATTGATAGGCCGCTTTCACGCTTCGGACATTCGTCCGCAATGAACCAGAAAGAACGTTTCTTTGCCAAATTACAATTTGATTTTTTTTATATCTACCTACCAATCGGACTTTTTTTTGTCTGGGTGTCTTGGCGGTCGGGGACATCTCGCCCAGTATCTCCCCGAGCACTGACCTCATGGGGTGTTCACACGCGTACTCACCGAGGACAGTGAACACCCTGGCAGTCCACGCTTAGGTCGGACTAGCCTTTCGGAGTTTAGACGAGTTCTCCATATCAAAATGTCTACACTTTTTTTTTGTCTTGCCTTTCTGTGGGGGCGATAACCACAAGAAATCATCTTTCGGAGTTTTGACGAGTTCTCCATAACAAATGTCTGATTGCCGCAAAGCCCTTTAAACTAGGAAACAGAAATAATTCCCAAATTGACTTAACCTTTTTTTTTGTTGATGGACCTATGTTGCCCGGCTAGCTTCGTAGTAGGACTTTGAGACTCTTATCTCAGGGGTGAGTCGTGCCCCACGTTGATTGGCATCGGAGGTTCCCGGTAGTGGCTTCCCACAGATGAACCAGTTTCCTGTTCGCTTCATCGTCAGGTCTTCCAAGCGAAGCAGGTTTGTTATGGTCCACTTGGGGGATTCAACCTTGGAACGTACCAGTTGGCTAGTGATAGGGAAAAAGGTAGGATTCACCCTCACTCATGTCTGCCTGGGTTAGTTGAAACAAAATTTTGTTAATTTCGCGCAGGTGGCATCACGAAATAATCCAACGATGTGGGAAAATTCCCAATAACGGCAACCACCACGGCGTAACTATACAAGGTGACAGCTGACTAGTAGGTTCATACGAATTGACACATTAACTTTCAGCACAGTATGATTTTGACATTAGTCCATCGGTTCACAAAACCGAAATATATCGAACTTTTAATGAGGGCTGCAGGATTGTCACCGCGACTACCACCTTGTATGGTTCTACCATGGCAACCACAGTTAAATCATGCGATTTAACGGCGCCGTTCCACTGCGCAGTCGCAATAATGGAACGAAAGTTTTCCACAATGCCATGGCGCGGTCGGCCATTTTGGGCAGAAAATCAGAACTTAGATTGCAAGCGTCGGTATCGGTTGGGTTTTGTCAAGGGTAATAAAGTCGCCCGGAAAATTAACAAAAGTTGTGAAAAATATAGTGTTCGTGCACACTATAATAATACATTATTGAACTATAACCTCCATTATACACGGCTTTATGCCGAATTATTTCGCGCCGTACTACAAACACTAGAAAAGAAAGAAATTCCCCAAAAAAATTAAATATGCGGAAAAGGCAAAATCAAATTTGTTTAGCTAAAATTTCTTTCCTTGGGCAAAACCTACAAAATTTGAATAAGTAAAGTGCATTGAATGTGGCAGCGGCTAAATTTATTGCTCCCGGGAAGAAGAAAATGGCATGCGTCGTGGTAGGTGGTAGTCGGTTCATTTCGGTATGTGTGAAATAGTGTTCCAATCTGGAAGTTGGGAAAATTTAGGTAAAACGTACCTTAAGCATTAAAAAAAAAAAAGACGTGTCCGAAGAAAAAAAGCAAGCGTTGCCTAAAATCGAAGTAAAACTTGCGAATTTTCCGCATTGGCAAGGGCCTCCAACATAAGTGATTGTGCGTGTGTTATGAGCAAAAACTCCAATATGGAAAACCAATAAAAACTTGGAAAAAAATTATATATTGCTAGTGCAAAACACAAAAACAAAGAAAAATTATTTTTGAAATGAGCCATTCTATGTGAAAATCTAATTTCGCGGTCTAGCCATCGTTCATTACAGTGCGCCTTTTGAGAATCATGAAGGAAAGGTGAGTAGAGAAGCTCCGGTGGTGGTCGCGAATTCCTGAACGGATGTGGAGGTTCACCGCGCTAGTTTACACAAAAAGAAAACAAAAATTAATCAAAGAAGATTTTGCAAAGAAAATCGATTAGCGACGGTGCTAGGAAAATATAAAAGCAATAAGGGTAATAGTCTAGTTGAGGGGTCGACTGCTAATACGCTACCAAAAATATCGAGTGAGGTGTCAAACGACGCGTCTTGACATCAGTATTAATAATCCGAAGGCGGAAAATGAAAATAAATTTAACGCGTTCAAAAGATATTAACGAAAGACCGAAAAAAGACCCGCGGGTACCTCCGGAACCGGGGGTCGGATCCATACTATTTTTGCGCAGAACACCTTATAAAAAATAACCCTGGGCTGCGCCATGCCAAGTCCGGGTGTGTGGTAAAACCGTGGCTACCGCCACGGTGATGCACAATTTTTTTGGTGGGTAAAAACACAACAACAACCACATGGAAATCGCCAACTTCAACTGCAAATATCTCCCGACAGAGATAAATTTTTCTTTTCCGCCTTCGGATTATTGGTCTCGAGATTAATACGCGTCTTTTGACACCTCACTCGATATTTTTGGTAGCGTATTAGCAGTCGACCCCTCAACTAGACTATTACCGCAATAAGCAAGGAAATGCTCGTGGAACACCATATACCTAAAGAGAATAGGTGGAAAATCGTGTGATGTTGATGATCTTAAAATGGTTCCGAACAATGTAATGAAGAAAATGTTGCAAGTGTAATAGTGACAACGGAAAGTGATTGGCATTTTCGGAGTAACCAGTTAAAATACTGAATTGACGACGACGACAAATACTTCGAGTGATTCCACATTGCATACGTTGTGTTGTGAGTGCCTCAGCTGGACCATTGTCTTTTTTTTCTTTTTTGTGGCGACAGAGACCTGAACCCATACTTCCCTGCGTGCGGGCATTATCCACCGTGTAACATCAAAATCGCCTATTCATTCCATGCGCATGCCTGCGTGTACATACATAAATTGTCTTTAGACCGTTACAGCAAGAAATCCACCCAACTGATAATATTTTGAAAACAACAACTACTTACTGTTGCACCGCACTGGCACCAACACGCGCGCTATCCTCATCTACTGCGCCATCTTCGAGCGGAACAACCACCAGCGCGCCACACTGCGCACGCTCCTATACTCGACTGCGCCATCGTCGAGCGCTACGACCACGAGCGCGCCACCCCACGCGCGCTAAAATCACCGACTGCGTCATTTTCGAGCGCAACAACCACCAGCGCGCCACACTGCGCACGCTCCTATACTCGACTGCGCCATCGTCGAGCGCTAAGACCACCAGCGCGCCACACCACGCGCGCTAAAATCACCGACTGCGCCATTTTCGAGCGCAACAACCACTAGCGCGCCACACTGCGCACGCTCCTATACTCGACTGCGCCATCGTCGAGCGCAACGACCACCAGCGCGCCACACCACGCGCGCTATAATCATCGACTGCGCCATTTTCGAGCGTAGAAACCACCAGCGCGCCACACCACGCGCGCTATAACCATCGACTGCACCACCGCGCGCACGCTACGATACTCGACTGCGCCATCTTCGAGCGCAGCAAACACCAGGTACACCAAAAACACCACAAACTCCATACGCAGCAGCATATGATACAACACCAACAACAACCACCAGCAGGGCCGCCCCATATAGGCCTGCTGCAACATCAGCTATATTAACAACAACCAGCAGGGCCGCCTCATATAGGCCTGCTGCAACACCAACTTAGGCGACAACAACCAGCAGGGCCGCCGTATATAGGCCTGCTGCACAACCCAACTAAAATAACTAACAGCAACAACATCTAAGCGGTGAGTTCGTTCCGGATACGGAAGTTATTTTCAAAACCAGAAAAATGAAAAATTTCTGATGAATTTTTTTTTTGACACTATTAGATCTACAAATCTTTATCTAAGATTAAAACTTTACCTCTACCCTGATTTTGCATTGTCTAATTCATTTCGGCCCAGACCGGTATAGCACTTAATTTTGACAATTTTTTTTTCTCGAAGGCATCGGTAGATTTTCTTCCATACAATGTATGTAAAATTAAGTTTTTTTTAGCGGAGAAAACTTGGAATACTCTTTAAAAGGGATGGGCAAAGAAAAATATATTCTTGATTAACGAACTAACATTAATTGGACTGGAACCCTGCACACTAAAAGATTCTTGAAATTCCAAGTAAATGCTTGGAAACGGTTTGAAATTATCTAAACTTTTATGTTATCTTTGGAACTTTTCGAAAACACGCTCGAAAACGGGTTTAATACAAAAAAAAGCTTCTTGGACTTCAAAAATTTTTCTCGGAAATTCTCAATAAAATATTCCTTTTGTGAATCCTCTAACTTTTCTAAAATACTAGAGTTAGTTTATAAAGTTTTTCGTATTAAAGAATCTTTCTTTTACTAACTAAAATAAAAGAAAGAACTGATGAAATTTCGAAAGTCCTTGTAACTTGAGCAGAACGAGTTGCTTCCAAACGGCTTAATGTTGCCCAAGTCTTATGCTTCCCAATACTCTACCGGGTGTTTTCCTTTGCAGCGCGATTATGAAAGAATATCGCTAGTGTTACAAGTTTTCTCCCTCGATAGCTTATAAAACAGCTCATACGAACCACAGCATCAGTTAAGTATATAATGATAATTTATAGTAGCTTTACTTGAGCTTGTAAGTAAAAACTTTTTAACACAATGTTAACCAAACTCTGATTTGACGAGGTCTTAACAATCAATTGCCAACTTACGTAAATGATAAAAAGAAATATATGACAGTCTTGTTCATTTAGCACAAATTTGAATTTAAAGAAAAACAAGTAAGAACGGGACTGTCTTCGGCTATGCCGAAGACTTCATACCTTTCATGAATGGGGCTGAACAATAATCTTATCCCGTTCGTAATCTCCGAATAATCGGATGTATAAGATAAGAAATATATAGTGAACAGATCTACATACCTTAACGATTTTTAAGATAAATATAAAATAAACAAGTAAGGAAGGTTAAGTTCGGGTGTAACCGCACATTACATACTCAGTTGAGAGCTATGGTGACAACATAAGGGAAAATAACCATGTAGGAAAATGAACCGAGGGAAACCCTGGAATGTGTTTGTATGACATGTGTATCAAATGAAAGGCATTAAAGAGTATTTTATGAGGGAGTGGGCCATAGTTCTATAGGTGGACGCCATTTAGGGATATAGACATAAAGGTGGATCAGGGTTGATTCTAGAATGCGTTTGTACGATATGGGTATCAAATGAAAGGTATTAATGAGTATTTTAAAAGGGCGTGGACCACAGTTCTATAGATGGACGCCTTTTCGAGATATCGCCGTAAAGATGGACCAGGGGTGACTCTAGAATGCGTTTGTACGATATGGGTATCAAATGAAAGGTGTTAATGAGCATTTTAAAAGGGAGTAATCCTTAGCTCCATAGGTGGACACCGTTTCGAGATATCGCCATAAAGGTGGACCAGGGGTGACCCTAGAATTTGTTTGCACAATATGGGCATCAAACGAAAGGTGTTAATGAGTATTTTAAAAGGGAGTGGGCCTTAGTTCTATAGGTTGACGCCGTTTCGAGATATCGCCATAAAGGTGGGCCAGGGGTGACTCTAGAATTCGTTTGTGCAATATGGGTATCAAACGAAAGGAGTTAATGAGTATTTTAAGAGGGAGTTGGCCTTAGTTCTATAGGTGGACGCATTTTCGAGGTATCGCAATAAAGGTGGACCAGGGGTGACTCTAGACCTTGTTTGTACGATATGGGTATCAAATGAAAGGTGTTAATGAGTATTTTTAAAAGGGAGTGGGCCTTCGTTTTATAGGTGTTCGCCTTTTCGAGATATCGCCATAAAGGTGGACCAGGGGTGACCCTAGAATTCGTTTGTGCAATATGGGTATCAAACGAAAGGATTTAATGAGTATTTTAAGAGGGAGTGGGCCTTAGTTCTATAGGTGGACGCATTTTCGAGGTATCGCAATAAAGGTGGACCAGGGGTGACTCTAGAATTTGTTTGTATGATATGGGTATCAAATGAAAGGTGTTAATGATTATTTTTAAAAGGGAGTGGGCCTTCGTTTTATAGGTGTTCGCCTTTTCGAGATATCGCCATAAAGGTGGACCAGGGGTGACTTTAGAATTTGTTTGTATGATATGGGTATCAAATGAAAGGTGTTAATGATTATTTTAAAAGGGCGTGGGGCTTAGTTCTATAGGTGACTCTAGAATTCGTTTGTGCAATATGGGTATCAAACGAAAGGAGTTAATGAGTATTTTAAGAGGGAGTGGGCCTTTCTGGACCAGGGGTGACTCTAGACTTTGTTGTACGATATGGGTATCAAATTAAAGGTATTAATGAGAGTTTTAAAAGGGAGTGGTGGTAGTTGTATATGTGAAGGTGTTTTCCAGATATCGACCAAAATGTGGACCAGGGTGACCCAGAACATCATCTGTTGGATACCGCTAATTTATTTATATATGTAATACCTGCCAAGATTTTAAGGGTTTTTTATTTCGCCCTGCAGAACTTTTTCATTTTCTTCTACTTAATATGGTAGGTGTCACAACCATTTTATAAAGTTTTTTCTAAAGTTATATTTCGCGTCAATAAAACAATCCAATTACCTTACAATATTTCATCCCTTTTTCGTATTTGGTATAGAATTATGGCATTTTTTTCATTTTTCGTAATTTTCGATATCGAAAAAGTGGGCGTGGTCATAGTCGGATTTCGTTCATTTTTCATACCAAGATAAAGTGAGTTCAGATAAGTACGTGAACTGAGTTTAGTAAAGATATATCGATTTTTGCTCAAGTTATCGTGTTAAGGGCCCTGCGGAAGGACAGACGGACGACTGTGTATAAAAACTGGGCGTGACATCAACCGATTTCGCCCATTTTCACAGAAAACAGTTAGCGCCATAAAATCTATGCCCCTACCAATTTTCAAAAGGATTGGTTAATTTTTGTTCGACTTATGGCGTTAAAAGTATCCTAGACAAATTAAATGAAAAAGGGCGGAGCCACGCCCATTTTGAAATTTTCTTTTATTTTTGTATTTTGTTGCACCATATCATTACTGGAGTTGAATCTTGACATAATTTACTTATATACTGTAAAGATATTAAATTTTTTGTTAAAATTTTACTTAAAAAAAATTTTTTTTTTAAAAGTGGGCGTGGTCCTTCTCCGATTTTGCTAATTTTTATTAAGCGTACATATAGTAATAAGAGTAACGTTCCTGCCAAATTTCATCATGATATCTTCAACGACTGCCAAATTACAGCTTGCAAAATTTTAAACTACCTTCTTTTAAAAGTGGGCGGTGCCACGCCCATTGTCCAAAATTTTACTAATTTTCTATTTTGCGTCATAAGTTCAACTCATCTAACAAGTTTTGTCGCTTTATCGGTATTTTGTAATGAATTATCGCACTTTTTCGGTTTTTCGAAATTTTCGATATCGAAAAAGTGGGCGTGGTATAGTCCGATATCGTTCATTTTAAATAGCGATCTGAGATGAGTGCTCAGGAACATACATACCAAATTTCATCAAGATACCTCAAAATTTACTCAAGTTATCGTGTTAACGGACGGACGGACGGACGGACGGACATGGCTCAATCAAATTTTTTTTCGATCCTGATTATTTTGATATATGGAAGTCTAAATCTATCTCGATTCCTTTATATATGTACAACCAACCGTTATCCAATCAAACTTAATATACTCTGTGAGCTCTGCTCAACTGAGTATAAAAATAGGTAGGTAATCTGTGTGAGGATGCAAAGCTTCACGTTTTTTGTGGTCTGCATGGAAAAAATATGACTACGAATCACGTATTTCAAAAATATATGACGTAGACGTAACTATTTGATGAAATTTGATGAATTTTGAAGCTTCTAGCCGTAAAAAAGGGGCAAAAATGACAGTTTATATGAAGTATATAATATATATACCACCGATCTCTATGATTTTTTCAGACAACAATATATGCTATATACGTAAGCATTTTGTGAAATTTGAAGCTTCTAGCTGTTAAAACGGGGCAGAAATTGCGCAAAGTTTCTTATCTGAACAATTGTATTGTGTTGTATGAGATATATACTATGTATACCACCGATCTCAATGATTTTTTCAGACATCAATATATGCTATACACGTAAGCATTTGGTGAAATTTGAAGCTTCTAGCTGTTAAAATGGGGCCGAAATCGTAAAAAAATATATATATACTATATATATATACTATATATACCATCATATATATATTATATATATCACCGATCTCTATGATTTTTTGACACAACAATACATACTATATACGTAAGCAATCGGTGAAATTTGAAGCTTATAGCTGTTAAAATGGGGTAGAAATTGCGAAAAGTTTCTTATCTGAACAATCGGTTGTATGAGATATATACTATATATACAACCGATCTCTATGATTTTTTCAGACAACAATATATGCTATATACGTAAGCAATTGGTGAAATTTGAAGCTTATAGCTGTTAAAATGGGGTAGAAATTGCGAAAAGTTTCTTATCTGAACAATCGGTTGTATGAGATATATACTAAATATACAACGATCTCTATGATTTTTTCAAACAACAATATATGCTATATACGTAAGCAATCGGTGAAAGTTGAAGCTTATAGCTGTTAAAATGGGGTAGAAATTGCGAAAAGTTTCTTATCTGAACAATCGGTTGTATGAGATATATACTATATATACAACCGATCTCTATGATTTTTTCAGACAACAATATATGCTATATACGTAAGCAATTGGTGAAATTTGAAGCTTATAGCTGTTAAAATGGGGTAGAAATTGCGAAAAGTTTCTTATCTGAACAATCGGTTGTATGAGATATATACTATATATACAACCGATCTCTATGATTTTTCGGACAACAATATATGCTATATACGTAAGCATTCGTTGAAATTTTAAGCCTCTAGCTCTTAAAATAGGGCAGTAATTACGAAATGTTCCTTATCTGAACAATCGGTTGTGGGGGATATATACTATATATACGACCGATCTCATCAATTTTTTCAGGCAACAATATGTGCAATATACGAAAGTATATGGTGAAGTTTGAAGCTTCAATCCGTTAAATTGGGTAAGATATTACAAAAATCCTCTTTTTCTGAAAAATCGGTTATATGGAGGATATATGCTATAGTGGTCCGATCCGGTCGGTTCCGACAAATGTCTAATCGGACACCCAAATACACCCGCTCACCAAATTTTATCAAGATATCTCAAAAATTGAGGGACTAGTTTGCATACAAACAGACAGACGGACAGACGGACATGGCTAAATCAACTCAGCTCTTCAACCTGATTATTTCGGTATACTTAATGGTGGGTCTATCTATTTTCCTTTAAGGACTTACAATTTTCGGTTTCGTGACGAAATTAATATACCATTTCATTTTCATGAAAGGTATAAAAATAGGTAGGTAATCTGTGTGAGGATGCAAAGCTTCACGTTTTTTGTGGTCTGCATGTAAAAACTATGACTACGAATCACGTATTTCAAAAATATATGACGTAAACGTAACTATTTGATGAAATTTGATGAATTTTGAAGTTTCTAGCCGTAAAAAAGGGGTCAAAATGACAGTTTATATGAAGTATATAATATATATACCACCGATCTCTATGATTTTTTCAGACACAATATATGCTATATACGTAAGCAATCGGTGAAATTTGAAGCTTATAGCTGTTAAAATGGGGTAGAAATTGCGAAAAGTTTCTTATCTGAACAATCGGTTGTATGAGATATATACTATATATACAACCGATCTCTATGATTTTTTCAGAAAACAATATATGCTATATACGTAAGCAATCGGTGAAATTTGAAGCTTATAGCTGTTAAAATGGGGTAGAAATTGCGAAAAGTTTCTTATCTGAACAATCGGTTGTATGAGATATATATTATATATACAACCGATCTCTATGATTTTTTCAGACAACAATATATGCTATATACGTAAATATTCGGGGAAATTTGAAGCTTCTAGCTGTTAAAATGGGGCTAAAATTTGCGAAAATATATATATATATACTATATATATACTATATATACCACCATATATATACTATATATACCTCCGATCTTTACGATTTTTTCAGACAACAGTATATGCTATATACGTAAGCATTCGTTGAAATTTGAAGCCTCTAGCTCTTAAAATAGGGCAGTAATTACGAAAAGTTCCTTATCTGAACAATCGGTTGTGGGGGCATATACTATATATACGACCGATCTCATAAATTTTTTCAGGCAACAATATGTGCAATATACGAAAGTATATGGTGAAGCTTGAAGCTTCAATCTGTTAAATTGGGTAAGATATTACAAAAATCCTTTTTTTCTGAATAATCGGTTGTATGGAGGATATATGCTATAGTGGTCCGATCCGGTCGGTTCCGACAAATGTCTAATCGGACACCCAAATACACCCGCTCACCAAATTTTATCAAGATATCTCAAAAATTGAGGGACTAGTTTGCATACAAACAGACAGACGGACAGACGGACATGGCTAAATCAACTCAGCTCTTCAACCTGATTATTTCGGTATACTTAATGGTGGGTCTATCTATTTTCCTTTAAGGACTAACAATTTTCGGTTTCGTGACGAAATTAACATACCATTTCATTTTCATGAAAGGTATAAAAATAGGTAGGTAATATGTGTGAGGATGCAAAGCTTCACGTTTTTTGTGGTCTGCATGTAAAAAATATGACTACGAATCACGTATTTCAAAAATATATGACGTAGACGTAACTATTTGATGAAATTTGATGAATTTTGAAGCTTCTAGCCGTAAAAAAGGGGCAAAAATGACAGTTTATATGAAGTATATAATATATATACCACCGATCTCTATGATTTTTTCAGACAACAATATATGCTATATACGTAAGCATTTTGTGAAATTTGAAGCTTCTAGCTGTTAAAACGGGGCAGAAATTGCGCAAAGTTTCTTATCTGAACAATCGGTTGTATGAGATATATACTATGTATACCACCGATCTCAATGATTTTTTCAGACATCAATATATGCTATACACGTAAGCATTTGGTGAAATTTGAAGCTTCTAGCTGTTAAAATGGGGCCGAAATCGAAAAAAAATATATATATACTATATATACCATCATATATATATTATATATATTACCGATCTCTATGATTTTTTGACACAACAACACATACTATATACGTAAGCAATCGGTGAAATTTGAAGCTTATAGCTATTAAAATGGGGTAGAAATTGCGAAAAGTTTCTTATCTGAACAATCGGTTGAATGAGATATATACTATATATACAACCGATCTCTATGATTTTTTCAAACAACAATATATGCTATATACGTAAGCAATCGGTGAAATTTGAAGCTTATAGCTGTTAAAATGGGGTAGAAATTGCGAAAAGTTTCTTATCTGAACAATCGGTTGTATGAGATATATGCTATATATACAACCGATCTCTATGATTTTTCAGACAACAATATATGCTATATACGTAAGCAATCGGTGAAATTTGAAGCTTATAGCTGTTAAAATGGGGTAGAAATTGCGAAAAGTTTCTTATCTGAACAATCGGTTGTATGAGATATATACTATATATACAACCGATCTCTATGATTTTTCAGACAACAATATATGCTATATACGTAAGCAATCGGTGAAATTTGAAGCTTATAGCTGTTAAAATGGGGTAGAAATTGCGAAAAGTTTCTTATCTGAACAATCGGTTGTATGAGATATATACTATATATACAACCGATCTCTATAATTTTTTCAGACAACAATATATGCTATATACGTAAGCAATCGGTGAAATTGGAAGCTTATAGCTGTTAAAATGGGGTAGAAATTGCGAAAAGTTTCTTATCTGAACAATCGGTTGTATGAGATATATACTATATATACAACCGATCTCTATGATTTTTCAGACAACAATATATGCTATATACGTAAGCAATCGGTGAAATTTGAAGCTTATAGCTGTTAAAATGGGGTAGAAATTGCGAAAAGTTTCTTATCTGAACAATCGGTTGTATGAGATATATACTATATATACAACCGATCTCTATAATTTTTTCAGACAACAATATATGCTATATACGTAAGCAATCGGTGAAATTTGAAGCTTATAGCTGTTAAAATGGGGTAGAAATTGCGAAAAGTTTCTTATCTGAACAATCGGTTGTATGAGATATATACTATATATACAACCGATCTCTATGATTTTTCAGACAACAATATATGCTATATACGTAAGCAATCGGTGAAATTTGAAGCTTATAGCTGTTAAAATGGGGTAGAAATTGCGAAAAGTTTCTTATCTGAACAATCGGTTGTATGAGATATATACTATATATACAACCGATCTCTATGATTTTTCAGACAACAATATATGCTATATACGTAAGCAATCCGTGAAATTTGAAGCTTATAGCTGTTAAAATGGGGTAGAAATTGCGAAAAGTTTCTTATCTGAACAATCGGTTGTATGAGATATATACTATATATACAACCGATCCCTATAATTTTTTCAGACAACAATATATGCTATATACGTAAGTATTCGGTGAAATTTGAAGCTTATAGCTGTTAAAATGGGGCTAAAATTTGCGAAAATATATATATATATATATACTATATATATATATACCATATATACCACCATATATATACTATATATACCACCGATCGTTATGATTTTTTCAGACAACAATATATGCTATATACGTAAGCATTCGTTGAAATTTGAAGCCTCTAGCTCTTAAAATAGGGCAGTAATTACGAAAAGTTCCTTATCTGAACAAACGGTTGTGGGGGATATATACTATATATACGACCGATCTCATAAATTTTTTCAGGCAACAATATGTGCAATATACGAAAGTATGTGGTGAAGTTTGAAGCTTCAATCTGTTAAATTGGGTAAGATATTACAAAAATCCTCTTTTTCTGAAAAATCGGTTGTATGGAGGATATATGCTATAGTGGTCCGATCCGTTCGGTTCCGACAAATGTCTAATCGGACACCCAAATACACCCGCTCACCAAATTTTATCAAGATATCTCAAAAATTGAGGGACTAGTTTGCATACAAACAGACAGACGGACAGACGGACAGACGGACATGGCTAAATCAACTCAGCTCTTCAACATGATTATTTCGGTATACTTAATGGTGGATCTATCTATTTTCCTTTAAGGACTTACAATTTTCGGTTTCGTGACGAAATTAATATACCATTTCATTTTCATGAAAGGTATAAAAATAGGTAGGTAATCTGTGTGAGGATGCAAAGCTTCACGCTTTTTGTGGTCTGCATATAAAAACTATGACTACGAATCACGTATTTCAAAAATATATGACGTAAACGTAACTATTTGATGAAATTTGATGAATTTTGAAGCTTCTAAAAAAGGGGTCAAAATGACAGTTTATATGAAGTATATAATATATACCACCGATCTCTATGATTTTTTCAGACAACAATATATGCATTTTGTGAAATTTGAAGCTTCTAGCTGTTAAAACGGGGCAGAAATTGCGCAAAGTTTCTTATCTGAACAATCGGTTGTATGAGATATATACTATGTATACCACCGATCTCAATGATTTTTTCAGACATCAATATATGCTATACACGTAAGCATTTGGTGAAATTTGAAGCTTCTAGCTGTTAAAATGGGGCCGAAATCGTAAAAAAAAATATATATAATATATATATACTATATATACCATCATATATATATTATATATATCACCGATCTCTATGATTTTTTGACACAACAATACATACTATATATGTAAGCAATCGGTGAAATTTGAAGTTTTGTGAAGCTTCGAAGCTTTGAAAATTTTGAAGCGAAAATATATATATATATACTATATATACCACCATATATATACTATATATACCACCGATCTTTATGATTTTTTCAGACAACAATATATGCTATATACGTAAGTATTCGGTGAAATTTGAAGCTTCTAGCTGTTAAAATGGGGCTAAAATTTGCGAAAATATATATATATATATACTATATATATATACTATATATACCATATATACCACCGATCTTTATGATTTTTTTAGACAACAATATATGCTATATACGTAAGCATTCGTTGAAATTTGAAGCCTCTAGCTCTTAAAATAGGGCAGTAATTACGAAAAGTTCCTTATCTGAACAATCGGTTGTTGGGGATATATACTATATATACGACCGATCTCATAAATTTTTTCAGGCAACAATATGTGCAATATACGAAAGTATATGGTGAAGTTTGAAGCTTCAATCTGTTAAATTGGGTAAGATATTACAAAAATCCTCTTTTTCTGAAAAATCGGTTGTATGGAGGATATATGCTATAGTGGTCCGATCCGGTCGGTTCCGACAAATGTCTAATCGGACACCCAAATACACCCGCTCACCAAATTTTATCAAGATATCTCAAAAATTGAGGGACTAGTTTGCATACAAACAGACAGACGGACAGACGGACATGGCTAAATCAACTCAGCTCTTCAACCTGATTATTTCGGTATACTTAATGGTGGGTCTATCTATTTTCCTTTAAGGACTTACAATTTTCGGTTTCGTGACGAAATTAATATACCATTTCATTTTCATGAAAAGTATGAAAAACGTTCCTCTGTAAATATATTACGTAGTTATTCTTAATTTGCTATATTATTTATGTATCTATTATTATTTTGAAACCTTATTAAAACCCGAACAACACTACTTACCAGAATTATACAAGAAAAAAATAGATAAAGAAGGAACGTAAGTCAAAATAAAATAAAATAAAATAGAATAATAAAACAAAACTAAGTAGAATTGAACTGGAATAAAATAAAATTAAATTAACTGGAACCAAGATAGAATAATATAAGATAAAATATGACAAAATTAAATGAAATATACCAGAAATAAAATAAATCAGGATAAAATAAACTTTAATAAAACGATAAAGATTATAAATAATAATAATAACAATAAAAGAAAAGCAATCACAGTAAGCTTAACCTAAATAGTCAAGAAAGCATAAACTACAATAAAATAAAATAACATCAAATAAAATAAAATAAAACACAATAAAGGTAGAATAGGTAGGAAGTTGAGGAAACTTTTAAAGAGGGAGTACAGGTACGCGTCGGGATGGTACCCCTACTAATCTAGCGTAAGAAAGAAATAGAAAAACTTACGAGTAGCAATTTTCTTAGGAGCGTTTGGGTTGTATTCGCCGTAGAAAAGAATATCCAATTAAGTCAGATACTCTCACATCTTAAAATACACTTACCCTTGAGTTTTCTTTTGCTTAGGGTTTCCCTTATAATAATTTTTCATAAGCCTTAGTATAGCTTTAGTTATATAGCCTGTAATGCCATGTATATAAGGAATAAGTTTTTACTGAAATGTTTTGATAATGAATTATAAATAAATTAATATTTAAAATGGGAATGCTGGCGTCGCCATTTATTTAGAAGGCACGTAGGGTTTACAGGTAAGGGGCCACCGGAATTTTAGGTGCGACGGTGGCCATGGTTTTTGAGGGTGGGATAATGCACCGGGCGTCGCAACACCACCCGCGGCGCCCCTATGTATATTCGGCCTTTTTGTTTTCCTTTAATTTTTCAGCGTTTTTTCTTATTTTGATTTTCAGCGATTAGTAGCCGGTCATGTCCGGTTCGGTATTTTTTTTGCGGTTATTTCTTTTTGAATTTTAAATTTTTGAATGTCTAACGGTCTGTCCGTGGCATTCGGCTCGACCGAATGTAGTTTTAGTTTGAATTTATAAGCGTTTTGAGTCGGTCTCTGCGCTTCTGTCGGTTTTTTTTGAATTTGACAGCTGAGTTTTTTTGATAGGCATGATAGGAACTTTTTCTGTTTATGGCGCAGGAACAGTAAGGTTGGCAAGGACCCGCCCCAGCCGACAATGACTAGCCACTATGCACCAACACATCATGCCGACCGCCTTCCTTACTGCTTCCACTGTAAATGCGATTCCATAACAAGGGGAAAATGTATGAGCTACGATTATACATTGTCGAATCAAAACGCCATCCATTATTGGGGCGTGAGTGGCTAAACCTATTGCCGTTGGACTGGAACAAAGTTTTTCGTGGCGAGCATACACTCGCGAAAATCGATGCCAAAATATCTTTAGAAACATTGAGGCACAAGTATCCACGTGTGTTCGACACAACACCAATGGGCAAGCTAACCGGGTTGAAAGCACGTATTCACTTGAAACCTAACGTAACACCAATTTTCAAGAAAGCAAGGCGATCAGCGTTCTCAATGCGAGCACGAATCGAAAAAGAAATTGACGACTTGGTACAAAATGGCGTATTACAAAAGTTGACACCAGCGAATGGGCAACACCAATCGTTCCAGTACCTAAAAGTAACGACAAAGTTAGAATTTGCGGCGATTATAAGATCACCTTTCAAAAAACCCGAGTCCTCTATAAAGAATGTACGGAATACTCCTTTGGGAGTATAGGACTGCTCCAAATCTAATATGTATTCATACAAAAAATGTGCTCTAATTAACATTGCGATGTCCTAGGAGAGGAGTAGGTGATCCCACTCTCGCTTTGTTTGTGAGTATGCCATAGAGTACATACGTTAGAGTACTCTCCAAAGTACTTTCACTGTAGTACTCCATGGGTGGATCATATGCCAAAGTACTAAAGAGGAATTGTGTCGGAAAGAATTATCGAAGTGAATTTAATTTAAAACAAGTAAGGAAGGTTAAGTTCGGGTGTAACCGAACATTACATACTCAGTTGAGAGCTATGGTGACAACATAAGGGAAAATAACCATGTAGGAAAATTAACCGAGGGAAACCCTGGAATGTGTTTGTATGACATGTGTATCAAATGAAAGGCATTAAAGAGTATTTTATGAGGGAGTGGGCCATAGTTCTATAGGTGGACGCCATTTAGGGATATAGCCATAAAGGTGGATCAGGGTTGACTCTAGAATGCGTTTGTACGATATGGGTATCAAATGAAAGGTATTAATGAGTATTTTAAAAGGGCGTGGACCAAAGTTCTATAGATGGACGCCTTTTCGAGATATCGCCGTAAAGATGGACCAGGGGTGACTCTAGAATGCGTTTGTACGATATGGGTATCAAATTAAAGGTGTTAATGAGCATTTTAAAAGGGAGTAATCCTTAGTTCCATAGGTGGACGCCGTTTCGAGATATCGCCATAAAGGTGGACCAGGGGTGACCCTAGAATTTGTTTGCACAATATGGGCATCAAACGAAAGGTGTTAATGAGTATTTTAAAAGGGAGTGGGCTTTAGTTCTATAGGTGTACGCCGTTTCGAGATATCGCCATAAAGGTGGGCCAGGGGTGCCTCTAGAATTCGTTTGTGCAATATGGGTATCAAACGAAAGGAGTTAATGAGTATTTTAAGAGGGAGTGGGCCTTAGTTCTATAGGTGGACGCATTTTCGAGGTATCGCAATAAAGGTGGACCAGTGGTGACTCTAGACTTTGTTTGTACGATATGGGTATCAAATGAAAGGTGTTAATGAGTATTTTTAAAAGGGAGTGGAAGAATGTAAGGAATACTCCTTTGGGAGTATAGGACTGCTCCAAATCTAATCTGTATTCATACAAAAAATGTGCTCTAATTAACATTGCGATGTCCTAGGAGAGGAGTAGGTGATCCCACTCTCGCTTTGTTTGTGAGTATGCCATAGAGTACATACGTTAGAGTACTCTCCAAAGTACTTTCAATGTAGTACTCCATGGGTGGATCATATGCCAAAGTACTAAAGAGGAATTGTGTCGGAAAGAATTATCGAAGTGAATTTAATTTAAAACAAGTAAGGAAGGTTAAGTTCGGGTGTAACCGAACATTACATACTCAGTTGAGAGCTATGGTGACAACATAAGGGAAAATAACCATGTAGGAAAATTAACCGAGGGAAACCCTGGAATGTGTTTGTATGACATGTGTATCAAATGAAAGGCATTAAAGAGTATTTTATGAGGGAGTGGGCCATAGTTCTATAGGTGGACGCCATTTAGAGATATAGCCATAAAGGTGGATCAGGGTTGACTCTAGAATGCGTTTGTACGATATGGGTATCAAATGAAAGGTATTAATGAGTATTTTAAAAGGGCGTGGACCAAAGTTCTATAGATGGACGCCTTTTCGAGATATCGCCGTAAAGATGGACCAGGGGTGACTCTAGAATGCGTTTGTACGATATGGGTATCAAATTAAAGGTGTTAATGAGCATTTTAAAAGGGAGTAATCCTTAGTTCCATAGGTGGACGCCGTTTCGGGATATCGCCATAAAGGTGGACCAGGGGTGACCCTAGAATTTGTTTGCACAATATGGGCATCAAACGAAAGGTGTTAATGAGTATTTTAAAAGGGAGTGGGCTTTAGTTCTATAGGTGGACGCCGTTTCGAGATATCGCCATAAAGGTGGGCCAGGGGTGACTCTAGAATTCGTTTGTGCAATATGGGTATCAAACGAAAGGAGTTAATGAGTATTTTAAGAGGGAGTGGGCCTTAGTTCTATAGGTGGACGCATTTTCGAGGTATCGCAATAAAGGTGGACCAGTGGTGACTCTAGACTTTGTTTGTACGATATGGGTATCAAATGAAAGGTGTTAATGAGTATTTTTAAAAGGGAGTGGGCCTTCGTTTTATAGGTGTTCGCCTTTTCGAGATATCGCCATAAAGGTGGACCAGGGGTGACTTTAGAATTTGTTTGTATGATATGGGTATCAAATGAAAGGTGTTAATGATTATTTTAAAAGGGCGTGGGGCTTAGTTCTATAGGTGGACCCCTTTTCGAGATATCGCCATAAAGGTGGACCAGGGGTGACTCTGGAATTCGTTTGTGCAATATGGGTATCAAACGAAAGGAGTTAATGAGTATTTTAAGAGGGAGTGGGCCTTTCTGGACCAGGGGTGACTCTAGACTTTGTTTGTACGATATGGGTATCAAATTAAAGGTATTAATGAGAGTTTTAAAAGGGAGTGGTGGTAGTTGTATATGTGAAGGTGTTTTCCAGATATCGACCAAAATGTGGACCAGGGTGACCCAGAACATCATCTGTTGGATACCGCTAATTTATTTATATATGTAATACCTGCCAAGATTTTAAGGGTTTTTTATTTCGCCCTGCAGAACTTTTTCATTTTCTTCTACTTAATATGGTAGGTGTCACAACAATTTTATAAAGTTTTTTCTAAAGTTATATTTCGCGTCAATAAAACAATCCAATTACCTTACCACATTTCATCCCTTTTTTCGTATTTGGTATAGAATTATGGCATTTTTTTCATTTTTCGTAATTTCCGATATCGAAAAAGTGGGCGTGGTCATAGTCGGATTTCGTTCATTTTTCATACCAAGATAAAGTGAGTTCAGATAAGTACGTGAACTGAGTTTAGTAAAGATATATCGATTTTTGCTCAAGTTATCGTGTTAAGGGCCCTGCGGAAGGACAGACGGACGACTGTGTATAAAAACTGGGCGTGACATCAACCGATTTCGCCCATTTTCACAGAAAACAGTTAGCGCCATAAAATCTATGCCCCTACCAATTTTCAAAAGGATTGGTTAATTTTTGTTCGACTTATGGCGTTAAAAGTATCCTAGACAAATTAAATGAAAAAGGGCGGAGCCACGCCCATTTTGAAATTTTCTTTTATTTTTGTATTTTGTTGCACCATATCATTACTGGAGTTGAATCTTGACATAATTTACTTATATACTGTAAAGATATTAAATTTTTTGTTAAAATTTTACTTAAAAAAATTTTTTTTTAAAAGTGGGCGTGGTCCTTCTCCGATTTTGCTACTTTTTATTAAGCGTACATATAGTAATAAGAGTAACGTTCCTGCCAAATTTCATCATGATATCTTCAACGACTGCCAAATTACAGCTTGCAAAAGTTTTAAATTACCTTCTTTTAAAAGTGGGCGGTGCCACGCCCATTGTCGGTCTTTTGTAATGAATTATCGCACTTTTTCGGTTTTTCGAAATTTTCGATATCGAAAAAGTGGGCGTGGTTATAGTCCGATATCGTTCATTTTAAATAGCGATCTGAGATGAGTGCTCAGGAACCTACATACCAAATTTCATCAAGATGCCTCAAAATTTACTCAAGTTATCGTGTTAACGGACGGACGGACGGACATGGCTCAATCAAATTTTTTTTCGATCCTGATTATTTTGATATATGGAAGTCTATATCTATCTCGATTCCTTTATATATGTACAACCAACCGTTATCCAATCAAACTTAATATACTCTGTGAGCTCTGCTCAACTGAGTATAATGAAAGTAAATGAAGAGGGGCAATACAACTTTTATATTTTATACTACGAATATTCTTATGTTATTTAGCATTTGCGTGAATAAAGAAACTAATATAATACGCAGACGTGAATAAAGAAACTAATATAATATGTATACATAAAACCAGTGCGCTGTTGCATTTTATCAGAGTTGCCAAAGTAAAATTTTATTATTACCCTGCAAAAATTGTTGGATTACCCTTCAAAAAACGCGAGTACTCTATAAATAATGTAAGGAATACTCCTTTGGGAGTATAGGACTGCTCCAAATCTAATCTGTATTCATACAAAAAATGTGCTCCAATTAACATTGCGATGTCCTAGGAGAGGAGTAGGTGATCCCACTCTCGCTTTGTTTGTGAGTATTCCATAGAGTACATACGTGAGAGTACTTTCCAAAGTACTTTCACTGTTGTACTCCATGGAGCACCCACAGAGGATCATATGCCAAAGTACTAAAGAGGAATTGTGTAGGAAAGAATTATCGAAGTGAATTTAATCTAAAATGAAAGTAAATGAAGAGGGGCAATACAACTTTTATATTTTATACTACGAATATTCTTATGTTATTTAACATTTGCGTGAATAAAGAAACTAATATAATACGCATACGCATACGTGAATAAAGAAACTAATATAATATGTATACATAAAACCAGTGCGCAGTTGCATTTTATCAGAGTTGCCAAAGTAAAAATTTATTATTAGTTATTTGCATGCAATATTTTACTTTTGGCAACTCTGTTCGATCGTCATCGTGTCGTGATCACTGTCGTTCAAAAACGAGCAATGATCGGCTGATGGTGGTCCGCAAACGCATTGCAAAGGAGTATTGTTAGAGTAGTCCAACATGAAGAAAATGGAACACGTAATCCAACAATTTTTGCAGGGTACGTGGCACATTTTGGTACATCAAAAATGAAAACACTGGCACGAAGCTACATTTGGTGGCCTGGGTTAGATTCGGATGTTGAAAACATCACTCTAAACTGTAGCCCATGCCAACAAAATCGGAAAAATCCTAGCAAAATTTCAACACACATTTGGGATCCACCATCAAGTGTCTTTGAAAGGGTTCACATCGATTTTGTAGGACCGTTTATGGGGAAGTAGTTCTTCATTCTGGTAGACGCATACAGCAAATGGCCCGAAATACATATAATGAATAATATCACAACACAGTCGACAATCAAAGTTTGCCGCCAAATTTTCGGAACGTTTGGAATTCCAAAAGTATTGGTCAGCGACAACGGGACACAACTCACGTCGAATGAGTTTAGGCAATTTTTGCGAAGCAATGGTATTACACATAAACGAAGTGCACCATTTCATCCGGCGACAAACGGACAGACCGAAAGGTATGTGCAGACGTGTTACGGTCTGCTGCTACGGTCTACGGCTACGATCCACTTGGGAGCGTGTTCACGCGAACACACCTAGTGATGTGGCGAAAGTTGGGATAAAAAGTATCGAAAAAGAAGGAAAAAGACAGACCAGCCATCACTAGCAAAAAGGATGGCATTAAGTTTCCGGGAAGATAAGTAAGTGAAAGGGCGTAAAATTTTGGTGATCGAAAAACATCCTCGCCGGCTGTGCACCTACGCAGGAAATTGTCGAGAAACGAGGAAAGAGTCAATAGCGCAAAGCGCCGAAACCGTTCTTTTCGACAAATCTCGTTTCTACGCGGCTATTTTGGGTGGTAATAAACTCTGCACAGGTTCTGTTGTGTGGACACAAGGTCCAGTTCAAGTAGGTCGGCGTTCGCAGTCACGCTTAGCGAGATAAACTTCTTCCTCTACGTTTACTAAGAACACTACCACCTGCGGAAAAGCGTCCGACACCACCTCCGCCTCCAGGGCCAGCAGTACGCCGCCGCGTAATACAATTGGCGTCAAAGAGCCAAGTCATCCGGCTCGTACAGGGTAGCGCGGAGCTTTATCGCCAGCCGGTTCACTCGGTTACCTTGACCCAAAGCGCTCACCACCACCAACGGCGCCTACTATTATCACGGGCATCACCATCAGTAGTATCTCCCCCACCCCATCCATTAGCGCCAACCACGAGCGCAACAACCACCAGACGTACCGCCACCGCCAGCTGCAACGCACACAGCGGGGCTGCGAACATAGGCCTGCGGCCACTAATGTTAACACCTACAACAGGCGGTACCATCGACAGCAATACTAGCCGCATCTGCATCAGCTACGTCCATACCGGCTATAACAATACTAGCGTAATCCTATCAGCTACGACTATAACGGCTACAACAACATAGCCGCATCTTCATCAGCTACGTCCATACCGGCTATAACAATACTAGCGTAATCCTATCAGCTACGACTATAACGGCTACAACAACATAGCCGCATCTTTATCAGCTACGACCATACGGGCTATAATATATCAGCTACAATGACAACCACAGGGCAGCGAACCTAGGCCTGCGGTCAGGCCAATTGCGACAGCGAATATCAGCGGTTAAAGCGGTGAGTCCGTTCCTTTATATTTTGCCTTCGCTTGAGTGAACTTATAAATAGCTCTACAAGTTTTTTTTAACAAAACAAAGAAGGTTTGCCACCTGGTGCCGGTCGATGAGGAATAACCAAAGCATACGCATCACCCTATATGAAATGGTCATATAGCTAAAGCAGCCAAAACTATGTACACAATTTTGATAATTCACATGTAAATGTTTTGATTTTGTATCCGACATATTTTACCGCGTTAAAAAGTTAGTTAAATTGTTTTGAACAGTGGATTAGATTTTAATGTGTAAAGACTTGTATAATGTAGGATGTCCTACATACACCTGCGAGCAATAAAATTGCAGCAACAATAATACGCAATTTTTATCACTTTCAAAGCAAAATTCTCATTGTTGTATGGAACAGAATTATATATATAACCTGGAACTCGTCTTAAATTAGACTACATCGTGCTCCAAAACGGATTCGAAATTGGTTGACACTCATTGTCGTTTAAATTAGTAAACCCGGTTTTACAATTGAGGGAAATGGAAATAGAGGATTAATTGCTGCAACTTGCAAGCCAATTTGCTACTTTTTTTACTCGCAGATGTACCTATCATAACTATATACCACTATGCCTTTGTACTAGTATAAGCCAATTTAAAGGAGACCATTGGAATTATCTGCCAGAAAATAGACTGTCATGTCAAGGCGACAAACTTCGCTAAAGCGTAATATATTTTCAATGTATAAATCCAACCAATTTGTATAATAATGCGATTAGCTTTTAAACGTATGCCATTATGGTTTATTTGTATGTACGTACGTGCAACCCTTTGCAAGCACCAATTATCCCAATGTTGAAATATTTTGCCGACAACTACTTTTTTTTTTGATTCTGGACAATCATAAAGTATTTTACAATTAACACGAACACATACCTAAAAATTATACACGTATTTATTAACTTTTACTGCCTACAATTGAAGTAACATAGCATTCAGTAAGACTCATTTAAGATAGAATACATATACATGCCCAGGCCATTCAATGCCATTTGGACGAATAAAGAAACATATATATATATATTTTTTTTTTTGGTATGGTTAATCACTCCTACCAGTGAATATCCATTTCCTTTTTCTGCATATATTTTGATTCCTTCACTTCTAACATACCTACCTACTGACATGCATGTACCGTAGTTCATGAACTGGATATTTTTTTGTTGGGTACCTTGTTGACAGAGATAAGGAAATCAAGTCATATGTAAAGAAATGCACGGATGTGCAGCTTCAAAATCTTACTAATCCCTACCTACGCAATAAGTTAAATAGGCTGCTCTATGTACATAAACACATCAATAGTAAGTTAACTCAACCAAAACTTGCTATTAGACAGATAACAGAATTTATGTACGCAAAGCAGAATAGCATTTAAAGAGGGTATTTAGAAACAAAGATACCAAACACGTTATTATAATAAATCTATTATACCGATAGGTGCCAACCTATATACGTTTATGAATTTATAAAATAGTTATGTAAGCCAACCAAATTATAACTTAGACTTCACGAAAGTAAAAAACAAAAAAAAAAGAATCAGATTGTATTGCCTTATGAGCAGGAAGCTCGCGAAGATTAAAACACATAGATATACTTAATGATATTTCAGTTTTTTTTTATGATGAATTTTAAAAAAAAATTTGTAATTTAAAATGGGAATGCTGGCGTCGCCACTTATTTAGAAGGCATGTAGGCATACAGGTAAGAGGCCACCGAAATTTAGGTGCGTCAGTGGCCATGGTTTTTGAGGGTGGGCATAGCACCGGGCGTCGCAACAACACCCGCGGCGCCCCTCTATATATTCGGCCCTTTATGTTTATTTCCCTTTTGTTTCTTTTATTTTAATTTCAGCATTTTTTTTCTCTTTGATTTTATCGTTTGGTAACCGGTCATGTCCGGTTCGGTAATTTTTTCTTGCGTCAGTTTTTGAATTTAGATTTTTAAATTTTTGAATGTTGTAACGGTCTGTCCGTGACATCCGGTTCGGCCGGATGTTGTTTTATTTTATATTGATAAGCGTTTTGAGTCGGTCTCTGCGCTTCTGTCAGTTTGTTTTGAATTTGACAGCTGCTCGTTTTGATAGGCATGATAGGAACTTTTTTTCTGATTATGGCGCAGGAACAGTAAGGTTGGCAAGGACCTGCCCCAGCCGACAATGACTAGCCACTGTGCACCACCACATCATGCCGACCGCCTTCCTTACTGCTTCCACCGAAAATGCGTAACCATAACAGATGGCGCCCAACGTGGGGCCTGAGGCGCTGCCGCGAGGGTCAGTCGGGTCAACCTGTGAAGTTGACCATCCCACCAGTCCGAGTGAGCAGCCACAGGAGCTGCCACCTACGTTGCGGTGGGATGGTTGACAGATCAGGTTGTCCGGGCTGGTCATCGGGGGCAGTGGCCGAAGGAGCCACGGGACTGAACGTCGTGTCCTCCGGACTTTGTATTCACCCGATGAGGCAGTGCTGCACGCACTTTATTTTTTTTTGTAAGTGGGGTTTTTATTTTCCCGGAATGTGGTCCGTTAGTCGGCTTAGGTAAAATATGTGCCCGCTAATTGGTTTTTTTTTTTTTGTAAAGTAATTTTTTTTTTAGTTTATCTGCCGAATTTGTGTTGTTAGAGTGAGTGTGTGTGTGTATGTGTTGAAAGAACCCCAGCTCATCCCACGTCCCAGGTGGTAGTTTCGAATACCACCTGGACTGTGACGGGTTGAGCTGGGATTCAGAGTGGCACTCCTTCCTGTCCCACCAGACTGGGGAGCGGTTTCGAAACCGCTCCACCCATTGCGGCGGAGGCAGGAGGGGTGTCCAGTAAGAATGGACGGGAGGCCTCAACACCCCCAACCAGTCCCAGGGGCAAGCCCCTGGAGACTGCCCCTGCCTTGCGGCTGGGCGTGTTGAGACCAACCCGTGTGTGCCTGGAGTGACCCTAGTGGCCCCAACCAGTCTCGGAGGGGGACCTTAAGACCCCCTCGCATTGCGGATGGGAGCACTAGGGACAAGTATGAATGAATTTATGTAATTTTTTGTTTTGCCTGTGGCCCGAGTGTCTTCGGGAAGGGGATGCCAGCATTCCCATTGATTACATAACTAATCATTTTTTCTTGCAGCTTGATTTTTTTTCTTGGCTATCAATCATAGTAATTATTATTTGCAAGTTTTTTTTGTATTTCCTCGCGCACCTGTAGATATGTATATAAAATTGTTTTCTATCAATCATCGTTAGGTATGCTAGGTGAAGGGAGTGGACTTTAACTTTTTTTTCTCCCTCCAATCCCTAACTGCCTTACGTGGCAAAAGTTTTTTTTTAACCACGATTTGACCTTTTTTTTTTTGAATATGTCGCGCAACCAGTAATTCGGGCAACCGGACCGGAACACTCCGTTCGGGAGTGCGGGGAATTCCCGGAGAAACCAGCAACGGGGTAATAAAAATAGAGGGGCCTTCTCTCAGGCCAGGCGTCCCTTGGTGGTGCACAACCCAGTAGGGGGACAATACGGAGATCCCGCGTTAATAAACATGGGCTCGGACCTGAATGACCCTCGCGAGAAACTGGACCGGCCGGGAAGCACCAGGCACGTGAACGCGCACGATATCTCGGGGCTATTGACCAATGTGTCGACCTATGCACCCGAAGGAGCTGGTGCTTTACCACCAAATCAGGAGATGGGAAATTTTGGAGACGCTACAAGTGATCGGGCGAATACCCTAGGAATGCAAGACGAAGCCACTCGTGGAGGCTCGTGGGTGGACGTGCTACACCAGCTGTTCCAGGCTTCGCAGGAGGAAATGCGGAGAGAGATGGGGTCAATTAGAACCAATATGGACCAGCTCAACGCCGCTCTCGAATCCGCGCCAACGGTAGTACCACCAATGTACCCGACTCCAAGCAGCATAGCAGTGAAACCGCAGGAGTGGAAAATCTCGTTCGACGGCACTGGGAGCGTAGCCGATTTCCTTTTTAAACTGAACACCTTGTGTGAGCGCACACATTGCACGGAAGAACAAATAATGGCTAGTTTCCACCTGTTTCTTTCCGGGCGGGCCGAAGAATGGTACTGGCTTTTCACGAAACAAAACCCAAACGCGACTTATGCCTTTTTGTGCTACTCATTGAAAAGAGAGTTTGGCACTTTAAAACTGACCACGAGATCATGATGGAGATCTCCATGCGCAAGCAGAAAGCAAGTGAGTGCTATGACGTGTTCCACACGGACATAATCTCATTGAACGCGCGCTTAAGAGAACCCATGTCGGAGCTTCTACTGATTGACATAATAAAAAGAAACGTCAACAGTAGCCTTAAGCTGATGCTTTTTAACGCAGAGGTAAGGACCCTTCATGATTTACGCGATGTAGCACGCAGAGGTGAACAAGTGCTGAAAGAAAGCAAGCTGTTGGGAGCCACTTACCCAGGACGGCATGTAAACGAAGCACGCGTGACAACTCCGGACATAAGGATGGAAGGCGAGGACGGCGAAATGGATCCGCAGATAGAGGCGCTGGAATATCGACGCAACAGGAGGCCAGACTATTCGGGAATCCAATGCTGGAATTGCCAGGCAATGGGCCACTCATACATATACTGCGAGAAACCCATTATGAATCCCTTTTGTTTCAAGTGTGGACATAGAGAAGTATTAACTCCAAAATGCCCTAAGGACCATCGCAGGCAGGGAAACCAGTACCCGAGCGAGAAGGCGGGGGAACCTCGTTCGGCTTCATAGCTCCCACACCAGCCAGTGCTCGAGGCGTCGTCCCGTGCACTGAACCAGGGGGTGAATCTCTGCATGGAGGTGGTGAGCTTCCGAGGTGCAGTGGTACCGTGGCAGAAGAACCCTCAAATGTGATAATAACTTACCCTGACAGTACAGACAATTCGAATAGTTCTGAATCCGAGAGTCAAACGTCCTCATCCGCGATGGGCGAACCGACCAGAATTCTGCAACGCCAGCATAGGGATGTCGCTTGCCAAACGCAATTTCCACCAAACCTAGAAGAAAGGAACATAGGTATGAACAAATAAAACATACCATTTTCGAACAATTCCCGGTATCGGACAATATTTTGAAGTGTAGGAAGAAATACCACAGGAGAGTATAGGAGCGTAGACTGCTGCAAGCCACCACGTTAACGCTTACAGAGGATGAAAGGCCTCTCGTAAAGGCTAAAATTAAAGATAGTTTTCTTGTAGGGCTGTTGGATTCGGGAGCCAAAGTCTCCATCTTAGGGAAAAATGGATTAGAATTCCTAGAGGATAACGGCTTCGAATATCAGCCCTTACACGCGTTCGTATATACCGCGGGCGGCAACAAGCAAAAAATTTTAGGCTCAGTATCCCTACCAGTCATCTTCAAAAATATCATAAAGGTTATTCATTTTTACCTTGTTCCCTCATTGCTCCAAGAAGCGTACTTCGGGGTAGATTTTTGGAGAGCATTTGCGTTAGCTCCCGAAATATTCCCAAGCGTAGAGTGTATAGAGATTAAACTTGAAAAGGAAGAGGAACTTAACCTCCATGAATTGTTACCAGAACGAAAATTAGAATTGCAAAAGGTCATCGAGACGTTTCCTTCGTACGAGAATTTAGGCCTAGGGCAAACTAAATTAGTGGAACATCACATCGACACCGGTGATGCCGTTCCCATAAAAAGCAAACATTTCCCTCTTTCGCCACCGAGGCAAGCCGAAGCTTTTAGAGAACTAGACAGGTTACTCGAATTAGGAGTTATAGAAGAACCAAACTCCCCGTGGTTTAGTCCTGTAGTACTGGTCCGGAAACCAGGTAAAGTTAGGTTGTGCATAGATTCCAGGAAGGTCAACGCGGGGACTAAGAAAGACTCGTACCCCCTGCCTCATATCAACGGCTTATTGAGCAGACTGAAAGATACTCATTTTATTAGTGGCATTGATCTGAATTACGCGTTCTTCCAGATCAAATTGACAGAGTCCTCTAAGGAAAAAACAGCATTCGCAGTTCCGGGGAGGCCTCTGTACCACTTCAAAGTAATGCCATTTGGTCTGTGCAATGGACCGCAGACTATGAGTAGGCTGATGGACAAGGCAATCCCTTCGCGTTTGCGAGAGAACGTCTTTGTCTATCTGGACGACCTGATGGTATGCAGCACTAATTTTGAAGACCACCTGAAATTGCTAGCGGAAGTGGCCCAATGTTTGAGAGACGCAGGGCTGACAATAAACGTGGAAAAAAGTAAATTTTGTCAGAAGTAAATACGCTACTTAGGGTACTTGATAGGCAGCGGGTGTCTGAAAGTGGATCCGGGAAAAATAGAAGCAATGCAAAACTTCCCGATCCCTAAATCCCCTCGGCAAGTGCGTAGGTTTGTGGGCATGGCGAATTGGTACAGGGCGTTTATTACCAATTTTGCTGACTTGGCAGGTCCCTTGACCGACTGTCTCCGTAAGTCAGCAGGCCCGTTCAAGCTTAACTCTGAAGCTATAGAGGCCTTCGAAAAGCTAAAAGTAGCTTTGAGTTCCGCCCCTGTCTTGGCCCAACCAGACTTTTCAAGGGAATTCGTAATACAATGCGACGCTTCCAAAATAGGTGTTGGCGGAGTGTTGTTCCAGGTCGATGACGAGGGCGCTGAGCATCCGATCGCGTTTGTGTCGAAAAAAACTGAATAATGCTCAACGCAATTACACGGTCACCGAGCTGGAATGTCTCGCCGCCATAATCAGCGTGAAGCGTTTCCGACCCTATGTGGAGGGATTACCGTTTCGTATTATCACGGACCACTCCAGTCTCAAGTGGTTAATGACACAAAAGGACTTGAGCGGGAGGTTGGCGAGGTGGTCGCTCTTACTACAAAGATACGACTTCAAAATGGAACATCGCAAGGGCACCCTGAATGTAGTACCAGATGCGCTGTCGCGATTTGATGCCGATGAGTTGTCTTTCACTACCACACCCGGGGAAATAGATTTAGTCTCTCCCGAATTTAACAGCAACGAATATTTAGACTTAATTTGGACTGTCACCGAAAATGAGGAATCGCTTCCGGATTTGCGAGTGGTGGACGGGGTAATTTTCAAACGAGTTAAATTTCGTAAGGGAGTGGAAAAGGAAGAAGACTCGCTGTGGCGATTATGGTTGCCGAAAGGGTTAACTGAGGAAGCAGTGATATTAGCACATGACGCTGACCGGAGTTACCATGGCGGGTGGCAGAAAACCTTAGAACGTGTTAGGCAGAAGTACTTCTGGCCGCAGCAGGCTAAGGACGTCAGGGACTACGTCCAGCGTTGTGACACCTGCAAAGCTGTAAAACCCACTAATCAGCAGTCGATACCGCCTATAGAGAATACCTTTGCATCCGAGAGGCCATTTCAGCGATTATTTTGCGATTTCCTGGGACCGTATCCGAGGTCTAAGCGGCGAAAACAATTTCTTTTTATAATACTAGACCATCTTTCAAAATACGTTCGGCTAAAGCCCATGCAGAGAGCCACCACTGTTAACGTCATAAATTACTTCGCTTCAGAAATTTTTCCAGCTGTAGGGGTCCCTGAATTTATTCATAGTGACAATGGCAAGCAGTTTATCTCGAAGGAAATGAACCAATTTTTAGTAAATTACGGGGTGACGCACGTGAGGACGGGGTTATATTCTCCCCAAGCAAACGCATTCGAGCGCGTTAATAGAGAAATTGTTTCGAAGATTAGGATTTTCCTGAAGGATAAACCTGACCATACCGATTGGGATAAGCATATACCCGAGATTTTATCAGTTTTGAGAAGCAATTTTCATACGGCGATTCAGTGCTCTCCATACTTTGCATTATATGGCCAAAATATGGTCCAGCATGCCTCAACGTACAACATTTTAGGGAAACTCGGCAGCCTTCGGGAAGACCAGGTTACGGTAGTAAGCCGAGCTGACAAGTTGACTAATATTCGTGAGCAGATCCGTAGAAATTTAGATCAGGCCAAGGATAGGGGAGTAACCACCTATAACAAGCGCGCTAGGCAAGTCAACTATAAGGAAGGTCAGGAAGTTTTTCGGAAAAACTTTGCCTTAAGTAACTTCAAACAGGGCATTAACGCCAAATTCCTACCAAAATACCTGAAGTGTCGCGTGCTTCGAAAAATAGGCAACGCACTGTATGATCTCGAAGACCTAAACGGGAAATTGATAGGTCGCTTTCACGCTTCGGACATTCGTCCGCAATGAACCAGAAAGAACGTTTCTTTGCCAAATTACAATTTGATTTTTTTTTATATCTACCTACCAATCGGGCTTTTTCTTGTCTGGGCGTCTTGGCGGTCGGGGACATCTCGCCCAGTATTCTCCCCGAGCACTGACCTCATAGGATGTTCACGCGTGTACTCACCGAGGACCGTGAACACCCTGGCAGTCCACGCTTAGGTCGGACTAGCCTTTCGGAGTTTGGACGAGTTCTCCAGATCAAAATTTCTACACCTTTTTTTTGTTTTGCATTCCTGTGGGAACGATACCCACTAGAAATCATCTTTCGGAGTTTTGACGAGTTCTCCATAACAAATGTCTAATTGCCGCAAAGCCCTTTTAAACTAGGAAACAGAATTAATTCCCAACTTGACTTAGTTTTTTTTGATGGACCTATGTTGCCCGGCTATCTTCGTAGTAGGACTTTGAGACTCTTGTCTCAGGGGTGAGTCGTGCCCCACGTTGCTTGTCGTCGGAGATCCCTGGCAGTGGCTTCCCACAGATGATCCGGTTTCCTGTTCGCTTCATCGTCAGGTCTTCAAAGCGAAGCAGGTTTGTTATGGTCTGCTGCTACGGTCTACGGCTACGATCCACTTGGGAGCGTGTTCACGCGAACACACCTAGTGATGTGGCGAAAGTTGCGATAAAAAGTATCGAAAAAGAAGGAAAAAGACAGACCGGCCATCACTAGCAAAAAGGATGGCATTAAGTTTCCGGGAAGATAAGTAAGTGAAAGGGCGTAAAATTTTGGTGATCGAAAAACATCTTCGCCAGCTGTGCACCTACGCAGGAAATTGTCGAGAAACGAGGAAAGAGTCAATAGCGCAAAGCACCGAAACCGTTCTTTTCGACAAATCTCGTTTCTACGCGGCTATTTTGGGTGGTAATAAACTCTGCACAGGTTATGTTGTGTGGACACAAGGTCCAGTTGAAGTAGGTCGGCGTTCGCAGTCACGCTTAGCGAGATAAACCTCTTCCTCTACGTTTACTAAGAACGCTACCACCTGCGGAAAAGCGTCCGACACCACCTCCGCCTCCAGGGCCAGCAGTACGCCGCCGCGTAATACAATTGACGTCAAAGAGCCAAGTCATCCGGCTCGTACAGGGTAGCGCGGAGCTTTATCGCCAGCCGGTTCACTCGGTTACCTTGACCCAAAGCGCCCACCACCACCAACGGCGCCTACTATTATCACGGGCATCACCATCAGTAGTATCTCCCCCAACCCATCCATTAGCGCCAACCACGAGCGCAACAACCACCAGACGTACCGCCACCGCCAGCTGCAACGCACACAGCGGGGCTGCGAACATAGGCCTGCGGCCACTAATGTTAACACCTACAACAAGCGGTACCACCGACAGCAATACTAGCCGCATCTGAATCAGCTACGTCCATACCGGCTATAACAATACTAGCGTAATCCTATCAGCTACGACTATAACGGCTACAACAACATAGCTGCATATTCATCAGCTACGTCCATACCGGCTATAACAATACTAGCGTAATCCTATCAGCTACGACTATAACGGCTACAACAACATAGCCGCATCTTTATCAGCTACGACCATACGGGCTATAATATATCAGCTACAATGACAACCACAGGGCAGCGAACCTAGGCCTGCGGTCAGGCCTATTGCGACAGCGAATATTAGCGGTTAAAGCGGTGAGTCCGTTCCTTTATATTTTGCCTTCGCTTGAGTGAACTTATAAATAGCTCTACAAGTTTTTTTTAACAAAACAAAGCATACGCACCACCCTATATGAAATGGTCATATAGCTAAAGCAGCCAAAACTATGTACAAAATTTTGATAATTCACATGTAAATGTTTTGATTTTGTATCCGACATATTTTACCGCGTTAAAAAGTTAGTTAAATTGTTTTGAACAGTGGATTAGATTTTAATGTGTAAAGACTTGTATAATGTAGGATGTCCTACATACACCTGCGAGCAATAAAATTGCAGCAACAATAATACGCAATTTTTATCACTTTCAAAGCAAAATTCTCATTGTTGTATGGAACAGAATTATATATATAACCTGGAACTCGTCTTAAATTAGACTACATCGTGCTCCAAAACGGATTCGAAATTGGTTGACACTCATTGTCGTTTAAATTAGTAAACCCGGTTTTACAATTGAGGGAAATGGAAATAGAGGATTAATTGCTGCAACTTGCAAGCCAATTTGCTTCTTTTTTTACTCGCAGATGTACCTATCATAACAATATACCACTATGCCTTTGTACTAGTATAAGCCAATTTAAAGGAGAACATTGGAATTATCTGCCAGAAAATAGACTGTCATGTCAAGGCGACAAACTTCGCTAAAGCGTAATATATTTTCAATGTATAAATCCAGCCAATTTGTATAATAATGCGATTAGCTTTTAAACGTATGCCATTATGGTTTATTTGTATGTACGTACGTGCAACCCTTTGCAAGCACCAATTATGCCAATGTTGAAATATTTTCCCGACAACTTCTTTTTTTTTTGATTCTGGAAAATCATAAAGTATTTTACAATTAACACGAACACATACCTAAAAATTATACACGTATTTATTAACTTTTACTGCCTACAATTGAAGTAACATAGCATTCAGTAAGACTCATTTAAGATAGAATACATATACATGCCCAGGCCATTCAATGCCATTTGGACGAATAAAGAAACATATATATATATATTTTTTTTTTTGGTATGGTTAATCACTCCTACCAGTGAATATCCATTTCCTTTTTCTGCATATATTTTGATTCCTTCACTTCTAACATACCTACCTACTGACATGCATGTACCGTAGTTCATGAACTTGATATTTTTTTGTTGGGTACCTTCTTGGCAGAGATAAGGAAATCAATTCATATGTAAAGAAATGCACGGATGTGCAGCTTCAAAATCTTACTAATCCCTACCTACCCAATAAGTTAAATAGGCTGCTCTATGTACATAAACACATCAATAGTAAGTTAACTTAACCAAAACTTGCAATTAGACAGATAACAGAATTTATGTACACAAAGGAGAATAGTATTTCAAGAGGGTATTTAGAAACAAAGATACCAACACGTTATTATAATAAATCTATTATACCGATAGGTGCCAACCTATATACGTTTATGAATTTATAAAATAGTTATGTAAGCCAACCAAATTATAACTTAGACTTCACGAAAGTAAAAAACAAAAAAAAAAGAATCAGATTGTATTGCCTTATGAGCAGGAAGCTCGCGAAGATTAAAACACATAGATATACTTAATGATATTTCAGTTTTTTTTTATGATGAATTTTAAATAAATTTTGTAATTTAAAATGAGAATGCTGGCGTCGCCATTTATTTAGAAGGCATGTAGGCATACAGGTAAGGGGCCACCGAAATTTAGGTGCGTCGGTGGCCATGGTTTTTGAGGGTGGGCATAGCACCGGGCGTCGCAACAACACCCGCGGCGCCCTTCTATATATTCGGCCCTTTATGTTTATTTCCCTTTTGGTTCTTTTATTTTAATTTCAGCATTTTTTTTCTCTTTGATTTTATCGTTTGGTAACCGGTCATGTCCGGTTCGGTAATTTTTTCTTGCGTCAGTTTTTGAATTTTGAATTTAGATTTTTAAATTTTTGAATGTTGTAACGGTCTGTCCGTGACATCCGGTTCGGCCGGATGTTGTTTTATTTTATATTGATAAGCGTTTTGAGTCGGTCTCTGCGCTTCTGTCAGTTTGTTTTGAATTTGACAGCTGCTCGTTTCGATAGGCATGATAGGAACTTTTTTTCTGATTATTGCGCAGGAACAGTAAGGTTGGCAAGGACCCGCCCCAGCCGACAATGACTAGCCACTGTGCACCACCACATCATGCCGACCGCCTTCCTTACTGCTTCCACCGAAAATGCGTAACCATAACAGACGCTGAAAGATAAGCTCAAAGCTATGCACAGCAGTACGAAAGACATAGACACAAAATTGGCACAAATTTTAATGTGTTACCGTCGAATAGTAAATACATCCACGGGCGTATCACCAGCACAGCGAATGTTTAACAGGCAGATTCGTTCACGATTGGATTTGCTATTGCCAGCAGCACAAGAAGACCGGGAAAAACAAATTAAACCGGCGAGGGTAATAGTCTAGTTGAGGAGTCGACTGCTAATACGCTACCAAAAATATCGGCAGAGGTATCAAACGACGCGTCTTGACATCTGTATTAATAATCCGAAGGCGGAAAATAAAAATATTAACTCGGTCAAAAGATATTAACGAAAAACCGAAAAAGACCCGCGGGTACTCCGAAACCGGGGGTGGGATCCATAGTATTTTTGGGCAGAACACCTTTCTGAGTTGGCGGCCTTCGGCCGCGCTTATAAAAAATAACCCTGGGCTACGCCACGCCAACTCCGGGTGTGTGGTATAACCGTGGCTATCGCCAATGTGATGCACAGTTTTTTTTGGGGGTACAACCCAACAACAACCACATGGAAATCGCCAACTTCAACTGCAAATATCTCCGAACAAAGATAAAAGTTTTCTTTCTTTCCGCCATCGGATTATTGTTCTCGAGATTAATACGCGTCTTATGACACCTCTCTCGATATTTTTGGTAGGGTATTAGCAGTCGACCCCTCAACTAGACTATTACCCCGGCGAGTCGGAAGTTGTACGAAGGGGAACGTTATCAGTGCGAGATTACTACGATAAAAAGTATCAGTTCGGTGGTATTCTCAGAAAACTTGGGGAATTGCACTATAACGTCCTCTTGGAATATGGAATAATATGGAAACGAAACATCAACCAAATTCATCGAATCGGCGACAGTATTTCCGAACACAGAAATGATCACTATGGAGATCTACCATATGAAGAAATCGCAGCTCAAAGACCATCGTTTTCAACCACGGCTCAAGACATCAATACTCAAGCTGAGGTAGAAGAACCACCGACATCTTCAGAAAATGAAAGTACTACTGAGGAGCAGACAGTATCGGAACCCAGACGGTCACAACGTAAGCGCGTTCCAAAACAACGTCTAACGTACGATGAAAATTTTCAGCCCTACGAAGAATAGATAAACTGAAAACTACATTCATCTCAACGTAATTTCGAAGTTTTCTTCTCTGAAGGGGAAAGTTGTTATAAATACACCTACATACTAGCCTTAAGTATTAAACTCGATACTATTAATAAGCATAATAATCGATACTAGCCTTGAACTGTTATCTCTATTATTGAAATAAAGTAAGTGATTCCATAGTGATTCTACAGCATTACATTACCATTATTTCAAACTCAAAAAAAAAAAAACAAAGAACGCACATCCTGAATCGACAATATTACTGCAATCACAACATACTTGGAATACAACCAACCACAATAAATTGGGTGATTTTATTAATGCTAAAACAATAGTTAAAGGCACTACATCGTTGCATGTTGCTACTAAAAATCGCTTTTTCGAAGATGTAAAGTCTTTGTTAAAATATGGTGCAAATTTTAACATCAAGAATAAAGAAGGTAAAACAACACTTGATCATTCTCGAGCCCAGAATATTACTAACCTATTGAAATTAGTAGAAGAGCTGTTTGAGAACGTAAAAAATGGTAATGTTGAAATTATCAGTAAGCTGAAAGAAATAAAACCCGATGAGCGCGTAGCTGCGACAAATGCTCGTAATAAGACAAGCCATTAGTCCAGGTTGCAGTAATCAATAAACATTCAAACCTTGCAAATAGATTATAAGAAATATTAAAAAGTTCAGATCAGAGTTTACAAGATGTCAGCGTAGATAATCGAGTAAAGAGTTTGAAGTTATAGCTCTTTTAAATGAAGCTGTAATGAGGGTGCCAAGATCTAGAAAAGTTTTGTTACAAAATAGTGAAATTTACGAGGATTTTAAAAATTTGCTAATAATAATATTAAAGAATTAGAAAGAGCAGTCTATGAACGAAACTTCGAAAAAGTTAAAGCTCTTTTGTCTGCAGGTGCTAATGCTAAGCTTACAGTAGAACGGAATACGTTACTTCATACTACTAGTAGTATAAAAATTACTAAAGAGCTTTTATTAGGTGGTGCTGAAGTGAATGCAAGAAACATGTATAGTCAAACTCCACTACATTCTGCTATGAAACATGGTGCTGATGTAAATGCAACAAACCGTACTAATATTGGTGTAAATATATCTCAGAGAGAGCAAATGCATATATCTAAACAACAAACCAGTTTTTATCAAGAAGATAAACAGTTTCTATCACGTTCTTACACATCAAAAGATAAGTTTATTAGAGAATATAAAAAACTCTACTGCAGAAAAGCAAGAGCTAAAGAACTTTACCTCCTGATTTTAACTGAAATCGAAGAGGCAATATCAGATGGTAATGTCGATAGCTTAAAAAAATTAAGCAACTTTATTGATTACATAAGTGATGCAGAAGATCAAGTAACTTTGAGAGACTATTATGATAATGCTAACAACACTGTTAAGAGTACTAACTTAGTTATCTTAGCTTGTAAACATAATAAGGTAAATATTTTAGAATACCTACTTGGCAGTAATAGTAAAATACTCAGTAATTTATCTGTTGGCATCAGAGAAACTACTATATTACCAGATGATGAGGATGAAACATGCCATAATTCGTTTTATTATGCTATACGTTCAGGCAATGTTGAACTTCTTGATACACTCATTAATAAATGGCCAGGTAATTATTTTGCTGTTCATTTCAGGGAATTAGATGAAATTCTTTCACGCGCTTATGAGGAATTAAAACTAAAGAACGTATTATTATCAGAAGAGATAGAAATTTTTGTTGAAAATAAGTTGATAAACCTCCGTTTTTTCTCTAGTGCTGCTGAACAAAATCAGAATGTGAAGAGTTGTCTTAATAGCATCAGAGATCGGATTGAGTTAGTACTTCAAAACGTTAGTTTGCTAAAGGCAGAATATTCGCACACAGAACAAGTAGATGAAAAGTTTTTATACATAGCAAAGTTTATTGCACAAAATATTCATATATTAAAGCGGCAGTTGAAATCAACCTACGATAGACTGCCTTGGGAAGAAATGGAATTTTGTTTAGTTAGCTTTATTTTTTCTCACACAAAGCGACAAGAAATTAATTTATTTTATCATACCGTACTGAATAAAAGCAAGATACTATACTACTTAGAAATTTTTGTAAAGAAACTTGAAACCGAAAAAGATTTTATAGAATGTGTAAATATTGGTGAAATTGCTGATCTTCCAAAGCTAAAACGTGAGAAAGTTGTTGCAGAGATCATTAGCAACTATCCACAATTTGAAGAGTTATATAATGATTATCAACAGATTGGGGATATTCATGCTTTAGAGAAAATAAGTGACTATATAAAGTTGGCATTATCAGCTAATGCTAAAGAAAGGGAAGGACAGTTAATTATTATGAGGGTTTTACAGTTTATTGGTGAATATTTAAAAAACACTCTAGAATCTCCCAAGTTATCTAGCACTACAAGCGAGCTTCTTCTACTATCATTACCAAAGAACACAAGAGAAGTCATTATAGATTTACGTAACTCAATATCACATGCATATTCACTCTCTAAAAGAACAGAGATTGAGGAAAATACAGATGTTAATTTTTTTATTGGTGTTCAAAATAACACTAAGAAAGTTGGTGATGTGATTACTAGTATTCTTTATGACAACAAAATTAAAACTATCAGAATACTACTAAAAAAAATTATTAATAGTCAGAACTTGGATGAGATAAAAGAAGTCACCGAAGCATTTAGCAACGCTAACTTAGATGAAATAACCACAGGAAACTTTGTAATAATGGAACACGAAAAGCTTAAAAAGCTGATTGCAAAACTAAGCAATAGTATAACTGAAAAGACAAGTTACGAGCAAGAGCTGTTTAATAAAATTAATAACATAATCAGTTGTTCAGGAACTCAATCAGAAAATATCAGAACTGATTATATTACAGGGTTTGCATTATTAAAGAGTTTCAGTATTGTCTTTAGTGATAATAAGATTGACCATAACGTTATTAGGGGAATGAAATTTCGTGCTAATAAAACATTAGTGGATATTATTCCCCGTATAGAATCGCATAGCCTTAAAGAGATTGCTGAGCTATCGAGGAAGATTTTTCATAGTGTTAAGTCAAGAATAAGAGCAGACAACCATGATGAAATAAAAAGATTAACTTGCGAAATTTTTTATATTGCTGAATTTGGTACAGGTGATATAAAATGGATTGAGGAATTAAGAGGAAAGTTGAATGAGAAAGGTTCTTTTATTCCTGCATACAAACAAAAGAAGACTTACAATATAACGGAAGAAAAATATAATAATCAACTTGCACTGAAGCTAACTGAACTGAAAAGTATTTTAAAGCATAATGCATTGAGTGGTAAATTAACTGAAAAACTCCCTTCCTATAAGAGTAATAAGAAACTGCAAGCAGTAGTAGAAATGCTTGTGCTGGATATAATGTCAATCTTAGGCAGCTCAAAGAATTGTCTAGAAAACAATTTACTTTTCTTAGATGAGAATACTCCTTTACTAACTGGCAAATGTTTGCGTAATCACTTAGCACACGATAATGCCTTGGTCGATGTATTGTTATCTGATCCCTCAATAGCAGTTATCTTAAACGCTAAAAAACTTACTACAGAAAACATAATGATAAGTAAGAGAAAAGTTGGCAAGTTAGTGAGAGACGATCCTTCCAAATTGAAGGATAAATACGATCAAGCTGTTATTACTATTACTAATCAGGAAAGAATGTTTGTCGCATTGGAAGAAGGGAATCTCGACGACTTAAAAAGTTATCTCAAAAAAGGAGCAGACATCAATGCTAGAAGTATTAATTTATGGACTACATTGCATTTTGCTGCTAAGGGGCCTAGTCTTGAAATTGTAAAATTTGTGCTTAAACAAATTTTAGACGTTAATGTTATAGATATTAATGGTCAAACCCCACTACATATCGCTGCTGCACATGGTAGAAAAAATATTGTGCAGTTTTTTGTAGGGGAAGCTGATTTATATGTTGATGATGCAGATAATCATGGCAAAACACCACTACACATTGCAGCCCAAAATGGTCACAAGGATACTGTTGAGATTTTATTAAAAAATAAAGCCAGTACTGTTACTCAAGATATGAGTGGTATTTCACCTTTATATTATGCGATAAGAAATAATCATGTAAATGTTGTTAAGGTTCTACTAGAAAAAGATACGAATGTTGATAGTAATGAGGCCATGGGTGGCTATACTCCATTGCATGAAGCTGCAGAAAGTGGTCACCTGGAGTTAGTTAATTTCTTACTCCAAAATAAGGCAAACATTAATGCTAGAAATGACAGAGATTGGACACCATTACATGCAGCGTCGTTAAATGGCCATCTGGAAATAGTAAACGCTTTAATACTGAAAGGGGCAAATGTTAATGCTAGCGTCATAGATGGTTGTACACCATTACACTATGCAATAGAAAACGGTCATGAAAAGGTAGCTAATATTTTATTGAAGCATGGCGCTAATGTTAATGTTGTTGACAAAACCTATAATAACACACCTTTGCACTACGCAGCAAAAGATGGGCATGAGAAAATTGTTAAGGCTTTACTGACAAATAAGGCAAATGCTAGTATTGCCACTGTGCAAGGTATAACCCCACTACATTTTGCAGTGCAGGGTGGCCACTTGAAGATAGTTGTTGCTCTTCTTGAGCATGGGGGGGTTAACATTCGCGCTAAAGATAAAAATAATGCTACGCCCTTACACTATGCAGCAGAGAGTGGCCATAAGACAGTTGCTGAGCTTTTAATAAAAAATGGTGTAGAAATCAATGATAAAGCAAATAATAATCTAACACCATTACATGTAGCTGCTCTGAAAGGTCACAAAGATATTATTGAACTCCTAATAAGAAACAAAGCTCAAGTTAGCGCTCAAGACATTAAGGGTAGTACACCATTGCATGCAGCTGTTATGAACGGTAGCATAGATGTTATTGATAACTTGATAAAATATAAAGCTGAAGTCGATGCTAGAACTAATGATGGTATGACACCATTACATGCAGCTGCTCTAAATGGCCGTGGAGATGCTGTTGTTTTCCTAATAAAAAATAAAGCTGAAGTAAATGCTAAAGATAATTATGGTATTACACCGTTACATGCAGCTGTTATAGGAGACCATAAAGACGTTGTTAATCTTTTAATAAAAAATAAAGCTAAAGTTAACGCGGAAGATATTGCAGGCAGTACACCATTACATGTAGCTGTGGAAGCAGGTCACAAGTACATCGTTGAGATTCTGGTAGCAAATGGAGCCAATGTTAATGTTAAGAGCGATAACCACCTAACACCATTGCTTTCTGCTATTAAAAATAATCATAAGGAAATCGTTGAAGTTCTTATAGCAAATGGAGCTAGTGTTAATGTAGAAGATGGTGAACCTTTATTACTCGCAGTTCTTGCTGGCTACAGAGATATTGTAGAGATTTTGCTAAGAAATAAAGCGAATGTTAACACAAAAGGTCCTGAAAATACGACACTATTGCATTTGGCTGCTCAAAGGGGTCATAAGGAGATAGTAGATGCTCTGATAACAAAAGGAGCTAATGTTGATGCTATGACTATTAATGGCACAACACCGTTATATCTTGCAGTACTACAAGGCCATGGGGAAATTGCTGAAACTTTGATAGCAAATAGGGCTAATGTTAACATTGTAAATGTTGAAGGTGCTCCGCTACATATAGCTGCAGGACTTGGCCTTGCTAATGTTGTTGAAGTCCTATTAAGTAATGGAGCAAAAATTTATGTTAAAGACAATAAGAGTAGAACATCTTTAGAAATAGCAGTGTCACAGGGTCATCTGCAAGTGGTTAAAATGTTACTGCAGTATAAAAAAGTAGATATGAATGGTAAAGGCAATGATGATTGGACTGTACTGCACATTGCTTCACAGAAAAGTAACTTGGAAATGGTAAAATTTCTAGTAGATGAAGGGTCTAATATTAATGCCAAAAATGCCGCTGGATCAAAGCCTATACACATTGCAGCCAGAGAAGGTTATAAAGATACCGTAGAGTTCTTCCTTAGCAAGGGGTTGAGTATTAATGAGCTTGGTACAGCTAACCAGACATTACTACACTATGCTGCAATGAAAGGTCGATTAGAAGTTGTGAAGTATTTGATAGCACAAGGTGCTGACGTTAATGCTAAAGATACTAATGGCTTAACTCCTATGCATATTGCTGCTAATGTTGGTTACAAAGATGTTATTGAAGTTTTATTAAAAAATTGTGCAGTTTATAACGCTGTTGACAAGCTTTGTATAAGACCATTAGAAATGACTAACGATAAAGACGTTATCAATTTATTATCATCAACTGAGAAATTATTTGAGGCTGTAAAACGTAATAGCTCCTCAGAGGTGGAGAATTACATTAAAGCAGGAGCGTTTGTTAATGCCAAAAATGCGGATTGTGTAACACCATTACATTATGCTGCATGGAAGGGCTATGATGGAGTTGTCAATATTCTATTACAAAATAAAGCTAATCCTAATTTGGTTGTTGGTGACAAGGGGTTTACACCTCTGCATTATGCTGCTCAGTTCTCCCACTTAAAAGTTGTAAAGGCTCTATTGTCTAATGGTGCAGTATACAATGCTGTCTCTGACACTGGGAAAACACCATCAGATTTTGCTGTGGATAAAAGTATAACTAGCTTATTTAAACTAGTGACTGAATCATTTAAAAAGGTTAAAGATGGTAATGCTCATGTTATTAATGACCTAAATAAGATAAAGGATATTGATACAGTAAAGGCAGTGATGAGTGCTCGTAATATAGAGAACAAAACGTTAGTAGTTGCTGCAGTACATAGTAACTTTTCAAAAGTCGAGCAGTTGAAGCTGATATCGCAAAGTGACGTATCCGCTCAGATTGGTACAGCTTTAGTGCTCATGAATCAAGGCAATTATCAAAAAGCCTTCAGTATTTTCAGAAGCGCATTTGAAAGAAGAAATGAAATACTAGGACCAGACAATCCTGGTACTTTAGATATTCGGACATATATGGCCAAAGTGCTATATAAGCAAGGAATTTACCAAGAAGCTTTAAATATGTTTGAAGAGATTTTTCAGAAACAAAAAGAAATGCTGGGTTTAAACGATAAGGATACTTTAAGTACAAGAGATACAATCGCTTTAGTGCTGCATAGACAGGGGAAAGATGAAGAAGCTTTTAATATTTATCAAGAAGTCTATCAAAGACAAAAGGAAATACTAGGGTCAAATCATTCAGATACCTTAAATACTCAGTTTCACATGGCATTAGTATTAGATAAACAGGGAAAATATGAAGAAGCGTTAAATATCAATAGGGCAGTTTTTGAAAAGAGGAAAGAAACACTAGGTGCACATGATCTAGCCACTGTGAGTGCCAAAAATAATATAGCAATGGTACTAGCAAACCAAGGTAAATACGACGAGTCCTTAAAAATCTATAAAGAGGTATTTGAAAAGAAGAAAATAATTTTAGGTATTAATCATGCTGATACCTTGAGAACGTTACATAACATTGCTGGGGTACTCTATAGTCAAAAAAAATATCATGAAGCCTTGAAAGCTTTTCAAGAGGTTTTAAATATCCAGAAAAAAGCTTTGCAACCAAATCACCCAGAAACCTTGAATACTCAATACAACATAGCAAATTTACTTTTTGCTCAAGGCAAATTGATTGGCGCACTCAAAGTCTACAAAGAAAGTTTTGAACAAATAAAAGCTGTTTTTGGACCAAGTCATCCAAGTGTTTTAGATATTTTAACAAAGATAGAGATGATTAATTTTAGATTTAAGCTTGACGGTAGCGAAGCATCAGAGGTGCTCCAGCATCTGCAGAAAGATATCAACATTGCTGCTAGTAAAGGTGATATACGAACTGTTCAGCGTCTGTTAAAAGATGGAGCTGATGCCAACGATAAAGATATTGATGGTAGAACTCCGTTGCATTACGCTGTTAGCAATGGACACATAGATATTGTAAACATCTTACTAACAAATGGAGCTAATGTTAGTCAAGTTACTAATAAAGGTAATACACCATTACACACTGCTACTTCCAAATATTACAAAGAAATTGTTGAGATTCTGTTACAACATATCAGTCGTGATAAATTAAATGACTTTATTAATGCCAAAACTACTTCTAGTGGCACTACATCACTTCATGTGGCAGCTAAAGGTGGCTGCTTGGAAGTTGTAAAATCTTTATTAAAACATGGTTCAATTTATAACATTGAGAACAAAGAAGGTAAAATACCTATTGATTTATCTAAGGACCAAAAAGTTACTAACCTACTGAAATTAATTGAAGAATTGTTTAGAGATATAAAAAATGGTAATGTTGAATCTATCAGCAAGCTAGACACAAGAAAACCTGATGAGTTCTTAGCTATAACAAATGCTCGTAATAATCAAGGGAATACATTATTACAAGTTGCTATAGCCAATAAACATAAGAATATCGCAAGTAAATTGTTAAAAATGCTGAAAGAGCCAGATCAAAATTTACAAGACGTCAATATAGAAAGTGGAGTTAAAAATTTGAAACTGTGAATAATGCTATTGAGATATTTATATACCTATGTATGTACAACCCAAGTTAAAGTAGATTATAGAAAAAAGTACAAGTTTTTGGGGTACATGGGTTACTTTATATTCTGCATCACAGCTACAAGTTTACCATTTGATTCTATTAGACATATTTATTGCGTTAAAGGAGTGTATGTAACCACCTGAATTTATTATAGAAACTTATATTATACTTATATATTAAACTTATATACTTTGGATAATATATCATCTATTTATGATTATATTAATATAAGGAAAATGTTATAATCTGGAGGGCAAGTTGTTATGCTAGGTGTGGTTTTTGCTGTAGTCAAACCCGTTCATTTTAAGTAAAACTTTAATAAATGTAACTTTTATGTAACACAGAAAAACTATGGGTCTTATATTAAACTAGCTTATTCCGGTGGGTTCCATCCCACGTTTCTATAAAAATATGCAAATTAATAACACAAATTTTAAAGTTATTTTAAGGATGTGTATTTGCGAATTTAGGTACTGCTGAAACCATAGGATATACAATATTTTTTGTAAATTATTTGGAGTATAAATAAAAAGATTTTTTGATGAGCCAACTCTGGATTAGGCTACCTATAATTGGCCATGAGCGAAACATGAGTTGGTAAGATTGACTCCTACTACAGCTAATGACTGTCCTTGAGCTTTATTGATAGACATTGCGAAAGCCAACGTAATAGAAAATTTGAGGCGTTTGAAATTTAAAGGCATATCTGTCGGTATTAATTGAATCCTTGTTATGAAAACTTTGTTGTTTTCGAAATTTCCCGATCAAATCATTGCTTCAATGACATTGGAAGTTTTGTGGTGATAAGCCTTGTCGCATTACATAAGCGTGGAGGATCCAAATTACGAAGCATACTATTATGGACACTTTTTAAGGATCAATCGATGAGGAGGAATTCCTGGTGGCTCCAAGGAGTTAAGAAACTCAACCGGACAATACACAGCTTGCGATTCTCCACGACTGTGTCAATGGATTGATAAGTAGTATCGTTTGATTGAATTTTATATAGATACTAGAAGACCCGGCAGACGTTGTTCTGCCCTAAATTTGGCCTATCTGCATACATTTTAATTAGCTTTTTCCGTCTAACTCTGCCTTCCCGCCCTCTTCACTTTTTCCTAATCCTTTTATTCACTCCCCCCCCCCATCTATCTCCATTTTCGTCTCATTTTATCTCTTTCTCAGTCTCCTTCTCTCTCTTCTCTTCTCTCAAGTTCTTCTCATTCTTCTTCATCCCTTATTGCCTGTCCCAGAGGGTGGTATGTATTTTGTTCCAGTCCCAGTCGCGGTCCCACTCCGAGTCTCAGCCCCAGTCCGTCTCTGGTCTACTTCCCGGAAAAAATGATCGTAAATACTAATATTACTAATATAGGCAAATTTATATACCAAATTTCAGGCAAATCGAATAGGACGTATGGGGTAAAGTATATCAACCGTTCCACTTAAAAAGCTTCATCGCTTCGATTTGAATGAAATTTGGTGAAATTGCTGTGCTATACAGTAGTGTTAATTTCACTTAAGTTCGCTCCTAAATTTTGGATGGTTTTTTTGTAGAAGCCTTTTTTCTATAAATCATCAGTCGTGTAATTGGCTTTCTAAGAAGAAATGAATATCACGATTTCTAAAGTATTTTTTCCATTCTTTTCGAATATAAATATAAAAAAAATTTTATAAAAATTTTAGTAAAAATTTTATTAAAATTTTTTTTTTTAACTTTTTTCAAAGAGGGGTATTTTTTATATTTTTATTTTTAAATAAAAGCTTGATATTTTTCCTTTAAAATGATATATTTAATTTTGGCACGCGAAAATTTCTTTAATACATTTTTATTTTAAACATATAGAGTTCCAGTTAAAATTCATCCATAAATTTTATAATTTTAATTTTGAAGCAATCATATATTTATGTATGTTCGTACGTAATTGAAATCATCATTATTTGTTTGACTTGTATTAATTATATGTTACCACTGTAATTGTAATGGATTAATCTATGTTCTGAAGCTAAATACAACCCTGTAGGGTTTTCGTAAAATATGTATATAATCACATTCAATGCATACTTGCAAACACAAATTAGCAACCCTCGTTATAATTCAATGTATAGACATCAGGGTTGGGTTTTTCGATACCATTGTACTTTTTTGATACAATTTGGCTGAAGAAAGTACTGAAGTACTAGGCTGCCATTTTTGGTACAATTTTGCCTACAGCTAATATTCTAATGTAATTAATGTATTTTGGCGCTTAGCAACCTTCTTTCGAACTAACGACAACGTTGCTTTCATTTGTGTACTTGCACTAGTAGTTCGATTAGCACTGTCTCTCTTTATCACATACGATTTTTCAAGCAATAATTAGTTTGAAATTATATGTACCTACATACATATGTATGAAACCCACCTGTTTTCACTGAAATCAAAATAACGAATTTCGAAATTCATTGCAAAGTTTCTGGTCAGCTGCTGCAAAAGGAATAAACGAAATGAAATGGATTTAGAGAAAAGGTGAGCAATTTAATCAATTTCTATCAATTTAATATTTCTTTTCTAACAGTTGAACCTTTCTTTTAGCAAAAAAAAAGAAAATACGAAGTAGGATTTCGGGTTGAGTTGAAAAATAAATTTGCTTAGCTGGTGCAAGAAAATAGTATACAGGGGAAGAAATGTGTAGTATGCAACGTTCCAATAGCTGGAGGCCTGACTCATATACAGCGTCATGCAGATTGCGAACACCACTTGCGCAATGTTAATAGGGCAAAGCAAACTCCAAAATTACTAGAATTTATTGAAAATAAACAGAATAGCGACTCAACAGCAGCAGCGGCTCACTTATTGCAATTAAGGCTAAGTGTATTTATATCTGAACACAGTTTGCCATTTACGGTGTTAGATCACTTAAATTTGCTTTTAAAACAGTCAATTTCCCACTCGAAAACAGTAAACAAGAGGCACAAAAAATTACTAACACTGTAACTGCACCAGGAAATGTTAAATCTATTTCGAGTTTCTGCCAGAGAAGTTACTACTCTGTAGTAATAGGCGAAAGCACGGATGTGTCTGTCTCGAAAAACATTGCCGTAGTGATAACGTGATATGGAACCAAATGTATTGATCGATTTTTAGGGCTCTTTTCAATTACTAATTGCACAGCACAAGGGATTTTCGATAAAATAATAGAAATTCTGAAAAATCATTTAATTCCTCTGAATAACATGATTTCAATCACTGCAGAAATTGTAATGTCATGAAAAGTTGCCAAGAAAAGTTTAAGGAGGTAGCACCAAATCTATTTACTCTTGGCTGTGTTTGCCATAACATAAATCTGGTGTCTGCACCTGCCTTTAAAAAAATGCCATATGAAATTGATCAGTTCATAAGACTTTTAAACTTCCATTTTTGTAACAGTACGAACAGAAGAGAAGAATTCAAGCAGTTTTTACTTTGGAACCGAGCTTCATGTTATTTTAAAGTTCTCATGAACACGGTGGTTATCTAGACAATCGTGCATTGAAGTTTTAGAGCAGTGGAATGCACTAAAATATTATTTTACGCTTTCTGATTTTGAAAAAAATTTAGGAAATAAACTAGAAATCCAGAATATTCAGTTCATAACCTCAGTGCTTCTGAGTCCTACTTTTAAAATGTATATTCTTTCTCTCTCCTATATTTAAAAAATAATAAACAACGTTAATATTGAAATGCAAGCATAGAAAGCCGGAATACATATATTCTGGCCGAGAATGAAATACTTATTCCGGCATATAGCACGTAATTTTTTGCAAAAAAAATATGTGGATAACACTACTATTTCTAAAATAGATGTAACCAAAAACCAAATGGATATAGATAGTATATATTGCGGCGCTGAAGTAGATCTGTCCATTTGTAAAAATTTATTGGAAAAACAAGATATTCAAAATTTTAAACTAAACGTCAAACTATTTTACATGGAGTTTTGTAAAAACCTATAGACGAAAATTGACTTTGATAATGAAATTTTGAATTGGGTCACAAAGCTTGTCCTGAAACTGTTTTATCAGGAGAAGTAACTAGCATTCTTCCACTGGTTGCTAAAATACTTCCTACATGTGAAATTGTAAAATCGAGGAAATTAATTCGGAATATCGAGTCCTGTCAGAACACGAAGAATTACGTGCTCTTAAAAATCATTCCATTTCTGAGTTTTGGGCAAATGTGCGATTATTGAAAAATGAACTGAACGAGCCTTTTTTTTGCAAATATATACAGAATTGCACAGGGGGTGTTATCAATTTCACATTCTTCAGCGAATGTTGAAAGAATATTTTCGATACAGAATATAATTAAAACCAGGTGTAGAAATCATTCACTTGTTGAATCAGTTTCTTCTTTGATAAAAACAAAAGATTTTATTAAGGCCACAGGGCAATGTTGTTATAATATGCAAATTGATAAGGGAGTTAGTCGTGAACAAAGCTTAATCGTTGACGAGGATGAAAAGTTTTGATTAACAAACATACATACATATATACAAATATTTAAAATATACCTATGCAATAATAAAATGTTTTATGTATGAGAAAAGAATATTTATGTTTTTCAAAAACCCTTATTGGACTAAAAAAAATGTTTCCTTCTAAATAAAAAGAATAATTTATTTCAAATGAATACATACATTAAGCACGTATTTTTATTTTGGTACTAAGAAGTAAAAAAAGTAAATGAGTAAAAGTGCAATATATCTAAATCAATACACAAAAAAAATTCAGTACAATTTTAACGAAAAAAGTACGATTTTTGAGTGGATTTAGTACAATTCATGAAATGTCATTTCCCAACCCTGATAGACATTTTATTTAAATGATCGACTTGACTTAGTTTGGAGCATTGTTTACTATATTGGACAGCTCCGCTGCTGTAGTCTCAAGACGGTACAGGTGATGAGGATGGCGATAGCACTAGTCTTTGCCCTTGGATATGCGGCGGCTGTGACGAATGGAGTTGCAGGCGTATTCTCAACTTAAACGACTTCGTTGAAATTTGTGGAAAAAACCTTGATACAACTCAATATATTTCGAGTAAATTTACAATTTATTTTGATCAACTTTTAATTAGTGCAAATGGCACACACGAGGGGGTATAATGATTATAATTTAGTAAACTGTAGAAAACGAATATCTTTCCGACTTCAAAAGGTTTTACAGTTTTATTTCATAAAAAATTCACTAGGAGAAAACAAAGGAATCGCAACCGGGATAGTTAAATTCTTCGAATATATAAAAAAAGTAAAAAGGAGAATGTCAACAACAAGTGTTGACAGTGGACATTGTACAAGTTTACAAGTATGATATGTATGAGAGGGAAACAATTTCCCTTTCTAACACACGGCAGTTTGACACTTCGGTCAGTGTCAAACTAGCGTGGAACCTGCGTGGAACATGAGTTTTGACACTGAACGAAGTGTCAAAATTACCGGGGTTGCTTCGTCGAAAGCGACACAGGGAAGCAAAAAAGGGATCGGAGTATCAGATATGGGTTGCTGTGATGGTAAATTTTTTGAACGAATTTAGTAGGAAATTTTAAGTGCACCCATATGGGTCTTTCAGAAAATTATAAAAAAGTCTTCAATTGGGATATCTGAGGACGCGTAGTTATTCCAGTATTAAGAATACAAACACGGGATTTAAGTTTTTCTACCCGTTCAAAAGTTTTCCGCGAAAAACAGTTTGAAACCGAGGTCGACCGCAATAACCCGTCCAAAAAACCGGAAAGAAAAATGAAAAGACGCGTTTTGTCCTGTTATCAATAGTCCAAAGGCGGAAAAGTATTCGAATTATTGGAAGCGAGGCAAAAACGCGTCTATTAATACCTCCCCCGACGGTTTTGGTCGTGTTTTGGCAATCGTTATACCGGTAATAAAGTATCACAATTTGTTAATTAAAATTGTCCAAAACATATGGATTTTATCTATAAGACATTTTATTGTGAACAAGCAAGAACAAGAGAAATTCAGCCCAATTCTAAACGAAAATTCCGTGCGAGTTTTTTCCCTTCTCCCATTCCTGGTTTTCTAAATAAAAATTCCTTGTGAGTTTTTTCACTTCTCCCTTTCCTCCTATTCTGAACAATGTTCGAAAAAGCGGAAACCAGTTATGGGAGCAAAGTAGGTAGTCAGACCAATTCTAAATATTCTCGCGGAATTTTGTTCTCGCGGATTTTTTTATTCCCGCGGAAAAATTCCTCCAATGCTGTTCTCCTAGGGAGAACAATAATTGGGGAATAGGAATTTCGAAGTCAGCTGTTTTGTCAATTGAAATTTCGTTGCACATTTCTTATTTTGTTTAAAAAATTGAAAAGTTTAATTATTGTTGCAAATTTGTTGGAAATTAAGAAATAAAATATAAACAATGCACAGTATTTATTGCATTTCATGTGGTATTCACTGAAATGAGTAATGAATTGGTGCCACAGCAACATCAACAGCGGAACATAAGAAGACCGGCGGGATAACACAAATCCGCCGGAGTTGCCTGCATTCATTCTGCAAAGCAATTTTCTGGCGGCCAAGTCGAGTTGAGTTCGCTTTTCGCCATATGCCAAAATCTATTTAAGCCTTCTTAAAAAATCCTTGCGCAATTTCTGGATGGCTGCATCAAATATATAAAGAGCTCTTCCGTTGCTGATGATATATTTTTCGGCTTAAAATAAAGAATATTGTGGTTGTAGTTGTTGTTGTATTAACAGTGAGAATATTGTGGTAGAATATAAATACATCTTTTAGCACAAATTTGTACAAATAAGTGTTCTTTCTTAAAATAACCAATTTCCTTTAACTATTTTGATGCATTCCCTTTAATTTAACAAGTGAAAAAACTCCTATGAAATGGCAGAGAAATCTCCCTCTCCCTCACATTCATAATACCTACTTTTCTCCCATAACCGGTTTCCGCTTTTTCGAACATTGTTCAGAATAGGAGGAAAGGGAGAAGTGAAAAAACTCACAAGGAATTTTTATTTAGAATACGAGGAATGGGAGAAGGGAGAAAACTCGCACGGAATTTTCGTTTAGAATTGGGCTGATTATGAATGTGAGGGAGAGGGAGATTTCTCTGCCATTTCATAGAAGTTTTTTCACTAGTTAAATTAAAGGGAATGCATCAAAATCGTTAAGGGAAATTGGTTATTTTAAGAAAGAACACTTATTTGTACAAATTTGTGCTAAAATATGTATTTACATTCTATCACAATATTCTCACTGTTAATACAACAACAACCACAATATTCTTTATTTAAGTCGAAAAATATATCATAAGCAACGGAAGAGCTCTTCGCATATTTGATGCAGCGATCCAGAAATTGCGCAATGATTTTTTAAGAAGGCTTAAATAGATTTTGGCATATGGCGAAACTCAACTTGACCTGGCTGCCAGAAAATTGCTTTGCAGAATGAATACAGGCAAGTCCGGCGGATTTGTGTTATCCCGCCGGTCTTCTTCTTATGCTCCTCTGTTGATGGTGCTTGGCACCAATTCATTACTCATTTCAGTGAATACCACATGAAAAGCAATAATGTGCATTGTTTATACCTTATTTCTTAATTTCAAACAAATTGGCAACAATAATTAAACTTTACAATATTTTAAACAAAATAAGAAATGCGCAACGAAATTTCAATTGACAAAACAGCTGACTTCGAAAATTCGAAATTCCTATTCCCCAATTATTCTTCTCCCTAGGAGAAAAGAATTGGAGGAATTTTTCCGCGGGAATAAAAAAATCCGCGAGAATATTTAGAATTGGTCTGATTGTTTATCTTCGTACATGGTTGCTTTTTCCGTACTTCGCCAACTTAAAACAAATTTTATAAAATTATCAAAAAAATTTAAGAAAACATGGAAATTTTTGACACAAACTATATCTCTGGTAAGAATTTAGTATAAATTATTTATTCCAATATTTCAACATTTTTTACGCAGTTTTCTTTGGCAGCTAATACGCTTTTTTTGCACCTATGAAGTACAACAGTGCCAAATCATGCCAAATAGCATCCACAAAAAAACGAACACGAACAAGCATTTTCATCAGGTGAGCGTGGCTGTGTGCGTTCTGCTACATATCCTACTTGTAGACCAACTTCCGGCGCAGTACGATTTTGACATTTGTCCATCGAATTTACAAAAACAAAGTACATGGAATTTTTATTTATGTTTGTAGGTATGTCACCATGCTGCCACCTTGTATCGTTCCGCTATGATGGACAGTAGATGCTCGTTCAGGCGAGCGAGTAGCGCACGCGTTGCCAACCACGCATTTAATGTGTTGGGTGTGTTACAGTGGTGTGGTGATTAAAAATAAAATTCAAAGGGTACAAATTCAATAAAAGTTGCGTGCGCTAATCGCTCGCTTGAACAATATAGTTTGGCAGCTTAAATAGAGGTTATGTTGCGAATAGAGTGGAAGGCAGTGGACTAGGCAGTCGAATGTCATATAATGAAGGAATGGTGTTCAGAGTTTTTTCAAAGTTAAAAAAAAAATGATAAAAGCTTTAATATAAATAAAACTATTGTTTTAGTAACAACAAAAACGCCTTATATATTGTATATACATAAATTCGTAATGATTATCTCACTTTAAAATTTGAGTTAAATAATCTAAAGTTTTTTTTTGAAACTGAGTCGAGAACTGTGCGTGTGAAAGTGCGAATTTTCACCGATCAGCTGTTAGTTGCGCTACTTGGTAAAATATACAGTGGTTTTGAGCTTGCGAACTGTTCGGACGTGTGCGCACAATATTATTTTGGACAACACTCCAAGCACTAACAATTATCCAAAGATCACAAAATAAAAGTTATTTTGTACAGTAAGTTCCGTATTCTTTTTATTTCATTGGACAACGGTAAGCTACAATCATGGCGGAACGATACAAGGTGGCCGCATCGAACAGCTGATTATAACCTTTTTTTATTTGATTTGATACATCAACTTCCGGCGCAGTACGATTTTGACATTTTTCCATCGAATTTACAAAAACAAAGAACATGGAATTCTTATTTATGTATGTAGGTATGTCACCATGCTGCCACCTTGTATCGTTCCGCCATGGCTACAATAGCAAAGCACCGCAAATCAATTTTAGTCGCTTCTGCTTGCATAGCAGAACAACAACAAAACGAAGGGTCCCTGCTCGCTGGTGTTACAAAAGCAGTGCGCGCATATTATTGCTTTGGGTAGTACTCCTTTCCCTTTTATTACCCTGCAAAAACGCTCCACGTCATTTGACTAGTAATTTTACGGTCATTGTGACTTTCTGCAGCGGTTATATTCATAGTCACGTTTGCATGGGCGTAATGAACTTTTGTGACCAAATTTTCCGTTTCGTTCCTATTAATGTGATCGTGCATTCCGCTCCCACTTATAGGATTGAGCATAGCACTGTTCTGCTCACACACGGCACAATGCTCGTCAAATGGCGGTCATTTCTTCAGTCATTTCACTCAACATTTTCGAGTCTTTTGACAATAAAGTTTACTGCGGTTTTACCATTTATATAACCGCCATATAACTTGAATTTTACCTGCCGATTTACTTTACCTGGAGAAGCCACATGAATAAAATATGAACCAAAAAATTTAATTTTCAATATTTATTTTTAATTATAACAACCAAACATAACATATAATATAAGCATTTATCTGGTTTTGCATCTTGGAGCCTCATATGTACATGAAATTGCAACTTAAATTAATATATTTAATATAAAAAAGAAGTAAGTACTTTAATAACATAAAAAATATATTAATTGCTTTGAGCTATATTGCTGCAGCAGCTAACTTTATATTTGGACAATTCAGGAGTGTGTTATATTCATGTAAAATTTGAGTTGTTTCCATGGTTGTTTACTCTTTTTTCAGATCAAGAATATTCAAAGGTGTCGTGGAATCCGATTGCTGTCGTAATTGATGAACTTAAAAATGTACGACTAGTAATTGAGTCAGACTTATTATTGTTCTAAATCTAATCATTCAAGCAATAATTCTGCAACCCTTAGCAGGAGTATTGATTGGTTTCAAATCTAATTCCAACAGCAATCGTATCACGACATACCTTATTATATATGTACATGAAATTGTAACTTAAATTAATACAGTTGATATAAAGAAAAGTAAGTATTTTAATAATAAATAAACTCTCTTAATTGGTTTATTGTTTTCCATTTGAAATATTTTCTAAGCAAGCAGAAAATAATTTTAAGCTTTAGAAAAAACTCCAATTATTTGAATAATCTACAACTTAAAGCTTAGTAGAAATTCAGATTAGGTTTACTCTTTTTTCAGATCAAGAATATTCAAAGGTGTCGTGGAATCCGATTGCTGTCGTAATTGATGAACTTAAAAATGTACGACTAGTAATTGAGTCAGACTTATTATTGTTCTAAATCTAATCATTCAAGCAATAATTCTGCAACCCATAGAAGGAGTATTGATTGGTTTCAAATCTAATTCCGGCAGCAATCGTATCACATCCCTTATTATATATGTACATGAAATTGCAACTTAAATTAATACTGTTGATATAAAGAAAAGTAAGTACTTTAATAATAAATAAATTTTCTTAATTGGGTTCAATTGATATCTTTTCCTGTGCAAGCACATCGCTAACTTCTGTTGGCAAAAGATATGATTATACTGTCTTCGATAGATAGTCGGACGAGCCGCTACTCGGCGATGTAGAGATGACCGTTGTGTTGTTGTTGTTGTTGTAGCGATAAGGTTGCTCCCCGAAGGTTTTCGGGAGTGTTATCGATGTGATTGTCCTTTGCCGGATACAGATCCGGTACCACAGCACCATTAAGGTGCTAGCCCGACCATCTCGGGAACGATTTATGTGGCCACATTAAACCTTCAGGCCATGACCGTTGTGTCGGTGGCAGCAGTTACAACAGCAGTTTCTAACTTCGCACCATCCGTACAGTGTGATGAATGCTTCACTGCCTTTTCCAATTGCTTGGCGCCAGCAATTTTTGCTGTTTGTAAAACTTTAGCTGTAATGCAAATATATAAATGGGTCAAAGTGGTTTTCGTATGGTATTCAACAACTCGCCCTTTACCATCATCACAGCCTTCTCATCGATTTTGAATATGTGTACCGTTTCAGTATTCAGACCTAGTTCGTTTGGTGCAATATTTTCGATTTAATTATGTATACTATCCGTTAGGCAGAAAATTAGGTGCGTTCGATTCATTCACATACTGTGGGTATTTGAGCCGTAGACGCAATGGCAGATATTTTGATTCTTTTTGAAGTGTAACATTTATAAACAGTTGGGTTTCTCTGCTGTCACCATCACCACTAGAGAGCTCTTGAAGAGACGCTCCGAGTCACGCTGTGGCCACCTTGCCACGGTTACTGATGGAGATAATGCGAAGCCAACTTTACCATCTAATAAGTAAATTGAACTGTAGAGGAAGAAACATTTTATAAAATTTAATAAAATCAAAAAATGATAGTTGTGTCAAAATGGGGTAAATTATTGTATGTTAAAGTATAGCGAGGTTTGAATAGGTTTTATTCTTCATTCTTAGAAACATGTACGAAGGTACCTGATAAGATATTAAAAATCCTCAACGTTTTTTTTGCAATAACTTCTTATTCAAAAACTCATATTCAAACTTCTACTTAACTTCTACATATCAATATCTACCTTTACCACCAGGAGTCACTATTGCTTCTACGCCTATGCTATTGTTTCCTACACCGATGAGCTTTGTAATAAAATAAACAGCTATCTCCCCAATCTCTCCAGTTTTGTCGCCTCGCAAACCTGATATTGTAACGAACCAAATCATCGGTGATCTTATTTAAAACATGGCCGCGCCAAATGTCGACCATATGACATTACCCTACCGATTGTCTTACACCTTGAAATTTTGGGTGCGACTTTCGATCAGGATCTACATCTTGGAGAGCATGCACTAGCACGAATACTAGTAACGAAAATCCAGAGCTGTAACAAACATTTAATATAATTCGATAAATCGGCAGTACTTGGGGTAAATATAAATAGACGTTTGCATGGTACGCGTCTCCGATATGGTCGCCAAGCCTAAAGGTTACTCACTGGAAGAAAATACAGGCCTGCCAAAATGCTGCCCCACAAACAGGCGTCGGACCTTTATGCTAGGAATTGCCCGGTGAATCCAGTACTCAAAGAACAGTACCCAAAACTTGCGGAAGATCGCGTACTCCCCAGAGAAAAGCGAGTCACTCTAGCTCAACTTCGTTCTGGATACTGTAACAGGTTAAACTCTTACCTATCCAGAATCAACCCCGACATACAAAATGTATGCCTCGCTTGCAATGTGTCCCCACATGACACCAACCATCCCTTTAATTGTAATGTGGAACCAACGCCTCTAACACCCCTTTCCTTATGTTGTTGTTGTTGTTGTTGTAGCGATAAGGTTGCTCCCCGAAGGCTTTGGGGAGTGTTATCGATGTGATGGTCCTTTGCCGGATACAGATCCGGTACGCTCCGGTAACACAGCATCATTAAAGTGCTAGCCCGACCATCTTGGGAACGATTTATGTGGCCACGTTAAACCTTCAGGCCATCCCTCCCTCCCCACCCCAAGTTCCTTGAGTTTCCTTATGGTCCACCCCTGTTGAAACAGCAAGTTTCCTTGGACTCCCGTTAGAGGATATTGATGACAATTTGTGATTAGTCAGACCTATTGGATGGGGCGAAGCACTGTTACAACAACAACAACAACCAGTGCTAAAGTTGAATTTATTTTAATTACTTGTAGTTGGGGTATGCCCTCATTCTCTACTGTGCTCAAAACTATCGCCTCCAAATGGCAATGCAATCAAGATGAGCTAAAAGTAACAGGCAAACATGTTATAGCAGCATGAAACCTTCAATGCCATTCCGCCCTCTCACCCCAAAAGTTATGAGGTCGCCAGAGCTCCAGTTGTTAAAGAAACAGGGTGCACCATGCTTAGGGGAAGTTGACAATTGGGTTGTAGTATCTATATATTGCGCTGGCAACCCCTTGAATCAATTTGGTATTTTAGTCGCCTCCTCCAACAGGCACACCTGCCGCGTCTATATTCTAAGCCCCCTAATGCACTGGGGATAATAGTGCTTGTTACCGGAGTGTACGCATCTATATCCGAAAAAGGACCATCTACATCGTTAACAATCTCTAAAACCTTCGAGTGTCTTTATCGCTACAACATCAACATCTCTAATGAGATATGGTATGACTTCACAAGGTCTTTAGGATTATTCCAACAAATGATTATAAAAATAAAAACTCTTGCCTGCATACCTTTAGTGCCTGTTACAACAGCTGTAGGTTTTCCATTGATAAACTTTTTAGCTGGCGAGCCACAGTTGCTTTTTGCTTTTTTCGGCGAATACGTAAATGTTTTTTCACGTTCCTGTAATGGTTTCACCGCCATTTGGGTTTCATTTACGGTTGGCGATAGATTACCCAGATTTGTTGTAGGTTCAGCGGCTTGCATATACTGCATACCTTTTTTCGTCATGTACTCAACTTCTTCCATGGTATCATTGACGTGCAATGATTTTTCGGTACTCTCATTGAACAAACTACGATTTTCTTTATCATTTTCAAATGATTCTTCAAAGTCAATAGAACTTTTGTTATGGTAATTACTGAGCATGCTTTCCGCATTTCGTGCTATTGGCTCTATTGCAATTTCCTTCTTTTGTTGTTCTTTCTCCTCTTTAATAAAGACACTTTTGTTTAAATTTCCGCCCGTTTCATGTGACTTATCATCCGACAACTCAATTACTTCTAAAGAATCATCAAAGGACCCACTGGAAGATAGTTTTTACTGCCATGCATATTTTTATTATCATTGGAGATAAGTTCAGTCACAGTTGCATGCACATTTGCTGGCGGCTCTAGTGTGTTATCTAGGTTTATCAATATTGTAACGAATTTGCTTGCAAATCCTCTTATTTGCAATCCTCTGCTAAGTTCGTATCGCTAAACTGTTGAATAAATAACTCCAATATTGAATAATGAAAAAATGGCCTTTATTAAAGTACTTCACAATAACACTTATACTTTGCTACTCGCTGGCTTAATAACCAAACTGCCACCGTGGTGTGATGGTAGCGTGCTCCGCCTATCACACCGTATGCCCTGGGTTCAACTCCCGGGCAAATCAACATCAAAATTTTAGAAATAAGATTTTTCAATTAGAAGAAAATTTTTCTAAACGGGGTCGCCCCTCGGCAGTGTCTGGCAAGCGCTCCGATTGTATTTCTGCCATGAAAAGCTCTCAGTGAAAACTCATCTGCCTTGCAGATGCCGTTCGGAGTCGGCATAAAACATGTAGGTCCCGTCCGGCCAATTTGTAGGGAAAAATCAAGAGGAGCACGACGCAAATTGGAAGAGAAGCTCGGCCTTAGATCTCTTCGGAGGTTATCGCGCCTTACATTTATTTTTTTATTTATTTGATTGATAACTCAAATTAAACTCTACTATTGGACGCCAGATCGCCTGCTTAATCAATAACTGATTGATTGCTCAACTCAAACTGAATTATTTCTTACTCGCCTGCCCCGCTTTTATAGTTTACGCTGCATACTTCTAGGCTCTTCGATTTCCAGAACTTACTAGTTATTTCGGCTACAAAATCGCCAGCCACAAATACGTGCAAAAATTATTGCCCTCTCTTGTGACAACTGAGATAAGATATATGCATGTGTTTGTGCATTGCCGCTCCGCTGCTCGTATACGTACATATGTGTAGACGCAATTATTTATTCGTTTATGTAGATACATAATGATTGAATTATTGATGTGAATGTTTGTAGTTTACAGTCTCTCGCGGATACATAGGCGCATAAGTAAATGCATCTGTGTGTGTCATCTCTTTCGGCTGCCTTATATATGTGTATACATGATTTGATTATTGACGTAAATACTGCTTGGCATGGCCTTAGCATCGCCTTAGTGATGGTACAGCTCAGCGATGCCAATATCCGTGACACTGCCCTCCACCTAAGTCTGATCGTCCCGATCAGACAAATTTCTCGATCTAAACGCTGCTAATCTCTCCAAATGAACCACTTTCATTTTGGTTCGTGGTTTGGTAGTGGTTTGTATGCGGTACACTACATCGTTGATCCGTTTTACAACTTTGTATGGGCCTTCCCAGTTACACTGCAATTTCGGGGACAAACCTTTTTTTCGTTGTGGGTTGTATAGCAGCACCAAATCTCCTTCCTGAAACCCTTCCGAATTAATTGCTTTATCGTACCTCGCTTTCATCTTGTCACTCATAATCTTTGCTCGTTGCCTTACCAGATCGTGTATCTCTCTCAGCTCTTCTTCTAAGACATCAGTGGATTTCTTGACATTCCTCTCCGCATCGGCATCTATCCCATACTTCAAATCAGCTGGCAGTCGAAGGTCATTGCCAAAAATTACCTTTGCGGGAGTTTGGACCGTTGTGTCATGTACTGCCGATCGGTAGGCCATCAAGAATAATGATATGTGTGTATCCCAGTCCTTATGGTACTTGTCGACTACTTTCCTTAAATGCTCCTCCAATGTTCTATTGAAACGTTCCACCATACCATCGGACTGAGGATGCAATGCAGTTGTCCGTGTTTTTCGAATGCCCAACTTCTTGCACAGTTCTTGGAACACAGCTGATTCAAAATTCCTGCCTTGGTCAGAATGTAACTCCATTGGTACACCATACCTTGCAACCCATTCGTTTTTAACCACTTCTGCTACTGTTTCTGCTTCTTGGTTTGGGATTGGGTATACCTCTGGCCATTTACTGAAATAATCCATAACCACCAGTACGTATTTGTTTCCGCGGTTGCTAGTAGGAAATGGACCTGCGACATCCATGGCGATCCTTTCAAATGGTGCACCTGAAATATACTGCTTCATCTGGCCACGACTTCGGGTTTTGGGCCCTTTCGCTCTGTTGCATACCTCGCAATTGGCAATCCACTCGGTGACCGACTGACGGCAACCAACCCAATAGAATCTCTGCTTAATTTTCTCGAGTGTCTTCGTGATTCCAAGATGGCCTCCACTTGGACCATTGTGCAACTCGCTGAGCACGTCAGGAATCCTCTTTCTGGGAACAACTATCAGTTTCTTCTTGCATTGACCATCCTCACTCTCCCATAATCGATGCAAGCAACCGGATATCAATTCCAAACTGTTCCACTGTGCCCAATATGACTTCGCAATGGGACTCTCTGCTGACATATCCTCTCTGCTTGGTCTTTCGTTTCGTTCGAGCCCTTGCATAACATGTGACAGATCTGTATCTTCTAGCTGACATTTTCTTAGTTGTTCCTTGTCCCATTCATCCGTACACGTTATAGTCATTAGCCGGACATCTATAATGTCTTCTTTAGCCTCGGCCTTTGAACAGTGCTTGCATTCCAAACTACATGGTCTTCGTGACATTGCATCAGCATTTCCATGGGTACTACCTTTTCGATGCTCAATGGAAAAGTCATAGCTTTGTAGTCGCTCGATCCACCGTGCCAATTGTCCTTCCGGATTACGGAACTGCAGAAGCCATTTCAACGCTGCGTGATCTATCCTGACACGGAATCGCTGGCCGTAGAGGTATTTGTGAAAATGTTTAATGCACTCTACCAATGCCAACAGCTCTCTCCGCGTAACACAGTAGTTCCTCTCTGGTTTTCCAATCGAACGGCTGTAATATGCAACTACCTTCTCCTGTCCATCGACCAGTTGTGATAAAACGCCTCCTATAGCATATCCACTTGCATCTGTATCTAGAATAAATGTTGCTCCTGGAATCGGATATGCTAACATTGGGGCAGTGCACAAACGCTCCTTCAATGTTTGGAAAGCCACTTCTTGCTCCTTCTTCCATTCAAAAGCTGTGTTTTTTCTTGTAAGCTCATGGAGGCTATGGGCTACGCTGGACAAATTTGGTACAAATCGGCGGTAATATGTGCACAGCCCAAGAAAACTTCTCAATTCATGTAGGTTCTGTGGTCTTGGCCAATCCTGTACAGCCTCTATTTTTTCTTCAAACTGTAAAATTTTTGTATCTTGCGCCTCCAACTTCGAGGAAATACGTCCTTCTTGCTCTTCCAGTTAAGCAGAGATCTGCGATGATATCTGTGCTGAAATTTGAGCCGACATTTCGGATATCCGTGCCTCTTGTGCTTCAATCTTCGCTGTTATACGGTTCTCCTGCGATTCCAGCTGAGATGACATTTGCGACGACATTTCGGATATACGCGTTTCTTGTGCTTCCATCTTCGATGTAATCTGTGTCGACATTTCTGACATACGCGTTTCTTGTGATTCCATCTGGGATACCATATACGTCTTCTGTTCTTCTAGTTGAGATGACATATACGTTTTCTGTTCTTCTAGTTGAGATGCCAGTTGAGATGTTATATCTGTCCTTTGCGATTCCAGTTGAGAAGCCACTGTCGATGTTTGAGCAGATATTGCAGCCAAAATCATGTTCAAGTCTATGTTCGCCATTGTCTGCGGTGTTTCTTCGATTTTTGTTATTTCCTCGCCATCAAGATGAAAGTCATACTCTTCCACATCAATTCCTTCTCCTTCCATTGCCTCTAGTAGCCGTGCCTGAAGTTCAAGTTTAACGCCGCTTGTATTCAATCCACGGCTCTCCAACTCCTTCTTTAGTTGCTGGATCTTCAATTCACTGAACTTTGCCATGTCCTTGTTGTCCTCTGGAATTTATTTAACAATTCCTCTTCTGACACCAATTGTAACGAATTTGCTTGCAAATCCTCTTATTTGCAATCCTCTGCTAAGTTCGTATCGCTAAACTGTTGAATAAATAACTCCAATATTGAATAATGAAAAAATGGCCTTTATTAAAGTACTTCACAATAACACTTATACTTTGCTACTCGCTGGCTTAATAACCAAACTGATTGATAACTCAAATTAAACTCTACTATTGGCCGCCAGATCGCGTGCTTAATCAATAACTGATTGATTGCTCAACTCAAACTGAATTACTTCTTACTCGCCTGCCCCGCTTTTATAGTTTACGCTGCATACTTCTAGGCTCTTCGATTTCCAGAACTTACTAGTTATTTGGGCTACAAAATCGCCAGCCACAAATACGTGCAAAAATTATTGCCCTCTCTTGTGAAAACTGAGATAAGATATATGCATGTATTTGTGCATTGCCGCTCCGCTGCTCGTAGACGTACATATGTGTAGACGCAATTATTTATTCGTTTATGTAGATACATAATGATTGAATTATTGATGTGAATGTTTGTAGTTTACAGTCTCTCGCGGATACATAGGCGCATAAGTAAATGCATCTGTGTGTGTCATCTCTTTCGGCTGCCTTATATATGTGTATACATGATTTGATTATTGACGTAAATACTGCTTGGCATGGCCTTAGCATCGCCTTAGTGATGGTACAGCTCAGCGATGCCAATATCCGTGACAATATTATACTTTTTTCCAGTTCATGCGATTCTTCGGAGGACTCGCTTTGGGTATAATGTGAAACTTTCCTGGGTGCACTTGCGCCTGTGGTGTCATGTGCTGTTTCATAACAGCTTGTTGTCGCTGAAGTTTCACTGCCTTTTTGAGCGCTTTGAAAGCTTATGTGTGATGATACATCATCACCACCCAAAGAACTATTAGACTGATCTTCGCAATTTTCCTCTAGTATAGTAGATGGTCTGAGAAGTCTCACCATTTTCAAAGGTAAAGTTTGTAAAGTGGTATCGCCCACTATTGTGGAGTCCCACATTTTAGATGGCGCTTCAATATCTTCTAGGAGTGTTACATCAATACTTTTTAAAGGAGTTTCATTATCCAATTGATGCTGCTCCTGTACGCATAAGTCATGCAATAGACGTTGCAATGATTGTGCTTCTTCATCTATTTCTTGTAGTTCTAATATTATATTATTAAATTTAAACCACACAATCTTATCAACTTTCAATATGTTGTATATTCACTTACCTTGTTTACAAGGGGTTTTAAAATAGTTTCCATCGGCGCTGCGCTTTTTAGCATCTTCTATAACCATATCCTTGTTCTCGCTATGTATGTACTTAAATAGTGTGCTGTCAGGATCAGATGCTGTTTTATCACACATTTTTTCCAAAGCCATAAAACTTTCATCAGACGTACGTTGCTGTTGGCATTCGAATATAGTTTCGTCACAAGATGCCTTCGTTTAAAAATTATAAGGAATCCTCTTTATAGTGTTTGCATTGTTGGATTTATTTTCATCATACTCCATTTCAAATATTTTGTTCATTGCATTTCCGCTAACAGCAACGGTACTTTCGTGTTGATCCATATTCACTACACGAGGAGCTGCGCGTGCTTCTAGCAAAGTTTGTAGATCCTCCTCTAAATCCAAGCCAAAGCGTTGGCAAGATACCGGCTCTTTAGCAGGCGTTGTAGCCTTTCTAAATGTGTTCGTAAATCGAGAAAAAATGTTGAAAATATTGTTTGTATTAATTTTTAATAATAGGTATATATTACCGCATATATACCGCATTTAACTTCCGCATTGCCTTTATCTGAGATCTTGCTTTTAACAATACCCATAGGCTGTAGCGTATAGGTATCACAACCAGTGCATTGAAATATCATTGATTGTTTGCTGTGTTCATAATATAAAGATATGGTATGTAATTGGATTGTGGTAAAAGGCCAAAATGCTGTATACCAACCTCATGCTATATTTACACTTCGCTTGACTACTATGCACACGCACAAATACGCGTATATAAACATCGGCAGAAATGCTCAAAAGAGGCTCAATATATTTTCCATAACGATTAGCGTGCGTTTCAATGCAATGCAATAGTATACGCAATCCCATCTCATGGCAGCATTTCATACGCAAAGGCACTGAACTACATTTGGCATAGCAAGCTTCAGGCGTATTGCCAGCCAGCACAGCCATATCAGTCGCAGTTACAAGTAATAAACCCCCACTCGTCAGTGATTGTATAGCGCCATCCAGAAAGCGATTCGGACAACCATAAGGATCTAGGTCTATAACATCCAAACGCTTCTCATATGAAGTTGAAAGGTACATGAGAGTCCTATTGCGAATTTTATTATTATTACAGTTAAATCACTAGCTATTGATTCGTATATGAAACCTACATTGCATACCCTTCGCTTGGCACAATTAAATGTTCCACTCCATTGTGTCGCATATTTACGCTAATGGAATCTACTGCCACCTTAGATAGATTATTTGCAACAATTTCACGCACGCCTGCTACTTCTTTTGCATAACGTATGCTACGTAAACCTGTTGCAGCAAGCGCTTCCAATATTCGCAGTCCATCGTCGTATTTTACACCAGCCGTGTATGGTTTCTTGTCATTAGCATTGCTTTCGTTTGTAATTTGTGCATTTTTATGCGCCGCCGCTTCCCGCTCTCTTATCAACCGCTTTGATACATTAAGTACTGAAATACTTAAATCACGATTAAATTCTTGTACTGGATTGTAGAATACGGCCCCGCCGGCAATAATTTCTGTAGTGCTTTCTTTGATCACACGTTCGGGTGCTTTGTCGTTCCCCTGCAAAAATCGTTGGATAATGTGGTCCACTGGAGTACTTACCATTATACCCAACTGTAATGCAGCAATGGACCAACTCATGTTTCTACACGAACATATTGTAGGCCGAGCATTGTTCGTTTTTAACGATTGTAATCACTACACGATGTTTATTGGGCTGTGGGTGCTCCATGGATTACTCTGATGTAATGCGGAGCTGGAGTATATGGTCCAGTCCTAGGACATCGCAATGTTAATTGGACCATATTTTTTGTATGAATTGTGGTTAATTTTGGAGCACTCGGTTGGTCCATAGCGAGTACTCCATACATGCATGCATGGAGTACTCGCGATTTTTGCAGAGTCGTAGCGATCTGTTAATTCATAAAATTTGGGACGATTTTGTTAATAACGCGAAACATATACCCTGCAAAAATCGCGAGTACTCCATGCATGCATGTACGAACAACACTCACCACGACCTACACTGTTTGGGTTCACTTTGCTGCTGCAAACACACCTCCGTCACAATAATTAATGGAGACCATGGATGGGTATTTTATTGCACACATAGCCGTTTTTTACACCGAATTTTCTAATCATTTTTTTTCAATTTTGGATAATAAATCTTAATGGTATGTATTTTGTAAGTAGATCCATATAAGCACTGTAACAAGAATTTTTTTCTTGTATGTATGTGGAAATGAAAATTTACTATTCTGCATTAGAATTGCTCACGATTATTTATACTATGCAATTACATATTTCACTTTCTTTCTTTATAAACATGCACACATTGATATGAGTTTTTTTGCTAAAACACACTTTAGTAGACCAAAAAATATTAAAGAATGCGTATATTAATTTCTGCAAAATTTAGTAAATACAGGTTGAAAAAATTAACCAAAAAATCGATTTGTCTTGCTGTCTCTGCTCAATTAGAAATGGCGGATTTTTTTGCACGCAAAAATTACGTATTTTGCTATCCCTATGAAAATAATAGGTGCGAGAGAGCACGATACATTGTGGGAAAGCAAAATTTGTCAGCATGCTATTTCATTTGCACAATTTTTCATTCCAAATCGTCACCCCTGTCAAAAATTCGTGTGGCTGCGTGCGTTTTTGGTCACACGATTTTTGCAGGGTACACATAGTGTACAAGTAGAAGTGTGTTGACTTCTATCTGACAGGCACTCGCTTAAGTGAGCATAACGGGAAAATCTGGGTTGCAATTATTGTTTCAGTTGAAAACGGTAAATTAGGGTTCTGTGCAGAGACGTAAAAGATTGAAACAGGGTTTATGTAGTCACAAAAGTGTTGCTCCTGTTCCACAGCATTTTAATTTTATATCATGGCGAAAAGTGTTCAGTTCAGAGTTATTGATTTTAATTAAAAGTTTAATTTATGACGGAGGGTTACCCCTTTAAGTGTAAAAAGTAGAGAAAACGTAGTTTTTCAAATTATTGTGAAAAACCTTTTAATTTGAATTTCTGTACCTAAGTTCACTATATTTGTGTAACACAAGAATCTGGAGGTCAATTCCATAACTATGAAAAACTGAAAAATGTACACTTATTGAAAATCATTTGCACACACAATTTACACTTTGAATTTAATTGTGTTTTTATGCACAAAATTTTGAAACTAAAAACAAAATTTTCATTTTTCAGACAAAATAAAGAAAAAACTGCCTAATGTCAAAAAACCCTATCGAAATGCAACTGGCTGGTTTGTTTTTAATGAACTACGTTGTATTTTTCTTGTATTTCGTTAGTTTTTTTAAATATAGTTCACACACTTTCACCAGTATTGAAACCTTATTGGCTTCCTCGACAAAAAATATAAGAGAAAATACATAGAAAATAAAGTAGCGTCATATAGGAGTTTGATTTGTTTGCACTTACAGAACCACTATATTTGCAGGAGACTCACAGCTACAAAAATTAAGGCGGATTTACACAGACGCTTTTGTTGTGTTGCAATCATTAATTCATCTGTCGGGCGAAGTAACGAAAAGTATACATAAATGCTTTGATTACGTGCCTACGCTTTGACAACACCATACGAAAAACAATGAAACACCGTACGTTATCTTTGCTTTGAAGCGACCAAAGCGTTTTATAAAATTTTGCCCTTTGCATTTGTGTAAACAGCCTTAGAAGTGAAATTTTTCCATTTTACACGTGTGGCGCTTTATATTTTGACTATAATTTACATAAATTTTGCTTTCCGTATGTTTCCGCATTGTTGCAGGCTACCAATCTTCTAGTATTCTTATTTCCGCGGAAATATATGCAACTATTACATCTGTAAATACTAAAAAGTTTTATAAACTATTAAATGCTACTCAGCTTGAAGTACTCTTACGTACGAAAAATGCAACTCTAGACCTGAGATTTGCGTCAGGTGAGCGAGGATGTTTGTAGTTTTGACGTTTATCGCTTAGCTGACACTTGTATAGGTACACTATGTTATTACATGAACTATAATTTACGCCCATCGAGTAGACCCAACGTTTCAATTTTTTATTTATTTATTTTTTTCAAGTTTGAACATTTTATGTATTTTTATTTCTATTTTTAAATAAAAGTTTGATATTTTTCCTTTAAATGATACATATCTTGTTATGCTGCCCGAAAATGTCTTTGATACATTTTTTTTTAACATAGAGGTACAGATAAATGTATCAATTTTTTTATGCGCGGTTTAACTAGTTTTTGTTTATTTTCAAAGGAAAGCTTTCTCATTATTTCATTGTATAAAATAGTAATAAATTGTAATAAAAATAAAGTTGTGTACAAATAAATAAAAATAACTCGCATGTTCACTAAGTATTAAGCAAAATATAATACCACAATGAAAAAAGTGTAAGAACATAAAAAGCAGGCATAACTAATTTTTTACTTCCGTAAAATGAGTCTTGACCTTTACCGAAAGAAATTCAAGGGTTTAAAACTCATGCGTATTAAGACCTTACATTGTTTAGGCATTAATAGTTTATAATTTTCTGCATTTTTATAGAATTTGTCTCTAATAACGAGCCTTTAACGTTTCTTGCGCATTCATGCTTAGTCCTGAGCATTTGTTTTTTGTGTGGGCTTTCCAGTGATTAACGAGCCTTGGAAAATAAACCGCGAATTATTGTTTAGGCCGGAATTGCCTGCATTACGCGTGCCTTTAGGAATAGATTGTTCAATAATGGTCGTGCGTGAGTAGTTTGCAACTACCTGTATTGTTTTTTATATATATATGATAAAAACCCTTTAAATACTCCTTTATCTTGGAGAAAACCCACAGTAGATTTGAAGAAATCTTAGTGTACAGACAAATACATTTTTATACTAATCAGCGTGTGCAAAATAGTTCTTTATGATTATATTGTTTCTCATTTTACCGGCATTTTAATTTACGCGATTTATAATGAATAAGTCGCATCATGAGTGGATTGAAGGATTTCGTTTCAGTGAAAACATCAAATGGATCATTTGAACATGTTCAAAAGAGATTAATCCTCTGTAATCTTAAAGAACTGTATGAACATTTCAAAAATACGCACCCCGAAGTACAGATTGGTTTATCAAAATTTTCCCGACTAAGGCCACGCCACTGTGTTTTGGCTGGTGCCAGCCAAGGTGTGTGTTTGCGTCCATCACGAAAACGTAAACCTTAAGCTGAAATCTGTCAACTTCAAAGACGTGACTCTTGGAACTGACTTTTCTTTTGAAAGTTATGAAGATGTTTTTAAAATAATTAACTGCAGAAGTAATAGTGCGAAATGCAATCTCAATGAGTGTCAAAACTGTCCCGCAGTTGAGATTTTTAAAATGTCTTTAAAATCAGTTCTTGAAGATAAAGATATAGAAAAAGTAGAGTATGTGAGCTGGCAACAAACCGACAGATGTACATTGCGCACTATAGACTTTGTGGAAGAACTATACGATCGCATTTACCAGATAGAAGGGAAAACCTAAAAGAAGGCGAATTTCTCGTAACTTGTGACTTCGCTGAAAATTACTCTTTCATTGCTCAAAATGCTGCACAATCTTTTCACTGGAATAATGACCAGATGACGATATTCACTGTCGTTTTTTATTATAAGGAACGAAATACTGTTTCACATAAAAGTATGGCAATTTTATCAGATAGTCAGAAACATGACACAGTAGCTGTATATGCTTTCCAACAACTACTGATGAAGTATTTAACTAACAACTTCAAAGTTACCAGAATTACCTATATACTTTACTGACGGGGCAGCACAACATTTTAAAAACAAGTATAACTTTCAAAATCTTGTACATCACGAGGAAGATTTCGGTATACCAGCAGAATGGCATTTCCATGCTGGTGCACATGGCAGAGGCGCATGTGATGGAGTTGGTGGAAACTTGAAAAGACTTGCAAGGCGTGCCAGTTTACAAGCTTCACCGGATAGTCAAATTCTTAATTGCGATTCTTTTTATCAGTAAGACAAATGAAACTTACTTCAAACAGAAATTTTGTTCAGTTCTAAGGAGAGTCATGCAAAAACAGGCAACGAATTAAAAGATCGTTTTCATTCAGCTGAACCAATACCTGGAACACAAAAATTTCATTCATTTATTCCTGCTTCTACAACACAGCTTGAAGTAAAAAGATTTTCCCTTCATACTAGCAGCCAAGAATTTCCCAAAAACAAAAAAAAAAAACATTAGTATGTACAACTCTACTATATTGACTTTGAACTGAATAGATTTTAATGCCAGTATGTATAATTTTAGATTAAATTTATTCAATAAACTAGCAATAGTCTAGGTATCATTTTAAAGGAAAAATGTCAAGCTTTTATTTAAAAATAGAAATAAAAATACATAAAATGTTCAAACCTGAAAAAAAAGAATAAAAAAAAAAATTATAAAATTTATGGGTGAATTTTAGCTGGAACTCTATATGCTTAAAATAAAAATGTATTAAAGAAATTTTCGCGTGCCAAAATAAAACAGGTATCATTTTAAAGGAAAAATATCAAGCTTTTATTTAAAAATAAAAATATGAAAAATTCTTCTCTTTAAAAAAAATTTTTTTAATAAAATTTTACTAAAATTTTTCTAAAGAATTTTTTTATATTTATATTCGAAAAGAATGGAAAAATACTTTAGAAATCGTTTTATTCATTTCTTCTTAGAAAGCCAATTACACGACTTATGATTTATAGAAAAAAGGTTCCACAAAAAAAAATTGAGAATTCAGACGCTTATATCTCCGTAACCATCCAAAATTTAGGAGCGAACTTAAGTGAAATTAACACTACTATATAGCATCGCAATATCACCAAATTTCATTCAAATCGAAGCGATGAAGCTTTTTAAGTGGAACGGTTGATATACTTTAACCCCATATGTAAATAGGTATGTTTGAACAAAATCGACCGACGCATCTCTTCAAACACCGGCGACCAACTAACACATTTTAGCCTTTCTTTTAATATATATAGATTTTTATTTTTCATACTTCACTATAATATTAAAACGAAATGCTTTTGAAATTCGGCTTAAAATTTGCACATGGAACAACTAAAGACTCTCCTGAATTAAAAAAAATGTCTTAGTACCTCAAATCGCGGGCACCCTCAGAAACGCCGGGCCCCCCTCTCGCTGGCCCTGGTGATGTGCTCTATATATATTGTTACGAATATTAGCAACACTAAGTGGTACTGTCATCTCTAAGCCGATGCTAAGAGTGACTTGTATGCACATCCATATATTATGTATCTACATAAACGAATCAATCATTATGTCTACACATATATACGAAGACGCAGCGGAGAAGAGATGCACAAACACATGCAGACATCTTATCTGAGATGCTCCCAAAAGTATGCAATTGTAAATGTGGAAGTGTCGCTCACAAATACACGCGCATATGAGAAGCTATACACGTGCATCTGTAGTTATAATTATATGGCAGTAACTAAGTAAATTCTGGAAGCGCCTAGAAGATGCAACGAGGAAATCACAGAGTATAAAAGCACCAACGGTAGAGGCGCGAGTCAGTTTTGATTCAGCACGCTATTTGTCGAGCAATAGTAGAGTTATTTATTGTGAAGTACTTTAATAAAGACCATTTTGCATTACTGAATAGTGGTGTTATTTATTCAACAGTTTAGTGATTCGAACTTAGCAGAAGGTTGCAAATAAGAGGATTTGCAGTAAATTCGTTACAATATATATATATATATATTTATAAGTTAACACGCTGCGGCACCCAACACATTCCATTCCCACACTCTACCTGTACGCGTGCCGCTGTATCAGCATAATTGCAGTCATACCATTTTGCAACCCAACACCCTAATTCAAGGCCAATGATATTTCACCATATACACCTGTGGGAAACCAAGTTCATGATTAGTACCATGTACTAATGTTTACGCAATAAGAACCATAGCAACAGGGCCAGACAGTAGCGTCAGCAAATTATGTTTCACACGATTGTGAAATACTTGCACATCAACAAGAATCATACCAACAGGGCCAGACAGTAGCGTCAGCAAATTATGTTTCACACGATCAACAAGAATCATACCAACAGGGCCAGACAGTAGCGTCAGCAAATAATGTTTCACACGATTGTGAAATACTTGCACATGCCCTCAGTGCATGTCAAGCGTGAGAAGCTAGGGCGAATTAGGATAAGTTCCTAGAATATTCTTAAAAAATTTATTGTATGAATGACCGACTGTTTGAAATTTCATAGACTAGCTTAGCAAAATAGACACTAAGATGATACAATTTTTACTAACATTACTATAATTCATAGCATCTGCCTCTGCGCAACCGCGCACTCTTATGCGATATTTAAAATAGACTCACCATTGGCTTCTATACGAGATGGGTACGGTTGGATCATCGATGGACACTTTAAGCTCATTCACATAATAGATCTGGAGCGCTATGACTTGGCAACGGCTCAACTGGAGCGTTTATTAATCAACCTCAATGAAACAACAACAACAACGGAGGTACTACTGTTCCAACTAAATAGAATTCACATGCACTTAAACGAGCGAAGAGGGCACAACCTTGCGAGATCGAAACGATCCATTAATTGGATAGGGTCTGCCTGGAAATGGGTAGCTGGATCACCAGATGCCGCCGACTGGGATAAGGTCCTCAGCAACGAGAACTCCCTTAATCAAAATAATAACAGACAATACAAGGTAAATAACGCAATCTTCAAGAAAACTAACGAATTATTGCAGAAGCTAAACACCATTGTGACGATAACAAATGACGTCGTTGAGCAGAGAACCAGGGAAAGGCTCGAACAAGATGTCCAAAGTAAAATAACCATCCTCAAGGGCGGAGAAACAAGTTGCGCTTACCTAATAAGCAACACATCCACCATCGAAATAATAAAAGATGATACAATTTTCCTGGACAATTTCGTTGGCACCATAAGTTCAGGTAAAACCACTGCTAATCTTAACGGATCCTATATTCTACAGGTAGACAATGAGACGGTAGTGATCAACAACCAGACATATTCAAGCATTACAACCTCAGGAGTTCAGGTGCTCCCACCAATCCTAACTAGTGTCACGAACCACACCATGGCTTTCAACCTCGTCATGGTACATGGAATGGCAATAGACAACTTGAAAATATTGAAACTCCTTAAGTCTGAGACGAATTGGTTCATGCTATCCGAGGGATCGGGACTACTACTACTTATGGTACTAATTTGGTTTATCTGTAGGAAACTCACAGCAAGGATCCACTTAACCGAAATAAAAATCGAGAACCGACTTAGTCCAAGGATCGAGAAACCCCCCTTCGCCATCTAATCTGCGGGACGCAGATATTTAAAGGGGGAGGAGTTAACACGCTGCGGCACCCAACACATTCCATTCCCACACTCTACCTGTACGCGTGCCGCTGTATCAGCATAATTGCAGTCATACCATTTGGCAACCCAACACCCTAATTCAAGGTCAATGATATTTCACCATATACACCTGTGGGAAACGAAGTTCATGATTAGTACCACGTACTAATGTTTACGCAATAAGAACCATAGCAACAGGGCCAGACAGTAGCGTCAGCAAATTATGTTTCACACGATTGTGAAATACTTGCACATCAACAAGAATCATACCAACAGGGCCAGACAGTAGCGTCAGCAAATTATGTTTCACACGATAAACAAGAATCATACCAACAGGGCCAGACAGTAGCGTCAGCAAATAATGTTTCATACGATTGTGAAATACTTGCACATGCCCTCAGTGCATGTAAAGCGTGAGAAGCTAGGGCCTAAGCCAGCGTACCAAATACTGCGCACCCCAAGGCAGCAGAGCAACAATTCTATATAAGGAAGCAGCGCGCATCAAAGTGGCAGTTGCATCGTGGACTACTAACCCGCTTGTTCTATTTTCAATAAATTACTGTAAATCTAACTTTTCTGTGTTTCATTGCAGGGCAAGTTGGCCCTTTAATTTTTTTATTGTTCAAGGACCTTCAGTCCTTTACTTATATATATATATATATATATATATATATATATTATATGTATATGTAAAGTTAAATAAGCACGTGCACAAACATATCCATACCAACTGAAAAGAGGTGCATCACTGCGTATACGTAACATTTTATTATTACGTATAAACAAATAAAAAAATTTGCAATAAAATAATATTGCGACTATAAACTGAGATATAACCTATCCTATCCCTCAAGTTAGATCAAACTACACATGGGGTGCAAAACATTCAAAATCGGTTCAGTAGTTTAAGAGTCCATCGCGGCCTAAAAGTTTGTGACACGTGTTTTTTATATATTAAGATAGAAGATGTAGACAAACTGAAATTAACAAAAAATTTTAACGGCGGCAGATTACTAAACGTCCAAACGGAATAACAGCCAAACTCAAGTCTGTAGTTAAACTTTAGCTGTTAAAATAACCTAAGTTTGTACGGCAGCCATAGTTCTCAAAAATCTCATTTTTAGGGAAGGTGCCACGCCTGCTTTTCCCCAATTCCACTTTTTACTGGAGGTGTTAGGACTTAACGTCATATAGCTCCTTACAAATTTTTATTATCCTACTATGACTACATCCAGAGATATAAGGTATGATATATTCCATTTGTATGGAAGGTGCAACGCCTCCTTCTCCCTCACCCAACATTTTCTTGGTGATGTTAGGGATTGACCTCTTATAACTCCTTACTGAATTTCAATGTTCTGGCATGAATACCTTCAGAGTTATGCAGTATCAAAGATTCCATTTGTATGGCAGGTGCCACGCCGATTTTATATATCGAAATTATTTTTAGCCTATGACCATCCCTGGAAGGTTTCAAGAGGGTTGTGCAAATTTGGTTGTGATCGGTCAATCCGTTTAGGACGCAACCCCATCTATACCTACATACATACATACATAATTTGAATTTTATATATATAGATATATATTACAAAATGAAAATATGTATTAATGAAAAGTTTATGATTTCACGTCTTCGCCGGTATGTTGATTTATTCGCCCTGACTTGTATGTATCTCGTTTTAGTAAGCCGTTAAGTGCACTTGCATTTTCTTTTTTGGTGATTGCTTTTGGTTTGTTCTTTCGTATGTGGGGTTGCCACATTGCTCCCCCAGACCTTCACGTCCTGAAGCGGACGGGGAGTCTTATTCTGCGTCCGGAACGGTTTGTTTGTGGCTCCGGCGTAGTCGTTTGTTGTGATCGTGACGTGATCAATGATGATGGCGTTGGACATTGTTGAGGCGAGGGTGCGGTTGGTTCAAACGACTGCGTTTGATCTACTGGTTTTGCTGATACATATGAATCGCTACAGTCTTGTGGCGATGTGGTGGTTGTGAGTGTGATCGTTCAAATTCGATGAATGCCAACAACGCTGATAAACAAAATTACAATGGGTCGATACTTCATTGCCGCGACCAATCGGCATCAAAACGAAGTTCATCATCGTCGCTTAATTTCACCCACATATCGGCGAACGACGTAGCAACTAAACGTTGATGAGCTCTTGGAACTTTCTGAACTTCATGCCACGAGATGGTGACTGATGTTATATTCGGCCCAAAATGTAAAAAATGCATTTTACAGACAAAAAGAACTTCAACAACAACAATATCGAACTGAAATAACATACCTTGGTTGCGTAAGGTTACTGCTGGTACGTCGAACAAACTACCGAGGGAACGCAAAAGTGTTAGCATGGTTGACATAAAGATAGGATGGTTCCATGTGGAAGGAACGACCGAATGAATAATGCAAGCAGAGTTGATTAGGAGAACAGCCGAGGATTTGACCAGAAATCGCGTTATTGGTCTAAGCACTGGAACTACAATCTTAACGCTACCAAGCGCAGTCTCTTGCAGCACTTCTTTAAAACTTTAGCCATGGCAAAATAATATAGTACTTCTATAAGATTAAGACGTATGTGCATTCAATAAACTTATTTTGAACTCTTTAATCGACATATTATTTAATCATAATTATTTGTAAATAATAAAAATAATAACCTAAGTATATTATGTTTTAGCAAATATATAAGTACTGTTGTCCTTACTTGATGTATCACTCACACCTCAATTAGAACGATCCCAACGCTAAATTGTACCATCATCACAAACGCATATTAAAATAGGGCCATCATTAGAGAACGACGTCTGTCTTATAGCGCTCGTGCACTTTGGATGTACCAATGTGCTACATTTAGTCAAATTCGGGTCTGAATTATCCAACTCCCATACATACATATGTTTTACCCTGTTGGTTGCCGAGCGCCAGAACTTTTTGCCAAAAATTGAATGCAAAACGTACAAACCAAATTTCGAATTCCTTATAATCAAAATGATGTATAATCGTTGTGGTAGAGTCTTGAGGCTTTACATCCGCTTGTTCCAGCTTACCAGGCTTCCAACAGACAATTGAGTTTTCGCAAGAGTTTGATAGCACAAAATCACCAAACCATTGTACACAATCGACATAATTACGATGTATGTCACGTGTTGAAAAATCAGGAAAATGCGTTTTAATCGTAGGAAAGGGTGCATCATTTTTACTTGTATTAAATACACAACTATTCTCGAAAGCATCCTTAAAAGCTGGTTTATCTAAACGCCACAATTTCAATGAATGATCCATGCCACTGGACATAATACGGTCGCCACGTAAATCAAAATCAATAGAAAGCACTTCATCACGATGACCTTCAACACCACTAAATATGGCTACACATTAGAGCTGTAAAATGATTCAATCAATGCAGTTATAAATCATGATTGATTCATTTTACAAACATGATTGTTTGATTTCATATATATAAACCAAGTTTGAATGCGATTTCATTTTTTCCATTCAAAAATTCCGTTAGTGATTACATGACTGTAAAAAAAGCATTCAGATTGATTGTGAATGCATCGAGAGCACTCCCACTCATGATGATTGCAAAATTTGTTGACTGCAATCACTTTTTCATTCAGTTCCATTGAAATATCCGCTTTCAGGGTTGATACTTTCGTATTTTGATGGCTAACATACCTGTGATTGGTTTGAAGATGTCAAAATAGGTATAAGTAACCGGGCTGCCATATTTCATTTAAAACATTATGTTTGATTCTAAAAAGTTTTATTCGGGGACTTTTTCCCGAAATTATTGGAATTCAATTTTACATGCTTCAGTTCTGATTGAAATAAATAAAAAACACGAATAAATGAGTTAATACATTCATAAAACATAACTGGAATAAAATATTATTTCTAATAAAATAATTTCCAATTATAAATCCCAAATGTGGTTCTCGCATTCAATAGCGACGGTAACTCTGACTCAATGTTTTGACATTTTATATTGTATAACAGTATTTTGGTATTTTCTACAAAAATAAGCATAATTTTTTTAAAAGTTAAGTAGAAATCTATTGCCACATAAATACGGAATATAAACGACTTTGTTTCGTTTATTAACGTTAAGTATCGTAACGAAATGATATCGGTTCGTTGGTTAAGCATGCTTGGACAGTATACTTAACTTCAACCTTCATATTACTGCAACTGTTAATAAGGCTAGAGGTATTCTGGCATTTGAAAAGCCATGGTATAAAGGATTCAGCGACCCGTACGTTACTAAAGCTCTTTTTACAACATTAGTCAGGCCGATATTAGAATATGGTGCATTAATTTGGAAACCGAGTTACCAGGTTCATATTGATCGCCTAGAATCAGTCCAAAAACATTTCTTACTTTTCTCCTTAAGAGATTTCCTTACTAGTCGTAGGGAAATGTTTGGAATTGTATTTATGATTAAATAACTAAATGGTTCGGTCTCTAACTCATTCCTGTTCAGCGAAGTAAACAACTTTAATGTCCCTTCCCGGCCTTCAAGACTAAAATATTGTAGAACAAATTTTGAAATAAATGAGCCCCTCCGCTGTTTGTGTTAGAATTACAACTCCCACTCTAGCACATATGATGTTTCGAACTCGCTTTTTTATATTACAAAATCTGTTCTTTCCTCTCTTAATAGTAACTAAGTGTATTCATAACTGAATTAATTTTCTACTAATTCTATCCATTATATGTATATATATTAATTATTAATACGGCATTTATTTTACTTAGCTGATGAGGTTTCCTCTGTAGCTGAGCAGTTTTAGATTTCGACGGTTAACAAACCATTGCTTTTCAACGACTCGGCATGAACAGGATTAGCCTGGTTTCATTGGACGACTTGAGGGCAGTGCGCTGTCTCAACGTCCATAAAAAAAATATAAAAAAAAAACAAAAACTCTCCGTTCTGAACACTTTTTGGAAAATTTTTTTAAAATGCTCCATTTGCTTGATGGGGTCATTTAAAATGATAGTAATAAAATACTTGAATCCTTTAAGTCCTTTAATTGATGGTGCTAAAACGTAGATTAAGATCATGATTTTCTACTTTGGTTTATATCATGAAAACAACTTCTTAGTACTGAGAATACGTACGTATTTTCTGAAAAAAATATTGGGGAACCGGTTAAGCAGAATTAATGTGTACGGTGGGGGCCGTCAGTATGCAAAAAAATTGCTAAAGTAATACTGCGAGAGTGCTTAGACTTCAGTTGTTGAATTTAAGGGTGAAGTTTATGAAACAAACTTATAAAACCCTTTCCCCACTCTTGGTAGTGGACATGTTTGTATTCTTTTCTGGAATAAATTTTGCACGATTTTCGTTGCTCTCCCGAAAGTTTCCGTCCTCATTTAATAAAATATTGTCCGAAAAAGCATCATTTTGTACACATTTAGTGATCGTTACATTATTAAATAGTAACAATAAGAAAGAAAGGAAATCCCCATTAGATAGGCTTGCAGAAGCTTTGATAAACAGGCGCTCATTTATTACTGGTGCGCTTGGTGTATAAAATTATTTGAATACATTTTTTATTTTTATTTGACAATTGCCTAAACATGCATGCCAACGATGTAAAATCCAGCGAATTCACCTTTAATACAAATTCTAGCAATTTCGGGACTCCAAATTTCTTAAGAAACATGAAGTGCCGTCAGAAACCCGCTTTTTAAAGCTTACGTAATTCAATATTAATTTAGCATGCGTACATTCATATACATACGATTCGTATGACACGAATACATACAAACCTCTAGTAGTAATGCTTTTTTGAATGTAGGAATTCTTTTTGAAGTTTTTGAATGTTGCATAGTATTAAAAGCAGAACATACACATAAGTAGGATGTTATGAAATTTCTTTGATTTATCAGATCACAATAGATTAAATGGTTCTCAAGAAATTATGGTTTTATTATACAATGTATATATTCTTTTTCAAAATATGTGATTGTTCGTTTTTTTTTTTCCTGTTTTGGGAATTGAATCTTTCAATTCCAATAAATGGCAAGAGGGCCTTTAAATTGCCTCTTAAATCGCCAGGTGAACATACGTATAAGGGTAATATACTTGCAACATTTAGACGTGCATAAGCAGCTAACATATGTCGCAAAGTAAAAACCCGTAGCACAAATTTTCTCCTTGTAATTGCTAAATATATGGCTTGTTGCCATGTGCTTTTTCAAAATTTGCAATTCATCGTGAATTATATTTTTATGTATGTATCATAATTTCACTCCCATCCAGCAAGTGGTACCCCCATCATGCCCAAGCCAGTGGCTTCAGACATCCTCCCATTGTAATAGCAATGTTAATATAGTCAACATGTGTCATGTTAATTTGTTAAATAATTCAGCTTTTTGGGTAATTCCAAGTGGTGACTTGTTTTCTTTATGTAGATTATTAATATTTTAATCATAAAGTTGCACTTCCAATCGTAGAAATTTGTTTAATTGTAAAGTTGAAATCAGGTTAGACAAGGTATTGTAATGCTCTTGTTATAGTTGTTCTGCTATGCTTATTTGCTAATATTTACACTACAATGCGCTTGCTATAGTTATTATTTTATGCTTTTTTTGCCAGTAATTCCTTAAACTTATTTTTGTAAATTTATATTCGTCATATAAGGTATTATACTTTCATAAATTTATATTCATTCCAATAATTTCCATTTTACAGATTTATAACTCCGTTATATCATAAATTTCTGATAATTTTCGTATATTTTAATTTGTTGATATTTTTTTCAAATCTTCAAAATCACAATAGTTTCAATTTTTGTTTATTTTCAATTTAAGTTGGTATTTTTGTCCACTTTCTTTTGTTTAAATTTTCCAATCTCCAATATCACTTTATGGTTGTATGATTCAGTATTACATATATATATATATTTATGTAGAAGTCCCGTTTTTTGTTCCGTTGATCCACGGTGGCGTTATATATAATCCGGTAATTTGTATTTGTGTATTGAGTTAACTGTATATGTTCCGTTTGTCTTCGGAGACATTATGTATTATGTATCCTATTCCCACAAAGGTATGTATGAATATACATAAAACGATAGCTTTATGTATGTTTAATTTTACACATTTTGTAAATTTATTCTTTCTTTTAAACATTATAGTAATGTTAGAAATTCATTTTTTCAGAAATTTGCCCGATAGCACTTGTATGTTTTTTGTAACTGAGATGGTATAAAACGAAGGTTTTATACATGTAATATAACACTTCTCGTGAGTGGTTTATTTAATATTTGTTGAAAATGTAGCTTTTTATTTTTATTTAATATATTTGACGCGAAACACGTTTTACTTACGCATAAAGCTGTGAAATTCCTTGCGGTCTGAATTTGTGCTCAACCACATGTTATAAAGCCCAATTTTTCATATGGTTGAGCTGCAAGGAATTTCAGCGAACCGTTCACGACGAGATTGAAAACACCACTGATTGTTCGTTTGAATTGAAAATATTATGCAACGAAGTTTGAAGCCTATTTATTTATGAATTAATTTTAACCCTTATTGATGCATAAAAGGTTATCCCAAATAATATTGTGCACTTTCGTAGGTTAAGTTTTTGAAATCTAAAGAATATTTAATCCCGGTAATAATTACAATACACAAGATCCCGAAAATCCCGGGGTTCCGAAATTATAAAATATTGACATCCCTAATATAAGGTGAAGTTTTAGAATTTGTTGGCATATTCATTTACCCATTTGGCGGCACATGTTGCTATTATTCGGAAACTAGAAAAAATTATCTAAAACACTAGTTCTCGAGACCTCAGAAACCTGTACGGTGAGTACGTATTTTACTAATGACATGAAAAACCATTAAAAGTGCAACAAACTTTTTTATGAAAAAAAAGAGCACTTAAAACAAACAATGTAAATAAAGAATACCAAGATAAGTAAGATCCATGGTTCTTATCGAGCAGGTACAATTTAGAAATTTTGCAGGAAAGTAAATAGTTTACACCCAAAGCGTACTTAAATAGACTGCTCGATGTCACGCCGATTTTTACAGATTTTTATATAAATGTGCCATATCGTTAGCTTAATGTAAAAATGTGCTAAGTCACTTTTTTGAAAAATTTTATTTTAATGCAGTTTTAAAACTGAATTCAAAATACATCGATCACAAAAAAAAATATTTTCATTTTTACGTGCTGTGGGCAATGATGTGTAAATGTGCTAAGTCGTCAGCTGTTAAAAAGAATGTGCTTAGTCAATCTGTCAATAATATCAATCTGAATTACTAGTTTTTTGTTACATCCTGCAAACCAATTTGCAGATAGCCAACAGGGGAAATGTTCCTACATACATTGGTCCAACATCCAGCAATGTTCTGGATATTACATTGAGCTCCGAGCGTGATATATCAAGGTATGATTGGATGGTTCTCGATAGACCATCCTTCTCCGACCATGCGTATATAAGCTTCAGCATCCCACTAAAGAGGGTAGAGAAGGGAGGAACCTTTAGAAACCCTAGGGCAACGAATTGGACTAAATTCCAGAAACATGTAGAAACGAAACTGGGACAACCCAAAGAGGTTGCTAATGTAGAGGAACTGGAGGGTTCGAATGAATTCCTAACAAGGACGCTTATGACTGCGTATAACAAAGCTTGCCCTCTAAGAAGATTCAGAGGAAAAGCAAAGCCGCCATGGTGGAGCAATGAGCTGAGTCTTCTAAGAAGACAGGTAAAAGAAATGTTTAAACTCGCAAAGACCGCGGAAAGCGAAGCGTGTCGGGACGAGTACAGGGATCTACTGAGGATCTACAAGCGTGAAATTACCAGGGCGAAGAGAAACTCATGGAAAAGTTTCTGTACGGACATAGAGTGCTCCAGTGAAACAGCACGGTTGAAAAAAGTCCTAGCAATGGGAAACATAGTCCAGGGACTAATAAAGAAAGAGAACGGGGAATGGTCACGTGATAGTGAGGAATCCCTTGAGGTGCTTCTCGATACACATTTCCCATCGGGAGACGGTTTAGAAGAACCAGCAGACATCACTCACACTTCGATCACGGAGCTAGTGGTGCCGGGCTTGGCGACCGATACCAAGATCGAGTGGGCAGTGAAGACGTTTTCTAAGCTTAAATCGCCGGGCCCAGATGGTATATTCCCGGCCATGCTACAAGTCTCAAGTAGGGCGGTCGTGGAATGGCTCAAAATAATATTCGATGGGTGCATAAGACTGAATCATGTACCGCACTCTTGGAGAACTGCTCGTGTAGCTTTTCTACCAAAGGCGGGGAAGATCGGTCACGTGTATCCCAAAGATTATAGACCCATTAGCTTAACATCATTTCTGCTCAAAACCTTTGAGAGGCTGATAGATGTGTACATAAAGTCCAACGTGGATGAAAAGCTGCTCTCCACAACACAGCATGCGTACACCAAAGGCAAGTCGGTAGACACCGCATTGCATAGGGTGGTAATAAGCATAGAGAAATCCCTGGAATATAAGGGTATGCTCTAGGAGTCTTCTTGGACATTGCCGGGGCTTTCAATAATGTTGCAAAATGGGCGATTATGGATGGTCTTAATTACATTAAAGTACATCCTGCCTTAATCAGATGGATCGGCTGCATGTTAAATTGCAGAAAGATTACATCACAATGGGGATTGTACGAGGCCACGAAATCAGTGGACAGGGGCACGCCGCAGGGAGGGGTGCTATCACCTCTGCTGTGGACACTGGTCATCAACCAACTGCTCAGGCAATTCGATGAGGGACCCGTAAAACTTACGGCTTACGCAGATGACGTTGCAATTGTCATAAGTGGAAAATGCCTTCCAACGATTAGTTCTTTGATGGATCGGGCGCTTCGGGATATTCATACCTGGGCATCTAATGTCGGGCTGAAAGTCAATGCGGAGAAGACGGATATGGTCTTGTTTACAAAGAGGTACAAGGTCCCAAATTGGACCAGGCCTAAGTTAGGAGCGGTGACCTTACAGGAGAAACCTTGCACAAAATATCTAGGAATCATCCTAGACAGTAAGCTGTCATGGAAGCTCAACGTGGAGGAGAGGGTCAAGAAAGCCTCAACGGCACTCTATGCATGTAAAAGAATGCTGGGGTGTACGTGGTGCCTATCGCCCTCTCTTTCTCATTGGGTTTTTACAGCGATTGTAAGCCCTATTCTATACTATGGAGTTCTTGTTTGGTGGAAAGCCACACAAAAAACAACATACCTCAAAAAATTAGAGGGGGTATGCAGACTATCGATGCTTTGCATTACGGGAGCCCTGAAAACAACCCCGACGGCTGCACTGTATGCCATTCTGCACATTCCACCTGTAGACCTGGTAGCAAAGAACAAAGCGTTAACGACCGCAACCAGGCTCGATGCTTCGGGGCAGCTTGAGCGCCGACCATATGGCCATAGTAGTATAGCGTCCTCAGTCACAAGACGAACAGACTACATGATTCCCTACCTGCACTTTGAGGGAGATCTTAAGGCCACAATACAGGTGGACGGTTGGCGCAAAGGTGCGCAAATGGCGGACGAGGCGATACATGTGTACACCGATGGTTCCAAAATAGTGGAAGGAGTAGGGTCTGCGGATTACTGTAGCGTTTTCCAAGCGGAAATATTAGCCGTAACCAAAGCAGTAGAAACCCTGGAAGAGAATAGCTTAAGCTGCAACCGTGTTAACTTTTATATTGACAGTCAAGCAGCAATTAAGGCAATAATCTCGCATAGCACAGCATCTAAATGCGTGTTAGAGTGTAAGCAGTCTCTGGAGAGAATCGGGACAGGGAGAAGCATACATCTATATTGGGTCCCAGGGCATATGGGAATAGATGGGAATGAAAAAGCGGACGAATTAGCTAAAAAGGGCGCATCCCTTGAAGCTTGCTCCGTAGACGTCCCAATTAGATTGGGCGAGATTAAGCGAAGGCGAGAGGTGCACATGATCGACCAAGCAGAAAAGGCGTGGGTTCAAGCGCGGGGCTGTAAAGTGTCGAAGATTATGTGTAGGTCTTACAACCTTAGACTAACACAGTTGCTTCTATCATTAAAAAGAGAGGACTGTAGACTCATGACGGGTATTCTGACTGGACACTGCCTTCTGGCGTCACATGCCTTTAAATTAGGCTTGGTCAGTGATAGCAGGTGTAGGAAGTGCGGGTTGGAGGAGGAAACGATCGAGCACGTTCTGTGCTCGTGCCCTGCACTTGCCAGGCTAAGACTCCAGCTATTAGGAGTGATACAGCTGACAGATCTAGAAGCAGCAAGTGGCTTAAGTCCTAGGAAGCTTCTAGTATTTGCCAAGAGGACGGAGTTATTTTATAACATAGATCCTGGTTTTTGATAGGGTTTTTCAGTTTGGTCGTTAAAACAAACTTCTGGTAACACTACGGACTCAATCAGTCTATGTGAGGTCCTCATGGACCGGTCAGTTCAACCTACCAACCTACCTACTAGTCATTTCTTTGTGCGCGCATTTTATTTATTTATTTAATTCATTCAGTCTAAAAGTACATGCTTTGTTTTTGTTGTTGTTGTATTAACGATAAAGACACTCCCCGAAGGCTTCGGTAACAAAGCACTATTAACGTACTAGCCCGATCATCTGGGGAACGATTTATATGACCACATTAAACCTTCTAGGCCATCCCGCCCTCCCCACCCCCTAGTTCCATGGGGAACTTGGGGTCGCCAGTGCCTCGGCTGTCAATGAAACAAGGTTCGCCACGGTTAGGTGAGGTTGACAATTAGGTTGGAGAAGCCATATATTGCGCTGGCAACCCCTTGAGAGGGTTGCGAACACAACCCCTTGAAATTGGATTTACCCAATTGAGACATGCCTTTGGTGTATGATAAATGCTTTGCGCTGACTATAATCTACTTCAATTCTTACATGTCGATAACTACATGCTTTCTTACAGACTAGTTAAAAATAGAAAACAATTCAAGCTTAAACTTGTATAAGCTGTTATTAAAATTAATAACACTATTGAATCGATTTGCTAGATGTATAGTCCTAGTTATAGGTTCATTCATAGCATAATTCGTGTTATGAGTTATTTCGATAAATAATCTATTATGCCGAAGATCACGCAGTGGAATATATGGAATGAACAAATTAGATTAATCAGAGCAATTCGTGCTAAAGTTTATTACATTATAGGCAAGCATGAGTGAGATAAAAGTTCATCTGTCATGCAAAGCCTGTAGACCAAGCAATTTGTGCCCGCTGGCCAGTGAAGCATACGCAAAGCAATTTTTGTCAAAATTTTTTAAACTTTCTCAATTTTATAGGAGTTAGATTCATAGAAAGGATTCCATATTATTGAGCAATATTCAAGACCACTTCTGACCAAGGATATATAAAGTGCCTTCAACGCCATAGGGTCCTTAAAGTCACTGGTGTTACGTCTACTGAACCCAACCATTGCAACAAATTTTGAAACAATGAGGTCAATGTGACTAGAAAAAGAGAGTTTGGAGTCAAAAATTACACCCAAGTCTTTACTCTCTTTACAACGATTAAGAGATTTAGCATTTAGTTTGTAGATAAAGTATGTGGCAGTTGTCTTTATGGAATAAGACACAACACAGTATTTGTATGAATTTAAAAATAAATGATTGTCTGCGCACCATCCGGCAAAAGAGTCCTGATCAGAGCCGTTAGAAATAGTTTGACAAATAAATGGTATTTTTTTGTGAAATATATAGTTTTAGTGTTATATTTCAATCATTAAATGGAAGGAGTGATGGAGAAACATATTGAGTAAAAAGTGCTAAGTCAAGAGAAAAAATTAGTTTTGAGTGCGGAAATTGTGCTAAGTCATAAAATAGCTGCTGGGTTGGCATACATGATTTTTATTTATCTTTTTCAAAGCTTCCATACTCAAAAGCATTGCAATTAAGGTATCCTCATTCACAGTTTTGAAAAAAACAAGGTTATTTCAAAAGTTATTAATTTTTTTCGTCGCCTGTAAAATTCGTAAAAGTTGACAAACAAACTCACGAGTAGTTTATAGGAGATATTTATGCGTGCAAATACAATTTTTTTGTTTAAGTGTTTCTGAGTTTAACGATTGGTTATCATACCAATGAAACTACAATTTGAAGAAACCACGAAACAAGCACTGTTAACACAACAACAACAACCAAGAAACCAGCCAGCTTCTTTGTCATTAACAGTTTGTTTCCCTACTTTTTTCATAACTTTGCTTTTTTTTAAACTTTTATCAAATACATTTTTTGGTCTATACTTTTGTTTTTTAATTTTTATTTACTTTTTTATTATTAATTTTTTATAACTTTATTATTCCGTGAGTGGACTGTTTTTATTATTTTTTACAATTTCTTGTTATCTTAAATTATTTTTTAAATATTTAAAAAAAATTTTTAACTATCATTTTAATTATTTTTATTATTTTTTATGTATTATATTATTATATTTTTATAATATTTTTTAATTTTTTATTTTATAATATTTTTATATTATTTTTTTTTATATTCATTTTTAATAGTTTTCTACTATTTTATTATTATTATTGATTCTACTTTTATTGATTCTACTGTTTTATTTTTATTCTTATTATTTTCATATTATTTTTTATATTTTGTTTTATTTTTTTTTTATTTTTATACTCAGTTGAGCAGAGCTCACAGAGTATATTAACTTTGATTGGATAACGGTTGGTTGTACATGTATAAAGGAATCGAGATAGATATAGACTTCCATATATCAAAATCATCAGTATCGAAAAAAAAAATTGATTGAGCCATGTCCGTCCGTCCGTCCGTCTGTCCGTTAACACGATAACTTGAGTAAGTTTTGAGGTATCTTGATGAAATTTGGTATGTAGGTTCCTGGGCACTCATCTCAGATCGCTATTTAAAATGAACGATATCGGAATATAACCACGCCCACTTCCGATATCGAAAATTTCGAAAAACCGAAAAAATGCGATAATTCATTGCCAAAGGCGGATAAAGCGATGAAACTTGGCAGATGGGTTGACGTTATGACGCAGAATAGAAAATTAGTAAGATTTTGGACAATGGGCGTGGCACCACCCACTTTTACAAGAAGGTAATTTAAAAGTTCTGCAAGCTGTAATTTGGCAGTCGTGAAGATATCATGATGAAATTTGGCAGGAACGTTACTACTATTACTATATATGTGCTAAATAAAAAATGGCGTGGCTCCGCCCATTTTCATTTAGATTGTCTAAAATACTTTTAATGCCAAAAGTCGAACAAAAACTTACCAATCCTTCTTAAATTTGGTAGGGGCATAGATTCTATGACGGTAACTGTTTTCTGTGAAAATGGGCAAAATCGGTGGAAGCCACGCCCAGTTTTTATACACAGTCCACGGTCTGTCCTTCCGCTGGGCCGTTAACACGATAACTTGAGCAAAAACCGATATATCTTTACTAAACTTAGTCCACGTACTTATCTGAACTCACTTTATCTTGGTATAAAAAATGGCCGAAATCCGACTATAACCACGCCCACTTTATCGATATCGAAAATTACGAAAAATGAAAAAATGCCATAATTCTATACCAAATACGAAAAGAGGGATGAAACATGGTAATTGGATAGGTTTATTGACGCAAGATATAACTTTAGAAAAAACTTTGTAAAATGGGTGTGACATCTACCATACTAAGTAGAAGAAAATAAAAAAGTTCTACAAGGCGAAATCAACAGCCCTTGGAATCTTGGCAGGAATACTGTTCGTGGTATTGCATATATAAATAAATTAGCAGTACCCGACAGATGATTTTCTGGATCACCCTGGTCCACATTTTGATCAATATCGCGAAAACGCCTTCACATATACATCTAAGGGCCACTCGCTTTTAAAACCCTCATTAATACCTTTAATTTTATATCCATATCGCACAAACACATTCTAGAGTCACCCCTGGCCCACCCTAATGGCCATATCTCGAAAAGGCGTCCACCTATAGACCTAATGCCCACTCCCTCTTAAAATGCTCAGTAACACCTTTCGTTTGATACCCATATCGTACAAACATTCTACAGTCACCCCTGACCCACCCTAATGGCGATATCTCGAAAAGGCGTCCACCTATAGACCTAATGCCCACTCCCTCTTAAAATGCTTAGTAACACCTTTCATTTGACTCCCATATCGTACAAACACATTCTAGAGTCAGCCCTGGTCCACCTTTATGGCGATATCTCGAAACGGCGTCCATCTATGGAACTAAGGATCACTCCCTTTTAAAATACTCATTAACACCTTTCATTTGATACCCATATCGTACAAACATATTCTAAAGTCGCCCCTGGTCAACCTTTATGGCGATTTCTCGAAAAGGCGTTCACCTATAGCACTAAAGCCCATTCCCTTTTAAAATACTCATTACCACCTTTCATTTGATACCCATATCGTACAAACACATTCTAGAGTCACCCCTGGCCCACCTTAATGGCGATATCTCGAAAAGGCGTCCACCGTTAGACCTAAGGCCCACTCCCTCTGAAAATGCTCAGTAACACCTTTCATTTGATACCCATATCGTACAAAGAAATTCTAGAGTCAGCCCTGGTCCACCTTTATGGCTATATCCCTAAATGGCGCCCATCCATAGAACTATGGCCTACTATCTCTTAAAATACTCTTTATTACCTTCCATTTGATACACATGTCATACAACGCCGCAGGGAGGGGTGCTATCACCTCTGCTGTGGACACTGGTCATCAACCAACTGCTCAGGCAATTCGATGAGGGGCCCGTAAAACTTACGGCTTACGCAGATGACGTTGCAATTGTCATAAGTGGAAAATGCCTTCCAACGATTAGTTCTTTGATGGATCGGGCGCTTCGGGATATTCATACCTGGGCATCTAATGTCGGGCTGAAAGTCAATGCGGAGAAGACGGATATGGTCTTGTTTACAAAGAGGTACAAGGTCCCAAATTGGACCAGGCCTAAGTTAGGAGCGGTGACCTTACAGGAGAAACCTTGCACAAAATATCTAGGAATCATCCTAGACAGTAAGCTGTCATGGAAGCTCAACGTGGAGGAGAGGGTCAAGAAAGCCTCAACGGCACTCTATGCATGTAAAAGAATGCTGGGGTGTACGTGGGGCCTATCGCCCTCTCTTTCTCATTGGGTTTTTACAGCGATTGTAAGCCCTATTCTATACTATGGAGTTCTTGTTTGGTGGAAAGCCACACAAAAAACAACATACCTCAAAAAATTAGAGGGGGTATGCAGACTATCGATGCTTTGCATTACGGGAGCCCTGAAAACAACCCCGACGGCTGCACTGTATGCCATTCTGCACATTCCACCTGTAGACCTGGTAGCAAAGAACAAAGCGTTAACGACCGCAACCAGGCTCGATGCTTCGGGGCAGCTTGAGCGCCGACCATATGGCCATAGTAGTATAGCGTCCTCAGTCACAAGACGAACAGACTACATGATTCCCTACCTGCACTTTGAGGGAGATCTTAAGGCCACAATAGAGGTGGACGGTTGGCGCAAGGGTGCGCAAATGGCGGACGAGGCGATACATGTGTACACCGATGGTTCCAAAATAGTGGAAGGAGTAGGATCTGCGGTATACTGCGCTGATCCGGAATTAAGCAGATCCTACAGGCTGCCGGATTACTGTAGCGTTTTCCAAGCGAAAATATTAGCCGTAACCAAAGCAGTAGAAACCCTGGAAGAGAATAGCTTAAGCTGCAACCGTGTTAACTTTTATATTGACAGTCAAGCAGCAATTAAGGCAATAATCTCGCATAGCACAGCATCTAAATGCGTGTTAGAGTGTAAACAGTCTCTGGAGAGAATCGGGACAGGGAAAGCATACATCTATATTGGGTCCCAGGGCATATGGGAATAGATGGGAATGAAAAAGCGGACGAATTAGCTAAAAAGGGCGCATCCCTTGAAGCTTGCTCCGTAGACGTCCCAATTAGATTGGGCGAGATTAAGCGAAGGCGAGAGGTGCACATGATCGACCAAGCAGAAAAGGCGTGGGTTCAAGCGCGGGGCTGTAAAGTGTCGAAGATTATGTGTAGGTCTTACAACCTTAGACTAACACAGTTGCTTCTATCATTAAAAAGAGAGGACGGTAGACTCATGACGGGTATTCTGACTGGACACTGCCTTCTGGCGTCACATGCCTTTAAATTAGGCTTGGTCAGTGATAGCAGGTGTAGGAAGTGCGGGTTGGAGGAGGAAACGATCGAGCACGTTCTGTGCTCGTGCCCTGCACTTGCCAGGCTAAGACTCCAGCTATTAGGAGTGATACAGCTGACAGATCTAGAAGCAGCAAGTGGCTTAAGTCCTAGGAAGCTTCTAGTATTTGCCAAGAGGACGGAGTTATTTTATAACATAGGTCCTGGTTTTTGATAGGGTTTTTCAGTTTGGTCGTTAAAACAAACTTCTGGTAACACTACGGACTCAATCAGTCTATGTGAGGTCCTCATGGACCGGCCAGTTCAACCTACCAACCTACCTACTAGTCATTTCTTTGTGCGCGCATTTTATTTATTTATTTAATTCATTCAGTCTAAAAGTACATGCTTTGTTTTTGTTGTTGTTGTATTAACGATAAAGACACTCCCCGAAGGCTTCGGTAACAAAGCACTATTAAGGTACTAGCCCGATCATCTGGGGAACGATTTATATGACCACATTAAACCTTCTAGGCCATCCCGCCCTCCCCACCCCCTAGTTCCATGGGGAACTTGGGGTCGCCAGTGCCTCGGCTGTCAATGAAACAAGGTTCGCCACGGTTAGGTGAGGTTGACAATTAGGTTGGAGAAGCCATATATTGCGCTGGCAACCCCTTGAGAGGGTTGCGAACACAACCCCTTGAAATTGGATTTACCCAATTGAGACATGCCTTTGGTGTATGATTAATGCTTTGCGCTGACTATAATCTACTTCAATTCTTACATGTCGATAACTACATGCTTTCTTACAGACTAGTTAAAAATAGAAAACAATTCAAGCTTAAACTTGTATAAGCTGTTATTAAAATTAATAACACTATTGAATCGATTTGCTAGATGTATAGTCCTAGTTATAGGTTCATTCATAGCATAATTCGTGTTATGAGTTATTTCGATAAATAATCTATTATGCCGAAGATCACGCAGTGGAATATATGGAATGAACAAATTAGATAAATCAGAGCAATTCGTGCTAAAGTTTATTACATTATAGGCAAGCATGAGTGAGATAAAAGTTCCTCTGTCATGCAAAGCCTGAAGACCAAGCAATTTGTGCCCGCTGGCCAGTGAAGCATACGCAAAGCAATTTTTGTCAAAATTTTTTAAACTTTCTCAATTTTATAGGAGTTAGATTCATAGAAAGGATTCCATAATATTGAGCAATATTCAAGACCACTTCTGACCAAGGATATATAAAGTGCCTTCAACGCCATAGGGTCCTTAAAGTCACTGGTGTTACGTCTACTGAACCCAACCATTGCAACAAATTTTGAAACAATGAGGTCAATGTGACTAGAAAAAGAGAGTTTGGAGTCAAAAATTACACCCAAGTCTTTACTCTCTTTACAACGATTAAGAGATTTAGCATTTAGTTTGTAGATAAAGTATGTGGCAGTTGTCTTTATGGAATAAGACACAACACCGTATTTGTTTGAATTTAAAAATAAATGATTGTCTGCGCACCATCCGGCAAAAGAGTCCTGATCAGAGTCGTTAGAAATAGTTTGACAAATAAATGGTATTTTTTTGTGAAATATATAGTTTTAGTGTTATATTTCAATCATTAAATGGAAGGAGTGATGGAGAAACATATTGAGTAAAAAGTGCTAAGTCAAGAGAAAAAATTAGTTTTGAGTGCGGAAATTGTGCTAAGTCATAAAATAGCTGCTGGGTTGGCATACATGATTTTTATTTATCTTTTTCAAAGCTTCCATACTCAAAAGCATTGCAATTAAAGTATCCTCATTCACAGTTTTGAAAAAAGAAGGTTATTTCAAAAGTTATTAATTTTTTTCGTCGCTTGTAAAATTCGTAAAAGTTGACAAACAAACTCACGAGTAGTTTATAGGAGATATTTATGCGTGCAAATACAATTTTTTTGTTTAAGTGTTTCTGAGTTTAACGATTGGTTATCATACCAATGAAACTACAATTTGAAGAAACCACGAAACAAGCACTGTTAACACAACAACAACAACCAAGAAACCAGCCAGCTTCTTTGTCATTAACAGTTTGTTTCCCTACTTTTTTCATAACTTTGCTTTTTTTTAAACTTTTATCAAATAAATTTTTTGGTCTATACTTTTGTTTTTTAATTTTTATTTACTTTTTTATTATTAATTTTTTATAACTTTATTATTCCGTGAGTGGACTGTTTTTATTATTTTTTACAATTTTTTGTTATCTTAAATTATTTTTTAAATATTTAAAAAAAAATTTTAACTATCATTTTAATTATTTTTATTATTTTTTATGTATTATATTATTATATTTTTATAATATTTTTTAATTTTTTATTTTATAATATTTTTATATTATTTTTTTTTATATTCATTTTTAATAGTTTTCTACTATTTTATTATTATTATTGATTCTACTTTTATTGATTCTACTGTTTTATTTTTATTCTTATTATTTTCATATTATTTTTTATATTTTGTTTTATTTTTTTTTTATTTTTATACTCAGTTGAGCAGAGCTCACAGAGTATATTAACTTTGATTGGATAACGGTTGGTTGTACATGTATAAAGGAATCGAGATAGATATAGACTTCCATATATCAAAATCATCAGTATCGAAAAAAAAAATTGATTGAGCCATGTCCGTCCGTCCGTCCGTCTGTCCGTTAACACGATAACTTGAGTAAGTTTTGAGGTATCTTGATGAAATTTGGTATGTAGATTCCTGGGCACTCATCTCAGATCGCTATTTAAAATGAACGATATCGGAATATAACCACGCCCACTTCCGATATCGAAAATTTCGAAAAACCGAAAAAATGCGATAATTCATTGCCAAAGGCGGATAAAGCGATGAAACTTGGCAGATGGGTTGACGTTATGACGCAGAATAGAAAATTAGTAAGATTTTGGACAATGGGCGTGGCACCACCCACTTTTACAAGAAGGTAATTTAAAAGTTCTGCAAGCTGTAATTTGGCAGTCGTGAAGATATCACGATGAAATTTGGCAGGAACGTTACTACTATTACTATATATGTGCTAAATAAAAATTAGCAAAATCGGATGAAGAACACGCCCACTTTTAAAGAAACATTTTTTTTAAAGTCAAATTTTAACAAAAAATTTAATATCTTTACTGTATACAAGTAAATTAAGTCAAAATTCAACTCCAGTAATGATATGATGCAACAAAATACAAAAATAAAAGAAAATTTCAAAATGGGCGTGGCTCCGCCCATTTTCATTTAGATTGTCTAAAATACTTTTAATGCCAAAAGTCGAACAAAAATTTACCAATCCTTCTTAAATTTGGTAGGGGCATAGATTCTATGACGGTAACTGTTTTCTGTGAAAATGGGCAAAATCGGTGGAAGCCACGCCCAGTTTTTATACACAGTCGACGGTCTGTCCTTCCGCTGGGCCGTTAACACGATAACTTGAGCAAAAACCGATATATCTTTACTAAACTTAGTCCACGTACTTATCTGAACTCACTTTATCTTGGTATAAAAAATGGCCGAAATCCGACTATAACCACGCCCACTTTATCGATATCGAAAATTACGAAAAATGAAAAAATGCCATAATTCTATACCAAATACGAAAAAAGGGATGAAACATGGTAATTGGATAGGTTTATTGACGCAAGATATAACTTTAGAAAAAACTTTGTAAAATGGGTGTGACATCTACCATACTAAGTAGAAGAAAATAGAAAAGTTCTACAAGGCGAAATCAACAGCCCTTGGAATCTTGGCAGGAGTACTGTTCGTGGTATTGCATATATAAATAAATTAGCAGTACCCGACAGATGATTTTCTGGATCACCCTGGTCCACATTTTGATCAATATCGCGAAAACGCCTTCACATATACATCTAAGGGCCACTCGCTTTTAAAACCCTCATTAATACCTTTAATTTTATATCCATATCGCACAAACACATTCTAGAGTCACCCCTGGCCCACCCTAATGGCCATATCTCGAAAAGGCGTCCACCTATAGACCTAATGCCCACTCCCTCTTAAAATGCTCAGTAACACCTTTCGTTTGATACCCATATCGTACAAACATTCTACAGTCACCCCTGACTCACCCTAATGGCGATATCTCGAAAAGGCGTCCACCTATAGACCTAATGCCCACTCCCTCTTAAAATGCTCAGTAACACCTTTCATTTGACTCCCATATCGTACAAACACATTCTAGAGTCAGCCCTGGTCCACCTTTATGGCGATATCTCGAAACGGCGTCCATCTATGGAACTAAGGATCACTCCCTTTTAAAATACTCATTAACACCTTTCATTTGATACCCATATCGTACAAACATATTCTAAAGTCGCCCCTGGTCAACCTTTATGGCGATTTCTCGAAAAGGCGTTCACCTATAGCACTAAAGCCCATTCCCTTTTAAAATACTCATTACCACCTTTCATTTGATACCCATATCGTACAAACACATTCTAGAGTCACCCCTGGCCCACCTTAATGGCGATATCTCGAAAAGGCGTCCACCGTTAGACCTAAGGCCCACTCCCTCTGAAAATGCTCAGTAACACCTTTCATTTGATACCCATATCGTACAAAGAAATTCTAGAGTCAGCCCTGGTCCACCTTTATGGCTATATCCCTAAATGGCGCCCATCCATAGAACTATGGCCTACTATCTCTTAAAATACTCTTTATTACCTTCCATTTGATACACATGTCATACAACGCCGCAGGGAGGGGTGCTATCACCTCTGCTGTGGACACTGGTCATCAACCAACTGCTCAGGCAATTCGATGAGGGGCCCGTAAAACTTACGGCTTACGCAGATGACGTTGCAATTGTCATAAGTGGAAAATGCCTTCCAACGATTAGTTCTTTGATGGATCGGGCGCTTCGGGATATTCATACCTGGGCATCTAATGTCGGGCTGAAAGTCAATGCGGAGAAGACGGATATGGTCTTGTTTACAAAGAGGTACAAGGTCTCAAATTGGACCAGGCCTAAGTTAGGAGCGGTGACCTTACAGGAGAAACCTTGCACAAAATATCTAGGAATCATCCTAGACAGTAAGCTGTCATGGAAGCTCAACGTGGAGGAGAGGGTCAAGAAAGCCTCAACGGCACTCTATGCATGTAAAAGAATGCTGGGGTGTACGTGTGGCCTATCGCCCTCTCTTTCTCATTGGGTTTTTACAGCGATTGTAAGCCCTATTCTATACTATGGAGTTCTTGTTTGGTGGAAAGCCACACAAAAAACAACATACCTCAAAAAATTAGAGGGGGTATGCAGACTATCGATGCTTTGCATTACGGGAGCCCTGAAAACAACCCCGACGGCTGCACTGTATGCCATTCTGCACATTCCACCTGTAGACCTGGTAGCAAAGAACAAAGCGTTAACGACCGCAACCAGGCTCGATGCTTCGGGGCAGCTTGAGCGCCGACCATATGGCCATAGTAGTATAGCGTCCTCAGTCACAAGACGAACAGACTACATGATTCCCTACCTGCACTTTGAGGGAGATCTTAAGGCCACAATAGAGGTGGACGGTTGGCGCAAGGGTGCGCAAATGGCGGACGAGGCGATACATGTGTACACCGATGGTTCCAAAATAGTGGAAGGAGTAGGGTCTGCGGTATACTGCGCTGATCCGGAATTAAGCAGATCCTACAGGCTGCCGGATTACTGTAGCGTTTTCCAAGCGGAAATATTAGCCGTAACCAAAGCAGTAGAAACCCTGGAAGAGAATAGCTTAAGCTGCAACCGTGTTAACTTTTATATTGACAGTCAAGCAGCAATTAAGGCAATAATCTCGCATAGCACAGCATCTAAATGCGTGTTAGAGTGTAAGCAGTCTCTGGAGAGAATCGGGACAGGGAAAGCATACATCTATATTGGGTCCCAGGGCATATGGGAATAGATGGGAATGAAAAAGCGGACGAATTAGCTAAAAAGGGCGCATCCCTTGAAGCTTGCTCCGTAGACGTCCCAATTAGATTGGGCGAGATTAAGCGAAGGCGAGAGGTGCACATGATCGACCAAGCAGAAAAGGCGTGGGTTCAAGCGCGGGGCTGTAAAGTGTCGAAGATTATGTGTAGGTCTTACAACCTTAGACTAACACAGTTGCTTCTATCATTAAAAAGAGAGGACGGTAGACTCATGACGGGTATTCTGACTGGACACTGCCTTCTGGCGTCACATGCCTTTAAATTAGGCTTGGTCAGTGATAGCAGGTGTAGGAAGTGCGGGTTGGAGGAGGAAACGATCGAGCACGTTCTGTGCTCGTGCCCTGCACTTGCCAGGCTAAGACTCCAGCTATTAGGAGTGATACAGCTGACAGATCTAGAAGCAGCAAGTGGCTTAAGTCCTAGGAAGCTTCTAGTATTTGCCAAGAGGACGGAGTTATTTTATAACATAGGTCCTGGTTTTTGATAGGGTTTTTCAGTTTGGTCGTTAAAACAAACTTCTGGTAACACTACGGACTCAATCAGTCTATGTGAGGTCCTCATGGACCGGCCAGTTCAACCTACCAACCTACCTACTAGTCATTTCTTTGTGCGCGCATTTTATTTATTTATTTAATTCATTCAGTCTAAAAGTACATGCTTTGTTTTTGTTGTTGTTGTATTAACGATAAAGACACTCCCCGAAGGCTTCGGTAACAAAGCACTATTAAGGTACTAGCCCGATCATCTGGGGAACGATTTATATGACCACATTAAACCTTCTAGGCCATCCCGCCCTCCCCACCCCCTAGTTCCATGGGGAACTTGGGGTCGCCAGTGCCTCGGCTGTCAATGAAACAAGGTTCGCCACGGTTAGGTGAGGTTGACAATTAGGTTGGAGAAGCCATATATTGCGCTGGCAACCCCTTGAGAGGGTTGCGAACACAACCCCTTGAAATTGGATTTACCCAATTGAGACATGCCTTTGGTGTATGATTAATGCTTTGCGCTGACTATAATCTACTTCAATTCTTACATGTCGATAACTACATGCTTTCTTACAGACTAGTTAAAAATAGAAAACAATTCAAGCTTAAACTTGTATAAGCTGTTATTAAAATTAATAACACTATTGAATCGATTTGCTAGATGTATAGTCCTAGTTATAGGTTCATTCATAGCATAATTCGTGTTATGAGTTATTTCGATAAATAATCTATTATGCCGAAGATCACGCAGTGGAATATATGGAATGAACAAATTAGATAAATCAGAGCAATTCGTGCTAAAGTTTATTACATTATAGGCAAGCATGAGTGAGATAAAAGTTCCTCTGTCATGCAAAGCCTGAAGACCAAGCAATTTGTGCCCGCTGGCCAGTGAAGCATACGCAAAGCAATTTTTGTCAAAATTTTTTAAACTTTCTCAATTTTATAGGAGTTAGATTCATAGAAAGGATTCCATATTATTGAGCAATATTCAAGACCACTTCTGACCAAGGATATATAAAGTGCCTTCAACGCCATAGGGTCCTTAAAGTCACTGGTGTTACGTCTACTGAACCCAACCATTGCAACAAATTTTGAAACAATGAGGTCAATGTGACTAGAAAAAGAGAGTTTGGAGTCAAAAATTACACCCAAGTCTTTACTCTCTTTACAACGATTAAGAGATTTAGCATTTAGTTTGTAGATAAAGTATGTGGCAGTTGTCTTTATGGAATAAGACACAACACAGTATTTGTATGAATTTAAAAATAAATGATTGTCTGCGCACCATCCGGCAAAAGAGTCCTGATCAGAGCCGTTAGAAATAGTTTGACAAATAAATGGTATTTTTTTGTGAAATATATAGTTTTAGTGTTATATTTCAATCATTAAATGGAAGGAGTGATGGAGAAACATATTGAGTAAAAAGTGCTAAGTCAAGAGAAAAAATTAGTTTTGAGTGCGGAAATTGTGCTAAGTCATAAAATAGCTGCTGGGTTGGCATACATGATTTTTATTTATCTTTTTCAAAGCTTCCATACTCAAAAGCATTGCAATTAAGGTATCCTCATTCACAGTTTTGAAAAAAACAAGGTTATTTCAAAAGTTATTAATTTTTTTCGTCGCCTGTAAAATTCGTAAAAGTTGACAAACAAACTCACGAGTAGTTTATAGGAGATATTTATGCGTGCAAATACAATTTTTTTGTTTAAGTGTTTCTGAGTTTAACGATTGGTTATCATACCAATGAAACTACAATTTGAAGAAACCACGAAACAAGCACTGTTAACACAACAACAACAACCAAGAAACCAGCCAGCTTCTTTGTCATTAACAGTTTGTTTCCCTACTTTTTTCATAACTTTGCTTTTTTTTAAACTTTTATCAAATAAATTTTTTGGTCTATACTTTTGTTTTTTAATTTTTATTTACTTTTTTATTATTAATTTTTTATAACTTTATTATTCCGTGAGTGGACTGTTTTTATTATTTTTTACAATTTTTTGTTATCTTAAATTATTTTTTAAATATTTAAAAAAAAATTTTAACTATCATTTTAATTATTTTTATTATTTTTTATGTATTATATTATTATATTTTTATAATATTTTTTAATTTTTTATTTTATAATATTTTTATATTATTTTTTTTTATATTCATTTTTAATAGTTTTCTACTATTTTATTATTATTATTGATTCTACTTTTATTGATTCTACTGTTTTATTTTTATTCTTATTATTTTCATATTATTTTTTATATTTTGTTTTATTTTTTTTTTATTTTTATACTCAGTTGAGCAGAGCTCACAGAGTATATTAACTTTGATTGGATAACGGTTGGTTGTACATGTATAAAGGAATCGAGATAGATATAGACTTCCATATATCAAAATCATCAGTATCGAAAAAAAAAAATTGATTGAGCCATGTCCGTCCGTCCGTCCGTCTGTCCGTTAACACGATAACTTGAGTAAGTTTTGAGGTATCTTGATGAAATTTGGTATGTAGATTCCTGGGCACTCATCTCAGATCGCTATTTAAAATGAACGATATCGGAATATAACCACGCCCACTTCCGATATCGAAAATTTCGAAAAACCGAAAAAATGCGATAATTCATTGCCAAAGGCGGATAAAGCGATGAAACTTGGCAGATGGGTTGACGTTATGACGCAGAATAGAAAATTAGTAAGATTTTGGACAATGGGCGTGGCACCACCCACTTTTACAAGAAGGTAATTTAAAAGTTCTGCAAGCTGTAATTTGGCAGTCGTGAAGATATCACGATGAAATTTGGCAGGAACGTTACTACTATTACTATATATGTGCTAAATAAAAATTAGCAAAATCGGATGAAGAACACGCCCACTTTTAAAGAAACATTTTTTTAAAAGTCAAATTTTAACAAAAAATTTAATATCTTTACTGTATACAAGTAAATTAAGTCAAAATTCAACTCCAGTAATGATATGATGCAACAAAATACAAAAATAAAAGAAAATTTCAAAATGGGCGTGGCTCCGCCCATTTTCATTTAGATTGTCTAAAATACTTTTAATGCCAAAAGTCGAACAAAAATTTACCAATCCTTCTTAAATTTGGTAGGGGCATAGATTCTATGACGGTAACTGTTTTCTGTGAAAATGGGCAAAATCGGTGGAAGCCACGCCCAGTTTTTATACACAGTCCACGGTCTGTCCTTCCGCTGGGCCGTTAACACGATAACTTGAGCAAAAACCGATATATCTTTACTAAACTTAGTCCACGTACTTATCTGAACTCACTTTATCTTGGTATAAAAAATGGCCGAAATCCGACTATAACCACGCCCACTTTATCGATATCGAAAATTACGAAAAATGAAAAAATGCCATAATTCTATACCAAATACGAAAAAAGGGATGAAACATGGTAATTGGATAGGTTTATTGACGCAAGATATAACTTTAGAAAAAACTTTGTAAAATGGGTGTGACATCTACCATACTAAGTAGAAGAAAATAAAAAAGTTCTACAAGGCGAAATCAACAGCCCTTGGAATCTTGGCAGGAATACTGTTCGTGGTATTGCATATATAAATAAATTAGCAGTACCCGACAGATGATTTTCTGGATCACCTTGGTCCACATTTTGATCAATATCGCGAAAACGCCTTCACATATACATCTAAGGGCCACTCGCTTTTAAAACCCTCATTAATACCTTTAATTTTATATCCATATCGCACAAACACATTCTAGAGTCACTCCTGGCCCACCCTAATGGCCATATCTCGAAAAGGCGTCCACCTATAGACCTAATGCCCACTCCCTCTTAAAATGCTCAGTAACACCTTTCGTTTGATACCCATATCGTACAAACATTCTACAGTCACCCCTGACCCACCCTAATGGCGATATCTCGAAAAGGCGTCCACCTATAGACCTAATGCCCACTCCCTCTTAAAATGCTCAGTAACACCTTTCATTTGACTCCCATATCGTACAAACACATTCTAGAGTCAGCCCTGGTCCACCTTTATGGCGATATCTCGAAACGGCGTCCATCTATGGAACTAAGGATCACTCCCTTTTAAAATACTCATTAACACCTTTCATTTGATACCCATATCGTACAAACATATTCTAAAGTCGCCCCTGGTCCACCTTTATGGCGATTTCTCGAAAAGGCGTTCACCTATAGAACTAAAGCCCATTCCCTTTTAAAATACTCATTACCACCTTTCATTTGATACCCATATCGTACAAACACATTCTAGAGTCACCCCTGGCCCACCTTAATGGCGATATCTCGAAAAGGCGTCCACCGTTAGACCTAAGGCCCACTCCCTCTGAAAATGCTCAGTAACACCTTTCATTTGATACCCATATCGTACAAACAAATTCTAGAGTCAGCCCTGGTCCACCTTTATGGCGATATCCCTAATTGGCGCCCATCCATAGAACTATGGCCTACTATCTCTTAAAATACTCTTTATTACCTTCCATTTGATACACATGTCATACAACCACATTCCAGGGTTACCCTAGGTTCATTTTCCTACATGGTGATTTTCCTTATTTTGTCTCCATAGCTCTAGGGTTACCCTAGGTTCATTTTCCTACATGGTGATTTTCCTTATTTTGTCTCCATAGCTCTCAACTGGTATGTAATGTTCGGTTACACCCGAACTTAGCCTTCCTTACTTGTTTTCAATATAACTGAACATTTTTAAAATTGTCATGCTTAATGCTCTTGAGCAAGTTGTTTTAACTATTCTCACGCTAATTATCTTCATAAAATGTTTTCAACCAATTTTTTAAACTAAGCTTTTATAAAAAGTGTTGGAATATCCAAGTAGTTCGACTACGCTCAGTACCAAACACCCTTTGTAACGAAATGTAACAAAAAACAATATGTAACTGTATACTCTTTTCTCTCATAATAACTTTAATATGAAACATTGCTCCTTAATATTCTTTGCAGTCCTTTGTTAACCGTATACCGGAACGCATCGCTTTTTCTATATATGTGCTCAAATAAAACTTTACTTTAACGGCGCTTAGCTGGAATCCACCGTGTTATAATTTCTTATAGGTTATGGGCCCAGCCCACAAGTGCATTAAAGTATTTTAGTCGGACTTAAGTAATTAATTTAAAACGAAAAGTTTTCCTATTTACGCGAGCGGTGATATTAATCAAAAAAAAAAAAAAATTGAAATGGCTGGTGTCGTGCGGATCGAGCCGCTAAACGCAGATAATTATGACACGTGGCGACTACAAATGCGGGCAATCCTCGTCAAAAACGACATGTGGTCATACGTTGACGGTAGCAAGGAATGTCCCACTGAGGCTGCAGAAGCAGCAGTGTGGAAAAAAAATGACCAAAAAGCGTGCGCTGATATTACGCTAGCCATGAGTGCCAGTGAGTTAGGATTGATTTCCGAATGCGAAAACGCGCGGAAAATGTGGGTAAAATTAGAATCAACGTATCAGTCAAAGGGACCTGCGCGAAAAGCCACGCTCTTGAAGAAAGTTGCGTTGGCACGTATGAAAGAAAGTGATTTGGTTAGAGACCATTTAAATGACTACTTTGATGCTGTTGCTAAATTAAAACAAATCGGAGTTGAAATCGGTGATGAACTTTTAGCTATATTGCTCCTTTATAGTTTACCGGATTCTTACGAAACGTTTCGGTGCGCTTTAGAAACACGTGATGAACTACCAAAACCCCACATACTTCGCGTTAAGATTCTGGAAGAGTCGGAGTCCAGAAAAGCTAAAGATGAGAGAAGTGAAAACGACGTGCTTTATGCCAAAACCCGGCAAAATAAAACGACCGGTTATAAAAGCAACAATACCCAGCATAGTGCATCGAAAAATCGCAATATTGTTTGTTATAAGTGCGGGAAAGGCGGTCACATCGCGAGAGAGTGCATCAAAGGTAGATCACAAAATGCACAAAAGAAAGGAAGAAAAATGCCGCGAAAAACAAACTGCTTCGTTAAACGTCACCGAATCCGTATTCTTGTGTCCAAATGGAAAGAAAAAAATGGTGCCTAGACAGTGGTTGCACATCGCACATGAGTTCCAACAAAAACAAGTTCCTCGCGATGTCTGAAGTGAATCAAGTGCTCAATTTAGCAAACGAAAATTCAACAGTTATAAACGGTATCGGTGATGTGAGAATGACAATGGACAAAAAAGAAATAACGCTTAAAGATGTACTTTATGTGTCGGATCTGCGCACTAATTTACTATCGGTATCGAAAATAACCGATAACGGCTATGAAGTGCATTTTCGGCAAAACGATGCGTTGGTAATCGATAAAAATAAAAATGTGTTGTTCTCAGCTGAACGTGATGAAAACTTATATTTTGTGAAAAATGTGGCCGAAAGTACAGCTTTCTTGGCAAAACCAAAAAACGACGTCGATTTGTGGCACAGCCGATTGGGCCACTTAAATGAACATGATTTAAAAAATATGGCTAAACGGCGTTTAACAGCACCGTACACACCCCAACAAAATGGGTTGGCAGAACGCAAAAACTGTACGCTAGTCGACATGGCGAGATGTATGATGAAACAAGCTGGTGTTCCGCCATCGTTTTGGGCGGAGGCCATTAACAGCTTGCTACATACGAAACAGGTGTATAACAAAGTCGACCGGAGAAATTCCATATAAGACTTGGACAGATAAAATACCGACAGTTATTCATATGAAAGTTTTCGGTTCGAAAGCATATGTTCTAAATAAAGAAAAATCAAAGAGTAAATTCGATTCTCGAGCTGAACAGTGCGTGTTTGTAGGTTACTCCTCAGAATCTAAAGCTTACCGTTTGTGGTCGAAAGAACATAGAAAAATAATAATCAGTCGTGACGTTAAATTTGTAAATGAACCCGGTTTCGACAATAATTATGAAGAATTTTTTGAGAAAGAAAAAGAAAATCTAATTGAAATCGAACTGAGAAAGAACGAAAACAAAGAAAATATTAGTAATGAGAATCGTTGTGACAGTGACTCAGGTGTAAAAGAACCAAAACGCGGTAAAGGCCGACCAAAGCTATTGCGATTAGGGCTGCGCGGTAGACCTAAGAAAATTTATAATTTCGCCTCTTCCGGCGAAAGCGACACAGAAGAAGATGAATTCGAGGAATGTGAGGTGGCCTGCCTCGGCGTAGACCCTTCGAGTCTCCGTGAAGCACTGATTACGGAAAACACTGCTGCGTGGAAAACAGCAATCGAAGACGAATACTTGGCGCAAATATTCAACAAAACTTGGGATATCGTCCAGCGTCCTTCCCAAAGAAAAGTTGTCAGTAATCGTCTTGTACTCCAAACGAAAAATGATGGGAGAAAGAAAGCGCGCCTAGTAGCAAAGGGTTTCGCCCAGCGACAAGGGGAAGACTTCCAAGATACTTATTCACCAGTAGCACGTTTATTGTCAATCCGTCTACTAACAGCTTTATCAGCGGAAATGGATTTGGAAATTCACCAGATGGATGTAGTTACTGCCTACCTCAATAGCGAACTCGATGAAAGTGTATTCAAGGAAGTGCCAGAAATGCTCGTAGAAACATTAACCAAACTTGAATCCGGCTACCCGTTGGGTAGTAAGAATATTACGTATATCACTCAAGATGTCAAAGATACAACCAAAAAATGGCTCGCAGGCCTGCAGAAGTACTCAGATCCAGTTTGCCTCCTAAAGAAGGCGATATATGGTTTGCGTCAATCCGGTTTGATGTGGTACAACAAGTTAACCGAGAAATTACATACTATGGGTTTGAAGGCAACAAAACAAGATCCATGCCTATTTATTAAGCGCGAGGGTATGCAAATTTTAATGATCACGGTATATGTAGATGATATATTACTCGCTTCAAATGATAAGGTGTGGCTTAATGAAGTGAAAAGAGAGTTGGGCAAATCATTAGAAATGAAAGACATTGGTCCCGTCAAACGGTGTATTGGTATAGATTTTAAGCAAAACTTAAATTCGCACAATGTATTTTTATCTCAAAAAACCTATACTGAAACAATTCTAGAACGCTTTAACATGAGCCAGAGCAAGCCTTCGTGTACTCCAATGGAAATCAATTGCAAATTAACAAAGCCGGAGAAAGCCAACGAAGAGGTCATGGTAAAGTACCCGTTTCAAAAGCTGATAGGTGCTTTAATGTATCTAGCTGTAACAACGAGGCCTGACATAGCATATGCTGTTAATTACATGAGTCAGTTCAATACAAATTACAACGACGAACACTGGAAGGCGGCGAAACGAATCCTTCGATATTTAAACGGTACTAAAGATTACGGCTTACTTTATGAGAAAAACAGCAAAGAAATATACGGTGTCGTTGATGCTGACTGGGGAGCAAACCTTGCTGATAGAAGATCGTATACGGGATATGCTTTTGTATTGGCGGGTGCGGCAATCAGCTGGGAAGCGCGAAAACAGCGCACAGTCGCATTATCTTCGACGGAAGCTGAATATATGGCTATCTCCGAAGCAACAAAAGAAGCGCTATATATTCAGGGCATTTTAAATGACCTAGGCGTGCCAAGCCAACAAATTTTACTTGTGAATGATAGTCAAAGCGCGCAAAAACTTATCAAGTGCATAGGCTATCGTTCGCGAACAAAACACGTCGACGTGCGTCACCATTTCGTCAAAGAATGCTATCAATGTGGTAAAATCGGTCTGGAATACCTACAAACAGAAGATATGCCAGCAGACGTGTTAACTACAGGCTTAAGTGCCGTGAAGCATCGCCAATGCGTTACAGCCCTGGGCATTCTATCGATGTAATGTAGTCTCACGACATGGAGGGGAGGTGTTGGAATATCCAAGTAGTTCGACTACGCTCAGTACCAAACACCCTTTATAACGAAATGTAACAAACAACAATATGTAACTGTATACTCTTTTCTCTCATTATAACTTTAATATGAAACATTGCTCTTTAATATTCTTTGCAGTCCTTTGTTAACCGTATACCGGAACGCATCGCTTTTTCTATATATGTGCTCAAATAAAACTTTACTTTAACGGCGCTTAGCTGGAATCCACCGTGTTATAATTTCTTTCTTCTTTCTTTCTTCTTTCTTTCTTCTTTCTTACACAATAGAGGTGGACGGTTGGCGCAAGGGTGCGCAAATGGCGGACGAGGCGATACATGTGTACACCGATGGTTCCAAAATAGTGGAAGGAGTAGGGTCTGCGGTATACTGCGCTGATCCGGAATTAAGCAGATCCTACAGGCTGCCGGATTACTGTAGTGTTTTCCAAGCGGAAATATTAGCCGTAACCAAAGCAGTAGAAACCCTGGAAGAGAATAGCTTAAGCTGCAACCGTGTTAACTTTTATATTGACAGTCAAGCAGCAATTAAGGCAATAATCTCGCATAGCACAGCATCTAAATGCGTGTTAGAGTGTAAGCAGTCTCTGGAGAGAATCGGGACAGGGAGAAGCATACATCTATATTGGGTCCCAGGGCATATGGGAATAGATGGGAATGAAAAAGCGGACGAATTAGCTAAAAAAGGCGAAGGGATGCTTGCTCCGTAGACGTCCCAATTAGATTGGGCGAGATTAAGCGAAGGCGAGAGGTGCACATGATCGACCAAGCAGAAAAGCCGCGGGGCTGTAAAGTGTCGAAGATTATGTGTAGGTCTTACAACCTTAGACTAACACAGTTGCTTCTATCATTAAAAAGAGAGGACTGTAGACTCATGACGGGTATTCTGACTGGACACTGCCTTCTGGCGTCACATGCCTTTAAATTAGGCTTGGTCAGTGATAGCAGGTGTAGGAAGTGCGGGTTGGAGGAGGAAACGATCGAGCACGTTCTGTGCTCGTGCCCTGCACTTGCCAGGCTAAGACTCCAGCTATTAGGAGTGATACAGCTGACAGATCTAGAAGCAGCAAGTGGCTTAAGTCCTAGGAAGCTTCTAGTATTTGCCAAGAGGACGGAGTTATTTTATAACATAGGTCCTGGTTTTTGATAGGGTTTTTCAGTTTGGTCGTTAAAACAAACTTCTGGTAACACTACGGACTCAATCAGTCTATGTGAGGTCCTCATGGACCGGCCAGTTCAACCTACCAACCTACCTACTAGTCATTTCTTTGTGCGCGCATTTTATTTATTTATTTAATTCATTCAGTCTAAAAGTACATGCTTTGTTTTTGTTGTTGTTGTATTGACGATAAAGACACTCCCCGAAGGCTTCGGTAACAAAGCACTATTAAGGTACTAGCCCGATCATCTGGGGAACGATTTATATGACCACATTAAACCTTCTAGGCCATCCCGCGCTCCCCACCCCCTAGTTCCATGGGGAACTTGGGGTCGCCAGTGCCTCGGCTGTCAATGAACCAAGATTCGCCACGGTTAGGTGAGGTTGACAATTAGGTTGGAGAAGCCATATATTGCGCTGGCAACCCCTTGAGAGGGTTGCTAACACAACCCCTTGAAATTGGATTTACCCAATTGAGACATGCCTTTGGTGTATGATAAATGCTTTGCGCTGACTATAATCTACTTCAATTCTTACATGTCGATAACTACATGCTTTCTTACAGACTAGTTAAAAATAGAAAACAATTCAAGCTTAAACTTGTATAAGCTGTTATTAAAATTAATAACACTACTGAATCGATTTGCTAGATGTATAGTCCTAGTTATAGGTTCATTCATAGCATAATTCGTGTTATGAGTTATTTCGATAAATAATCTATTATGCCGAAGATCACGCAGTGGAATATATGGAATGAACAAATTAGATAAATCAGAGCAATTCGTGCTAAAGTTTATTACATTATAGGCAAGCATGAGTGAGATAAAAGTTCCTCTGTCATGCAAAGCCTGAAGACCAAGCAATTTGTGCCCGCTGGCCAGTGAAGCATACGCAAAGCAATTTTTGTCAAAATTTTTTAAACTTTCTCAATTTTATAGGAGTTAGATTCATATAAAGGATTCCATATTATTGAGCAATATTCAAGACCACTTCTGACCAAGGATATATAAAGTGCCTTCAACGCCATAGGGTCCTTAAAGTCACTGGTGTTACGTCTACTGAACCCAACCATTGCAACAAATTTTGAAACAATGAGGTCAATGTGACTAGAAAAAGAGAGTTTGGAGTCAAAAATTACACCCAAGTCTTTACTCTCTTTACAACGATTAAGAGATTTAGCATTTAGTTTGTAGATAAAGTATGTGGCAGTTGTCTTTATGGAATAAGACACAACACAGTATTTGTTTGAATTTAAAAATAAATGATTGTCTGCGCACCATCCGGCAAAAGAGTCCTGATCAGAGCCGTTAGAAATAGTTTGACAAATAAATGGTATTTTTTTGTGAAATATATAGTTTTAGTGTTATATTTCAATCATTAAATGGAAGGAGTGATGGAGAAACATATTGAGTAAAAAGTGCTAAGTCAAGAGAAAAAATTAGTTTTGAGTGCGGAAATTGTGCTAAGTCATAAAATAGCTGCTGGGTTGGCATACATGATTTTTATTTATCTTTTTCAAAGCTTCCATACTCAAAAGCATTGCAATTAAGGTATCCTCATTCACAGTTTTGAAAAAAGAAGGTTATTTCAAAAGTTATTAATTTTTTTCGTCGCCTGTAAAATTCGTAAAAGTTGACAAACAAACTCACGAGTAGTTTATAGGAGATATGTATGCGTGCAAATACAATTTTTTTGTTTAAGTGTTTCTGAGTTTAACGATTGGTTATCATACCAAGTACAAACACATTCTAGAGTCAGCCCTGGTCCACCTTTATGGCGATATCTCGAAACGGCGTCCATCTATGGAACTAAGGATCACTCCCTTTTAAAATACTCATTAACACCTTTCATTTGATACCCATATCGTACAAACATATTCTAAAGTCGCCCCTGGTCCACCTTTATGGCGATTTCTCGAAAAGGCGTTCACCTATAGAACTAAAGCCCATTCCCTTTTAAAATACTCATTACCACCTTTCATTTGATACCCATATCGTAAAAACACATTCTAGAGTCATCCCTGGCCCACCTTAATGGCGATATCTCGAAAAGGCGTCCACCGTTAGACCTAAGGCCCACTCCCTCTGAAAATGCTCAGTAACACCTTTCATTTGATACCCATATCGTACAAACAAATTCTAGAGCCAGCCCTGGTCCACCTTTATGGCGATATCCCTAAATGGCGCCCATCCATAGAACTATGGCCTACTATCTCTTAAAATACTCTTTAATACCTTCCATTTGATACACATGTCATACAACCACATTCCAGGGTTACCCTAGGTTCATTTTCCTACATGGTGATTTTCCTTATTTTGTCTCCATAGCTCTAGGGTTACCCTAGGTTCATTTTCCTACATGGAGATTTTCCTTATTTTGTCTCAATAGCTCTCAACTGGTATGTAATGTTCGGTTACACCCGAACTTAGCCTTCCTTACTTGTTTTCAATATAACTGAACATTTTTAAAATTGTCATGCTTAATGCTCTTGAGCAAGTTGTTTTAACTATTCTCACGCTAATTATCTTCATAAAATGTTTTCAACCAATTTTTTAAACTAAGCTTTTATAAAAAGGAACACAAATTTTTTTCGTACTATTTTAGGTACTATTTGCGCATTTTTGTAGCAAGTGATTGGTACTGAATGCATGACTTCACACACCAAAAATGTGAAATTACCTGAGTGCACTCATTGATTTCAGTATATTTATTTCTGCAGTCTGATTTAGCATTCTTTTCAATTGCATGCGAAGCTGAATGAAATCCTTATTTCTCTGCATGATTGCAGAATTAAAAAAATTAAAGCATAATTCTCTAATGCTCTAATTTCAAAAAGCAAATTATTTCATTCTTCATCTGCTCTGCTACACATACATCTGTTTGAATATTCCATAAACGTAACGAATGATCTTTGCTTCCTGATAGTAACATTTGAGGCCATTTGGGATGAAAGTTAAGTTCGTTGACTGCATGCCCATACCCAATATAATGTTACGTGCAAATATGTTTTGAAGGGTTGAAAACACGTATCACGCCACGATAGCCGGCCGCAGCAAGTATGGGATCCCCATTTTCAGGATCAAAAGACCAAGCACAAGTGTAAAAGTTTTCATCGGGCTGAGAAAGGGAAGGCAATTGATTAGTTGTTTGTGTAGGGCTATGTAAAAGATCTAACTAAATTTACGTATTTAATTCTTCACATAGCTTATATAATTTTTTTGCCTGCAGTTTTTGAGAAAATGTTAGGTACTTACATCTGAATCAGCATAACACTGCAATAGTTCTATGCCATTTACATTTGCAACGCCATCAGTGCTTTGGCGCCGCCTCGGACACTGGTAAATGGTTATACGATCCTTCCCAACAGAGGAGAAAACTGCTTGCTCCCTGCAAAGATGATGATTAAATTGTGCACCAAATATTGGTTGTCCATGATCTTCACGTAGATGGTATCTAAGGCCCAGCCAGCATTTTTTGAAAATTTTGTTCAAAAAATATTTAAATATCATACCCTAAGATGATTAAAAACGTTCAAATTTTAAAGCATTTTCTGTTCGAAAATTTACGTAACGTCAGGAGAAAAATGTACCATAAATATGATTATTCTTGAATAATAATTTATGATTCATATTTCGAAACGCTTTTTATTCATATTTGATATCATTGTAAAATTGAGCTTTAATTGTTTTAGAGTAATATTTGACTGCTTTTCACAGTCATTTTCTGATCATATTCGTGAACATATTTCAATCGCTTTGGTTGAGATTTTTGAATCATTTTTGAATGCGATTATGATGCATTTATTCTTCATATCTCATTCAAAATAAGATACTACATAATACTTTTATTTCATCAGGGGAAGAAAGCATGCGGAAGTGAGCTATTTAAACCACAGGTCACTCGCAAACAAACTTGATCGATATACACCTGCGACTACAACATCCAATATCAGCTATGATCGCCAACATCTTAAAACACGATACGGTACGGGATGTTGAAGACATATCCAGGTACATATGTCAAGAGAGTTTCACTTACCTGGTCAAATAGCTCACAACTTTTATATTGTCAAACTATTATGTATTTTCTGGGAAGCCGAAGGTGGAGAAATGGTTGGGGAAATCTTCGGGCACGAGCAGCATTTGCATTGTATTGTCTTCAAGAATGTCTTAATAATAAAAATTTTATATACATATTTTTTCTGAACTTCATGATTGAAAAAATGTGTTTATGTGAAAAAAAAATAAGATTTTCAATAAAAAGTAAAATTTTTACAAGTATAAAACTCATTATTCAGTCAACAAATATAGTCAGAAAAGATTCAGAAAGGTAAATTAAAAATGATTATACATTTTTGATCACCTAAAGTAAACCCCTTTGATTCAAATATGATTCCAAAATGTGATTGAAAAAGTATATTCAGTTTTTGATCATCAAAGGTAAGCATATTTGATTATTTTTTTGTTGGTTTTTATGAAATATTAAAATTTAATCATCAAAGGTTTTGTGTATGTATATTTACTAAGTTTATTTAATATGAGTGAATATGAACATTTCGATATAAAATGTGTTGAGTTAATACTAAAGAACAAAAAAGAATAAGTAAAAACAGAGTTGCCAAAATGATAGTAAATTAATTCAGTGTGTGGCGTTACCACTTCGTTTCATACATAACATTTTTCCTTCCTCTGCAGGAGTTAAGGTGAGAATGGAACTCTCGGTTTCCTTTGTCTGGTCGACCGCCGAGGGGCTGCCGGCGTCTCGCTTAGTTCCGGATCTCTTTCCGGTGTCGCCTGCCGTGCTGGTGTTGAATGCGATGGTGGTGTATCGTCCTGTATTATTGTAGTGTTGGGAGTACAGAACCCTTTCAAATCTTCTTCTGATCCCAATGATATATTTTGTGGTGATTCTATGGGTGTTTCGACTTCTTCGTGGTTTTCTACTATACCCGATGCAGCTGTGCCGTTCTCTTTAGGTGCAACCCTCGTTTCATGATGATTCACTTCCGGTGTTGCTTTACCGGGCCCCGCGTGTGACTTCCGTATTTGGTCTACATGTCTTTTTATCATTTTCCCATTGAATTGTATTTGATAGTGAAGATCCCCTAGACGTGTATTGTTCCTTTGAGCCACTTAGAAATTCGCGGGTTACCCGACAGGAAGTATACGTTTTGATTTACCTTGAACTCTCTTCCCTTTTTATTGAGATGCATGTATTGTTTTTCCTCTACTTTCCTCGAGATTTCCTCTGGTCGAATCAAGTCCAATCGTGTTCGTAGCTGCAGCCCCATAAACAATAGTGCTGGCGAGGTGCCTGTTGTCGAATGTGGTGCATTTTTGTACTGTCTCAAGAATTCGTTTATGTTTTCCTGCAAAGAACTATTCGTGGTACCCATTGCTTTCAATGCATTCTTGACCGTCTGTACGCTTCGCTCTGCTTGTCCGTTAGTTGCCGGGTGATACGGTGCTGAGTATTTGTGATATTTAACACCGACTGTAGTCAGAAAGTTGTTAAATTCCGCGGACGTGAAATTTGTTCCATTATCAGATACAACCGTTTGAGGAACGCCATAAGCCACAAATACGTCGTCCAGCAAAGTAATTGTCGCGGCCGCCGTAATTGATTTAGTGATTTTCACCTCTAACCACTTCCTATACGCATCCGAGATTATCAGTAGCATTGCTCCTTCGAACGGCCCCGCATAGTCAATATGAATGCGTTCCCACGGTCCCTTGGGATACTCCCAATGATGATCGCCACTTTTCCCGGGTTTGTTTGCCTGTTTTGCACATGATTCGCATTTGTTCGCCATGTTCTCGATATCCTTGTCAATGCCCGGCCAGTATATGAATGAGCGGGCGATTCCTTTCATCTTGACAATCCCTAGGTGTGATGTGTGTAAATTGTCAAGCAGTTTGGCTCTGTACTTTGGTGGAATAACGACGCGATGCTCGAACATCAAACATCCTGATAATAGCTTGTAACTCACTTCTGGGGACTTGTATCCTGTTCTCTTCAAGCATTGACCTGTTTCCAGCAGTTTAATTATTTTACCCAGTCGCTCGTCTTTTCTGGATTCGTTTGCAATTTTGTCGGATCTTAATGGTAATTGGTTGATTTGGCGAATCACAAAGTTGTCGAACTCGTCGTATTCGTCTGGATTATCCGTATATGCCTGCCGCACATGTCCCACCTGTACTGGTTGCTGTCGTAGAGGGTGGGCCCGTGAAAGATAGTCGGCGTTAGCGTTTGCCTTTGAATTTTTATACACCACTTCGAAATCAAATCTACTCAGAAAGTCTGCGTAATTAGCCATTCTGCTAATGCAAAGTACTGGTAGAGACTTGTCTGGTTGTAAAATTTGTGACAACGGTTTATGATCTGTGATTAGCGTGAAATGACGCGCGTACAAATATTTGAAAAATTTCTGAACTGCCCATACTATTGCCAGTGCCTCTTTGTCCATCTGTGGGTATCGCTGTTCTGCAGTATTCAGTGTTCGACTTGCGTATGCAATGGGTCGTTCAGTTCCGTTCTCTAAGCGATGTGATAGCACCGCTCCCAACCCTGTTTGACTCGCGTCCGTCGCTAGTAGAACCGGTAGTGCCGGGTTGTAGGGTATCAAGACTTGTGAAGAAACCAGCGCCTGTTTTAGATACTCAAAGGCTGAATTTGCCTCTTTGGACCAGGGAAATTTTTCGCTTTTCAGCATATCGCGCAATGGTCGCGCTCTCGTCGCCAGGTCTGGGATAAATGCACTATAGTAAGTAGCTTTTCCTAAAAACAGCTGTAGCTCCTGCACATTCGTTGGTTTGGGGCTATTCAGTACAGCTTCAATGTGTTTGTCAGATTTATGCACCCGCTGTGCGTCGATGCGATGGCCTAAAAACTCCACTGATGGAGTAGCAAAAACACACTTTGACTTATTTAAGCGTAGACCATTGCATTTGATGCGATTTAGCATTGTCCCCAAAACCCTCAGCAGCTCTTCAAAATTTTCCGCGAACACCAAGATGTCATCAAAGAAATTTAAAACGTTTGGCACTCCTTGCAGGAGCGTCTCCATTTTTCTTTGCCAAATAGCTGGAATATTTGCTGCCCCATATACCGCACGAGTCGGTCGTACTAGTCCGTGTGTAGCTGTGTTTAATGTGAAAACATGTGCGAAATCATCGTCGATCGTAAGGTGTGTATATGCGTCGGTTATATCCAAGTGACAAAATATCGCCGCTTTTTTCATTTTATTGAACAAGTCTTCCGCTTTAGGAATCGGATGTTCGTCAATAATCATTTTTGGATTAACCGTTGGCTTGTAATTGCCAGTGATGCGAATATCCATTTTTTTCGCGACTACATGTGTTGCTGAAGCCCATTCCGAATGCTCTACTCTCACGTAAAAGCCAGACTGGATTTTGCGATCTATTTCCTTGGTATACGCCTCTCTCAATGCCATTGGTATTTCGCGTGCTCGTGCGAACACTGGTGTGGCTCCCGCCTTCAGCTTCACTTTTGCAGGCGGCCCTCTCAACTTACCCGCTGTCGTGTCAAAGACTTCTTCGTAACTTGCAAGGAGATGTTGCAGCCGTTCTCGTTGGTTTTCTGAAAGTTTTGGCGCGGTTGAACTTATAGAGTTAATTTGCCTGGCTGACGAAAATAGCTCCGAAAAGTTAATTTCACGTGCGAATTGTGAGATCCATTCTCTGCCGCAAAGTGTATCGAAATCTTCTTGGACAACATACAGATTCAGGCGCCGCTTAGTCCTCCCCATTGATGCGGTTACTACAACCCTACCCATGCAGTTCACTCTATGCCCCGTGTAGCTTGTAAATCGTCTGTCTGTTTTTAATAATCTAAAATTCGGTTTTATAGTGCGAAGAGTTTTATAATTAATAATGGCGCATGGGGCACCCGTATCAAGCTCCATCTGTATTTGCTTTCCATCGATATTTACGTGAAGCATTTTTCTGTCTACTGCTTTACATACCTTAATGTTGTTCAGCTGCTGAACTGGTTCGAGCTCATCCTCTGAAATCTGATCTAGTTTTGCCTTGCACACTTTTGCAATGTGGCCCAATTTTCCACACGAAAAACATTTGGAGCTACTGAATTTGCAGTCTTTTCTGCTGTGTTGCCCCCACATCCGTAACAATTTGCGGATTTTTCTTTTGGCTTCTTGGTCAACTTTTCAGCATTTGCATTTCTTTTTGTTTTGACTGGTTCGTATCCCAGTTTAAACGTTGGTTCACTTGGTTGTTCCCACTCTGTACACTTCAGATCTGTTGTTGCACTTTGTGTTAGTTCGATTGTGTGCGCAATTTCGTATGCCTCAGTAAAATTGTTTGGTTTTTTACTTATAACCTCATTGCAAATATAGCGTGACTCCACGCCATACAGTAACTGCTCTGTTAACATCCTATCCAAAAAGTCGCCATATTCACAATATGCAGCGCCCTTTTTTAAACGAAGTGCGTACTCGGCAATCGATTCGCCTTTTTCTTGCTTACTTTGTCTAAATTTGATACTTTCAGCATACTTGTTCCGTGAGCCATCAAAATGGCGAATTAACACGGTTTTTATTTCATTGTATTTCAGCGAGTCAGTCGTCTTTGGGCTAACAAGTATTTTTAGTGCGGCGTTCAGCTCTGCCCCCATATGCACGAGTACTAATTTGTGTTGTTCCTCTTCTGGAACTTTGCTCAGCTGTAAGGCCCAATCTACGCGTGTGAAAAAATTCTGCACTGGGGATTTGTCTTCTGACTTGTATTCTGCAATACTAAACGGTGGCGGTTTGGTTGCTGCCCGCTGATTTGCATTTGCCCCAGCACTGTGGGACGCCCCCTCTACAGCCTCGCGAATTGCCCCTGCCAATGCATCCATCACCCTCTTCAAATCTTCCGGTGTGAGGCTCATCTTTTTAATCCCACTTTTGACACCACTTTTGTGTATGTATATTTACTAAGTTTATTTAATATTAGTGAATATGAACATTTCGATATAAAATGTGTTGAGTTAATACTAAAGAACAAAAAAGAATAAGCAAAAACAGAGTTGCCAAAATGATAGTAAATTAATTCAGTGTGTGGCGTTACCACTTCGTTTCATACATAACAAAAGGACTTCAAAATTGATTCCAAAAAGTGGTCAAAAAATGCTTTTCAGTTTTGGATCATCAAAAGTATTCATATTTGATTATTTCTTTTGTTCAATTGTATGATAACTCATTATTTAGTCAGAAAGAGTAATCAAATTGTATTTATATGTATGGAAATTGAAAATTTAATCATCTAAATGCTGAGTGGGGGGCGGAAAAGTAAATATAAAACTAGAAAAAATTAAGTAAGACTTGTTAAACTTCGCTTACGTATATTTATAAAGTGGTTTCACAATTTTTTTTGCCTTCTGTGATTTGAATGTCTTACGATGACCAGGAGATTTGCTACGTCATGTATTTGTAGTTTCTGTGCTCCCTACACTACCTGTCTCATCTTTATCTTCATCAGTTTCTTCACTGGCGCCTAACGAATTTACGGTAGTATTTGCTGGAATTTCCCAATCGTTGGCTGAATATGGTTGTGGTGGCGTAAATGTTGATGTAGGTAGCACGGTTGGTGGTTCTCCGGTATTGCTTCGAGTTGTTTCTTAAATAATATCATTTTTTCGTATATCATCGGAGACCATTGATAGTTCTGATTTTCTTTGCAAAGTATTGTGGCGTCTCCGTTTATGTTGTGAAAATAATAAGCAAAAGCGCAAAAAGTGAAGTGCCAGCTGTAGGGCGGTCTCTTTTGGAGAAGGGGTTGGCGGACCATGCTGGGGAATATATAATGTCAAATGTTGCCACTAATATTTTAAAAGGAAATATTTTGCAAGCATGGCGGGAAACTCGAAAATTTGTAATTTTCAGAAAAACAAACTTAGTATTTTTTGTTAGTTATGTTGTCTTCTATGACCCAGTTAGTGATATTGTACGAATTCGATATCACTACATGTTATGTAGGTTAGGTTAGGTTGCGAGGGCTGAGCTGGACACTATTGGTAACAGCTCACTACTTAGGCCACCAATGGGCCCATTGTAATACCCTATACGGCCTCACAGGGGACCCCTACCATGCCTAAAGGGGGTCAAACCACTTCGTGGAATTTATATTTTCTAGAGCCTTTACTTCATAGCTAGAGACCTCAGCAAGGTCATGTAGAAAAGCTTTACCAAGGATGGCCAACCTACGCCTGGCTGTCTGAGAAAATAAGCACGCGTTTACCATCCTTAGGCAAATACCCGAGATGATTCACAGCCCTGTGTATTGCCAGCATCTCCGCTTGGTAAACACTACAGTGATCTGGTAGGCGAGAAGAGACCTCTAGAACCAGATCCGGTGAAAAGAGGCCTGCTCCCACCTCCCCGTCAAGCTTAGAACAATCCGTGAATAAGTTGATGGCACCCGGTACCGTATGGTACATGTTATGTATTGGACCTAGAAAGTTTAAAGTAGTAATATCAAAGCGTCCCTGAGATGGTCGGGCTAGTATCCAAAAGGTGCTTGTCACAGAAACGTGCTGGATCTATATGCGGCAAAGGTTCACCTACATCGATAACACTGCCCCAAACTTTTGGGGAATGTCTTTATCGCTACAAGAAGAAATGTGTGTTGTAGTGCTAATTGAACAGTGTGTTGCAGATTCTAACTCTTCCCTGTTCTCTATGGAAGAGTAGTTGTATTGGTTTTAAATGAGCACCGCACTTAGGTTCTAATCTCGCTAAGATGATGGTTTTAACATGCACAACTTTTGTTTTAACAATGCTTGTCAGGTAAAATTTGGGCTTAAGTGCAGAATACATACATTTGTCAAATTAAAAAAATTTATATGAGTATCGGTAGTGGTGTTTATGGTGAGATCAACCGTATAATTTTTTTTTGGTGCAAATAATAACTATAGGGTTAATTCCACGTCAAAAGGTAAATTTAAAATTTTTTTAAAACAAAATATCTTTGAAACTATTGACTCAATCTTGAAAATTGCAATGTCTTTAGATGGGTAATAAAACAAGGTTTTGTTTGATAATACATCTATATTTAGAAGAAATTTCTATAATAAAATTATGTTTTTATGGGAAAATGATTGCTTACTTATCATAAATCGAATAATAAGTCGAAAAAATGTGTTATTGACAAAATACTTTAATACTACCGTGTTGAAGATAATTTCATTACCTTTAATTTGGTATATATATCTTTTTATTAGAAGGTATAACTTGATTATTTAGGGGCGAAAAACAAAGAAGGTGTCATATGAGTTCAATTATTTGTATCGATGTAGGTATATATATATGATGTTATTTATGTATGTATGGGTTTATGCATTTTTTTAATTAATTGCAAAAATACATAATGTATAACATTGCTAATTTTTTGTTACTAAAATATACATCAAAGATAAACTATTTAAAAATTTGCATTCGTGAACGAGCTGATATTACCTTATAACTCTTATGTTTATTGTTATGTTAGCCGATCCAACACAGGCTGCGCCATGCACAGTAATTCTGCGTAGGACACCTTTCTGCATAGGCGGCCTTCGGCCGCGCTTATAAAAAATAACCCTGTGCTACGCGATGTCAAGTCCGGGTGTGTGGTATAACCGTGGCTACCACCACGGTGATGTCCTTCTGCGTAATTCACCCTTCTGCTTTATATATTCACAAAAATCTGCGCAGAAGGGTGTACTACGCAGAAGGACATCACTAAGGCGGTAGCCACGGTTATACCACACACCCGGTATTTTTATAAGTTATTTTTCGATTTTTTAATTTTTTAAATCTATCCACTAGTTTCGGAGATATTTTGATTTGAAAAATTTTTTTGACATGGAATTACCCCCAAACCTTTCATTTGCACCAAAAAAGAAATATACCGTTGGAATCAGCATAGAAATCTCTATAAAGTCCGATTTTTTATTTTTTGTTTTGACAAATGTATGTATTCTGCACTTGTTCCAAATATTTTTGTAACTTATACTTTTGTTATATTTAGCTCTAAAACAGTTGAAACAATGTGCCAGATTATATGTAAAATAAAACAAGGCCTAATTCAAATACTTTGAAAAAATATACATAAATAACTAAAATGGTACACGTACTTCAATTAGATTCTCCCACAGTTATTTTTTCCAATTCTCCATCTATATATCCGTCGATTTCTTTGAGTGCTTTAGCACTATGCTCAGTACGTGTTAATAGTTCATTCGTGAAGTAGTCTCTCAATATATTTGCCTTCTCTTGTGTTAGACGACCTTGTGCATATGAAAGTTCCAGCTCATGTGCCAAGTATGGTCCTCCAATGCCACAATTTGCATTGAACCGGGCAAAATTGTGGGTATACATTGACCAGTAGGGGGTGGTGTTGAGGGCGCAACAAATACATCAGGTATTTCAGCTATTAATTTTCGACCAAAATCCACGATTGGCTGTAAATTCAAACGCAACACGGCGATTATCTCTTCACGTATGGCTTTGCGCTCTGTATATGTTAGGTTAATCGTTTCGCGCAAGTCTTTGAAACCTAAATTAATAGACAACATTGAAAATTTGTGGCTGTGTCGTGCTTCTGGGAACTCGATATTTACTTACCTAATAAACAATCATCTCCACCGTTACCGCCTCCATTCAATTGCAAATAATTGTTGACATCAAGCACTTTAAGTGCTTGCTCCACATTTTCTCCACTATCTGGTAAATCTAATTTTTTCATTCTTATTTTCTGCAAGTTATCCAGTACTAGACGAAGCTTTCTGATTTTATGCAATTCGCTATCACGTTTCAGTTCCATTTGTTTACGAGCTTCTGCATTCAAAATGCTTAATGTTTCATTTGAATCCGACATGACTTTTTTGACGGATTCGTTTGACGAAATTTGTTGCCTTGCAGGATATTTTGCGCCTTTTGCGCTAATGAAGAATATGTACTATAAGGTTATGTTGCGAATAGAGTGGAAGGCATTGTTTACAAGTTTACAATGCTTTTCTGTCAGTTTATATGTTTATATTTTTAAATATCCCGTTTTCTGTGTGGTAACCAGCTTTACCGACTGTTGTGTCCACCATGGTCGATGAGGCAGTAATTTATATTCAGCACTTTTGACAGTTTTGTCCATGGCAGAACCAGGAATAGGTGACTGTCGGAAATCAGCTGATTGGTACTTTTTAAATATAATTTTACTCTATAAGTACTTAACTGCATAATTCCTTAGAACATTTATTTTAATGTTATGATGAATTTATTAACTATGCCATGATCTCTTAGTGTGCCTGAACATAGGTTATGTGAAAAGTACGGACACCAAGGAATCGTGTGTGGTATTTAATATATAAATCACTATTTAATAATAATCACTATTTATTTTTATAAAATATTTTTATTTAACCGCTGCTAAAAATATGTTACAAAACGTTTTTAAATATTTCAACCGAATGAAAACTTTTTTTAATGCGCCTAAATGTATGCGTCAATATTTTTTTATTTTTCACAAAATAAAGAAAATTTTTGAAAATTGAAAATCAATATTGAAACTTAAAATATTGATAACACATTTAAAAATTACAAGGTTCAAAGTAACTAAAATACAAAGTGTAATAAAAATAATAAGAACCCTACATTACTCTATTTTACAATTGAAAAATAAAAATTAACAAGAACAAAAAAATTCAATTTATTTAAAGTAGGTACATTTAAAGTTGAATATAAATAAAAAAAAAACAACAATTAACTAGCACAGCAGCTACAGCACCTCGTTTATATGGACTGCCAAAAATTCATAAGCCAGACTGTCCCTTACGTCCGATTGTCTCGTCTATCAATGTTCCATGTTATCACTTGTCCAAATACATAGGAACAATTCTCATGTCGTTGATTTCCACCGAATATAACATTAAAAACTCGTTTGAGTTAAAAGAAAGACTGCAAAATTTAACTATAGGTGATGATGAATTGTTAGTGTCGTTTAATGTCGTCTCGTTATTCACTAATATACCAACAAATATGGCCTCCAAAATAATAATGCAAAAATGGGATGAAATAAAGGAATATACGAATATACCTAAGAGCAAGTTTCACAATATTTTAGAGTTCTGCCTAAAAGACAACAATTATTTCGTGCACAACAACAACATATATACACAAACATATGGAATGCCTATGGGCAACCACCTTTCCCCAACCATTGCCAATATAATAATGGATGACGCGCTTTCACACACTTTTATTGAATTACAGAAACAACACAACATACAAATAAAGTTCCTAGTCAAATATGTAGATGATATTTTCGCCATCATCCCAAGAAAAGACACAAATACTATATTAGATGTGTTAAATAGATATCATAATCGACTAAAGTTTACGATCGAAAAAGAAGAAAACAACAACATCCCCTATCTAGACACACGGATACACAGGCTCAATAACAAACTAATATTGGATTGGTATTCGAAACCAACCTCTTCTGGGCGCCTCATAAACTTTATATCCTCACAGCCTTTCAAATACAAAATAAATACGGCGAAGAACTTTATAGACAAAATATTATCTATCAGCCATCAAAGTTTTCATGACGCAAATATTAGGAAAATTAAATTGACGCTTAAAAAGAATAATTATCCAGACCATATCATATCAAATTTAATAAATCAGAAACAAATGGAAATAGAAAATATAGCCCAAAAAACACAGTCTTCAGATACAAATAACCAGACAAAGCGATACTTCAGTGTCACTTACATTCCTAGGCTCACAGAAAATTTCACACATGACTTGACAAAAACATCAAACACAAACACTACACTAGCATACAGGTCAAACTGCACTTTGGCAACGTGCTTTACAAAAACAAAAACACCCATAGATCTCCAACAACGTAGCAATGTAGTTTACGAAATTCATTGTAAAGGGAATAAAGAAGATAGCTGCAATAAGGTCTACATTTGGACCACAAAGCGGGCGCTCGGCACGCGGGTAGCTGAGCACGAAGCAGACATACGTAAACAAAAACAAAGCACAGCTTTGGCACAGCATGCAATAGAAAACAAACACACAGCTGATTTTGAAAACATAAAAATAATAGACACCGAAAGGAGAGAAAAAGCGCGTTACACCTTAGAAAGCCTAAGAATTTTGCAGAAAAGAGGAAACACAATAAACAAAAAAGAAGATACAGACAATATCGCCGCCGCGTACCTATTATGTTTGTAATTTAATTTTTAGTATGACAAGTTTACCGCATGTAGGTGGTATCGATTTTTTGTACTTTATTAACTTTCCGCAATATTCAAATGTTTTAAATGTTTAAATGTTTTAGTAAAAATTGTGTTTTTCGTTAATCATTGTAAGTAAGAAAAATTTTGTGCAATCAATATTTATTTGCAATATTTCAAATATCAAATCTATATGTATCTGATTGTGTTCTTTGTTGTTTTATTAAATAAATACAGTGTCACGCTCCTGAAGATGCCAAGGAAATTTGGCGAAACGTCGAGCTGAAAGGTGGAATAATCTTTATTCTTATTTTTATTTGCACCCAACACAATAGATCTGCGTAGCTTAAAATATACATAAATATTATCCAAACAGATCGGAAGAAAATTATATATAAATATTGTAATAATAAAAATCGTGCACTTTCGTAAACCTATGAACATTAAAAAAAGAAACCAATTCAAAATTCATCTTTCAACGTTGTTATGGAATCGCATTTTCGGTGGAAGCAGTAAGGAAGGCGGTCGGCATGATGTGGTGGTGTACAGTGGCTAGTCATTGTCGGCTGGGGCGGGTCCTTGCCAACCTTACTGTTCCTGCGACATAAACAGAAAAAAAAGTCATATCATGCCTTAAAAAAACTCAGCTGTCAGATTCAAAAAAAAAACCACAGAAGCGCAGAGACCGACTCAAAACGCTTATAAATTCAAACTTAAACAACATCCGGCCGAACCGGATGTCACGGAGAGACCGTTCACATTCAAATTCAAAAAAAAAAATTTAACGCAACAAAAAAAAAATTTACCGAACCGGAAATGACCGGTTACAACAAGTTCAAAATCAAAATCAAAAAAAACGCTGAAAAATCAAAATACAATTAAAAGGAAAAGGGCCGAATATAACTAGGGGGCTCCGCGGGTGTTGTTGCGACGCCCGGTGCTTGTACCCACCCTCAAATCCATGGCCACCGACGCACCTAATTTTCGGTGGCCCCTTACCTGGTAACCCTACGTGCCTTCTAAATGAACCAGAACACCAGCATTCCCATTTTATTCAAATTTCATTATTATTAACGTATGTATGCTACAAAAAAATTTTACGGTAGTACATGTTTCTTAACCAGGGCTACCGCCTAGGCTCCAAAGCCAAAACAAGGCTGCTTATAGCATCGTCCCAAGACAACTTCAGAACGAGAAAAAAAATGTTGAACTACGAGCAGCTATTTACGCTATGAAAATGTATGTATGTAAGTGCGTGTAGCATATAAAGGGAGAGAAAAAAAAATGATCCAACAGTTCCCACTTTATTGGGCCGAAATTGAAAACGAAATCTAATATGAATATTTAAATCTGGCTAAGTTTGTCCTGTTGGGGGTTCCTTTCTTTTCTCTTACTTTTGCTCGTAATATTTCAAGCTATACCTATATTTATGTCACCCCCTTTTTTTTGATAAGGGTTATAAACACTTGGTGTGAGAAAAAAAAAATGTAATTAAATGTGCTTATGGATAGTAAATATACTACATACAAAGTAAAAATTTGGTTTAATGCCCTTTTTTTTTGTTATTCACAAAACATATTTTAGGGCTATGAAGTTTGGATACAAATTCCGATAATTGGGACCCCTTACAAAATTATTATGTTGTTGTAGTAGAACTTATTTTGAGTTTAACAAAATATCAAATTGGTATAACGCATAGTATAATGACACTAATATGTAATATGTACTAAGAAAATTTGTTATAAAAGCAATTAGGATTAAATTTGGGGTAAATCATACTCCTCGAAGAAATTGTTTCACATATTCAAGTAAAACGTAAACTTTTAAATCCATAGTAAATCATACTCATCAACGAAATCGTTTTACATATTCGAGTAAAACGTAAACTTTTAAATTTATAGTAAACTTAACGTAATCGTTTTACATGCTCAGGTAAAACGTGAACTTTTAAATTTATATTAAATTTAACGAAATCGTTTTACATGTTCAAGTAAAACGTGAACTTTTAAATTTATAGTAAAATTAACGAAATCGTTTTACATGTTCAAGTGAAACGTAAACTGTTTTGCATTTACCAGTCAGTGCTGGTATTGTTTTTTTTTTTTTTTTCTTGCTTCTAAGTTAATTAAACCTCTTTAACTTAACTTTACGTTACGTCTACTTTTTTAACTTTACTACAAGTGGATTCTGCTTGTTCTCTTTAACTTAGGTATATGCATGTATGTATGTATTACATGTTAAGATTCTATACTAGGGTTATAGCCTTAAAATTGAATATGTTTGTATATTAATACTATATGTTGTTGCAGAGTCAAAAGAAAATGAAAGAACAAGGTTGAGGCTACAAATACGTATATATAGTCAGTATCGGAATGAACTCACCGCTTTAACCGCTGATATTCGTTGTCGTAATCGAGATGGCCGCAGGCCTAGGTTCGCTGCCCTGCGGTTGTTGTTGTAGCTGGTATTGTTACGCTGGTATCGTTGTAGCCTGAATGGTCGTGGCTGATAAGGTTGCGGCTAGTATGGTCGTAGCTGATAATGTTGCGGCTAGTATTGTTGTAGCCGGTATGTTCGTAGCTGATAAGGTTGCGGCTAGTATTGTTGTAGCCGGTATGGTCGTAGCTGATAATGTTGCTAGTATTGTTGTAGCCGGTATGGTCGTAGCTGATAAGGTTGCGGCTAGTATTGTTGTCGGTGGTACCGCCTGCTGTTGGTGTTAACATTAGTGGCCGCAGGCCTATGGTCGCGGTCCCGCTACGTGCGTTGCAACTGGTGGTGGCGGTACGTCTGGTGGTTTTTGCGCCCGTGGCTGGCGCTAATGAAGGGGTTGGGGGAGGTACTACCGATGGTGATGCCCGTGGTAATAGTAGGCGCCGTTGGTGGTGGTTGGCGCTTTGGTCCGAGGTAACCGAATGACCCTGGTGGCGATAAACCTTCGTGCTGGCCTTTGCGAGCCGGATGACTTGGCCATTTTGACGTTAGTTGTATTACGCGGCAGCGTACTGCTGGCCCTGGAGGCGGAGGTGGTGTCGGACGCTTTTCCGCAGGTGGTAGTGTTCTTCGTAAACGTAGAGGAAGGGGTTTATCTCACTAGGTGTGACTGTGAACACCGACCTACATTCAACTGGATCTTGAGTCAACACAACACAACCGGTGTAAGGTTTATTACCACCCAAAAATAGACGCGTAGAAACGAGATTTGTCGGAATGAACGGTTTCGGTGCTTTGCGCTATCGACTCCTTCCTAGTTTCTGGGCATTTACCTGTTTACGCGCACAGCCGGCGAGAGTGTTTTGTGATTAGTTGAGTATCGGGAGGCGCAGTTGAAGTGAGCAATAAAGTTACTGAAGCAGTATATTAACTGAGCTTGACGCCTTTGCTGTTGAAGTTGTGTCCCTAGGTGTTATATGATCCCTTATATATAATTTCAGGGCCAACAAAAATTTTGCTCAAGCAATTTACCAACCTTCCTCCTTTTTTTCTTGCCGGAAACTCATAGCAATTTTCGCTAGTGATGGCCGGTCTGTTTTTTTCCTTGTTTTTCGATACTTTTTATCGCAACTTTCGCCCCATCACTAGGTGTGCTCGCGCGAAAACGCTCCCAAGTGGACCGTAACCGTAGACCGTAGCAGCAGACCCTAACAAACCTGCTTCGGTTTGAAGACCTGGCGATGAAGCGAACAGGAAACCGGATCCGTTGTGGAAAGCCACTGCCAGGGGCCTCCGATGCCAATTAACGTGGGGCACGACTCACCCCTGAGATAAGAGTCTCAAAGTCCTACTACGAAGCTTGCCGGGCAACATAGGTTCATCAAAAAAAACTAAGTCAAGTTGGGAATTAATTCTGTTTCCTAGTTTAAAAGGGCTTTGCGGCAATTAGACATTTGTTATGGAGAACTCGTCAAAACTCCGAAAGATGATTTCTAGTGGTTATCGCTCCCACCGGAATGCAAAACAAAAAAAAAAGGTGTAGACATTTTGATCTGGAGAACTCGTCCAAACTCCGAGGGGCTAGTCCGACCTAAGCGTGGGCTGCCAGGGGGTTCACGGTCCTTGGTGAGTACGCGTGTGAACCTCCTATGAGGTCAGTGCTCGGGGAGAATACTGGGCGAGATGTCCCCGACCGCCAAAACGCCCAGACAAAAAAGAGGTCCAATTGGTAGGTATATAAAAAAAAGTCAAATTGTAATTTGGCAAAGAAACGTTCCTTCTGGATCATTTCGGACGAGTGTCCGAAGGGTGAAAGCGACCTATCAATTTCCCGTTTAGGTCTTCGAGATCATACAGTGCATTGCCTATTTTTCGAAGCACGCGACACTTCAGGTATTTTGGTAGGAATTGGGCGTTAATGCCCTGTTTGAAGTTACTTAAGGCAAAGTTTCTCCGAAAAACTTCCTGACCTTCCTTATAGTTGACTTGCCTAGAGCGTTTGTTATAGGTGGTTACTCCCCTATCCTTGGCCTGATCTAAATTTCTACGGATCTGCTCACGAATATTAGTCAACTCGTCAGCTAGGCTTACTACCGTAACCTGGTCTTCCCGAAGGCTGCCGAGTTTCCCTAAAATGTTGTACGTTGAGGCATGTTGGACCATATTTTGGCCATATAATGCAAAGTATGGAGAACACTGAATCGCCGTATGAAAATCACTTCTCAAAACTGATAAAATCTCGGGTATATGCTTATCCCAATCGGTATGGTCAGGTTTATCTTTTAGAAAAATCCTAATCTTCGAAACAATTTCTCTATTAACGCGCTCGGATGCATTCGCTTGAGGAGAATATAACCCCGTCCTCACGTGCGTCACCCCGTAATTTGCAAAAAATTGGTTCATTTCCTTCGAGATAAACTGTTTACCATTGTCACTGTGAATAACCTCAGGGACCACTACAGCCGGAAAAATTTCTGAAGCGAAGTAATTTATAACGTTTACAGTGGTGGCTCTCTGCATGGGCTTTAGCCAAACGTATTTTGAAAAATTGTCTAGTACTATGAAAAGAAATTGATTTCGCCGCTTAGATCTCGGATACGGCCCTAGGAAATCGCAATATAATCGCTGAAATGGCCTCTCGGATGCAAAGGTATTCTCTATAGGCGGTCTCGACTGCTGATTAGTGGGTTTTACAGCCTTGCAGGTGTCACAACGCTGGACGTAGTCCCTGACGTCCTTAGCCTGCTGCGGCCAGAAGTACTTCTGCCTAACACGTTCTAAGGTTTTCTGCCACCCGCCATGGTAACTCCGGTTAGCGTCATGTGCTAGTCTCACTGCTTCCTCAGTCAACCCTTTCGGCAACCATAATCGCCACAGCGAGTCTTCTTCCCCTTCCACTCCCTTACGAAATTTAACTCGTTTGAAAATTACCCCGTCCACCACTCATAAATCCGGAAGCGATTCCTCATTTTCGGTGACGGTCCGAATTAAGTCTAAATATTCGTTGCTGCTAAATTTGGGAGAGACTAAATCTATTTCCCCGGGTGTGGTAGTGAAAGACAACTCATCGGCATCAAACCGCGACAGCGCATCAGGGTGCCCTTACGATGTTCCATTTTAAAGTCGTATCTTTGCAGTAAGAGCGACCACCCCGCCAACCTCCCGCTCAAGTCCTTTTGTGTCATTAACCACTTGAGACTGGAGTGGTCCGTGATAATACGAAACGGTAATCCCTCCACATAGGGTCGGAAACGTTTCACGCTGATTATGGCGGCGAGACATTCCAGCTCGGTTACTGTGTAATTGCGTTGAGTATTATTCAGTTTTTTCGACACAAACGCGATCGGATGCTCAGCGCTCTCGTCATCGACCTGGAACAACACTCCGCCAACACCTATTTTGGAAGCGTCGCATTGTATCACGAATTCCCTTGAAAAGCCTGGTTGGGCCAAGACAGGGGCGGAACTCAAAGCTACTTTTAGCTTTTCGAAGGCCTCTATAGCTTCAGAGGTAAGCTTGAACGGGCCTGCTAACTTACGGAGACAGTCGGTCAAGGGACCTGCCAAGTCAGCAAAATTGGTAATAAACGCCCTATACCAATTGCCATGCCCACAAACCTACGCACTTGCCGAGGGGATTTAGGGATCGGGAAGTTTTGCATTGCTTCTATTTTTCCCGGATCCACTTTCAGACACCCGCTGCCTATCAAGTACCCTAAGTAGCGTATTTCCTTCTGACAAAATTTAATTTTCTTCACGTTTATTGTCAGCTCTGCGTCTCTCAAACATTGGGCCCCTTCCGCTAGCAATTTCAGGTGGTTTTAAAAATTAGTGCTGCATACCATCAGGTCGTCCAGGTAGACAAAGACGTTCTCTCGCAGACGCGAAGGGATTGCCTTGTCCATCAGCCTACTCATAGTCTGCGGTCCATTGCACAGGCCAAATGGCATTACCTTGAAGTGGTACAGAGGCCTCCCCGGAAGTGCGAATGCTGTTTTTTCCTTGGAGGACTCTGTCAATTTGATCTGGAAGAACGCGTCCTTCAGATCAATGCCACTAATAAAATGCGTATCCTTCAGTCTGCTCAATAACCCGTTGATATGGGGCAGGGGGTACGAGTCTTTCTTAGTCACCGCGTTGACCTTCCTAGAATCTATGCACAGCCTAACTTTACCTGGTTTCCGGACCAGTACTACAGGACTACAACACGGGGAGTTTGATTCTTCTATAACTCCTAATTCGAGTAACCTGTCTAGTTCGCTAAAAGCTTCGGCTTGCCTCGGTGGCGAAAGAGGGAAATGTTTGCTTTTTATGGGAACGGCATCACCGGTGTCAATGTGATGCTCCACTAATTTAGTTTGCCCTAGGCATAACTTCTCGTACGAAGGAAACGTCTCGATGACCGTTTGCAATTATAATTTCCGGTCTGGTGACAATTCAAGGAGGTTAAGTTCCTCTTCTTTTTCAAGTCTAATCTCTATGCACTCTACGCTTGGGAATATTTCGGGAGCTAACGCAAATGCTCTCCAAAAATCTACCCCGAAATACGCTTCTTGGAGCAATGAGGGAACAAGGTAAAAACGAATAACCTTTGTGATATTTTTGAATGTGACTGGTAGGGATACTGAGCTTAAAATTTGTTGCTTGTTGCCGCCCGCGGTATATACGAACGCATGTAGGGGCTGATATTCGAAGCCGTTATCCTCTAGGAATTCTAATCCATTTTTCCTTAAGATGGAGACGTTGGCTCCCGAGTCCAACAGCCCTACAAGAAAACTATCTTTAATTTTGGCCTTTACGAGAGGCCTTTCATCCTCTGTAATCGTTAACGTGGTGGCTTGCAGCAGTCTTCGCTCCTGTACTCCCCTGTGAAATCTCTTCCTACACTTCAAAATATTGTCCGACACCGGGTATTGTTCGAAGATGGTATGTCTTATTTGTTTATACCTATGTTCCCTTTCTTCTAAGTTTGGTGGAAATTGCGTTTGGCAAGCGACATCCCTATGCTGGCGTTGCAGAATTCTGGTCGGCTCTCCCATCGCTGATGAGGACGTTTGACTCTCGGATTAAGAACTATTCGAATTGTCCGTACTGTCAGGGTAAGTGATTATCACGTTTGGGTGTTTTTGCCAGGGTACTACTGCACCTCGGAAGCTCATCACCTCCATACAGATATTCGCCCTCTGGTTCGGTGCACGGGACGACACCTCGAGCACCGGCTGGTGTGGGAGCTATGAAGCCGAACGAGGTTCCCCCGCCTTCTCGCTCGGGTACTGGTTTCCATGCCTGCGATGGTCCCTAGGGCATTTAGGAGTAAATACACCCTTAAACCCACATTTAAAACAAAAAGGATTTTTAATGGGTTCCTCGCAGTATATGTATGAGTGACCCATTGCCTGGCAATTCCAGCATTGGATTCCCGAATAGTCTGGCCTCCTGTTGCGTCGATATTCCAGCGCCTCTATCTGTGGATCCATTTCGCCGTCCTCGCCTTCCATCCTTATGTCCGGGGCTGTCACGCGTGCTTCGTTTACATGCCGTCCTGGGTAAGTGGCTCCCAACAGCTTGCTTTCTTTCAGCACTTGTTCACCTCTGCATGCTACATCGCGTAGATCATGAAGGGTCCTTACATCTGCGTTAAAAAGCATCAGCTTAAGGCTACTGTTGACGTTTCTTTTTATTATGTCAATCAGTAGAAGCTCCGACATGGGTTCTCTTAAGCGCGAGTTCAAGGAAATTATGTCCGTGTGGAACACGTCATAGCGCTCACTTGCTTTTTGCTTTCGCATGGAGATCTCCATCATGATCTCGTGGTCAGTTTTCAAAGTGCCAAACTCTCTTTTCAATGAGTAGCATAAAAAGGCATATGTCGCATTAGGGTTTTGTTTTGTGAACAGCCAGTACCATTCTTCGGCCCGCCCGGAAAGAAACAGGTGGAAGCTAGCCATGATTTGTTCGTCCGTGCATTGTGTGCGCTCACACAAGGTGTTCAGTTTAAAAAGGAAATCGGCTACGCTCCCAGTGCCGTTTCCACTCCTACGGTTTCGCTACTATGCTGCTCGGAGCAGGGTATATTGGCGGTATTACTGTTGGAAGTGGGTTACGGTCCATCCTATTTGCGTTCCGGTTCTGATGGATTGATTGCTGCGCAGATTCGAGGGCAGCGTTGAGCTGGTCCATATTGTTTCTGATTGACCCCATCTCCCTCCGCATTTCCTCCTGCGAAGCCTGGAACAGCTGGTGTAGCACGTCCACCCACGAGCCTCCACGAGTAGCTTCGTCCTGCATTCCTCGGGTATTCGTCCGATCAGCGGCAGCTTCTCCAGAGTTTCCAACTCCTTGGTGTAATTGTAAGGCACCAGCTCCATCCGGTGCATAGGTCGACACATTGGTCAATAGCCACGAGATATCATGCGTGTTTAATAGGGGCGCATTAAGGTTACTGGTGCTTACAGGTCTGTCCATTTTATTGCGAGGGTCATTCAGGTCCGAGCCCATGTTCATTACCGCGGGATCTCCGTATTGTCCCCCTACTGGGGTGTGCACCACCAAGGGACGCCTGGCCTTGGAGAAAGCCCCCTTATTATTACCGCCCCGGTTCTGGTTTCCCCGGAAATTCCACGCACTCCCGAACGGAGTATTCCGGCCCGGTGCCTGAAAGACTGATCGCGCGACATATCAAAAAAAATGGTCCAATCGTAGGTCAAGACAAACTTTTGCCACGTAAGGCAGTTAGGGATTGGAGGGGAAGAAAAAAAAAGTTAAAGTCCACCCCCTTCACCTAGTATACCGAACGATGATTGATTAGAAAAAAATTATTTATATATATAAAAAAGGTGCGCGAGGGAATACAAAAAAAAACTCCCAAATAATAATTACCCAATAGATAGCCGTACAAAAAAAAAATCAGCTGCAAAAAAAATGATTAGTTATATATATGTTTTATATAATCAATGGGAATGCTGGCATCCCCTTCCCGAAGGCACTCGGGCAACAGGCAAAAACAAAAAATTTGACTCAAAAAAAAACAACACCAATCCATTCATACTTTTCCCTAGTGCTCCCAACCGCAATGCGAGGGGGTCTTAAGGCCCCCCTCCGAGACTGGTTGGGGCCACTAGGGTCACTCCAGGCACACACGGGTTGGTCTCAACACGCCCAGCCGCAACGCAGGGGCAGTCTCCAGGGGCTCGACCCTGGGACTGGTTGGGGGTGATGAGGCCTCTCGTACATTCTTGCTGGACACCCCTCCTGCCTCCGCCGCAATGGGTGGAGCGGTTTCGGAACCGCTCCTCCAGTCTGGTGGGACAGGAAGGAGTGTCACTTTGAATCCCAGCTCAACCCGTCACAGTCCAGGTGGTATTCTACTTTACCACCTGGGACGTGGGATGAGCCGGGGTTCTTTCACCACATACACACTCATACCTGACATCACAAATTCGGCAGAGAACAAAAAAAAACTATAAAAATTAGACAAAAATAAAAACCCAAGTTAGCGGACAAAATTATTCCTAGCCGACTAACGGACAACATTCCGGAAAAAAAACCCACTTACAAAAAAAATAAAGTGCGCGCAGCACTGCCTCACCGGGTGAATACAAAAATCCGGATAACTTGACGTAAAGTCACATGGCGCCTTTGACTACTGCCCCCGATGACCAGCCCGGACAACCTGATCTGTACAACCATCCCACCGCAACGTAGGTGGCAGCTCCTGTGGCTGCTCACTCGGACTGGTGGGATGGTCAACTTCACAGGTTAACACCCGACTGACCCTCGCGACCAGCGCCTCAGGTGCCACGTTGGGCGCATCTACGATGGAAGCAGTAAGGAAGGCGGTCGGCATGATGTGGTGGTGCACAGTGGCTAGTCATTGTCGGCTGGGGCGGGTCCTTGCCAACCTTACTGTTCCTGCGCCATAAACAGAAAAAAAAGTCATATCATGCCTTAAAAAAACTCAGCTGTCAGATTCAAAAAAAAAACCACAGAAGCGCAGAGACCGACTCAAAACGCTTATAAATTCAAACTTAAACAATATCCGGCCGAACCGGATGTCACGGACAGACTGTTCACATTCAAATTCAAAAAAAAATCTAACGCAACAAAAACAAATTTACCGAACCGGAAATGAACCACAAGTTCAAAATCAAAATAAAAAAAAAACGCTGAAAAATCAAAATACAATTAAAAGGAAAAGGGCCGAATATACCTAGAGGGCCCCGCGGGTGTTGTTTCGACGCCCGGTGCTTGTACCCACTCTCAAATCCATGGCCACCGACGCACCTAATTTTCGGTGGCCCCTTACCTGATAACCCTACGTGCCTTCTAAATGAGCCAGAACACCGGCATTCCCATTTTATTTAAAAAGTTTATTCAAATTTCATTATTATTAACGTATGTATGCTACAAAAAAATTTTACGGTAGTACAGGTTTCTTAACCAGGGCTACCGCCTAGGCTCCAAAGCCAAAACAAGGCTGCTTATAGCATCGTCCCAAGACAACTTCAGAACGAGAAAAAAATGTTGAACTACGAGCAGCTATTTACGCTATGAAAATGTGTGTAAGTGCGTGTAGCATATAAAGGGAGAGAAAAAAAAATGATCCAACAGTTCCCACTTTATTGGGCCGAAATTGAAAACGAAATCTAATATGAATATTTAAGTCTGGCTAAGTTAGTCCTGTTGGGGGTTCCTTTCTTTTCTCTTACTTTTGCTCGTAATATTTCAAGCTATACCTTTATTTATGTCACCCCCTTTTTTTTTTGATAAGGGTTATAAACGCTTGGTGTGAGAAAAAAAAATGTAATTAAATGTGCTTATGGATAGTAAATATACTACATACAAAGTAAAAATTTGGTTTAATGCCCTTTTTTTTTTGTTATTCACAAAACATATTTTAGGGCTATAAAGTTTAGATACAAATTCCGATAATTGAGGCCCCCTTACAAAATCATTATGTTGTTGTAGTAGAACTTATTTTGAGTTTAACAAAATATCAAATTGGGATAACGCATAGTATAATGACACTGATATGTAATATGTACTAAGAAAATTTGTTATAAAAGCAATTAGGATTAAATTTGGGGTAAATCATACTCCTCGAAGAAATCGTTTCACATATTCAAGTAAAACGTAAACTTTTAAATTCATAGTAAATCATACTCATCAACGAAATCGTTTTACATATTCGAGTAAAACGTAAACTTTTAAATTTATAGTAAATTTAACGGAATCGTTTTACATGCTCAGGTAAAACGTGAACTTTTAAATTTATAGTAAAATTAACGAAATCATTTTACATGTTCAAGTAAAACGTAAACTGTTTTGCATTTACCAGTCAGTGCTGGTATTGTTTTGTTTTTTTTTTCTTGCTTCTAAGATAATTAAACCTCTTTAACTTAACTTTACGTTTCGTCTACTTTTTTAACTTTACCACAAGTGGATGCTGCTTGCTCTCTTTAACTTAGGTATATGCATGTATGTATGTATTACATGTTAAGATTCTATACTAGGGTTATAGCCTTAAATTTGAATATGTTTGTATATTAATACTATATGTTGTTGCAGAGTCAAAAGAAAATGAAAGAACAAGGTTGAGGCTACAAATACGTATATATAGTCAGTATCGGAACGAACTCACCGCTTTAACCGCTGATATTCGTAGTCGTAATCGGGATTGCCGCAGGCCTAGGTTCGCTGCCCTGCGGTTGTTGTTGTAGCTGGTATTGTTACGCTGGTATCGTTGTAGCCTGAATGGTCGTGGCTGATAAGTTTGCGGCTAGTATTGTTGTAGCCGGTATGGTCGTAGCTGATAAGGTTGCGGCTAGTATTGTTGTAGCCGGTATGGTCGTAGCTGATAAGGTTGCGGCTAGTATTGTTGTAGCCGGTATGGTCGTAGCTGATAATGTTGCGGCTAGTATTGTTGTAGCCGGTATGGTCGTAGCTGATAAGGTTGCGGCTAGTATTGTTGTAGCCGGTATGGTCGTAGCTGATAATGCTGCGGCTAGTATTGTTGAAGCCGGTATGGTCGTAGCTGATAAGGTTGCGGCTAGTATTGTTGTCGGTGGTACCGCCTGATGTTGGTGTTAACATAAGTGGCCGCAGGCCTATGGTCGCAGCCCCGCTACGTGCGTTGCATCTGGTGGTGGCGGTACGTCTGGTGGTTGTTGCGCCCGTGGCTGGCGCTAATGAAGGGGTTGGGGGAGGTACTACCGATGGTGATGCCCGTGGTAATAGTAGGCACGATTGGTGGTGGTTGGCGCTTTGGTCCGAGGTAACCGAATGACCCGGGTGGCGATAAAGCTTCGTGCTGGCCTTTACGAGCCGGATGACTTGGCAATTTTGACGTTAGTTGTATTACGCGGCAGCGTACTTCTGGTCCTGGAGGCGGAGGTGGTGTCGGACGCTTTTCCGCAGGTGGTAGTGTTCTTCGTAAACGTAGAGGAAGGGGTTTATCTCACTAGGTGTGACTGTGAACACCGACCTACATTCAACTGGATGTTGTGTCAACACAAGACAACCGGTGTAAGGTTTATTACCACCCAAAAATAGACGCGTAGAAACGAGATTTGTCGGAATGAACGGTTTCGGTACTTTGCACTATCGACTCCTTCCTAGTTTCTGGGTATTTACCTGTTTACGCGTACAGCCGGCGAGGGTGTTTTGTGATTAGTTGAGTATCGTTGGGGAGGCGCAGTTGAAGTGAACAATAAAGTTACTGAAGCAGTATATTAACTGAGCTTGACGCCTTTGCTGTTGAAGTTGTGTCCCTAGGTGTTATATGATCCATTATATATAATTGCAGGGCCGCCAGAAATTTTTCTCAAGCAATTTACCAACCTTCCTCCTTTTTTTCTTGCCGGAAACTTATGCAATTTTCGCTAGTGATGGCCGGTCTGTTTTTTCCTTGTTTTTCGATACTTTTTATCGCAACTTTCGCCTCATCACTAGGTGTGCTCGCGCGAACAAGCTCCCAAGTGGACCGTAACCGTAGACCGTAGCAGCAGACCCTAACAACGGCAAAACCTTGTCTATTAAATCGATTCACGTAAAAATGTCATTAGTAAAGTGTGGATTAAACTTCCTTAACTCTAACACCATAGTCGTAACCATACCCATATCCATAACCATCTCCAATGTGATCGATTAATGGTGCCTTAACCTAAAAGTCGTGAAAATTTCTTAAAAATTACGAAAACGCAAAAAATTAAAAACATATTCCACAAAAAATAAGTCTCTTAGTCATAACGTATCCAAAACAATAAATAAAATCTACAAAAAGTTATTAAATTCACCAACTCAAATATTTTTAGGTTATGGATATGGCGAGAAACCAAAAACCAATTGGTTGGCTATGGTGTGGTTATGGCGTTAGCGTTATGGTATGGTACCATTAATCGATTACATTTATTTCCCTAAGGTAGGTTCGATCAGCTGTTTTATCTGGTTATGGCTTTATGGTTATAAGTCACCATTAATTTGCCCTTGAATAATGGAGATGCTATAACGAAATGTACTCATTGGGCATGTTAACTTATTCAAGTAAAAGCCTACAACAGGAGTATATGCGAACACGCGTCCAAAAATATCTAGAGGGGTGACCTCGACAACAATACTGCTAAGGCGGAAAAGAAAAATTGTATCTCTGTTCGGAGATATTTGGAGTTAAAGTTGGCAATTTTCATGTGGTTGTTGTATTGTTTTTGGGCACTGAAAAAGATTTTGTGTACAAAGGGTCGTTTACCTCTCTAAACTAACTATTTAGTAAAGGGATTTTGCACGCATTTAATTTTGATCCCACGTCATTGGTGGGCCGGTCTTCCATGAAAACTTAACGGAAAAGAGCTTTCCGAAGTTTCAGAATAAAAAGGTGAATACTCCCTGTGTAGCAGGACCGCACAAAAACTTAAATCTTCTGTCAAAGTCAAGGTAGGAATATAAAGTTCTAAGACAATAAGCCATTTTCTTTTATTTTTGTTTTTGTCAGTTCATTGCGGCTGCTGAGTAGCGTATCACACCATGTCGGCTCGCTGTTCAAAATCGTGCTATCCCAAAATATTTTTCAAAAATTTCCCATTTCATGATTTGTCACAAAACCGCCCTATATTAGAGTTAGATTGAAGAACGCTTCATCTCAGATTGCTTTTCATTAACTCCCTCTTATTGCAAAATGCATTGAACTTATGCTCATATAGGGAGCTTTGAAACAAATTTTGAGATAGTGCATTTTTGAATAAAATTCTAACGTACAGCATTCTTCAAACAATTTCTGAAAGAATGACCCAACCAACATAACTTTATCAATTCACGAAATATTTAGTAGAAAATGAAATTATTTCCTCTAAAACTTTTGGCATTTACAAATTTATTATCACTACTAATATACCACCAAAGATACTTGTCTACTACAATTTCACTGAAGGGGATTGAATTATTCCCAGTTTTTCTTACTTCGTAAAAGCAACCCGTCCAGATTTTTCAATTTGGGAGTGTCAAAAATCTGTCATCATTGAAGAAAAAACCTCTAGTAATTGAGTCATGCACATTGTTTACTATATAGTTTGGCAGCTTAATTCGAGGTTATATTGCGAATAGAGTGGAAGGCACTCGCAGGCCGTGAAAATAGGCACTCGAATGTAGTGGAATGAAGAACAGTAGGAAGAGCAGAGTTGCATTGGATCAATCGTTGCATCAATATTAAAGATAAATTTAGAAAAACTAATTAAATACTTGAGTATAAGCAAACATTTTCTTTCAATTACTGCAATTAAGGTGTCCTAGATGCTATATATTCCAAAATTATAACATTTTATGTCTGTTTAAAAATGTAACTTCAATTTCCCTATGATTTCCGTAATATGGCCATTAGTGATGTTTGTGTGTGTGTGCAAATTTTGAGCGAGCAGCTGTTAGTTGCGCTACTTGGTAAAGTTTACAATAGGGGGACTCATGTAACCGTATAAATGCCTTATAAAGTGTGTACACGTATAAAGCTGGAGTCATTGGTGCCGTATGTCGTATCGCTGTATCCGTATCCCTAACGTAATCAGCTGTTTATCTTTACGAAGGTAAACCAAAACCCAATTGGTTGGCTACGATACGGTTATGACTTTAGCGGCACCAATAATCGATTGCATTGATTCTCATAAGGTTGGTCGAATCAGCTGTTAAAAGGTTACCGATACGGTTACCGATAAAGCACCAATGTTTCCAGCTTAAATTTATCTAGTTTACGCAGGAGCTGTCAAATTTTGTATGAAAAATCATTTACACAATTTGTATAAATTTACGCGCACATTTCATTGTGTAAACGCGTTAAACTCAAAGGAATGCAACCTTGCAGACATTACAGACGGCATTTTCATCAAAAATATCCAACATCAGCAAGTAAAGGCGTTTTAGTTTTGATTTTTCACTTAATCTTGGTATTTTTTAATTTGTATAACAATCAAAAAGAATTTTGTTTGGCAATAATACAGCTGATAAACAATCAAGTTTATCAAGAGTATTACTAGGTGCGTTCATATAACCGCGTGTGTAAATGGATATAATTTTACACCTTATAAGTTTATATGCTATCATGAGTCCCCCTAATGATTGTTAACTTTACCAAGTAAACATAACAGACATAAAATGTTATAATTTTGGAATATATAGCATCTAGGACACCTTAATTGCAGTAATTGAAAGAAAATGTTTGCTTATACTCAAGTATTTAATTATTTTTTCTAAATTTATCTTTAATATTGATGCAACGATTGATCCAATGCAACTCTGATCTTCCTACTGTTCTTCATTCCACCACATTCGAGTGCCTATTTTCACGGCCTGCCAGTGCCTTCCACTCTATTCGCAACATAACCTCGAATTAAGCTGCCAAACTATATAGTAAACAATGTTTACAATGGTCATGCACCCTATATAGTTCTGTAGTGGTTTTGTAATTTACATGTGATTTGCAATGGCCAAAGGAAAGGTAAATAAGTAATTATTTGTGATATATCTTCATTTTAATCTATTAATTAAATAAAACAACATCTACTTTGTAGGAACCAGAGAAAAGAGAACGAGTAATTCATAAAAAGAAAACCCTAAGTAAAGTGAAATCATCAAAGCATTCAGCATCTGAAGATGACTTTAAAAAAATGAGGTCACTTAAACGTAAACAAACTGAAATAGCACGTGTGCTTCAACTGAAATGCGAAATATTGCTGCGGGGTAATCTATCCTATTTGGAATATACAGAACTGAAAGAAGAGATATGTAGGCTTAATGTCCTTAAAGAGTCATTTTCTAGACAAGCCGAGAGTTATGAAAGGTAGTGGAGAAATGGGATAGTATTTGTATATAATATACTCTTAATATATCATCTAGGAATTATATACATCAAAAGAAATGGTAATGTTTTGCAGGACGATGCACCACGTAATTTTTATCAAAAATTGTTAAAGAGGGTATCAAAAGAAAATACGCGTTCTGACCTTCGATTTTAAATCCAAAAGCGCAAATTAAAAATTTGGTAATAGTCTAGTTGAGGGGTCGACTGCTAATACGCCTCCAAAAATATCGAGAGAGGTGTCAAACGACGTCTTGACATCAGTATTAATAATCCGAAGGCGGAAAATAAAAATTTTAACGCGTTCAAAAGATATTAACGAAAAACCGAAAAAAGACCCGCGGGTACCTCCGAAACCGGTGGTCGGATCCATGGAATTTTTGCGCAGAACACCTTTCCGCGTTGGCGGCCTTCGGCCGCGCTTATAAAAAATAACCCTGGGCTACGCCATGCCAAGTCCGGGTGTGTGGTATAACCGTGGCTACTGCCACGGTGATGCACAAATATTTTTGTGGGTACAAACACAACAACAACCACATGGAAATCGCCAACTTCAACTGCAAATATCTCCGGACAGAGATAAAATTTTTCTTTTCCGCCTTCGGATTATTGTTCTCGAGATTAATACGCGTCTTTTGACACCTCACTCGATATTTTTGGTAGCGTATTAGCAGTCGACCCCTCAACTAGACTATTACCAAAATTTTTATTTGTAGCAAAACATATGTCGATGCAAAGGTTAATGTTATTGTTGTCTTTGTAACATTAACGCACACTAAAAATTAGATAGTGGACGGTCTTGTGAAACGTTACCGTAAGCATGAACTTTGTTTTATACTACAGTACGGCTTGACTTACTACGAACGTTAAGGAAACCTCATAAAGATAACCACAAGACGAATTAAGGCAGTGAGAAAGGGCGTTCGCCTGCTAGGTAGACCGGAAGCTTGTATGAGCACACAACAACTGTAACCAAAGAAGTAAAATTAGAGAAGCTAATAGGATCACATGCGGCGAAGAGATTCCAAACGCATTCTCAAAAGTGCAGATGGAGATACCCCAGCATTTACGCTTCCCGACGCAACACACAACTAAACCTAATCTTTTATTTAGTCCAGAAATCATTCATACCGATTAGTCCATAATCTTTTTTCCTGAAAACATTGGGAAAAATATTTAATTCAAGGGGTCTGTGTCGATATCGAAGGAGCATTGAACAACATTTAATTACCAAGAATTGCCTCACCTATCCGTGGCGAATCCTGTTTCACTAACAGACGAGGCTCTGGCGACCCTAAGCTCCTCAAGGAACTTGGGGGTGGGTAGGGAGGTGAAGGTTTAATGTGGCCACATAAATCGTTCCCGAGATGGTCGGGCTAGCATCTTAATGGTGCTGTGGTACCCGAGCGTACCGGATCTATATCCGACAAAGCACCATCACATCGATAACACTCCATAAAGCCTTCGGGGAGCAACCTTATGTTGTTGTTGTTGTAGCAACCTTATCGCTACAACAACAACAACCAGGAATTGCTCGGTGAATCCATTACTCTAAGAACAATACCCAAAACTTGCAGAAGAGGAACGCACACTCCCCAGGGAAACGCGTGTCACTCTAGCTCAACTTCGATCTGGATACTGTAACAGGTTAAACTCTTACCTATCCAGAATCAACCCCGACATTCAAAATGTGCCCTGCTTGCAATGTGTCCCCACATGACACCAACCATCACTTCAATTGTAATGTGGAAGCAACGCCTCTAACACCCCTCTCATTATGGTCCCCCCTGTTGAAACAGCAAGTTTCCTTGGACTCCCGTTAGAAGATATTGATGACAATTTGTGATCGGTCGCACCTATGGGGCGAAGCACAGCTACAACAACATAATTTAATTACATAGGCCGATAAGCTTTAAACACAGAAGTGAGCATATGCCTTTCTAACCACCTTTGGTACGTCGAACCTGAATCCCTTGCCAGAATTTTTAAATTGGTTATGGCTTTTGATATATTTGTACCTGAAATTCTCTGTTATATGTATTTACTATGAATTTTTGTCAAGAAAATTTATCATTACAAAATATTTGAAAGTGCAACTATTTTCCTTAAAATGTAGTTGAATTCGAAAGACTTACTTTTCGGCTTGAAATAGATCTTTAAACTGTACTAGATTTGCTGGCATTCTCTATACAGATTTAAAGTCTACTTCCAGGCATTTTAGTCAAAGAACGATTTTTGTAAAAGCCTGCTTGATACACATTTACTAAAATTCAACAATATACTAATTTGCAAAAATAAAATGCTGGATTTGGTATTTGTGGATGACCCTGTGGGTATTGCCCTCAAGCGAATTCCTCCATTATCACTACATCGCACACCTGGGATAATGATTGTTTATGCTCAGTCTGTCTTGTTTGATGCAGCAAAAGTAAAAACTAGTTCTCGGTCAAGATGTTTTTATAAGGCAAATTTTAATAAGCTGAATTATCTTATTTCTACACATGACTGGTCGGATCTATATGCTTGTAATGATATCGAGTCAGCAACTTCTACTTTTTACAGTTCTCTCAATGGCTTCTTTGAATGCGGTGTGCCTCTTCGCCACGGCTGGAACGGGCAAACCCCCGAGGTTCTCAAGAAATCTTGTGAGACTATATAATATTAAATCTAGGCTATACAAACGATTTAAAATATCAGGATCATGCTCCGTTTTTATAAATATTTAGTTGCTAGATCAAAATTTCATCGTCTTAATTCAACAGTGCTGTAAATGTTACTTAAACCGGTGTAAGCTTAAATTTTTTAACAACCCGAAACCCATTCGAAGAGAAAAAACATCAGGATTTCCGCCTGCTTTTGCCTATGGGATGTAAGGACGCAAACTCTGATGATGGTGTTGCCAACTTATTTGCTGAATTTTTTAAGTCGACCTATTCATCTGAACTTTTTCAACCAGATCTCTATCCGTACACCTTAGACAGTTTTTTTTTTGCGGGAGGGCCTAATGCACCAAACTAAAATGCTTTGGAAGGTTGAATTCTATCTTACTTGAGGAGCTGATAGCCATAGCAGCTAGTGCTCTGTTTTGTTAGTCTTAAAATCTATTTCAAGCCTAAATTTATAATAATAATATCTTACTTAAGCAGATTTGTATTCAAAATCAATTTTCTTTTTCTTGTTATCGCTACAACTACCTATAGAGCCTACGTTAATTGACTGTAATTACAAACTAGTGTGTTTGGAAGAATATTTTTCTTAGAAAATATGCAAAAATAGTATATTGCTGTTGCAATTTGCAAACCCACAAATCAGATAGGTACAGTATTTGACCATATACTGCTAATAGTAGGAGAGCTGGTAAGCATTTTTGAGCAGGTATTTGAGGCACAATGAAAATTATGTACAATGCTTTTTTAATGGTATCTAAATATAGAAACGCAGAACTGGCTAAGGGGTGGCGGGGCGATGGTGAATTTAACAAAAAAATAAATTTTTGTATGTTAAAAATGTTTTTGAGGTACTTTGAAAATTAGATATGTTAAAATTTATTATTTGAAAAATATAAAAAGAAATAAGCCAGATTATTAGGTTGGGTCTAAAACGTTGCCAGGTCATTGCAAAATAATTTCTTTTTTAATTGAAAAAATGTTTTTGAGACACTTTGAAAAATAGATATGTTAAAATTTAATATTTGAAAAAAATAAAAAGAACTAAGCCAGATTATTAGGTTGTGTCTAAAACGTTGCCAGGTCATTCCAAAATAATTTCTTTTTTAATTGAAAAAATGTTTTTGAGGCACTTTGAAAATTAGATATGTTAAAATTTATTATTTGAAAAATATAAAAAGAAATAAGCCAGATTTTTAGGTTGGGTCTAAAACGTTGCCGGTTCATTGCAAAATAATTTTATTTTTATGATTTAATCGGGGATTTCCCGTATTGCTTTTTTTAAATGTATGAAAACATTTATTTGAAGCAATTTTTTAATTTTTATAATTTATTTAAAAATTTGGGAAAAATTTAAACAACGTGACATCAGGACGGACAAGGCGACAGCTGTTTCGATTATACCTTGTAAATCTCTTCAAAGCCTTTTCTCCCGGGAGTGGGAGTCGAACCCGCACTCCTACGTTAGTTGAAATGGTTCCAAACGCATTCAGCTGCGTCATGCCTTAGTTGTTGTAAAGTTTTTCCCAATTGCCTTCTTTTTTTTGCATATTTTAATCTTTTACACATTGCATACTTCGTATGCAATTATGTGTTAAAGCTATGCTTGGTACGTATTGGTATTGTTGCTGTTTTTATACTCAGTTGAGCAGAGCTCACAGAGTATATTAAGTTTGATTGGATAAGGGTTGGTTGTACATATATAAAGGAATCGAGATAGATATAGACTTCCATATATCAAAATAATCAGGATCGAAAATAAATTTGATTGAGCCATGTCCGTCCGTCCGTCCGTCCGTCCGTCCGTTAACACGATAACTTGAGTAAATTTTGAGGTAACTTGATGAAATTTGGTACGTAGGTTCCTGAGCACTCATCTCAGATCGCTATTTAAAATGAACGATATCGGACTATAACCACGCCCACTTTTTCGATATCGAAAATTTCGTAAAACCGAAAAAGTGCGATAATTCATTACCAAAGACAGATAAAGCGACGAAACTTGGTAGATGACTTGAATTTATGACGCAGAATAGAAAATTACTAAAATTTTGGACAATGGGCGTGGCACCGCCCACTTTTAAAAGAAGGTAATTTATAATTTTTGCAAGCTGTAATTTGTCAGTCGTTGAAGATATCATGATGAAATTTGGCAGGGACGTTACTCCTATTACTATATGTACGCCTAATAAAAATTAGCAAAATCGGACAAGGACCACGCCCACTTTTAAAAAAAATTTTTTTTTAAAGTAAAATTTTAACAAAAAATTTAATATCTTTACAGTATATAAGTAAATTATGTCAACATTCAACTCCAGTAATGACATGGTGCAACAAAATACAAAAATAAAAGAAAATTTCAAAATGGGCGTGGCTCCGCCCTTTTTCATTTAATTTGTCTAGGATACTTTTAACGCCATAAGTCGAACAAAAATTAACCAATCCTTTTGAAATTTGGTAGGAGCATAGATTTTATGATGTTAACTGTTCTCTGTGAAAACGGGCGAAATCGGTTTATGCCACGCCCAGTTTTTATACACAGTCGTCCGTCTGTCCTTCCGCATGGCCGTTAACACGATAACTTGAGTTAATTTTGAGGTAACTTGATGAAATTTGGTATGTAGGTTCCTGAGCACTCATCTCAGATCACTATTTAAAATGAACAATATCGGACTATAACCACGTCCACTTTTTCGATATCGAAAATTTCGTAAAACCGAAAAAGTGCGATAATTCATTACCAAAGACAGATAAAGCGACGAAACTTGGTAGATGAGTTGAATTTATGACGCAGAATGGAAAATTAGTAAAATTTTGGACAATGGGCGTGGCACCGCCCACTTTTAAAAGAAGGTAATTTAAAAATTTTGCAAGCTGTAATTTGTCAGTCGTTGAAGATATCATGATGAAATTTGGCAGGGACGTTACTCCTATTACTATATGTACGCCTAATAAAAATTAGCAAAATCGGAGAAGGACCACGCCCACTTTAAAAAAAAAATTTTTTTAAGTAAAATTTTAACAAAAAATTTAATATCTTTACAGTATATAAGTAAATTATGTCAACATTCAACTCCAGTAATGAATAATAATAATTGGTACGTGGGCTTCTATGAACGGCTTATGTCTTAACCCTAAGAAGTCGAAATGTATAGTCATTCATAGAAGGTCACTAGATAAAAGTGGAATGGAAAATTTAATTTTAGACAACACTATTATAGAATACGTTGACACGGCAAAAAATCTAGGTATAGTTTTTAACAAAACCCTGACATGGAAAGATCACATCTTCCGCACAGTGGGAAAAGTGTATGGGATGCTTCGTACACTCTGGCTTACACAATATTTTACTCCGTTACATATTCGTCTACTAATAGCAAAATCGTACTTAATACCTACGCTCCTTTATGGTTGTGAGGTTTACTCCAATTGTGACTATGTATGTAATAGGAAACTTAATGTTGTGTATAACAACATTGCTAGATACGTCTATGGGTTGAAAAGACTTGACCACGTCTCTCAACATGCTTACAGGTTGCTAAACATTTCTTTCGATAACTTTATTAAACTTAAAACGCTCACTACGCTACATAAATTAATATATATGAAGGAACCTGACTATCTGTATCGGAGGCTAAATTTTCTCCAGTCGTCTAGATCTGTTCTCCTTACCCACTTCAGACATCGTATGCTAATATCTGATCGCCAGTTCTTCATTAATTCCATACGTCTTTGGAACTCGCTCCCTTCTAGACTTAGGCTTATAAGCAATGCTCTGCTCTTCAATAAAGAATTAACAAGTTTCTATAATAACCTAGACAATTAAAATACTGATTCCTTCTAAGCAAATGTACTCTATCATTCCTTTATTTCCCTATTTACTGTTTATTAAATATATTATTTGTTGTAACCTTTTCTTAGCCATAGTCATTAGCTTTAAGTTTCAAGATTAGATTGTTCCTATTTTATGCCTTTTACCGACTAGCACTGTAAAATAATTTTTGTCAAATTGTTGTGCTGGGATGAATTGCCTAATAAATACAATACAATACAATACAATAATGACATGGTGCAACAAAATACAAAAATAAAAGAAAATTTCAAAATGGGCGTGGCTCCGCCCTTTTTCATTTAATTTGTCTAGGATACTTTTAACGCCATAAGTCGAACAAAAATTAACCAATCCTTTTGAAATTTGGTAGGGGCATAGATTTTATGATGTTAACTGTTTTCTGTGAAAACGGGCGAAATCGGTTTATGCCACGCCCAGTTTTTATACACAGTCTTTCGTCTGTCCTTCCGCATGGCCGTTAACACGATAACTTGAGCAAAAATCGACATATCTTTAATGAACTTAGTTCACGTACTTACTTGAACTCACTTTATTTTGGTATGAAAAATGAATGAAATCCGACAATGACCACGCCCACTTTTTCGATATCGAAAATTACGAAAAATTAAAAAAAATGCCATAATTCTATACCAAATACGAAAAGAGGGATGAAACATGGTGAGGTAATTGGATTGGTTTATTGACACGAAATATAACTTTAGAAAAAACTTTATAAAATGGTTGTGACACCTACCATATTAAGTAGAAGAAAATGAAAAAGTTCCGCAGGGCGAAATAAAAAACCCTTTAAATCTTGGCAGGTATTACATATATAAATAAATTAGCGGTATCCAACAGATGATGTTCTGTGTCACCCTGGTCCACATTTTGGTCGCGATCTGGAAAACTTCACATATACAACTACCACCACTCCCTTTTAAAACTCTCATTAATACCTTTAATTTGATACCCATATCGTACAAACACATTCTAGAGTCACCCTGGTCCACCTTTATGGCGATATTTCGAAACGGCGTCCACCTATAGAACTAAGGCCCACTCCCTTTTAAAATACTCATTAACACCTTTCTTTTGATACCCATATTGTACAAACAAATTCTAGGGTCACCCCTGGTCCACCTTTGTGGCGATATCTCGAAACGGCGTCCACCTATGGAACTAAGGATTAATCCCTTTTAAAATACTCATTAACACCTTTCTTTTGATACCCATATCGTACAAACGCATTCTAGAGTCACCCCTGGTCCACCTTTATGGCGATATCTCGAAAAGGCGACCACCTATACAACAACCACCACTCCCTTTTAAAACCCTCATTAATACCTTTAATTTGATACCCATATCGTACAAACACATTCTAGAGTCACCCCTGGTCCACCTTTATGGCGATATTTCGAAACGGCGTCCACCTATAGAACTAAGGCCCACTCCCTTTTAAAATACTCATTAACACCATTCGTTTGATGCCCATATTGTACAAACAAATTTTGGGTCACCCCTGGTCCACCTTTGTGGCGATATATCGAAACGGCGTCCACCTATGGAACTAAGGATTACTCCCTTTTAAAATACTCATTAACACCTTTCTTTTGATACCCATATTGTACAAACAAATTCTAGGGTCACCCCTGGTCCACCTTTATGGCGATATCTCGAAACTGCGTCCACCTATGGAACTAAGGATAACTCCTTTTTAAAATACTCATTAACACCTTTCATTTGATAACCATATCGTACAAACGCATTCTAGAGTCACCCCTGGTCCACCTTTATGGCGATATCTCGAAAAGGCGACCACCTATACAACTACCACCTCTCCCTTTTAAAACCCTCATTAATACCTTTAATTTGATACCCATATCGTACAAACAAATTCTAGGGTCACACCTGGTCCACCTTTATGGCGATATCTCGAAACGGTGTCCACCTCTGGAACTAAGCATCACTCCCTTTTAAAATACTCATTAACACCTTTCTTTTGATACCCATATTGTACAAACAAATTCTAGGGTCACCCCTGGTCACCTTTATGGCGATATCTCGAAACGGCGTCCACCTATGGAACTAAGGATTACTCCCTTTTAAAATACTCTATTAACATCTTTCGTTTGATACCCATATTGTACAAACGCATTCTAGGGTCACACCTGGTCCACCTTTATGGCGATATCTCGAAACGGCGTCCACCTGTGGAACTAAGCATCACTCCCTTTTAAAATACTCATTAACACCTTTCTTTTGATACCAATATTGTACAAACAAATTCTAGGGTCACACCTGGTCCACCTTTGTGGCGATATCTCGAAACGGCGTCTACCTGTGGAACTAAGGATTACTCCCTTTTAAAATACTCATTAACACCTTTCATTTGATACCCATATCGTACAAACGCATTCTAGAGTCACCCCTGGTCCACCTTTATGGCGATATCTCGAAAAGGTGACCACCTATACAACTACCACCACTCCCTTTTAAAACCCTCCTTAATACCTTTAATTTGATACCCATATCGTACAAACAAATTCTAGGGTCACACCTGGTCCATCTTTATGGCGATATCTCGAAACGGCGTCCACCTGTGGAACTAAGCATCACTCGCTTTTAAAATACTCATTAACACCTTTCTTTTGATACCCATATTGTACAAACAAATTCTAGGGTCACCCCTGGTCCACCTTTATGGCGATATCTCGAAACGGCGTCCACCTATGGAACTAAGGGTTACTCCCTTTTAAAATACTCATTAACACCTTTCATTTGATACCCATATCGTACAAACGCATTCTAGAGTCACCCCTGGTCCACCTTTATGGCGGTATCTCGAAAAGGTGACCACCTATACAACTACCACCACTCCCTTTTAAAACCCTCCTTAATACCTTTAATTTGATACCCATATCGTACAAACAAATTCTAGGGTCACACCTGGTCCACCTTTATGGCGATATCTCGAAACGGCGTCCACCTGTGGAACTAAGCATCACTCCCTTTTAAAATACTCATTAACACCTTTCTTTTGATACCCATATTGTACAAACAAATTCTAGGGTCACCCCTGGTCCACCTTTATGGCGATATCTCGAAACGGCGTCCACCTATGGAACTAAGGGTTACTCCCTTTTAAAATACTCATTAACACCTTTCATTTGATACCCATATCGTACAAACGCATTCTAGAGTCAACCTGATCCACCTTTATGGCTATAACCCTAAATGGCGTCCACCTATAGAACTATGGCCCACTCCCTCATAAAATACTCTTTAATGCCTTTCATTTGATACACATGTCATACAAACACATTCCAGGGTTTCCCTCGGTTCATTTTCCTACATGGTTATTTTCCCTTATGTTGTCACCATAGCTCTCAACTGAGTATGTAATGTTCGGTTACACCCGAACTTAACCTTCCTTACTTGTTTGTTCTATTTATAGAACTACAACGAATTAAGCAATTTTGTCTGTTTGTATGATTTAATCGGGGATTGCCCGTATCGCTTTTTTTTTATTTGAAGCAATTTTTTAATTTTTATAATTTATTTAATAATTTGGGAAAACTTTATACAACGTGACATCAGGACGGACAAGGCGACAGCTGTTTCGATTATACCTTGTAAATCTCTTCAAAGCCTTTTCTCCCGGGAGTGGGAGCGGAACCCGCACTCCTACGTTAGTTGAAATGGTTACAAACGCATTCACCAACGTCATGCCTTAGTTGTTGTAAAGTTTTTCCCAATTGCCTTCTTTTTTTTGCATATTTTAATCTTTTACACATTGCATACTTCGTATGCAATTATGTGTTAAAGCTATGTTGGTACGGCGGTTTTCAAAGAAACTTTGGTATTGAACAAATGTTTTTGAGACACTTTGAAAATTAGATATGTTAAAATTTAATATTTGAAAAATATAAAAAGAAATAAGCCAGATTATTAGGTTGGGTCTAAAACGATGCCAGGTCATTGCAAAATTATTTTTTTTTTAATTGAAAAAATGTTTTTGAGGCACTTTGAAAATTAGATATGTTAAAATTTAATATTTGAAAAATTTAAAAAGAAATAAGCCAGATTATTAGGTTGTGTCTAAAACTGTGCCAGGTCATTGCAAAATAATTTTTTTTTTTATTGAGAAAATGTTTTAAAGCTCTTTGAAAATTAGATATGTTAAAATTTAATTTTTGAAAAATATAAAAAGAACTAAGCCAGATTATTAGGTTGGGTCTAAAACGTTGCCGGGTCATTCCAAAATAATTTCTTTTTTAATTGAAAAAATGTTTTTGAGGCACTTTGAAAATTAGATATGTTAAAATTTAATATTTGAAAAATATAAAAAGATATAAGCCAGATTATTAGGTTGGGTCTAAAACGTTGCCAGGTCATTGCAAAATTATTATTTTTTTAATTGAAAAAATGTTTGTGAGGCACTTTGAATATTAGATATGTTAAAATTTAATATTTAAAATGAAATAAGCCAGATTATAAGGTTGGGTCTAAAACTTTTCCAGGTCATTCCAAAATAATTTCTTTTTTATTTGAAAAAATGTTTTTGAGGCTCTTTCAAAATTAGATATTTTAAAATTTATTATTTGAAAAATATAAAAAGAAATAAGCCAGATTATTAGGTTGGGTCTAAAACTTTGCCAGGTCATTGCAAAATAATTTTTTTTTTAATTTAAAAAATGTTTTTGAGGCACTTCGAATATTAAAATTTAATATTTGAAAAATATAAAAAGAAATAAGCCAGATTATTAGGTTGGGTCTAAAACTTTGCCAGGTCATTGCAAAATAATTTTTTTAATTGAGAAAATGTTTTTGAGGCACTTCGAATTTTAAAATTTAATATTTGAAAAATATAAAAAGAACTAAGCCAGATTATTAGGTTGGGTCTAAAACGTTGCTAGGTCATTCCAAAATAATTTCTTTTTTAATTGAAAAAATGTCTTTGAGGCACTTTGAAAATTAGATATTTTAAAATTTAATATTTGAAAAATATAAAAAGAACTAAGCCAGATTATTAGGTTGGGTCTAAAACGTTGCTAGGTCATTCCAAAATAATTTCTTTTTTAATTGAAAAAATGTCTTTGAGGCACTTTGAAAATTAGATATTTTAAAATTTAATATTTGAAAAATATAAAAAGAAATAAGCCAGATTATTAGGTTGGGTCTAAAACTTTGCCAGGTCATTGCAAAATAATTTTTTTTAATTTTAAAAATGTTTTTGAGGCACTTCGAATGTTAAAATTTATTATTTGAAAAATATAAAAAGAAATAAGCCAGATTATTAGGTTGGGTCTAAAACTTTGCCAGGTCATTGCAAAATAATTTTTTTTTAATTGAGAAAATGTTTTGAGGAACTTTGAAAATTAGATATGTTAAAATTTAGAATTTGAAAAATATAAAAAGAAATAAGCCAGATTATTATGTTGGGTCTAAAACTTTGCCAGGTCATTGCAAAATAATTTTTTTTAATTGAAAAAATGTTTTGAGGCACCTTGAAAATTAGATATGTTAAAATTTAATATTTAATATAATAATAATAATAATTTATATTTACGGTCTTTAAGACCTAGTTCAAGGTAAAAAAAAAATATATATATATATAAATAAATTGTATACATTACATGCTTAATGACTTACAGTATAAAAATAATTTTGCTTTAAACTTATTAATATTTTCACAGTCTTTTATCGCATTTGGTAATTCATTGTACATTTTATAACCTATATATTCTAAAGTCTTCTTCGCGAACTCCGTTCTTACTCTAGGCAGCCTTATATTTCCGCTGCTTCTAGTTCCATAGTTATGTATTTCATGATTAAAATGTATTCTCCCGTTCAGATAATTCGGTGTTATTCCTAATTTCATATGATGTATAAACTTCAATGTGAAATAATATATCAACTGTTTTACACTGAGCCAGTTTAACATATTTAGCATTGTAGTTTTTGGTGTTCCAAGCGAACATTTTAAAATTAATCGCATTGCCTTGTTTTGTTGTATCTGCAGTTTTTTTATTTGTGTGTCATTTGCTATTACCAGGATTGTTGGACAATAGATAAAGTGCGGTTCAATAATTGATCGATAAACTAATATTTTCTGTCGTTGACTAATATATTTACAAGTTCTGTACATAAAACCAATTTTTTTTGCAATTTTGTTTTCTAAATAACTTATGTGTTCTCCAAATCTAAGGTTTTTGTCGATCCAGACTCCTAGGTATTTGATCTTGTCTACTTGCTGAATTTCAACATTTCTTATCTTCAGAGTAATATTGCTAAGGTTATAGGCACCCATAATGCTTTGATTTTTGCAAAATATCATACATTTGGTTTTATCCACATTCACTTTCAACTTTCTATGGCATAGCCATTTGTAAAGGGAGTCTAAGTCTTCTTGCATTTTCGATACCGCAAAGCCCGCATTTCTTTCACTGATGGTTATCAATGCATCATCCGCCAATAGTCGAATATTGTAATATTTCAAGCATTCTTTAATATCGTTAATATATATTGTAAACAATAGCGGTGCTAATACTGAACCTTGCGGTAGCCCAGTATATACATCAGCAACCGGTGAAACTGCACTTCCAATTATCGTCTTCTGCTTTCTATTACTCAAATAGCTTCTGAACCATTCCAAGGCTTTTCCTCTTATCCCATTATTAAACATAACATTCAGCAGTTCCTTTCTATCCACAGTTTCAAAAGCACGTTTTAAGTCTAAAAAGACTGAGATCACAACTTTCTTGTCAGTTATATCCTCTTTCCATTCCGCAATAACCATATTCAGTGCTGTTTCGCAAGAATGGCTCTTCCTAAACTCAGATTGTTCAGGTATAATAATTTGGTTTTTATCTAGATATGCCACTAATTGATTTTTAACCACCGTTTCCATAATTTTTTCATCTGCGGGTAGCGTATTAATTGGGCGCAGTTCCTCCGGCCTTACTGTATTTTTGACTTTTTCCGCAGGTACTATAGTTGATACTTTCCAGCAATTTGGAAAAATGCTACTGTTTATTGATTCGTTTATTATATCTTTGTAGAAGTGAGCAATGTAAATCATGGCATCTTTAAATACCCCCTCCGACAAAAGCTTTTTTCCACCATATTTGTTTCTAAAAGATTTAGTAATGTTCATTATATCATCTAACTCTACGTCGGTGAATTGAAAAGTTTCAATAGCATTATTTACACTTGTTTCTGCCGCAGTCGGGATTATTTCAATGCTATCATTAATTTCAGCTATGCTCTGTACAAAAAATGTATTTAGGGCATTGGCTATATCGTATTCCTTCTCGAGGCATTCACCGTTAATTGCTATTTTGCTAACGACCTTTTTGTCATCGGTGAGCTCAGCAAGATCTTTTAAAGACTTCCACATCCGCTTCATGTCTCCTGCACTATCGAGCACTTTATCCTCCATATATTTCTTCTTTTTATAAATAACAGTTTTTTTATATATTTTTTTAATGCCATTATAATCCTCCCAGTTGCCAGTATTTCTAGCAGTATTATAGGAATCAAGTTTTCTTTTGTGCATTTCCCTAAGCTCACGGTCATACCACTTATTCCTCAGTTGTATTTGGATCCTCTTCTCATACGTCAATGCTTGCATAGCTTCAGTTAAAATATTGTTCAGGATCTCAGTTCTACGTTCTACTCCTACATGAGAAACAGAGCTAAAGTTGCATGTTCGCAGCAGATTTAAAAGATTTTCTGCGCTATAGTACTCCCAGTTGGTGACAGTAGCAACTTTTCTCATTTTGCAATATTTAGCTGTTGGTACTTTGAAATGATCAGAAATTCTATATTCACTTACTCATTATTGCTGAACAATAAGTCTATTTTCGTAGAAGAGTGCTCAGTTATTCTTGTGTTGAAATTTATTCTTTGTACCATAGCCATTTGTGCAAATAAACTTATAAGCTGGTTTGAGTATGTTGATGATATATTCATATTAATATTAAAATCTCCAACTATTATAATGTTGTCAGATTCCCTGAGGTGCTCATTGATGACATTGTTTAAGTATGTCATGAAGTCAGCATCACTGCTATTTGGTGAGTGATAGAGTACACCAATTTGCCATTTTAACGCATATTTTTTAAGTTTTATGATAATGCACCACACATTCCTGTCAATAGCTTTATTACACATTATGCTATATTGTAAATTTTCATGTACATACATTAGAACACCACCTGTATGTCTACTGTGAAAAATATAGAAAGAAATAAGCCAGATTATTAGGTTGGACCTAAAACTTTGCCAGGTCAAACAGCTATGAAGGCTTAACGAAGCATTGCCTTCTTTTTCTCCTTTCGTTGTTTCGCAAAAATTAAATATACATATTGTAACGAATTTGCTTGCAAATCCTCTTATTTGCAATCCTCTGCTAAGTTCGAATCACTAAACTGTTGAATAAATAACTCCAATATTGAATAATGGAAAAATGGCCTTTATTAAAGTACTTCACAATAACACTTATACTTTGCTACTCGCTGACTTACTAACCAAACTGATTGATAACTCAAATGAAACTACTATTGGCCGCCAGATCGCGTGCTTAATCAAACTGATTGATAGCTCAACTCAAACTGAATTACTTCTTACTCGCTTGCCCCGCTTTTATAGTTTACGCTGCATACTTCTAGGCTCTTCGATTTCCAGAACTTACTAGTTGTTTCGGCTACAAAATCGCCAGCCACAACTACGTGCACAAATTATTGCTCTCTCTTGTGACAACTCAGATAAGATATATGCATGTGTTTGTGCATTGCCGCTCCGCTGCTTGTATACGTACATATGTGTAGACGCAATTATTTATTCGTTTATGTAGATACATAAAGATTGAATTATTGATGTGAATGTTTGTAGTTTACAGTCTCTCGCGCGCACATAGGCATATAAGTAAATGCATCTGTGTGTGACATCTCTCTGGGCTGCCTTATATATGTGTATACTTGATTTAATTATTAACGTAAATACTGCTTCGCATGGCCTTAGTATCGCCTTAGTGATGGGATAATTTAGTGATGCTAATATCCGTGACACTGCCCTCCACCTAAGTCTGATCGTCCCGATCAAACAAATCTCTCGATCTAAACGTTGCTAGCCTTTCCAAATGGACCACCTTCATTTTGGTTCGTGGTTTACCGATGGTTTGTATGCGGTACACTACATCGTTGATCCGTTTTACAACTTTGTATGGGCCTTCCCAATTACACTGCAATTTCGGGGACAAACCTTTTTTACGTTGTGGGTTGTATAACAGCACCAAATCTTCTTCCTGAAAACCTTCTGAATTAATTGCTTTATCATATCTGGCTTTCATCTTGTCACTCATAATCTTTGTTCGTTGCCTTATCAGATCATGTATTTCTCTTAGCTCTTCTTCCAAATCACTAGTGGATTTCCTGACATTTCTCTCCGCATTGGCATCTATCCCAAACTTCAAATCAGCTGGCAGTCTAAGGTCATTGCCAAAAATTACTTTTGCAGGGGTTTGGCCCGTTGTCTCATGCACTGCTGATCGGTAAGCCATCAAGAATAATGGTATGCGGGTATCCCATTCTTTATGGTACTTGTCCACTACTTTCCTTAAGTGCTCCTCCAATGTTCTATTGAATCGTTCTACCATACCATCGGATCGAGGATGCAATGCAGTTGTCCGTGTTTTTCGAATGCCCAATGACTTACACATTTCCTGGAACACAGCTGATTCGAAATTCCTGCCTTGGTCAGAATGTAACTCCATTGGTACACCATACCTTGCAACCCAATTGTTTATAAACACTTCTGCTACCGTTTCCGCTTCTTGATTTGGGATTGGGTATACCTCTGGCCATTTGCTGAAATAATCCATAACTACTAGTACATATTTGTTTCCGCCGTTGCTAGTAGGAAATGGACCGGCGACATCCATAGCGATCCTTTCAAATGGCGCACCTGAGTTATATTGCTTCATCTGGCCATGACTTCGTGTTCTGGGCGCTTTCGCTCTGCTGCAAACTTCGCAGTTCGCAATCCACTCAGTGACCGACTGACGGAAACCAACCCAATAGAATCTCTGTTTAATCTTCTCGAGCGTCTTCGTGATTCCAAGATGACCTCCGCTTGGACCATTATGCAGCTCGCTGAGCACATCAGGAATCCTCTTTCTGGGAACAACTATCAGTTTATTCTTGTATTTACCATCCTCACTCTCCCATACTCGATGAAGGCAACCGGATATCAATTCTAAACTGTTCCACTGTGCCCAATATGACTTCGCAATGGGACTCTCTGCTGACATCTCTTCTCTGTTTGGTCTTTCATTTCGTTCGAACCCTTGCATAACACGTGACAGATCTGCATCTTCTAGCTGGCACTTTCTTAGCTGTTCCTTGTCCCATTCATCTGTACATGTTATAGTCATTAGCCGGACATCTATAATGTCTTCTTTAGCCTCGGCTTTTGAACAGTGCTTGCATTCCAAACTACATGGTCTTCGTGACATTGCATCGGCATTTCCATGGGTACTACCTTTTCGATGCTCAATGGAAAAGTCATAGCTTTGTAGTCGCTCGATCCACCGTGCCAATTGTCCTTCCGGATTACGGAACTGCAGTAGCCATTTTAAAGCTGCGTGATCTGTCCTGACACGGAATCGCTGGCCGTCGAGGTATTTGTGAAAATGTTTAACGCACTCTACCAATGCCAACAGCTCTCTCCGCGTAACGCAGTAGTTCCTCTCTGGTTTTCCAATCGAACGGCTGTAATATGCAACTACCTTCTCCTGTCCATCGACCAGTTGTGATAAAACGCCTCCTATAGCATATCCACTCGCATCTGTATCTAGAATAAATGTTGCTCCTGGAATCGGATATGCTAACATTGGGGCAGTGCACAAACGCTCCTTCAATGTTTGGAAAGCCACTTCTTGCTCCTTCTTCCATTCAAAAGCTTTATTTTTTTTTGTAAGCTCATGGAGGCTATGGGCTACGCTTGAAAAATTTTGTACAAATCGGCGGTAATATGTGCACAGCCCAAGGAAACTTCTTAATTCATGTAGGTTCTGTGGTCTTGGCCAATCCTTTACAGCCTCTATCTTTTCGTTCGCAGTGCAGATGCCCTCTGTCGTTACCTTGTGACCCAAATAATTTACTTCCTTTTTAAACAGCGCACACTTTTTGGGACTTAACTTCAGACCAGCGCCAGCTATTCTTTGGAAAACTTCCTCCAAGTTCGAAATTCTTGCCCAATACGATGATGTCGTCCAGGTACACCAAGCATGTTTTCCAATGTAGTCCTTTCAATACCTGATCAATGAGTCTCTCGAAAGTAGCTGGTGCATTACATAGTCCAAAGGGCATTACTGTAAATTGCCAAAGACCATCTCCGACGCTGAAGGCTGTTTTCTCTTTGTCTTCCTCCTTTACCTCCACTTGCCAGTAGCCGCTTTTCAAGTCCAGTGTGGAAAACCATTTCGTACCAGAGAGCGAGTCCAGAGTGTCGTCAATTCTTGGCAATGGGTAGCTATCCTTTTTCCTAACGTCATTCAACTTCCGGTAGTCCACGCAAAACCTCATTTTTCCATCCTTCTTCTTTACAAGTACTACCGGTGAGCTCCAGGTACTAGCTGATGGTTCGATGACGCCGCTGTCGCTCATTTCTTGAATGATTTGACTCACAACTTCCCGCTTCGCCAGTGGAACACTACGTGGAGCTTAACGGATCGGCCTCGCATCTGCAGTGTCAATTTGATGTTTCACAACGTTGGTGCGGCCTGGTTTAGAATCATCCTGGTCAAATATGTTCGCGTATTTTAGGAGCAGTTGTTTTGCCTTACTCTGATATAGTTCCTCTAGTCCCTGCGTCCATGCCGTGGTGTCATTTGAAAGATCAGTATTACTAACTGAAACGTGTTCCTGGAGCTGTTCACAGTTAATAACTACTTCAGCCTCTAGGCATCTTCCCAAAATAGCTCCTTTAGTCAGTTTGAGTGGTGACTTGAACTCATTGAGTACTCTTACCGGAATACGTCCATCTTGTTTTGTCATAGCCAGGGTTTTTCCTACAAGTATGTTTAGTGCTGATTTGTTTGCTGCTTCGACAACCCACAATTTGTTTGTTCCACAATCTCCATCAACCTTTGCCTAGATGACTGCTTCGGATTTTGGTGGTATTTGCTGACTCTCTTCCACCAGCACTCGTTTACTGCTGTAGCCTCTCTCGTAGCCGAAATTAAGTGGTACATCCATGTTTTCATATCGCATCGTCTTGCTATGCATGTCGATCTTGATGCCCTGGTCGATTAAGAAGTCCACTCCAATTATGATTTCATCAACAATCTCTGCCACTATAAAATTGTGTACTACCGTGACGTTCCCAATTGCGACTTCACATGATACTTCTCCTAGAACCATGCTGTCTTCTCCAGTGGCTGTACGTAATCTTGCTCCATGCAATGGTGTTATCTTCTTGTTGACTAAATCCGCTCGAATGATGGAATGAGATGCACCCGTATCTACAGTCAGTAAACGTTCCTTTCCATCCACATGTCCTCCGACAGTAAGATTGTTTGACCTTCTTCCAATTTGTGAGATAGAGATTATGGGGCATTCAATTGAGTGAGCCAGCTGTCGCCCCTTGCAGCTGACTCGCTTTAGTTTAACGATTGAGTGGACTTGGAGATTTGCTCATCTCCTTCAGCTCTGCGTTTACGGCCACCCACATTGTTGGAGCTATTGGAACCGGTGCTGCAATGTCGTGCAATATGACCTGTTTTGCCGCATTTGAAACATTTAATAACTCCGGCATTTTTCTGTTGTGATCCCTTCAGTGCTTCCAAAATTGTGTCTACCCATTCTGGCCTTTCTACTTCTACACGATGAGCCTTATATGCTGGTTTACTTAATAGGGAGGCAGTTTCCTGAGTCAATGCATGTGATACCGTTTCAGCAAATGTCAGTTTTGGGTTCGCGTATGTAGCTCGCTTCGTTTCCACGTCTCGTATGCCATTTATAAAACTCTGGATTTTTACCCTCTCGGTGTATTCCACGGGTGCGTCCGCATTTGCGAGATGAGCCAACCTTTCAACATCTGAAGCAAACTCCTGCAATGTCTCATTTGCTTTTTGGTAGCGGTTTTGCAACTCAATTTGGAATATCTGTTTTCTATGCTCGCTTCCATAACGTCTGTCTAAAGCGCTCATCAATGTTTCGTAGTGGTTCCGCTCGTACTCTGGGATGGTCTGTAAGATTTCCGCGGCAGGCCCTTTCAGTGCCACGAACAGAGCTGCAACTTTATCTTCAGCATTCCATTGGTTCACTGCTGCGGTCTTCTCAAACTGTAGCTTAATGACCTGAAAAGGAACAGAACCGTCAAATGATGGTGTCTTTACCTTTGGATTACTCGCTGAAACAGCTGGGCGGTTTAGTTGTAACTGCTCCATACGACCTTTTAACGCTTCTATTTCGGCATCAATTTTGTCCTCGAGTTGTAAAATTTTTGCATCCTGCTCCGAAATTTGTGCCGACATTTCAGATATACGTGCCTCTTGCGCTTCCAGTTGAGATGCCAAATATGTCTTCTGTTCTTCCAATTGTGATGTTATACGGGTTTCCTGCGATTCCAGTTGGGATACCATATACGTCTTCTGTTCTTCAAGTTGTGAAGAAATTTGTGTTTCCTGTGCTTCAATCTTCGATGTTATTCGTGTCTCCTGCGCTTCCAGTTGGGATGCCAATTGCGACGACATTGATGCTACTGTCGATGTTTGTGCAGATATTGCAGCCAGTCTGCGATGTTTCGTTTTTCTCTTCAATTTTTGTTGTCTCCTCGCCATCAAGGTGAAAGACATACTCTTCCACGTTAATTCCCTCTAATTCCATTGCCTCTCGTAGTCGTGCCTGAAGTTCGAGTTTATTGCCGGTTGTATTCAATCCACGGCTGTCCAACTCCTTCTTCAGTTGCTGGATCTTCAATTCACTGAATTTTGCCATGTCCTTGTTGTCCTCTGGAATTTATTCAACAATTCCTCTTCTAACACCAATTGTAACGAATTTGCTTGCAAATCCTCTTATTTGCAATCCTCTGCTAAGTTCGAATCACTAAACTGTTGAATAAATAACTCCAATATTGAATAATGGAAAAATGGCCTTTATTAAAGTACTTCACAATAACACTTATACTTTGCTACTCGCTGACTTAATAACCAAACTGATTGATAACTCAAATGAAACTCTACTATTGGCCGCCAGATCGCGTGCTTAATCAAACTGATTGATAGCTCAACTCAAACTGAATTACTTCTTACTCGCTTGCCCCGCTTTTATAGTTTACGCTGCATACTTCTAGGCTCTTCGATTTCCAGAACTTACTAGTTGTTTCGGCTACAAAATCGCCAGCCACAACTACGTGCACAAATTATTGCTCTCTCTTGTGACAAACTCAGATAAGATATATGCATGTGTTTGTGCATTGCCGCTCCGCTGCTCGTATACGTACATATGTGTAGACGCAATTATTTATTCGTTTATGTAGATACATAAAGATTGAATTATTGATGTGAATGTTTGTAGTTTACAGTCTCTCGCGCGCACATAGGCATATAAGTAAATGCATCTGTGTGTGACATCTCTCTGGGCTGCCTTATATATGTGTATACTTGTACTTAGTATAGCCTTAGTGATGGGATAATTTAGTGATGCTAATATCCGTGACAATATGTATATGGTTGCCATTAGAACAGAAAAAAATACACTGCGACAAATAATATACTTTACAGCTCGGCCAATCTGACACATGATCAACCTCGATCATACTAACTAATAATATTCTTAAAACTAATATCTGATATATTTCTTAGGTAAATAATTTTGTTAATCATTAATTAATAAACTGCATATATTGCTCTTTGTTATTCGTCAATTGCAACATCTACAAGCTGATCATTCCTCCTCCATAATCGTATAAATCGTGACTCAATAATGCCGTTATATGGAGTTGCGTGACCTAACAATTTTCAATGTCCCTAATAACATATCTATCATTTGGAAGTTTTTTAGCTATAATATATGGACCTTTGAACTTCGGTATAAGTTTTTTGTTAACACCAACTGTACTATAAACATTCTTTATCATGACGTATTGGCCAACTTCGAAATCTCTAGCAGGTCTGTTATTTCTCAAAAAATATTTCTCGTTGCGCCGCTGGGATGCCAGTATAGCCTCATTCGCTTCCTGCCTACAATTAGTTAGATCGCATTGCCCAATATCCTGTTATTCGCATAAGAATTCGGTAAATTCATCAACAATGGGTCGCTTTTAGGTGGTCCCAAAAAGTAAATTGGAGAAAGTTTTACCGGTTGAGCTGTGTTCTGTGTTATTAATGGCAAATTCAATCGTACTTAACTTTGAAACCCAATCGGCATGTTGAATTGGCTCACTTAGTTTACTAAGCATAGGAGTTAAAACTCTGTTTACTCTTTCAACCTGACTGTTTGCTTGTGGCGGCCCAGTGGCAACTTTAACATGATCTATATTATTTTTCAATAGTAAACTAAAGGGATGTGAAACAGGTTCCCCTATCCGATATTATCCTGGATGGTCGACTATAGTACTGAAAATATTTTTTTAAAGACTCGAAAACTTCTTTAGCATTAGTTGCGTTAACTGGGTACAGTTTTACAAACTTGGTGAAAGCATCAATTACCACTTGCAAATATTTTCCTTTTGACTTTAAAGAAGAGGGGAAGAGGTCCTAGATGGTCTATATGAATATTATCGAAAGGTATTGGCTTCTTAGGAATACTATGAATATTTCTTTCGTTTACTCGGGCAGGTGCTGAATATACAATGCATTTTAAAATTTTTTTTATAAATTTATCAATTTTGGACCTCATTTCCGGAAATCAATAGTGTAGTTTTATTTGATTCAAAGTTTTATCTACCCCAAAGTGGGCAATTTTCTCATGTATACAGGGAATAATATTATCTTCCATCTATCGGGGAACATAAAAATATAACTGACCTCTCATATCTTTTCTATAAACTAGCCCGTTTTTGAGATCGAAAAGTTTCGATGGCTCCTTTTCCAATCTATCCCGTATTTTAACTATATCAGGGTCTCGACTTTGGGTTGCCTGCAACTGAAACTCTAAATCGCTTCGACTGAGAGCGTCAACGTGACTCATGTTAGCGTCATCTCTATGTTGCACAGAATAATCATAATTCTGTAATTCAAGAACCCTTCTCGCAATACGTGGGTTAAGCGTCTTTTTGCTAAAACTAAGCGTAAGTGAATTACAATCCGTGATAATCTTAAAAGGGATTCCCTCGAGATAGACTCTAAGACGTAGCAAAGCATTATTATTATTATTATTATAATTGATTGGTCTGGAAGCACTGCGACCTTTTTGCAGATCTATTGTGCAAGACTTTTCAGCCTAATTTTGTATCTGGAGGCTCTTGATGTATCTAAGTACCTCTTCAGGCTTTTTACTCCATATCACATAGGGATTAAGAGTCCCACCACCTAGATGGGATAGTCTCTGGCTATCTAGAGCGACGCATTCGCAGAGAATGTGAACCGGCGTTTCATCATCCAGCTCACAGAAACGACAAATTTGGGTATCAGATAGATTTAATTTACTTAGGTGATATCGTAGACCGCAGTGTCCCGTGTAGTACCCAGTAAGAGTTCTTAGGTCCTCCCTGCTTAGGTTAATGAGTTTGGCTGATACTTTCGTTGCCGGAAGTATAAACAGTTTGGCCTTCCTTTGCCCTGGGCAATCAATCCAATGACGTCTGAATTGTTTAGTTTCCCAGGTACTTATAGTTTCCCTGGTGTGTGCTTTTGTGAGTCCACAAAAGGGCTCTGGACCATAGAATGCTGATGTAGCACCCTGCTTTGCTAGGTAATCTGCATGTTCATTACCTTCATGTCCCTGATGTCCGGGAACCCATCCCAACAAAACCTTGTTTTGGGCTCCCAGGGCATTAAGGATGTCAGTGAATTCAACCACCAGCTTAGATGTAACTATGTAGGATTGCAAGGCACGCAGTGCCGCCTGGCTGTCCGACATAATGTAGATGCTCTTCGATGTTGAGCCTCTCCGCAGACATTCTCTACCACAGACCTCTATTGCATGAATTTCTGCAATGTTCTGGGGTAACATCCCATTGGTATCGATTTTTTGAAGTTTGGCCCATAGATGCCAGATGTCGCAAAGCATAAATGATTGCTAACGTTTTTAGTTCGAAACTGTGATATTTACTCTCAGTACTAGTAGTTCGCTGTGAGAAGTAAAAAATTGGATGGAACTTTCCATCTGATTGACGTTGTAACAAAATAGCACCATAACCCTGAGCACTTGCATCGCAATGCAACTCGGTCTCATTTTTGGGATTATATATTGATAAAACTGGAGGATCGGTGAGCCTCGTTTTTAATTCAGCAATCGTATTCAATCAGGCTTTGTCAAGCTCAAATTTTGAATTTTTCTTCAGCAAATCATACAATGGTTTAGCAATTTTTGAAAACTGTGGAACAAATTTCCTAAAATAGGAACATAGGCCAATAAATGAATGCAATTGTTTTAAAGTTTTTGGTAGTGGAAATTTCGCGACAGTTTGTTTGTGTTCCTGACTTGGATTAATACCCTCATAACTAGCATCATAACCTAAGTACTGAATGCTGCTATGACAAAACTTACATTTTGACAATTTAAGTTCAAGACCATGATTGGCTATCTGCTTCAGTACCGATTCCAACAAAGTGTTCATCTAAATCCACTGTGGCTAGCAATATGTCATCCATATAAACGATTAGGAGGCCTTTTGAAATGAAATCATTCAAAATAAAAAAAATAAATCTTTGAAAGACGGAAGGGGAGTTTCTAAGACCGAATGGCATCATTAAGTACTCAAACTGGCCACTTGGTGTAACAAATGCTGTATATTTTATTGATTCCTCAGTTACTTTTACTTGGTGAAACCCACTTTTTAAGTCCAATAATGTAAATTTTTTTTCTCCTAAATACCCCAGACAATCTTCGATGAGAGGAAGAGGATAATTATCTTATTTTATTTAAATCCCTGTAGTCAATACACATACGAGTTTCACCACTTTTCGTTTTTACTAACACTATTGGTGACGCATATGGGGAATCACTATGACGAATAATGCCTTTATCTAAAAGCTCTTGCACAATCCTCTGAACTTCAAATTTATCTTTATAAGATAGTCTTCGAGGATGTGAATAAACTGTTGTTCAGAGGTCAACTTAATTGACATTTCATAGGGTATTGTACTTGACTCCTTTGGATATTCTACATAACAATTATGAATAATACGATTAATTTCTAAGCGTGCGTCATTATGCAAAGCGGAATCAATATTATAATCACTAGCACTGCTCTACAAAAGGCTTCGACATCAATCGCGCATGTATTATTCCCTTCAATAAAGGAAAACAATTTTCGTTCCTTTCTTCACTTAAAGTTTCCCTATGCAATTCTTCAACAATACTGGCCCCAACGGCGCAATGAGCATTTCCTGAAAAAGAATCTCTAAACAATCTATCTGCGGGAATGCCTCCATAGATATTGACATCAACAACTGGAGTTAAGGAATGATCAACAGGACAATCAATATAACAATGTTGCAAATTATCTGAAACCTGAACAATATTATCAATTGAAGACACACTTGAAATCGACTCATTTAATTCCAACTTGAGCTCGTTACAATTTAACATATAAAGTTTAATATTAAATAATTTGAAAAAATCTCTTCGGAGAAGTAATGGCTGAGACAAAATGCCAACCGAAACAATAAATAATGAAATTATTTTAGATTTTCCATTGAGCAAAATCTCACAGTAAATTTTTCCAAAAGGTTTTAGTTTATTGCCGCCTAGGCTGTAAAAATTTGATACGATTAATTCATCGGCACTTGTATCAAAGGGCAAAAGCATCTTGCTTATAAACCTGGCAGGACTACCACTGTCAATCAAAGAAATGCACTTCATAAACTTTTTATTGTTCATGTTCCGATTACAAAAAGCAATATTTACAGTTTGATATGGTTCAAAATTTGACATGTTGTCCTCATGGGTTGGTTCCTCATATACCGCGTTCACGGTTTTTATTGGTGGCTGCTTGCACTGATTAAGCATGTGATCTTGGCTGCCGCAGCGGAAGCAGGAGCCTTTAACACGCTTTGGTTCTTTGCACTGTTGTGAGAGGTGTCCATATTGCGAGCAATTGAAGCATCTTGTGGACGATACTGTCTTACTGCCACCTTCTGAAGTCTGCAATTTTTTTGTTGTATTGTCATTTGTTTTCTTTTTGTTGTATTTAAGGAGAAGTTACTGGAGCTCATCTAAGTTTTTGCTGTGTTTAATATTGAGGTATAAGCGGTGTGGTCACGCAGACCCTCAATCACTGCATTGATTATTTCATCTTCGTTTAAATTTGCCTGCGCTGCGATCTCCTTTATCGATAGCATATAAGCAATAATGCTTTCATTAGGTGAGCGCCGGCGTCGGTACTGCTCCCTATATACGTCATTAGTCGAGACATTTCGTTGAAATTGCTTTAAAAGTGCAGCTCTTAACTCGCAATAATTCGATGCAATCGATGTACGTAGAAAAATGGCCGCTGTACCCGACAACAAGCGACGCATGCACATATACATATTTAAAGTGGTCATTTTACTGCATTTTCAAAATCGTTGATCCACTTTTACACTGGATATGCGTTATCCCCAGAAAATTTTGGCACCATCCCATCGATATCCATTGCGGTGATACGCTGACGTGCACTACTAGCATCTAATTCCAACGCTTGCAATTCTTTTTGTAACAATAGCATTTTCTTGCGTTTCTCTAGCACTGCTATTTGTTCATCCAGGTTTTCTGCATCATCGGTTTCTTTTACATTACCGTCACCATCATGAGATTCGTAGCCGGCAGCAGCAGCAGCAGCAGCAACACCGGAGTCGAATCGTCTTCTTCCAACAAGGCACGTAGTTGTGACACGGTAGCAGTAGCTGGATACTCAGTGCCCACCTTTTCAAGGGCGTTTTGTAATTCCAATTTCGTTAAACAGGTCATGTTCAGACCCCACACCTGATGCAATTTCCCAGTGTGTAAAATAAAAAGAAGCGAAGCGAAAAGGAGTTTTTTTCAAATTATTTATTTGCACAATGGTATGGTATCACAATAATGATAGATTTTTCAAGCTCGTCTCAATTTGTATAACCGTGTAGTGTCAAAAACAATCAACAACCAAAAATCAAGCCACTTGGCGACACAACAGGGGGAGCTGTCAAATTTTTTATGAAAAATCATTTACACAATTTGTATAAATTTACGCGCACATTTCATTGTGTAAACGCGGTAAACTCAAAGGAATGCAACCTTGCAGACATTACAGACGGCATTTTCATCAAAAATCTCCAACATCAGCAAGTAAAGGCGTTTTAGTTTTGATTTTTCACTTAATCTTGGTATTTTTATACTCAGTTGAGCAGAGCTCACAGAGTATATTAAGTTTGATTGGATAACGGTTGGTTGTACATATATAAAGGAATCGAGATAGATATAGACTTCCATATATCAAAATAATCAGGATCGAAAAAAAATTTGATTGAGCCATGTCCGTCCGTCCGTCCGTCCGTCCGTCCGTCCGTCCGTCCGTCCGTCCGTCCGTCCGTCCGTTAACACGATAACTTGAGTAAATTTTGAGGTATCTTGATGAAATTTGGTATGTAGGTTCCTGAGCACTCATCTCAGATCGCTATTTAAAATGAACGATATCGGACTATAACCACGCCCACTTTTTCGATATCGAAAATTTCGAAAAACCGAAAAAATGCGATAATTCATTTCCAAAGGCGGTTAAAGCGCTGAAACTTGGTAGATGGGTTGACGTTATGACGCAGAATAGAAAACTAGTAAGATTTTGGACAATGGGCGTGGCACCGCCCACTTTTACAAGAAGGTAATTTAAAAGTTTTGCAAGCTGTAATTTGGCAGTCGTTGAAGATATCATGATGAAATTTGGCAGGAACGTTACTACTATTACTACATATGTGCTAAATAAAAATTAGCAAAATTGGATGAAGAACACGCCCACTTTTTAAAAAATTTTTTTTTTTAATTCAAATTTTAACAAAAAAGTTAATATCTTTACTGTATATAAGTAAATTAAGTCAAAATTCAACTCCAGTAATGATATGATGCAACAAAATCCAAAAATAAAAGAAAATTTCAAAATGGGCGTGGCTCCGCCCATTTTCATTTAGTTTGTCTAGAATACTTTTAATGCCATAAGTCGAACAAAAATATACCAATCCTTCTCAAATTTGGTAGGAGCATAGATTCTGTGACGGCAACTGTTCTCTGTGAAAATGGGCGAAATCGGTGGAAGCCACGCCCAGTTTTTATACACAGTCCATCGTCTGTCCTTCCGCTCGGCCGTTAACACAATAACTTGAGCAAAAATCGATATATCTTTACTAAACTTAGCCCACGTACTTACCTGAACTCACTTTATCTTGGTATAAAAAATGGCCGAAATCCGACCATAACCACGCCCACTTTATCGATATCGAAAATTACGAAAAATGAAAAAAATGCCATAATTCTATACCAACTACGAAAAAAGGGATGAAACATAGTAACTGGATTGGTTTATTGACGCAAAATATAACTTTGGAAAAAACTTTGTAAAATGGGTGTGACACCTACCATATTAAGTAGAAGAAAATGAAAAAGTTCTACAAGGCGAAATCAACAGCCCTTGGAATCTTGGCAGGAATACTGTTAGTGGTATTGCATATATAAATAAATTAGCAGTACCCGACAGATGATTTTCTGGATCACCTGGTCCACATTTTGGTCGATATCGCGAGAACGCCTTCACATATACATCTAAGGGCCACTCGCTGTTAAAACCCTCATTTATACTTTTAGTTTGATATCCATATCGTACAAACACATTCTAGAATCACCCTGGCCCACCCTAATGGCGATATCTCGAAAAGGCGTCCACCTATAGACCTAATGCCCACTCCCTCTTAAAATGCTCAGTAACACCTTTCGTTTGATACCCATATCGTACAAACATTCTAGAGTCACCCCTGGCCCACCCTAATGGCGATATCTCGAAAAGGCGGCCACCTATATACCTAATGTCCACTCCCTCTTAAAATGCTCAGTAACACCTTTCGTTTGATACCCATATCGTACAAAAATTCTAGAGTCACCCCTGGCCCACCCTAATGGCGATATCTCGAAAAGGCGTTCGCCTATAGACCTAACGCTCACTCCCTCTTAAAATGCTCAGTAACACCTTTCGTTTGATACCCATATCGTACAAACATTCTAGAGTCACCCCTGGCCCACCCTAATGGCGATATCTCGAAAAGGCATCCACATATAGACCTAATGCCCACTCCCTCTTAAAATGCTCAGTAACCCTTGGTCCACCTTTATGGCGATATCTCGAAAAGGCGTCCACCTATAGAACTAAGGATTACTCCCTTTTAAAATACTCATTACCACCTTTCATTTGATACCCATATCGTACAAACACATTCGAGAGTCACCCTGGCCCACCCTAATGGCGATATCTCGAAAAGGCGTCCACCTATAGACCTAATGCCCACTCCCTCTTAAAATGCTCAGTAACACCTTTCGTTTGATACCCATATCGTACAAACATTCTAGAGTCACCCTGGCCCACCCTAATGGCGATATCTCGAAAAGGCGTCCACCTATAGACCTAATGCCCGCTCCCTCTTAAAATGCTCAGTAACACCTTTCGTTTGATATCCATATCGTACAAACATTCTAGAGTCACCCTTGGTCCACCTTTATGGCGATATCTCGAAAAGGCGTCCACCTATAGAACTAAGGATTACTCCCTTTTAAAATACTCATTACCACCTTTCATTTGATACCCATATCGTACAAAAACATTCTAGAGTCACCCCTGGCCCACCCTAATGGCGATATCTCGAAAAGGAGTCCACCTATAGACCTAATGCCCCCACTCCCTATTAAAATGATCAGTAACACCTTTCGTTTGATACCCATATCGTACAAACATTCTAGAGTCACCCCTGGCCCACCCTAATGGCGATATCTCGAAAAGGCGTCCACCTATAGACCTAATGCCCACTCCCTCTTAAAATGATCAGTAACACCTTTCGTTTGATACCCATATCGCACAAACACATTCTAGAGTCACCCCTGGCCCACCCTAATGACGATACCTCGAAAAGGCGTCCACCTATAGACCTAATGCCCACTTCCTCTTAAAATGCTCAGTAGCACCTTTCGTTTGATACCCATATCGTACAAACATTCTAGAGTCACCCTTGGTCCACCTTTATGGCGATATCTCGAAAAGGCGTCCACCTATAGAACTAAGGATTACTCCCTTTTAAAAAACTCATTACCATCTTTCATTTGATACCCATATCATACAAACACATTCTAGAGTCACCCCTGGCCCACCCCAATGGCGACATTTCGAAAAGGCGTGCACCTATAGACCTAATGCCCACTCCCTCTTAAAATGCTCAGTAACACCTTTCATTTGATTCCCATATCGTACAACTAGAGACACCCCTGGTCCACCTTTATAGCGATATCTCGAAACGGCGTCCACCTATGGAACTAAGGATCACTGCTTTTCAAAATACTCATTAACAGCTTTCATTTGATACCCATATCGTACAAACATATTCTAGAGTCACCCCTGGTCCACCTTTATGGCGATATCCCTAAATGGCGTCCATCCATAGAACTATGGCCTACTCTCTCTTAAAATACTCTTTAATACCTTCCATTTGATACACATGTCATACAACCACATTCCAGGGTTACCCTAGGTTCATTTTCCTACATGGTGATTTTCCTTATTTTGTCTCCATAGCTCTCAACTGAGTATGTAATGTTCGGTTACACCCGAACTTAGCCTTCCTTACTTGTTTAATTTGTATAACAATCAAAAACATTTTTTTGGAAATAATACAACTGAAAAACAATCAAGTTTATCAAGAGTATTACTAAGTGCGTTCATATAACCGCGTGTGTAAATGGATATAATTTTACACCTTATAAGTTTATATGCTATCATGAGTCCCCCTAACGAAAGACTGTTTTTTTCAGCTTACATCTTCATGCATACATACACATGTACATACATACGTGGCCATCGAATTATAAGCAATTGGAGAGTTTCCCCTTTTATTCAAAGGCAAACAGTTATGAAGGCTTAGAGCCTCCTGCGAATTACAACCAGATTGACTGAATTTTTGTATGTGTGCGTGTCGGGTATTTGACGCTTGCCCCGCGACTATCAAATAAAAAGCCATCAATCAACATTTGCATTGAGAAACCGTAGCGTTCGGTCGTGAATATGTCGTCATCGGATGATGGCTTTTTTTTACTTGCAACTACAGCAGTTTTATTAAATAATAAACAAATTTATAAAAATTTTATTAAATAATAATAAAAGCTTTACATTCCATAAAGCTGGTAAACATTGATAATTTTCAATAAATTTTAATATGAATTGCTGTTCTTCCGCGCACTTGTTCATTTTGAATGTCGACACAAACTAAATACAACACTGCTGTTTTGTCAATCACACCCCGCGACTATCAAATAAGCTAGCGTCAAATGAAACAATCAAAAATTTTTGATTTTCATCAACGTGTAGCCGAGAACAAATACGTGTGTCACGAAGCCACCCGACTGCACTACGTACGTATGCACTAATACGCTTCCCAAGGCAGTCGGTTCTATGTACCGGAGCGACTCGGGATTTTTCCCGACCAAGGACTGTCATTTCAGTGTGACCCCATCTAATTTGTTTCGTCCCTCTCACAAATTGTCATCCTCCCAGCAGCTCCTTGCAGCAGGACTGCTCCATATTCTCTTACTGCGGGAAGGCATCGAATCCAATCCGGGTCCGTCTCCTGACCCCGGTCCTGAGAATGGTTTTGCTGCATCTGCCGGAAAAGAATCTTTTTACAGAACAGAGTATGTTCAGTGTGTCTCGTGCAAGGGATGGTTGCATCGGACAGGTTGTTCTGGGCTTGATCCCAAAACCCGACGTCCACGTAACTTTTATAAATCTTTTGTGGCTCATTGCTGTTCACGCCCAAGGGCGTCCCGTAGTCTACGTCTAAGCGCCCCCCTCTACCTTCCAGCAGCCCCACTGCTCAGCAAGCCACAACAATCACCCGCTGCTGCTCGCGCCCCACGGCGCCAACAACTCAAACAGCTGCTACCACTCATAACTACAATCTTCGTTGTAGAGTCGGAAGCAATGCTGAGAAACAGCCCCTGCCCCCGTCTTCTCCCCCCTCTTTTCCGGCAGCAATCGTGTAGGTCAGGGAAACAGACTCTTAGTCCCTACCTCCGTTTGCACCGTTTGCCAGCACAGAATATATATGTTTGCGACATCCGCCCAATGCAGCTCCTGCCTTGGGTGGTGCCACTTCCCTAGATGTTCTGGTCTCCGCGACGGCAACCCCCCGACGGGTTTCATCGCGCCATGTTGACAGGTCGCAAACCCAAATCATCCGGGTACCCCAATGCTTGCCCAAGGACGCCCAGTCCTAGGGCCACAACAGCAATTGCATCCTGGCCTTCCCCAACCCAGGCGTAGTCACCCGTCACTTACCCCCAGAGTGGCGACGTCTCTCCTTATGCACTTCAGAATTCTGCAGTTAAACTGTAATGGACTAACTGGGAAGATTACGGAGATAGTCGATTTCATGAAGCGGCACAACATCCGCATTGCTGCGATTCAAGAGACTAAACTCACAGCAAGATCTGCATTGCAGACCTGCTCTGGGTATAACGTCCACAGGAAAGACCGCGAGAGCGGAAATGGAGGCGGTCTCGCGTTTATCATACACCACTCTGTGCAATATTGTATATTTGATCCTGGCATCGACCGCAGGGACAATGCCTTAGAACGTCAAGGCCTATCTGTCCGGTCAGGCGATGCAAACCTAGAAATCATCAACATCTACATCCCTCCTGCCACCTGTTGCCCCAGTGGATACCGCCCTCCCGCCTAGCTGCCCTCCCTATCCCGACTGATGCCCGCCAAGGGGAGCGTGCCTTCCGTAAGGTCATTAAATCCGCCTCGGCACATTTCATTCCCGCCGGGAGAATTCCCGAAATCCGGCCCCACTTCCCGGCGGAGGCCGCAAACTTAGCGAGAGAACGTGACCTTATAAGACAGCTTGACCCAGGCGACCCCCAAATAAGGGATATAAACCAACGCATCAGATTGCTTGTATGAACACAAGCGGGCGAAATGGGAGGAGCACCTAAGAGGTTGTAACCTCTCTACCGGTGTGGGTAAACTTTGGTCCACCGTAAAGTCCCTATCGAATCCGAATAAGCACAAAGACAAAGTTTCCATCGCCTTTGGCGACAAAGTGCTGTCGGACGCGAAAAAATGCGCGAGCTCTTTCTGCCGATAATATATAATGCATCCTACGGTCGACAAAGATAGACGGAGAGCCAATAGACGCGCACATAAACACAAATTCAGCGCGTCACCAATCACCATCACCGCTAAAGAGGTTGAGGACGCCATTGGTCGTGCTAAACCATCCAAAGCAGTGGGCCCAGACGGCATAGCCATGCCGATGCTTAAAAACCTAGGGAAAGAGGGGTTCAAATATTTAGCGCATGTCTTCAATCTGTCTCTTTCCACCTTTGTCATACCTGAGAAATGGAAAATGGCCAAGGTGGTCCCGCTACTAAAGCCTGGGAAACCAGCTAACATAGGTGAGTCGTATCGTCCGATATCTCTCCTATCGCCAGTGGCAAAGACGCTTGAAGCCATTTTGCTCCCTTATTTCCAAGCAAATTTGCAGCTAGCACCTCATCAGCATGGCTTCAGAAAACTCCATAGCACTACCACCGCGCTAAATGCCATTAGCACCCAGATAAATTGCAGTTTAAATCAATACCCCCACCATAGAACAGTACTCGTAGCGCTAGACCTATCAAAAGCTTTTGATACGGTCAACCATGGCTCGTTACTGCAGGAGCTGGAAGGGTCTACCCTTCCCCCATGTCTTAAAAGGTGGACCGCAAATTATCTGGGTTGTCGGCAGGCATCAGTGCAATTTAGAAACGAAACATCAAAACCAAGGAGAATTAAACAGGGGGTGCCACAGGGTGGTGACCTATCCCCACTTTTGTTTAATTTCTACATATCTAAGCTACCTTCACCACCGGAAGGAGTCACAAGCGTTTCCTACGCCGATGAGTGCACAATAATGGCCACAGGCCCAGGCCCAAAGATCGATGCGCTATGCAATAAAATAAACGGCTACCTCCCTGATCTCTCCAGTTTTTTCACCTCGCGAAACCTGGCATTATCACCGACTAAATCTTCCGCGACCTTATTTATAACATGGACGCCTCAATTGTCGACCATTTTGAACATCCAAGTCGATGGCACTACGCTACCGACTGTCCGACACCCCAAAATATTGGGTGTGACGTTTGATCAGGATCTGCATTTTGGTGAGCACGCAGCCGCAATTGTTCCGAGAATTCAGAGCCGTAACAAAATCCTCAAATCCCTCGCTGGCAGTACTTGGGGAAAAGATAAAGAAACGCTCATGACTACATACAAAGCAATTAGCCAGCCGATTACGTGCTACGCGTCACCCATATGGTCGCCAAGCCTAAAAATCACCCACTGGAAGAAACTACAGGCCTGCCAAAATACTGCTGTCAGAATCGCCACGGGCTGTCTTCTTATGTCCCCAGAACACCATCTGCATAATGAGGCGAGAATACTCCCCATCAGGGAGAGAAATGAGATGCTGACCAAACAGTTCCTGTTGAATACCCAGAAACCTGGGCATCCCAACAGACATCTGATTGATGAACCAGCACCGCCTAGGGGCTTAAGGAGTCATCTCCGTAGGCATTTTGAGGAAATACGGCACCTGAGAACCCAGCCGTATGAAGTGAAAAAACACAAGCAGGTCCTTGGTGAACTCCATAAACAGGCGTCGGACCTTTATGCCGGGAATTGCCCGGTGAATCCATTACTTAACGAAAATTATCCAAAACTTGCGGAAGAGGAACGCATACTCCCCAGGGAAACGCGTGTCACTCTTGCTCAACTTCGTTCTGGATACTGTAACAGGTTAAACTCTTACCTATCCAGAATCAACCCCGACATACAAAATGTATGCCCCGCTTGCAATGTGTCCCCACATGACACCAACCATCTCTTCAATTGTAATGTGGAACCAACGCCTCTAACACCCCTTTCCTTATGGTCAACCCCTGTTGAAACGGCAAGTTTCCTTGGACTCCCGTTAGAGGATATTGATGACAATTTGTGATCGGTCGCGGCTATTAGGTGGGGCGAGCATTGCTACAACAACAACAACAACACTGCACTAATACACACAAAATTCAGTCAATCTGGTTGTAAATCGCAGGAGGCTTTTAACGAAGCATTGCCTCCTTTTGTCCTTTCGTTGTTTCGCAAAAATTAAGTATACATATGTATATGGTTGCCATTAGAACAGAAAAAAATACACTGCGACAAATAATATACTTTACAAGTTTTAATAATTTTGTTCAAATAAACAAAATTATTAAATGAGAATTGTCATACGTTTGAATCATATAAAAGTCAACACAAAATGGAACTTGAGAAAAAAAGTGATGCCGTTGCATACTTTTTCAGAAAAAAACGATTTGTATAGTTTTACATACATTTTTTCCTCTGAATAAAAAAGGAGTTTTGTAAAGCGACTACATTCAAGATGACGACGTCAGAGCGAAAAACTGCTTACATCCGCCACCTTCTATAATTCCATCATGTGCTGCTACAATCACAAACATTGTATAGCCTTTAGCCGGCGTATGTTGTAACGCCCGAGATCGAATGTTTTGTTTGTTGATAATTTAGTTTATTGTTCTGTAAATTGAATTGAATTTCGTACGCATATTTGGTGAAATTTTCGTTTAAAACATTTTATTATTGTATCTTATTGTAATGCATGTGGGTACACAATATTTTAGGTCTTTTCGTTCGGTGCAAAGATAAACACATTTTTTGGCGTTCCAACTCTAGAGCAAGCAACATATACCTGGCCATGGGAAAAGTATGGACTCTCTAAATTTAATCCTGCAAGAGTAAGCAATTGTCCTTGTACTTTGTTCATTGTAATTGCAAAAGCAAGCGTACAGGAAACTGTAAGCGCTTAAAATTTAATAGCAAATCTGTAGGAATCATTGGGATCCGTGGTATGACCACATCTTCACTTTGCTTTCACCGCTGATGATTACATTCGGCATTAATTTCTTAACGCAAAATCTGGTTCCATTACACAATTTTGGTGCTTCTAAATTCCGAAGAAGCATGACGGGTAAGGCAAATTTCAAAGTTAATATATGCGCAGGCATTCCAGGTTGTTCTAAAGAGTTTAGAAATTCAATTGGATAATTCACAATTTGATCTTCATCTGTAACTATGTCGATCGATTTATATTTCGTCACTTCACCAGGAATTTGGTTTTGAATGCGATCATTGATTTTGTTAACATGATCATTTTGGGGAGCTAAGAATGCTCGTTCGCATAGCTAAAAAAAAAGTTTAATTTAAAATTCTTAATTCTGAAATGGGAAATGTGAAAAACCTTCGTCTTGATCCAAGGAACCTATAGCCAAAATTTGGTGATGATTGAAGTGTGGGAAATACGTTTCCATAGGGAACACACACACAGAGCTTGATTTTAATAGAAGATGTAGATTGAAGATTAGACTGAAGCTAGCAAATTTTTTTAACGAAGGCAGATTACTAAACGTTCAAAAGGCATAACAGCCAAACTCAATAATGCCGTCAAATTTTAGGTGTTAAAATAACTTAAGTTTGTACGGCAGCCATAGTTCTGAAAAATCCCTTTTGTAGGGAAAGTGCCACGTCCCTTTTTTCCCAATTCCACATTTTACTGGAAGTGTTAGGACTTAACGTCATATAGCTCCTTTTCATTATCCTACCATTACTACATCCAGAGATATGCAGTATGATATATTCCATTTTTATGGGAGGTGCCACGCTTCCTTTTTCCTAATTCCACATTTTATTGGTGGTGTTAAGGATTGATCTCATATAACTCCTTACTGAATTTCAATGTTCTGGTATGTATACCTTCAGAGTTATGCTGTACCAAAGATTCCATTTGTATGGGAGGTGCCACTCCCCTTTTATATATCGAAAATATTTTAGCATAAAACCTTCCTGTTGATCGAAGGAACCTATAGCCAAAATTTGGTGATAATTTAAGTGTGGGAAATACGTTTCCATAGCGAGCACACACACACACAGAATTTGAAAAAAAACAGCTGCTTCTCGCAATTTCTTTTTTGAGTCATAAGCCACCTTTTCATAGACCGGGTCACATATATCGATTTTGTTTTTACAGTCTGCCTGAAAGTTCACTACACATATGGCTTTTGTCCGCAGCCATCATGGACGTACGAGTACATAACAATATACCATACATGTTAAATTCCAATTAGAATTAGCAATTGATGCAATTGGTTTATATTCTCTAATTCATTAAACAATTAGAAAAAGTTCAACTAATCCCCATTATATAATTGAAATTTTTATTCTAATGGTAAATCTAATTGCAATTAGTTGCCATTAGCAAAAAAAATTGAGTTACCTTTACAATTAGAAATCTAATTGACTTCTGCTAATGCAATTAGATATTCAATTAGGTCGAATTAGAATCAATTATTTATATTTATTTACATCATTATTCGTTCACTTCAATAATTTTTTGAAAAAAATTTATTTTTATCAAAATAATTGATTCTAATACGAGCTAATTGAATATCTAATTGCATTAGCAGAAGTCAATTAGATTTCTAATTGTAAAGGTAAACCAATTTTTTTTGCTAGTGGCAACTAATTGCAATTAGATTTACCATTAGAATAAAAATTTCAATTATCTAATGGGAATTAGTTGAACTAATTCTAATTATTTAATGAATGAGAGAATTTCGCAAATGAAGGTTAATTAGCAATCATTAGCATTATCTAATCATTACTTAACATCTATGCAATATACTTATGACAAGTAAATTCGCGAATAATTAAAAGGCGTTTATGTGGCAAATGATTGTGCTCTCAAACGAGGAACTCCATATTAAAACGCAATAATTACCTACAGTCGAAAAGTTTCCAGAAAATCACGAAAATGTAATGGCGCATAGTCATAGTCAAAATAAAATAGGTTTTAAATTTAGTTGCAGCCTTTTTTACATATAGCTCATAGAAAATTATGTCAAAATCTTGGTACAAATCCAAATCTTTTACGTCAATTTTTGCTAGGCCAGACCAATTATCCTTATACTTATCATGAGCTTTCTTTATTTTTTTTGGTCTTGGGTTTAATAGCCGGAGTTTTTTTTCGCATACGCCAGGTTATCACTCTTTATTTCCTTATGTATCTATTTCACTGTGGTGTGCTGCTATGTGATATCATGTTTCCGTTATTTCGTTGTTTTGTTTTTCCAAATCCGTTAGTTTATAATTTCGCGTTATCTTTGCTTTGGTTTTTTAATAATGACACTGATTCCTGTTAGGATCTGCATTTCCCAATTCCGCCAGGATGGAGCCCAAGAGCCAACCTTCAGGCCTATTTTTATTTCAAGTTAGCCTGAATATATTGTAACTGAGCCGAGGATGACACTGCACGTCCACTCAGAGGAAAAAACAAGAACGGAATTATGAGCTATCTTTAAGATATTGAAAAGGAGAACGTGATTGTATTAAAACTCGGGAAAATTTTTAAGTGCACTTATTGCGTTTGGATATGGAACTTCTCGAAACGGTGTACATATGTAAGTTTTTAATGAAAATCAATTTTCGTGGGATAACTAAGGACCTTCTCAACTACATACATAATGCTGGCTATGTTTTGACTGCAGTAACAGAAATCTATTAGTAACTACGCCTATCACAGCCTCGCTTTCATCACTTGCTTTCTCTTTTTCCAGCAATGCTTGCTTGACGCAAGTTGAAGCTGATATTAATGCTGATTGTGAATTTTATAATGCGCGGCCCAGGGGTAGCCAAAATACAATTAATGGTAATGAGATCGCCGTCATTAATACTAATGTCAATAACGAAGGCTCGAATCCCTCTGCTAAGACTAATGTCAACAACGAAGGCTCGAATGCCGCTGCTAATACTGATGTCAACAACGAAGGCTCTAATGGCGCTGCTAATAGTGATGTTTGTGCTGCACCGAATTATGTTGCCTCTGAAACCGCAGCTTCAAGATCTCGTGCTCCTAGAAAGGTGACTGCCATTCCGCAAAGTGATAGTATTTTTGTAGCAAGGCTGAACTTGCAGACGACTGAAAATGATATATCTAATTACATTTGCTCCAAGCTTGGTGTTGCATTTGATGGCAAGCTATTGAAAATTTTTAAGTTTCCTTTGAAGTCCGAGAGCAAAAGTTCTTCTTTTAGAATCACACTCCCTGAAAATTTTTTTGATACAGTACTGGACTCTACTTTTTGGCCGAAACATTGTCTGGTGCGTAAGTATATTTCACGATAAATTTTCCACGAGTGGTACCAACTTAAATATATACGGTAGACAAATGGGACACTTAATTTGCTTTATATGGGCGGTAGAACAAATTATTTCATGATTTCAAATGCACGAAATTTTCATGAGTTAAGCTGCATTAATAATTTTCAATATGGCAACGCCGTATAGGCAAATGTTTGCTATTATTCATGGTTCAATTATATGGTTGGCTCGTCTCATCAGCTGATTTTATTTATTTCATTGCATGGTCGATGGGATTGTCAAAAGGAGATGGCAAACTCAAAATGAAACCAACACATTGGCAACATTTTCTTACACATACAAAATCTGCTAAGTTTTATGTTTCCATTCCATACAATTCGCACCAACACCAATACACAGATTTTGACAATTTGAACAGACATATTTTGTTATTGTACAGATGAGCCAACCATATAGTTGAACCATGCTATTATTAATGCTGAAAAATTGTCAAAACGGAATTTTAATAAAATTGAAATAAAAATTTAAAAAATGTTTTTTTTTTTTTGTTTAATGACAAAAAATGTTTTTTTCCCCCTAAATTCCCTTTAATGTATCTCTACCATTGTAAAAAGTCCTGTCACATAAACAGTTTTGCATATATTTTAATTAGTTTATTCAGTCTATGATCAAGAATCTTACAGACTAGATACAATAAAAGATTAAAAACAAGTAAGGAAGTCTAAGTTCGGGTGAAACCGAACATTACATACCCAGCTGTACACTTGAAATGCTGTTGTTGTTTGTTTTGTGTGCTTAATGGTGTTACAAGGCTGCGAAAGAATACATATACATATGGTTCTATTCTGAACTAATTTTCGTTTAAAAGAAGCAAAGAGGATACCGAGGCTAACACCAATGACCTTGAACGGGTAATAATGCAGTTTTCCTTCAGATATGGGGATTTCCCTACTGTTTATTTTAAAATAAAGATATAACAACAATAAAAATACGACTGGTACAAAACTATTTTTCGCTTAGATTTAACTTATGTATTATTTTTACCTACGACCCTTTTTAAAGTCACTTATATAAAAGTGGGCGTGGTCCTTAACCAAACTTATCCATTTTTACTAGAAATATTTCATGCTATAAGGAAAATATGTCGACCCAATTTTGTTACGATATGTAAATTTTTCTTAGTTATGGCTCCCGAAACATTGAAAATTGCTTAGACAAAAAAGGGGCGGTGCCATACACATTTTCATAAATTAGTGTTTTCCAATTTAATGTTATAATTCAATTTAGAAAGTAAAATTCTATTGATACAAAGCTCTTTTTCGCTAAGATATAGCTTATTATTTTCGTTTACGACCCTTTTAAAAATCTTTTATATAAAAGTGGGCGTGGTCTTTAACCGATCTCGTCCATTTTTTCTAGAACTATTTTCTGCTATAGGGACAATTTGTTTACGCAATTTTATTACGATCCGTTAATTTTTCTTCGAGTTATGGCTCCCGAAACATAGAAATTGCTTAGTCATAAAAGGGGCGGTGCCTGTCTATTTTTTAAAATTTGAAGTTTTTCCTATTTATTGTTATAAATCCACTTGGGAAATGAAATACCGTTGATATAAAGGTATTTTTTGTAAAGATATAGCTTATGTTATTCGTCCACGACCCCTTTAAAAATCTTTTATATTAAAGTGGGCGTAGTCCTTAACCGATCTCGTTTATTTTTCTTCATAGCATTCCTTATAGTAAAGGCAACCTCTGCCGAATTTTGTTATGATAGGTTGAACGATTTTTGATTTATGATTAATAATATTTGTAAAATTGATTTTATCAGTTTATACTTATATTTAAGAATTCATGAGCTTAACAGTGCAGTTTCACCATGTGATTCACGGTTCGAATCCCGGTGAAACCTTTGATAACATTACAAAATTGCCTGATGATGATTACGTTGGCGGTTTTCGAAATGGGTCCATCGCAATATGCCAGTAAATGTTTCTTTCTTTTCAGTTTCTCTTAGAAAAACATAATAATTGAAATTCAATTATTATAAGCCGGTGTTAAGCTCATGAATTCTTAAATATAAGTATAAACTGAACACACCATTAAACAAACATACATAAATATGTACAACTGAGCCCGAGTTTACAAAGCTTCTCATTAGCAACGAAGAAGAACTTTACAAAAACAAATCTACATGGCACACAAATCAATATAGAGACAAAATGTCTCAATTGTGTTGTTAGTGTAGAAATGAGAAAAACTGAATTAAGCATGAAAACAAATACCAGCAGGATGGCCTAGTGGTTAAAGGCTACTGCAGTTTCACCATGTGATTCACGGTTCGAATCCCGGTGAAACCTTTGATAACATTACAAAATTGCCTGATGATGATTACGTTGGCGGTTTTCGAAATGGGTCCATCGCAATATGCCAGTAAATGTTTCTTTCTTTTCAGTTTCTCTTAGAAAAACATAATAATTGAAATTCAATTATTATAAGCCGGTGTTAAGCTCATGAATTCTTAAATATAAGTATAAACTGAACACACCATTAAACAAACATACATAAATATGTACAACTGAGCCCGAGTTTACAAAGCTTCTCATTCGCAACGAAGAAGAACTTTACAAAAACAAATCTATATGGCACACAAATCAATATAGAGACAAAATGTCTCAATTGTGTTGTTAGTGTAGAAATGAGAAAAACTGAATTAAGCATGAAAACAAATACCAGCAGGATGGCCTAGTGGTTAAAGGCTACTGCAGTTTCACCATGTGATTCACGGTTCGAATCCCGGTGAAACCTTTGATAACATTACAAAATTGCCTGATGATGATTACGTTGGCGGTTTTCGAAATGGGTCCATCGTAATATGCCAGTAAATGTTTCTTTCTTTTCAGTTTCTCTTAGAAAAACATAATAATTGAAATTCAATTATTATAAGCCGGTGTTAAGCTCATGAATTCTTGAATATAAGTATAAACTGAACACACCATTAAACAAACATACATAAATATGTACAACTGAGCCCGAGTTTACAAAGCTTCTCATTCGCAACGAAGAAGAACTTTACAAAAACAAATCTACACGGCACACAAATCAATATAGAGACAAAATGTCTCAATTGTGTTGTTAGTGTAGAAATGAGAAAAACTGAATTAAGCATGAAAACAAATACCAGCAGGATGGCCTAGTGGTTAAAGACTACTGCAGTTTCACCATGTGATTCACGGTTCGAATCCCGGTGAAACCTTTGATAACATTACAAAATTGCCTGATGATGATTACGTTGGCGGTTTTCGAAATGGGTCCATCGCAATATGCCAGTAAATATTTCTTTCTTTTCAGTTTCTCTTAGAAAAACATAATAATTGAAATTCAATTATTATAAGCCGGTGTTAAGCTCATGAATTCTTAAATATAAGTATAAACTGAACACACCATTAAACAAACATACATAAATATGTACAACTGAGCCCGAGTTTACAAAGCTTCTCATTCGCAACGAAGAAGAACTTTACAAAAACAAATCTACATGGCACACAAATCAATATAGAGACAAAATGTCTTAATTGTGTTGTTAGTGTAGAAATGAGAAAAACTGAATTAAGCATGAAATCAAATACCAGCAGGATGGCCTAGTGGCTAAAGGCTACTGCAGTTTCACCATGTGATTCACGGTTCGAATCCCGGTGAAACCTTTGATAACATTACAAAATTGCCTGATGATGATTAAGTTGGCGGTTTTCGAAATGGGTCCATCGCAATATGCCAGTAAATGTTTCTTTCTTTTCAGTTTCTCTTAGAAAAACATAATAATTGAAATTAAATTATTATAAGCCGGTGTTAAGCTCATGAATTCTTAAATATAAGAATAAACTGAACACACCATTAAACTAACATACATTTTTTATTTATGTCAAAAAAATTATTATTAATAAAAAATAAATAGGTACCCATTAAAAAAAAATACTTTCCCCTCCAACCAAAGATCAAGCACGAACCGTTCTTGAATTGAGACCGAAAAATGTTAGATTGACCCCAAATCCATAGTACAGGTCTACAAGTAGGATATGTAGCAGAACGCACATACACAGCCACTATCACCTGATAAAATGCTTGTTCTCGTTCGTTTTTTTTTTTGTGGAAGCTATTTGTCACTGTTGTATTTCTTAGGTCCAAGAAAAGTGTAGTAGCAGCTAACGAAAACTGCGTAAAATTTTTAATGTAAAATTACAAAGAAATATCCTTATTTACTTTCAAACGAGCACTTGATTACATCTCTTTTTAAAATCCATATGTTTTGGACAATTTTAATTAACAATTTGTGATACTTTATTACCGGGGACGATTGCTAAAACATGACCAAAACCGTTGGGGGAAGTATTAATAGACGCGTTTTTGCCTCGCTTGCAATAATTCGAATACTTTTTCGCCTTTGGACTATTGATAACAGGCCAAAACGCGTCTTCTCATTTTTCTTTCTACATTTTTGGACAGGTTATTGCAGTCGACCTCGGTTTCAAACTGTTTTTCGCATAGAACTTTTGAACGGGCAGAAAAACTTAGCACCCGTGTTTGTATTCATAATACTGGAATAACTACGCGTCCTCAGATACTCCAATTCAAAACTTTTGTATAATTTTCTGTAGGACCCATATAGGTGCACTAGATTTTCATACTAAATTCGTTAAAAAAATTTACCATCACAGCAACCCATATCTGATATTCCGCTCCCTTTTTTGTTTCCCTGCGTCGCTTTCCACGGCAGCAACCCCGGTAATTTTGACACTTCGTTCAGTGTCAAACGCTTGTTCCACGCAGGTTCCACTGAGTTCCACAATAGTTTGACACTGACCGAAGTGTCAAACGGCAGTATGTTAGAAAGAGAAAGCAATTGTTTCCCTCTCATACATATCATACTTGTAAACCTGTACTATGCCCAAATCGTTCTCGAAGCGTGAGAACGAAAAGCCTTAAATCAAGCCCAAGTAGTGCCTTAAATGAGCACAGAAGTTTCACACATCAATACCAAACTGGTCATAAAACACGAACGGTGTGCTTTGAAAAACTGTTCTTAAAACAAGCTCATCGGTCACAAGTTAAGAAAAAACGTACTTAACAGACTTTTGTCAACGAATGTTCTTAATTTTGAACTTGTTTCGTTCGTTTTAGAACGATTTTTTCTCTGAGTGTAGAGAGCTTATTTAATTCAGTAAGGGCGCAGAAGATTGGGCTAAAATGAAAGTTATTGGCCCTACTAGCACTCAAATAAAAAGGCAGGAATGCGCGCAGATTTTTTTGCGGCACATTAAACGATATTTTCTCAAGAAGAGTCGCACAGTCCAAAGAGCCCACCATCAGGTCGTAGACAAACATAACCATGTGCACCGTTCTCGTTTCCAGTGATTGCAGATTGATCAGTTTACAACGAGATGAATAAGAAGGCAGCGGGTTATGAAAACGTTGGACTTCAAAGCAAAACGGACAAACTTTCTTTGAACTCTTTCTGTTCTGGCCGAATGACTGCTGTAGATATTGGAAGCATATTCTAGTTTAGAGCGCACTAAAGATATATATAGGGCTTTCTTGGTATACGGATCTTTAAATTCCCTTGCATATCTGCGAAGAAAAGCGAGGTTTCTGTGCCATTGAGAGCACGTAACATATGTGATTGGTGAATGTGAAATTTGAATCAAAGACAACGTCTAGATCACCATGTTCGTTAATTGACGCCAACTGGAGGCCTGAAATATAGTACAACGAAGAATAGGAGCTCGTGGATTTAGAGGAACATATGCTGAAGAATTTTTTAACGTTTAAGAAAAGCTTATTGGTGCGACACCAATCATCTACATTATTAAGGTCATATTGCAGGCAGGAATCTGATGGGGCATTGACTCTACGGAAAAATTTGAGATGTAGATGCGTTTGGTTGAACATCAAATTGGCTGACACTTTTCCCCAACGTTCATTTGCTATGACGTACTGATATTTACCGAGATTTGGTTAAAACTACAGTGATTTAGTGTTTATCGGATTCATTTTAAACTTTAAGATAAGCCCCACTTGGTGGGGGAGCTTTAATTGGCGTTCACATCAGGTTTTCTAGGCAGGACTCCGAGGATGCTGAGCTGATTTGCGTGAGAGTAAAACTTTCCACATTCTACAAATATTATATGTACATATTTAAATGTTAATTTATATTCAACCGCAATTTGTTTTTTTTATGTATGTATATAAAAAATTCTTCAATGGTGGTTCTGTATGGCAAGGTTCTGTGACTCTGACATTGTAATTGGCGATTTCAATCTACGCGATTTGGAGTGTTATAGATTTTGGCTTGGTGAATTGAAGTTTAATGTTCCTATAAAGCCATCTAAATCTATTTTAAATCGCTTTATGTAGTTACACGTATCCACAAACAACAACATCAGTTTGAAATCTAGCGAAGAATCAATATTGCCAACAAATGCTACATTGGACTAAGTACGTAATTGGAAAGTAAAATTCTCTATCGGCAAACGAAAATGACGATCTACATGTGCAGAAGCATTGACCATGAAAACATCAAATGAGGCGCCCCTGAGAGTGTTCGAAAGAAGAGTTCTTCCAAAGATTTACGGACCTTAAGCATTGGAGGCGGAGAGTATCGAAGAGGATTTAATGAAGAGTAATCTGGCAGCTTGTATGATCTTATTTTTGGATGGACAGTGAACAGCATACCTGACCCCGTCCGTTAATTTGGAGCCAACAGTATGTACGGTATATTATATTTTGTCATTTCCACACCCTGACCCTCACCCGCTCAATTGTGGCACTCATCCGCTCAATTGTGGCCCCAAGATCTCTTTCGAAGATTGGGAACGGGACCATGTATTCCGTTTCCTTAAGCCTTGTTGTAAAGTATAGTAAAGTATGGGTTTGACAATTGCCGTAAATACCCAATGATATGAATGTTGGAGATTCGAGTTCAACGCTCAGCTCCCGAAAAGCTAGCTGATGAAGAAGTGAAATTCAGAAACATGTCCTAGTAACCATCGCCGTTTGTAAACTTACAGTTTTTCTCTAATATCAATTACAAAAAACCGAATGAGAAAGTTTACTGATAGACCCTGTTATACTTTGAACTTGAATCCGTTGTCATCATTATACCTTTCATGAACATGAAATGGTATATTAACTCTGGTCCAATGTTTGTAACGTTGAGAAATATAGAAGATAGACTCACCATTAAGTATACCGAATTGGTCAGGGCGACGAACTGAGTTGATATAGCCATGTCCGTCTGTTCGGCCGTCTCTCTGTTTGAACGCAAACTAGTCCCTCAAATTTTGAGATATCTCAATGAAATTTTGCACAAGGATCTATTTTTATACTCAGTTGAGCAGAGCTCACAGAGTATATTAAGTTTGATTGGATAACGGTTGGTTGTACATATATAAAGGAATCGAGATAGATATAGACTTCCATATATCAAAATAATCAGGATCGAAAAAAAATTTGATTGAGCCATGTCCGTCCGTCCGTCCGTCCGTCCGTCCGTCCGTCCGTTAACACGATAACTTGAGTAAATTTTGAGGTATATTGATGAAATTTGGTATGTAGGTTCCTGAGCACTCATCTCAGATCGCTATTTAAAATGAACGATATCGGACTATAACCACGCCCACTTTTTCGATATCGAAAATTTCGAAAAACCGAAAAAGTGAGATAATTCATTACAAACGACCGATAAAGCGACGAAACTTGGTAGATGAGTTGAACTTATGACGCAAAATATAAAATTAGTAAAATTTTGGACAATGGGCGTGGCACCGCCCACTTTTTAAAGAAGGTAATTTAAAACTTTTGCAAGCTGTAATTTGGCAGTCGTTGAAGATATCATGATGAAATTTGGCAGGAACGTTACTCTTGTTACTGCATGTACGCTTAATAAAAATTAGCAAAATCGGAGAAGGACCACGCCCACTTTTAAAAAAAAATTTTTTTTAAAGTAAAATTTTAACAAAAAATTTAATATCTTTACAGTATATAAGTAAATTATGTCAAGATTCAACTCCAGTAATGATATGGTGCAACAAAATACAAAAATAAAAGAAAATTTAAAAATGGGCGTGGCTCCGCCCTTTTTCATTTAATTTGTCTAGGATACTTTTAATGCCATAAATCGAACAAAAATTAACCAATCCTTTTGAAATTTGGTAGGGGCATAGATTTTATGGCGCTAACTGTTTTCTGTGAAAATGGGCGAAATCGGTTGATGCCACGCCCAGTTTTTATACACAGTCGTCCGTCTGTCCTTCCGCATGGCCGTTAACACGATAACTTGAGCAAAAATCGATATATCTTTACTAAACTCAGTTCACGTACTTATCTGAACCCACTTTACCTTGGTATGAAAAATGAACGAAATCCGACTATGACCACGCCCACTTTTTCGATATCGAAAATTGCGAAAAATGAAAAAAATGCCATAATTCTATACCAAATACGAAAAAAGGGATGAAACATGGTAAGGTAATTGGATTGTTTTATTGACGCGAAATATAACTTTAGAAAAAACTTTATAAAATGGTTGTGACACCTACCATATTAAGTAGAAGAAAATGAAAAAGTTCTGCAGGGCGAAATAAAACACCCTTAAAATCTTGCCAGGTATTACATATATAAATAAATTAGCGGTATCCAACCGATAATGTTCTGGGTCACCCTAGTCCACATTTTGGTCGATATCTGGAAAACGCCTTCACATATACAACTACCACCACTCCCTTTTAAAACTCTCATTAATACCTTTAATTTGATACCCAAATCGTACAAACTCATTCTAGAGTCACCCCTGGTCCACCTTTATGGCGATATCTCGAAAAAGCGTCCACCTATAGAACTAAGCCCCACACCCTTTTAAAATACTCATTAACACCTTTCTTTTGATACCCATATTGTACAAACAAATTCTATGGTCACCCCTGCTCCACCTTTATGGCAATATCACGAAACGGCGTCCACCTATGGAACTAAGGAATACTCCCTTTTCAAATACTCATTATCACCTTTCTTTTGATGCCCATATTGTACAAACAAATTCTAGGGTCACCCCTGGTCCACCTTTATGGCGATATCTCGAAAATGCGACCACCTATACAACAACCACCACTCCCTTTTAAAACCCTCATTAATACCTTTAATTTGATACCCATATCGTACAAACACATTCTAGAGTAACCCCTCCACCTTTGTGGCGATATTCCGAAAAGGTGTCCACCTATAGAACTAACCCCCACACCCTTTTAAAATACTCATTAACACCTTTCTTTTGATACCCATATTGTACAAACAAATTCTAGGGTCACCCCTAGTCCACCTTTATGGCGATATCTCGAAACGGCGTCCACCTATGGAACTAAGGATTACTCCCTTTTAAAATACTCATTAACACCTTTATTTTGATACCCATATCGTACAAACAAATTCTAGGGTCACCCCTGGTCCACCTTTATGGCGATATCTCGAAACGGCGTCCACCTATGGAACTAAGGATTACTCCCTTTTAAAATACTCATTAATACCTTTAATTTGATATCCATATCGTACAAACGCATTCTAGAGTCACCCCTGGTCCACATTTATGGCAATATTTCGAAAAGGCGACCACCTATAGAACTAAGGCCCACTCCCTTTTAAAATACTCATTAACACCATTCGTTTGATGCCCATATTGTACAAACAAATTCTAGGGTCACCCCTGGTCCACCTTTATGGCGATATCTCTAAACGGCGTCCACCTATGGAACTAAGGATTACTCCCTTTTAAAATACTTATTAACACCTTTCATTTGATACCCATATCGTACAAACGCATTCTAGAGTCACCCCTGGTCCACCTTTATGACGATATCTCGAAACGGCGTCCACCTATAGAACTAAGGCCCACTCCCTTTTAAAATACTCATTAACACCTTTCGTTTGATGCCCATATTGTGCAAACGCATTCTAGAGTCACCCCTGGTCCATCTTTACGGCGATATCTCGAAAAGGCGTCCATCTATAGAACTTAGGTCCACGCCCTTTTAAAATACTCATTAATACCTTTCATTTGATACCCATATCGTACAAACGCATTCTAGGGTCAACCCTGATCCACCTTTATGGCTATATCCCTAAATGGCGTCCACCTATAGAACTATGGCCCACTCCCTCATAAAATACTCTTTAATGCCTTTCATTTGATACACATGTCATACAAACACATTCCAGGGTTTCCCTCGGTTCATTTTCCTACATGGTTATTTTCCCTTATGTTGTCACCATAGCTCTCAACTGAGTATGTAATGTTCGGCTACACCCGAACTTAACCTTCCTTACTTGTTTTATACTCAGTTGAGCAGATCTCACAAAGTATATTAACTTTGATTGCATAACGGTTGGTTGTACAGGTATAAAGGAATCGAGATAGATATAGACTTCCATATATCAAAATCATCAGTATCGAAAAAAAATTCGATTGAGCCATGTCCGTCCGTCCGTCCGTCCGTCCGTCTGTCCGTTAACACGATAACTTGAGTAAATTATGAGGTATCTTAATGAAATTTGGTATGTAGGTTCCTGGGCACTCATCTCAGATCGCTATTTAAAATGGACGATATCGGACAATAACCACGCCCACTTTTTCGATATCGAAAATTTCGAAAAATCGAAAAAGTGCGATAATTCATTACCAAATACGCATTAAGCGATGAAACTTGGTAGGTGAGTTGAGCTTATGACGCAGAATAGAAAACTAGTAAAATATTGGACAATGGGCGTGGCACCGCCCACTTTTAAATGAAGGTAATTTAGAAGTTTTGCAAGCTGTAATTTGGCAGTCGTTGAAGATATCATGATGAAATTTGGCAGGAACGTTACTCTTATTACTTCATGTCTGCTTAATAAAAATTAGGAAAATCGAAGAACGACCGCGCCCACTTTTTAAAAATTTTTTTTTTTAAATTCAGATTTTAAAAGAAAAGTTAATATCTTTACAGCATATAAGTAAATTATGTCAACATTCAACTCCAGTAATGATATGGTGCAACAAAATACAAAAATAAAAGAAAATTTCAAAATGGGCGTGGCTCCGCCCTTTTTCATTTAATTTGTCTAGGATGCTTTTAATGCCATAAGTCGAACAAAAATTAACCAATCCTTGTGAAATTTGGTAGAGGCTTAGCTCCTAGAACGATAACTGTTTTCTGTGAAAAAGGGCGAAATCGGTTGAAGCCACGCCCTGTTTTTATACACAGCCGATCGTCTGTCCTTCCGCTCGGCCGTTAACACGATAACTTGAGCAAAAATCGATATATCTTTACTAAACTCAGTTTACGTACTTATCTGAACTCACTTTGTATTGGTGTAAAAAATGGCCGAAATCCGACTATGACCACGCCCACTTTTTCGATATCGAAAATTACGAAAAATGAAAAAAATGCCATAATTATTGTTACGAATATTAGCAAAAACTGAGGAGTGCTGCCATCTCCAAGCCGATGCTAAGCAGTGACGTGAATTCACATCAATAACTCAATCATTATGTATCTACATAAACGAATCAATAATTGCGTCTACACATATGTACACATTCCGACGAGCAACATTTACATACAAGGCAGCGAGAGATGAGATGTCACACACCGATGAATTTACTTATACGCTTATGTGTGTGCGGGAGACTGTAAACTACAAACACATGCATATATCTTATCTGAGTTGTCACAAGAGAGAGCAATAATTTGTGCACGTAGTTGTGGCTGGCGATTTTGTAGCCGAAACAACTAGTAAGTTCTGGAAATCGAAGAGCCTAGAAGTATGCAGCGTAAACTATAAAAGCGGGGCAAGCGAGTAAGAAGTAATTCAGTTTGAGTTGAGCTATCAGTCAGTTTGATTATTAAGCCAGCGAGTAGCAAAGTATAAGTGTTATTGTGAAGTGCTTTAATAAAGGCCATTTTTCCATTATTCAATATTGGAGTTATTTATTCAACAGTTTAGCGATACGAACTTAGCAGAGGGTTGCAAATAAAAGGATTTGCAAGTAAATTTCGTTACAATTGGTGTCAGAAGAGGAATTGTTGAATAAATTCCGAAGACTTCGAATAAACTTGGATATGGCAAAGTTAAGTGAATTGAAGATCACGCAACTGAAGAAGGAGTTGGAGAGCCGTGGATTGAATACAAGCGGCGTTAAACTCGAACTTCAGGCACGGCTACGAGAGGCAATGGAAGCAGAAGGAATTGATGTGGAAGAGTATGTCTTTCATCTTGATGGCGAGGAGACAACAAAAATTGAAGAGAAAAACGAAACATCGCAGACGGTTACCAGTACAGACTTGAACATGATATTGGCTGCAATAGCTGCTCAAACATCGACAGTAACAGAAATGGCGTCGCAAGTAACATCACAATTGGAAGAACAGAAAACGTATATGTCATCACAGATGGAATCCCAAGAGACACGAATAACATCGAAGATGGAAGAACAGAAGACGTATATGATATCCCAACTGGAATCGCAGGAAACTCGTATAACATCACAATTGGAAGAGCAGAAGACATATATGGCATCCCAGCTGGAATCACATGAGACACGTATTTCAGAAATGTCGACAAAGATTACATCAAAGATGGAAACACAACTGAAAGAACAAGAGGCGCGTATATCATCAAAACTCGAAGCGCGTATGGACGAGAAAATAACGCAGTTTGAAGAAAAATTCGAGGCAGAGGTGGATGCGTTGAGAGGTCGTATACAGGAATTGCAACTTAATGGGCCGGCTGCTTCAGCGAGTAATCCAAAGGTAAAGACACCACCCTTTGACGGTTCTGTTCCTTTTCAGGTCTTTAAGCTACAGTTTGAGAAGACCGCAGCAGTGAACCAATGGAATGCTGAAGATAAAGTTGCAGCTCTGTTCGTGGCACTGAAAGGTCCTGCCGCGGAAATCTTACAGACGATTCCAGAGTATGAACGGAACAGTTATGAAACATTGATGGCTGCTGTAGAACGACGTTATGGAAGCGAGCATAGGAAACAAATATTCCAAATTGAGTTGCAAAACCGTCACCAAAGAGCGAATGAGACTTTGCAGGAGTTTGCCTCGGATGTTGAAAGGTTAGCTCATCTCGCAAATGCGGACGCACCCGTGGAATACACTGAAAGGGTAAAGATTCAGAGCTTTATAAATGGCATACGGGACGTCGAAACAAAGCGAGCTACATACGCAAACCCAAAGCCAACATTCGCAGAAACGGTGTCACAAGCTCTGATTCAGGAAACAGCGTCGCTTCTGTGTAAGCCAGTTTTCAAAGCACGCCGTGTGGAAGTAGAAAGGCCAGAGTGGGTAGACGCAATATTGGAGGCACTGAAAGGATCGCAAAAGCGAAGTGAAAAAGTTATTAAATGCTTCAAATGCGGGAAGTCCGGTCACATAGCACGTCATTGCGATCTTGGTCTTAATAGTTCCAACAATGTGGGTGGCCGTAAACGCAAAGCTGGAGGAGATGAGCAAGAGCGAGTAAGAGGTAGAGAGCTAGATCCAGCTATTGAATGCCCTGTGATATCTGTGTCGCAAATTGGAAGGAAATCAAGCAGTCTTACCTTCAGAGGGAATGTGGATGGCAAAGAACGAATACTGACTGTAGATACGGGCGCATCTCATTCCTTGATCCGATCTGACTTGGTCAACAGGAGAGTAAAACCGTTACCTGGAGCAAAGTTGCGTACGGTCACTGGCGAGTATAACCAAGTTCAGGGAGAAGTGATATGTGAAGTATTGATTGGGAAGGTCATGGTCCTACACAAATTTGTTGTGGCGGAGATTGTTGATGAAGTTATATTGGGAGTAGATTTCTTGGTTGACCATGACATCAAGATCGATATGCAGAGAAGGGTGATGCGTTATGAGAACCAAGATGTGCCACTTAACTTTAGTTTGGAAAAAGGGTTCAGCAGTAATCGGGTACTGGTGGAGAAGACTCGACGAAGGCCACGAAATTCAAAGGTAAAGGTTGATGGAACAAATGGGCCAAACAAATCAAAACCGAAGGTACCTGTGAGAGAAACACTGGTATTGAAAAGCCCTAACGGACGTACTAAAACCAAGAAAGAATGCAATGGTGGTTTCAAGCCAAGGCACACTACTGTTGTGAAGCGTCGGAACGATACTGATTATGCAAAGGAAATCCGTCCAGCGCAAGCTCTGCGAAGTAATTCTTCATTGGCCAAGAAACAGATTGCGAGGGAACGATCCAGAATAATGAGTAGTAAGATGGAACACAGGTACGACAGGGAAAATAATTCGGAAGGTTTCCGGAATGGAGATTTGGTACTGTTAAAACAACCCTCACCGGCGGAAAGGTGTTCCAGCCCAATTTCGGTGCAGTTGGGAAGGCCCGTACAAAGTTGTGAAGAAGATCAGTGATACCATCTACCGCATACAAACCACTGGGAAACCACGGATTAGAAGGGTGGTACATTTGGAGATGCTAGCGGCGTTTAGATTGGGAGATTTGTCTGATCGGGACGATCAGACTTAGGTGGAGGGCAGTGTTACGAATATTAGCAAAAACTGAGGAGTGCTGCCATCTCCAAGCCGATGCTAAGCAGTGACGTGAATTCACATCAATAATTCAATCATTATGTATCTACATAAACGAATCAATAATTGCGTCTACACATATGTACACATTCCGACGAGCAACATTTACATACAAGGCAGCGAGAGATGAGATGTCACACACCGATGAATTTACTTATACGCTTATGTGTGTGCGGGAGACTGTAAACTACAAACACATGCATATATCTTATCTGAGTTGTCACAAGAGAGAACAATAATTTGTGCACGTAGTTGTGGCTGGCGATTTTGTAGCCGAAACAACTAGTAAGTTCTGGAAATCGAAGAGCCTAGAAGTATGCAGCGTAAACTATAAAAGCGGGGCAAGCGAGTAAGAAGTAATTCAGTTTGAGTTGAGCTATCGGTCACTTTGATTATTAAGCCAGCGAGTAGCAAAGTATAAGTGTTATTGTGAAGTGCTTTAATAAAGGCCATTTTTCCATTATTCAATATTGGAGTTATTTATTCAACAGTTTAGCGATACGAACTTAGCAGAGGGTTGCAAATAAAAGGATTTGCAAGTAAATTTCGTTACATTATATACCAAATACAAAAAAGCAATGAAACATGGTAATTTTATTGGTCTATTGACGCAAAATATAACTTTAGAAAAAAGCTTGGTAAAATGGGTGTGACACCTACCATATTAAGTAGAAGAAAATGAAAAAGTTTTGCAGGGCGAAATCAAAAGCCCTTGGAATCTTGGAAGGAATACTGTACGCGGTATTACATATATAAATAAATTAGCGGTACCCGACAGATGATGTTCTGGATCACCCTGGTCCACATTTAGGTAAGATATCCCGAAAACGCCTTCACATATACAACTAAGGGCCACTCCCTTTTAAAACCCTCATTAATACTTTTAATTTGATACACATATCGTACAAACACATTCTAGAGTCACCCCTGGTCCACGTTTATGGCGATATCTCGAAAAGGCGTCCACATATAGAACTAAGGCCCACTCCTTTTTAAAATACTCATTAACACCTTTCATTTGATACCCATATCGTACAAACAAATTCTAGAGTCACCCCTGGTCCACCTTCATGCCGATATCTGGAAAAGGCGTCCACCTATAGAACTAAGGCCCACGCCTTTTTAAAATACTCATTAACACCTTTCATTTGATACCCATATCGTACAAAAACATTCTAGAGTCACCCCTGGCCCACCTTTATGGCGATATCTCGAAAAGGCATCCACCTATAGAACTAAGGCCCACTCCCTTTTAAAATACTCATTAACACCTTTCATTTGATACCCATATCGTATAAACAAATTCTAGAGTCACCCCTGGTCCACCTTTATGTCGATATCTCGAAAAGGCGTCCACCTATAGAACTAAGGCCCACACCCTTTTAAAATACTCATTAACACCTTTCATTTGATACCCATATCGTACACAAAAATTCTAGAGTCACCCCTGGCCCACCTTTATGGCGATATCTCGAAAGGGCATCCACCTATAGATCTAAGGCCCACTCCCTTTTAAAATACTCATTAACACCTTTCATTTGATACCCATATCGTACAAACAAATTCTAGAGTCACCCCTGGTCCACCTTTATGGCGATATCTCGAAAAGGCGTCAACCTATAGAACTAAGGCCCACACCCTTTTAAAATACTCATTAACACCTTTCATTTCATACCCATATCGTACAATCGCATTCTAGAGTCACCCCTGGTCCACCTTTATGGCGATATCTCGAAAGGGCATCCACCTATAGATCTAAGGCCCACTCCCTTTTAAAATACTCATTAACACCTTTCATTTGATACCCATATCGTACAAACAAATTCTAGAGTCACCCTGGTCTACCTTTATGGAGATATCTCGAAAAGACGTCCACCTATAGAACTAAGACCCACGCCCTTTTAAATTACTCATTAACACCTTTCATTTGATACCCATATCGTACAAACAAATTCTAGAGTAACCCCTGGTCCACCTTTATGGCGATATCTCGAAAAGGCGTCAACCTATAGAACTAAGGCCCACACCCTTTTAAAATACTCATTAACACCTTTCATTTGATACCCATATAGTACAAACAAATTCTATAGTCACTCCTGGTCCACGTTTATGGCGATATCTCGAAAAGGCGTCCACATATAGAACTAAGGCCCACGCTCTCTTAAAATACTCATTAACACCTTTCATTTGATACTCATACCGTACAAACAAATTCTAGAGTCACCCCTGGTCCATCTTTATGGCGATATCTCGAAAAGGCGTACATCTATAGAACTTAGACCCACGGTCTTTTAAAATACTCATTAATACCTTTCATTTGATACCCATATCGTACAAAATAAATTCTAGAATCACCCCTGGTCCACCTTTATGGCGATATCTCGAAAAGACGTCCACCTATAGAACTTAGGCCCACTCCCTTTTAAATTATCATTAACACATTTCATTTGATACCCATATCGTACAAACAAATTCTCGAGTCAGGCCTGGTCCACCTTTATGGCGATATCCCTAAATGGCGTCCATCTATAGATCTATGGCCCACTTCCTCTTAAAATACTCTTTAATACCTTCCATTTGATACACATGTCATACAAACACATTCCTGGGTTACCCTAGGTTCCTTTTACAATATGGTGATTTCCCTTACTTTGTCTCCACAGCTCTCAACTGAGTATGTAATGTTCGGTTACACCCGAACTTGGCCTTCCTTACTTGTTGTATTAGACATTTGTCGGATCCGGTAGGATCGGACCACTATAACATATATCTCCCATACAACCGATCGTTCAAATAAGACGATTTTGGTCATTCCTGCCGCAAAGAGAAAGTATAAACGTGAAACTCGGTGATATATATTTTAATATGTCATAGAAGATATCCTGAAAAAATCACTTTGATCGGAGCTATATATAGTTATATCACATACAACCGATCTTTCAGATAGAAAGATTTTTGGCCATTTCTCCCTTAATTTAGAAAGTGTAAACGTGAAACTCGGTGATATATATTTTAAAATATCGTAGAAGATTTTCTGAACAAAAAACTTTGATCGGAACTATATATAGTATATATCCCATACAACCGATTGTTGAGAAAGATTTTTAGCAATTTCTCTCTTAATTTTCAATATAAAAACGTTAAACTTGGTGATATTTATTCTAATATATCATAGATTTCATGAAAAAATCATTTCGATCGGAGCTATATATAATATATATCCCATACAACGGATCGTTCAGATAGAAAGATTTTTAGCCATTTCTCTCTTAGTTTCCAAAATAAAAACGTTAAACTTGGTGATATTTATTCTAATGTATCATAGATTTGCTGAAAAAATAATTTCGATCGGAGTTATATATAATATATATCCCATGCAACCGATCGTTCAGATAAGGGGGTTTTTTGCCATTTTTTTTATATTTATCTTAAAATCGTTTAGGTATGTACATCTGTTCACTATATATTTCTTATCTTATACAGCGCATTATTTGAAGATTAGGAATGGGATAAGATTATTGTTCAGCCCCATTCATGAAAGGAATGAAGTCTTCGGCACACAGTACTGTCCTTACTTGTTTTTAAATTGGTTCTATTTTTCGATATAAGGTATAAGTATTTGTACTTGAAATTGCTAAAATCACCTTTGTCTGCTATACTCACCACGATGTTTTATCACGAAGTTTTGTCATTACAAAACATTCGATAGTGCAACTATTTTCCTTAAAATGTAGTTGAATTCAGAAGATTCACTTTAGATCAGCGGTCCCATTTAGTTGAATAATTATTGGCGCCACTTCACACGTATTATTATTCTCTTTCGTCTTTATTCGTATTTAGTTGTCGCTGAACAAGCAGAGTAGTAAGGTTGAGGCTATAGTTTATTTGCGCATTTGCGAAAAGATATTTTGCAAACAAACGCTCATACGCAGCATGTTTTCATGGTTTAATGTTAGCAATTTATTTTGTTTTAACACACAGCTACAGTTTGAATTTTGGGGACCCATGCTATAGATATTGCTGTACCATGATGTAATTACAAGGTGACTAACGTTGGCAGCTTCTCTTTCTAATCCGCCATCTCAAACTCAATTTGCCTCTTTGCGAAATTGCTTTTTCATTCAGAGGAAAAATTGTAGTAAAACCCATACAAATCAACTTTCCTGGAAAAGTATGCAACTTGACTTGACTTTTCTATAGCTCAAACTAGTGACAATTCTCAAAAAAAAATCATTATTTTTTCAACAAAAACATTTAAATTTGCCATTTTTTAGTTCTATGAGAAAACCGATCGAATGAATTCAATAACCCGTGGTCATTTATTTCCCAATCGTTGCTTGTTCGCGGCATTAAATCATCGAAAATATTGTCCAGAATGTAGACGACCATGCACATGCAACCGAGTGCACCCTACGGAGAACGGTCAGAGTTGGATAAGAAATTACATATATGATTCCGATGCGGCTGATATGTATACCAATATGCCGATGTGGACACCAGTTTTCGAATTAGAATTAAATGGATCTAGAAATGTACCAATGGCCCCACCTGAACCATCTGATGCTATACAAACTGGAACAGATTCAGATGGTAATCCAATATATGCAGCACGTGTCTATTTTCAAAATCTATTGCCTGCCGCCTATGCACCGGCAAAAGGTGTCGCACACGCTTCACATAGCAGTAATGTTTTAGTCAAAACGTCGAGTTACTAAATAATTTCAAAGATAAATGGGTGGCCGATTTAAATGGACATGTACATGTGGAGCTGTGGTTGGTGGTTATTCGGAATTAGGTGAAACATACGTTTCACGTGCTACATATAAAGAAAAAAATTTACTAGGTAAAGTACATCCTTCGCATAGAGTAATGTATATGCCAAACAATGTCACTGAGGTGAACAGATCTGAATATGAAGTACATATTGGTACCAGACGGCGGCCACCGTGGTGTGATGGTAGCGTGCTCCGCCTATCACACCGTATGCCCTGGGTTCAACTCCCGGGCAAAGCAACATCAAAATTTTAGAAATAAGATTTTTCAATTAGAAGAAAATTTTTCTAAGCGGGGTCGCCCCTCGGCAGTGTCTGGCAAGCGCTCCGATTGTATTTCTGCCATGAAAAGCTCTCAGTGAAAACTCATCTGCCTTGCAGATGCCGTTCGGAGTCGGCATAAAACATGTAGGTCCCGTCCGGCCAATTTGTAGGGAAAAATCAAGAGGAGCACGACGCAAATTGGAAGAGAAGCTCGGCCTTAGATCTCTTCGGAGGTTATCGCGCCTTACATTACATTGGTACCAGAAACTATCACAGCAGAAAGTAATGACGAAGCAAATGACGAAGCTTAGTCGTACGTAAATTGGGTAATTGTTTACCTTAGGGTACAACTGCTAAAACTTCCGAAATATCGGAAGAGGTGTCAAAAGACGCGTCTTGATCCCTGGACCACGAATCCGAAAGCGGAAATTAAGAATTTTATTTATGTGAAAAGATATTTCTAAAAAACCGAAAAATGGCCCCGGAGCGCTCCGAAACCGGGAGTGGAATCCATAGTATTTTTGCGCAGAACACCTTTATTCATTGGCGGCCTTCGGCCGCGCTTATAAAAAATTACCCTGTGTGGGTCCAACACCGGTTTGGAGACCAAAACTATATCCGCGCAAAACACTTTTACCCACAGTTTTTCTTGTGGGTACGACAAAATCATCAAAATTAGAACAACCACATGAAAATTTTCGATTTTGTTTGCAAATATTTCCGAAGAGAAATAAAATTTCTAATTTCCGCTTTCGGATTCGTGGTCCTGAGATCAAGTCGCGTCTTTTGACACCTCTCCCGATATTGGAAGAGGTTTAGCAGTTGTACCCTAAAGTAAACAATTACCGTAAATTGAATGCAAAATTGTAGTGGTGAGAGGAAAGGAAAATAATAAATTTTAGTATATGACCAACTAATAACTTCGTATGGATCTTTTACTGTGTCTGTTGTAACATGTTATCCTAACAAAATCATATACCGAAATGTAATCACTTAATGTCATCGGCCTAAACACCCGCGCTGTTATATCTGCTTACTCCAAACTGGAAAAAGAAGCGGTAAAGATGGGTTTGATGGTGAATGAGGACAACACAAAGTACCTGCTGTCATCGAGCAAAGAGTCAGCGCATATGCGCCTTGGCAACCACGCTACTGTTGGCAGCCATAATTTCGAAATAGTAAAAGACTTCGTTTATTTATCAACACTAGCAACAACATCAGCACTGAAATCCAGCGAAGAATCAATCTTGCCAATAAATGCTACTTTGGACTAGGTAGGCAATTGAAAAGTAAAGTCCTTTCTCGGCGAACGAAAATCATACTCTACAAGTCACTTATCGTACCCGTCCTGCTATATGGGGCAGAAGCATGGACCATGACAACAGCAGATGAAGCGGCTTTGGAAGTGTTCGAGAGAAAAGTTCTTCGAAAGATTTATGGACCTCTACGCGTTGGCGATGGCGAGTACCGAAGAAGATTTAATGATGAGCTGTAGGAGCTATACGCAGACATCAACATAGTCCAGCGAATTAAAACGCAGCGGCTGCGCTGGCTAGGCCATGTTATGCGAATGAAAGATGATGCTCCGGCCAAGAAAGTGTTTCTATCTGAACCCGCCTATGGAAGCATTCCACTCCGTTGGAAGGACCAGGTGGAAAACGATTTAAACTCCCTTGGTGTGACCAATTGGTGCCGGTTGGCGGAGCGAAGGAGCGACTGGTGCGCCTTGTTGGACGGCCATAACCGTTTAGACGGTTAAGCGCCAATTAAGTAAGTAAGTAAGTAATCACTTAATGTGTATTTGTGTATCTGTTTTTATTATTTTTGTAAATATTATTTTAAAGGACAACTTAAATCGAAAATTTTTAACTAAACTGAACATCTTAGACTATTTTGTAGATAACACACAAACTCCTATTAAAACAGTCGATCTCACTTTAGAGCAGGGCTGGGCAGCTTCGGCAGAGAACTACTTTCAATATAACTTTACTGTTTTGGCCCTAGGCATTAGAATTTTACTGTTCCTTTCAGTTAAAGGGCCAAAGTGACAATGCTAAACCTTATTTAACTCAAAGTCGCACTGAAAAACCGGGCGACAGAATTTAAACTTTAATAACCAGGGGCGGAAACTGTTATTCCTTTTATAATATAATTCCTTGCAAAACTATTAATTTTGGCCTTTAATATATTTGGATCAAGATAAAAATTTTTTTTTGGATTTTTATTACCTGAGTCCGATAGAAATAGTTAAACTCGGACTTTTAAAAATAAAAGTCCTGAAATAAAAGTTAAATCCTGACTTTTAATTTTTAAGGCCAAAATAAAAGTCCGGCATGATAACAAAGAAACGGCTTAACCGAAATAAAAAAAAATTTAATTCCGATAAGCCGTTTCTTTGTTATCAAGCCGGACTTTAATTTTGGCCTCAAAAAATAAAAGTCCGGATTTAACTTTTATTTCCGAACTTTTATTTTTAAAGGCCGAGTTTAACTAGTTCTATCGGACTCAAAAAATAAAAATACAGATTTTACTTTTATATGTGGACTTTTATGGAAAAAGTTCGAAAAATAAAAAGGATGCGTGATTCGACATGATATAGTGATACCTGAGAACTCAAACATTTTCACCTAGGACAATTTTTTGACCCGGACTTTTTCGACTCCGAAAAAAAATAATTATTTTCCGTCCCTGCTAATAACAAGAGATATTTTTCGAATTTTTCTATAAATCTACGTGGCATACCAAATCCAGCATTTTCCATATTTTTTTACAGAGGAGTTCAATGAAAAAAAATTTTAAGGCGCTAGTCATTGTTGTGCAGTGTGAATGAAATGACTCCTTCACAGTTGAACATATTCTTAATTTTAAAATTCAAAATTGTGCAAGTTACTTATGTCGATTTTCAAAGTAAACAGGAAGATATGGCATACATGTAGAAAACCGCTCGAACATATCAAACTTTATATTTCAAATCTTGTTACGGATATGAAGCATTTAATTATCAGTCTCCTTCAAACTCATCGTGAGCATATTTTACTAGAAACATAGGAGTATTACATATATAAATAGTACATTATCCATATATCGAATTTCATCCAAATCGGTTGAAGCGATTCAGAGTAGTACTGAATATATAAGTATACAAAAAGGAACAGTTTTAAGATTAATGTAAGTTATATTTTAATCTAAAAACTAAAAAAAATCCATTTTCGTTACCATCAAGGATTTAATGCTTTTATTCAAAAAAGTATCAAATTTAATACTATTTTAGAAAACGGCCTCTTCTGTTCTTCCCCTTTCTCTCATAATTCGTATTATGTGGGAGTCTTCAGAATGAGCTGTCACTACATAGTGTAGCATTCACTCATTAAGTTATTCATTCATTTGTACAAACATATATTTCAACCCGTTTTGGAATGTCTTAAAATATATTGACTCTTACATACATATTCATACAATTTTACATACGTATATTTTGGCTCGCTTTGGTACGGCATGAGATTCTATTGACACATTCATCATTGGTACAAACATATATTTTGTACACCGTGCATCATATGGTAACCTGAGCCTTGGTATGCCACTGTTTAGAGCTTGCTCGCGACAAGCATTTACCTGTAGACAAATTATTAACATGATTCATTTATGCTTGCGTTGCACATTCCACAGCCAATTTTATTATGCTTAGAATTCAGTTCCCAGGGAACTGAATTGAATGTATATGTGTGTTATACTTAGTTTGTAAGTATTAGTCTAAGTAAGTATTTTAGCTCATAGAAATTTTGTATAAAAGAAAACAACTTTTGAATAAAGAACAGAATCAACCTGCTGCCGTTTCAATTGGCAGTAAATTCTATCTGGTGCCGCTAACTTGGCACTGCAACCTAGATTTCGATTTTCTCTTATCCGCAAACATTACAATATAACACCTGGCTTTATTACATCATGTGGCTGTACTAGATTTGCTGCATATTTATACAAATTTAAAGTCTTCTTTCAGGCACGTTAGTCACTTAATAATTGCACGGGTTCAGCAAACCACGCATTTTGAAATAAAATTACATTAAAGTAATAAAACAAAACTTTTTAAGTTTAAAGAAATTAAATCGACTACATCTGCTACACAACTCGAAACCCAATATTATTAAAACGCAATAATTAGAATCGAATAGTTTCGAGAAAATCAAGAAAATATTATCAAAAAATGTGATGTCTTAGTACAAATCCAAATCTTTTATGTGAATTCTAGCTAGGTCAGACCAATTATCCTTATACTAATCATAAGCTATCTTAATTTTTTTTTGGTTTGGAGTTTCATAGTTGGAGTTTTGTTCGCATACGCCAGGTTATCGCTCTTTATGTATCTATTTCACTGTGGTGTGGTGCTATGTGATGTAATTTTACCGTTATTTCATTGTTTTTTTTTTTTTCAAATCCGTTAGTTTGTAATTCCCGTTATCTTTTCTTTGGTTTTTTTAATGATGACTAGGAGTGCGAAAACTTTCCCATTACTACAGGTAAGGGAAGCATTGCATCTCCCAACTCCGCCAGAACGGAGGCCAAGAGCCAACCTTCAGGCATATTTTTAATTCCAGTTCAACCAAATTAGCCTGAATATATTGTAGCTGAGCCACTGCACGTCCACACAGACGCAAAGACAAGAACAGAATTATGAGCTTTAAGATATTGAAAAGAATAACGTGATTATATTAAAACTCGGGAAAATTTTTAAGTGTTCTTATTGCACTTGGATCAGGGATGGGCGTTATCAACAAATTTGAATAACGATTGACGAAAAAATAAAAAATAAAAAATTATTCATCATTTTAAATTTTTTGATTGATGAATAAAAAGTTATTCGTTATTCAAAATATCCTGTTTGATGATAATCGGTCATTCTTATTTTTGTAAATTTGAGTAAAGGGTTGTTATTTAAAAAATTTGGAATAACAATAATAATTTCAATTTTTATTCAAGTTTTCAATAATAAAAAAATAAACCCTCAAGATGCCCTGAAAATATACCCATATGCGTAACAAGTTCGCTTGTAGTTCTGATGCTTATCGCAATATTGTGATGAATTTGGGGAGTATTCCCAGGGTTTTTGGGGTAATTTCGGAGACACCCTCTGAATCCTCCCGGGGTCTTTCAGGGTTCATTTTTGGGTCATTCCGGGATGGTTTTGGGGACTCCCTCGGGGTCATTTTGGGGTAATTCCGGGATGGTTTTGGGGACTCCTCCGAGGTCATTCCGGAATGGCTTTGGGGACTCCTCCGGGGTCATTCCGGGATGGCTTTGGGGACTCCTCCAGGGTCATTTGGGGGTAATTCCGGGATCTTTTTGAAGACTTCCTGGGGGTCATTTGGGGTCATTCCGGGATGTTTTTGGGGACTCCTCCAGGGCCATTTGGGGGTCATTCCGGGATCTTTTTGAAGATTTCCCTTGTGTCATTTGGGGTCATTCAGGGATGGTTTTGGGGACTCCTCCAGGGTCCCGGAATGACCCCCAGGGAGTCCTTAAAACCATTCCGGAATGACCACCAAATGACCCCAAAGAAGTCCCCAAAACCATCCTAGAATGACCCCCAAATTACCCGTGGGAGTCCTTAAAACCATTCCGGAATGACCCCAAATGACCCCCAGGAAGTCCCAAAAACCATCCCGGAATGACCCCCAGGAAGTCCACAAAACCATCCCGGAATGACCCCGAGGGAGTCCCTAAAACCATCCCGGAATGACCCCCAAATGACCCCGAGGGAGTCCATAAAACCATCCCAAAATGACCCCCAAATTACCCCGAGGGAGTCCCCAAAAAGATCCCTGAATGACCTACAAATGATCCCGATGGGGTCCCCAAAACCATCCCAGAACGACCCCCAAATTACCCCGAGGGAGTCCCGAAATGACCCCAAAATGAACCCCGAAAGACCCCGGGAGGATCCAGAGGGTGTCCCCGAAATTACCCCAAAAACCCTGGGAATACTCCCCAAAATCATCTCATATTACCATAAGAAGCATCAGAACTACAAGCGAACTTGTTACGCATATGGGTATATTTTCAGGCCATCTCGAGGGTTTATTTTTTTATCATTGAATAACTGAATAAAAATTGAAATTTTATTGTTATTCCAAATTTTTTAAATAAGGAATAATAACTCAACTCTTTACTCAAATTTACAAAAATAAGATTGGCCGATTATCATCAATCAGGATATTTTGAATAACGAATAACTTTTCATTCATCAATCAAAAAATTTAAAATGATGAATAATTTTTTATTTCTTATTTTGATTTGTTTTATTTAAAAATGACTCAACCCTGATTTGGATATGGAATACCTCGAAACGGTGTATGTAAATTTTCGTGGGAAAACTAAAAACCGTCTCAACTACATACATAATGCTGGCTATGTTTTGACTGCTGTAACAAAAACTACGTTAACTGCGCTTATCACAGCCTCGCTCTCACCAGTTGATTTCTCTTTTTCCAGCAATTCTGCTGCTGCTGTCAACGCTTGCCTGACGCAAGTTGAAGCTCATGATAATGCTGTTTGTGGATTTTATAATGCGCTTCACAGGGGAAGTCAACATACAATTAACGGTAATGAGATCGCCGTCATTAATACTGATGTCACTAACGAAGCCTCGAATACCGCTGCTAATACTGATGTCAACAACGAAAGCTGTAATGCCGCTGCTAATAGTGATGCTTGTGCTGTACCGATTCATATTGCTTCTGAAACGGCAGCTTCAAGACCTCGTTCTCCTAGTAAGGTGACTGTCGTTCTGAATCGTGGGGGAATTTTTGTAGCAAGACTGAACCCCGAGCTGACTGCAGATGATATATCTAATTATATTTGCTCCAAGCTTGGTGTTGCACTTGATGGCAAACTATTAAAAATTATAAAGTTTCCTTTGAAGAAGTCCGAAGGCAATAGTTCTTCTTTTAGAATCAGACTTCCTGAACAATTTTTTGATACAGTACTGGACTCTACTTTTTGGCCAAACAATTGTGTGGTGAAAAGGTCCATTAAAGGAAGGCAGAGCCGTAGAAAGAAAATCTGAGCCCGGGACTAAACAATTTACGGGCCCCCTATAAAAAATCCACTAATACATTTGATTAACTTGAATTAATGACGTCTCCTTCATGAATCATTATTGATGGATTACATGAAAAAAATTTTTGCCACATCAACTAAATGATTTTAGACTAAGAGCTGACAACAAAATTATCACAGAATATTTACTATTTATACTATTTTATCGTAACGGAGAAATGAAATTCTCTTTTAACAGCCACATATTGTTTCAAATAATCTTTTCTAGTTATTTGGTAACATTTTAATACATTTCTGATAAATTTAATGATGATTATAAATTTTAATTATTCAATATAGAAAGTTCGGATATCAAAGAGTGGCTTTACTTGCTTTTTTTCGTTGCAAAATTTTTATAATATCAAAATTTAACTGTCTTGCCAAAACGGATTCAACACAAAGCGTGACAAGTCCTGAAACTCGCTCTTGAGATGAACACGATCTATGAAAGTTTTTTATTCTTGAAAGGACGCTGAGGGAACGTTCTGCACTAGCTACACCGACAGGTATAGTCCAAAAAACACAAATGTTGGGGAAAATCGTATACAGATTTTGAACATATGTAGATGGCATTTAGCAATTCCAATGGTGACAGACCTTTATCAAAATTTGCTTCGTAAATGTGTTTCAAGTGAATTATTTCGTATTTTAAGCTTTGTCCAACTTGTATTTTTCGACAAATTTTACTGCGCTCGCCCGAACCGTAGTTTCATCCATGTCTTCAAATTGCCACAAAAAGGAAAACGTCTCGCTCAAATTCCTCATAGCTACAAATCGTTCACTAATGCCAGTGATTGAATCAACGATTACCAGGAATGTATTGTTTTTAAAATCAGACTCTGAATCATCTGTAATCATCTCATTTAAATTATCTTCAGAACGTCTTTTCGGTTTTCTCTTTCGAATGTCCGGAAACTTTGGCGAGATGTTCAATTGAATAGCAACTGTTTTGCAGTCGTTTAAAATTGTTTCCCATTGGTTCCTGATCAACTTCAAATCAGCTAATAAAGTTTCTTTCATTAATGGTAGTCAGTATTTTGCAACAAATTGAGGACAGCAAGATACATTCGAACTTGATGTACCTGAGAATGCCGGTAATATATCCGCATGCTTGTGAAGTCAAATTTAGCTTATAGTGCTTGTGTTAATCCTGGAACATGGTTTGCGAATGGTCTGATTGCCTCAATTCTAGCCGACCACCTAGTGTCTGAAAGACTGTAAAGAGAGCTCGGTACTTTTTTTTTTTGAGGATGTCCCATTGTTGTGGACTGCTGCTGAAAATAGTAAAACATTTTTGTACAACTCCGGAGAAAGTAATTGCAGCCGTACAAAATTCGACAGCATCAAGAAGACATAAATTGAGGATGTGGGTTGCACAAGGCGAGTAATCAGCATTCGAGTTTTTGTCGAGAATGTGACGTAATGCTCCGTTGCAAGCTCCTTTCATATTGACGCCGTTATCGTACCCTTGTGCACGACAATCTTCAATCAAGTATGGCAAATTAGATTAGCGATTTTGTGACCAGTTTTTTGGTTACAATTCACGAAAGCCAAAAACCGTTCTAGAATTGTAAAATTTGTTGCTTTTGAATTGAAATGGAGTTAGCGCAAAATGAACGTAGTCAACGTGGCTAGCATCAAGCATAGCATCAACGATAATAGCAAAATACTTGACTTTCTTGCCTTGATCTAATATATTTTCCATCACGTGCTTTGCACAAATTTCTATAAATTCGTTCTGAATGTCTGGGGAAAGATAGTGAACTTGTAAACGTTTGTGCTGCTGTTTTGAAGTCCTAACTTCCTCCAAATGATCTCTAAGTATCGGATCACAATGACTTATGAGTTCTAAGATGCCCACAAAATTTCCATCGTTTCGTTCACCATGATATATACTTTCGCCTTTTGAAGCTAGGCCTCTTTCACCCAAAAATGAAATAGTGTCCAAAATTCTATATAAAATTTCTTTCCACTTTTGAGTTTCAGTGATTAGCTAGCTGTTCATTGATAAGTGTTTCAATTGTAGCCTCTTTTTGAATTAGATTTTGAAAAGATCGCCATTGAATATAACATTTAATGTGATCTTGAGTATTATCGTGTGATGGCAGTTTATCGTATAGATTCTTCCATACCTGGAATTTCGAATATCCGCAGAACAAATTTTAGGTCGATTTAAAGTGTTGGTGTTTAATAGACGAAATGGTAGGCAATAAAAAGCATTGCTACTGGCACTCCACACTAACCAGTCACACTCCACTTTCTCTCCATTTGACAAGATTCTGTTTAACAACGAGGTAGGAAATGCCTTGTCATGACAATCACGTGGAAAAATAACGGGACACTTTTGATGACCTATACGAATTATTTCGTTGACTTCTTCACATCGCAAAAACTCATTATTCACGGTACCGATGTCGAAGTCGTTTAAATAATCTGAACTTTGGTACAGAGTTGGTGGTATTGTTGGAAGACTTTTTGAGGATGAACCTTCATCAGTGTCACCACGAAAATTTTACGATTTCGGATTCATGTAAACATACATTTTTGTTTGATGTTTTTATTGCCTCCTCAGGCCCAGGCAAAAAATCATTATAAATATTCGTTGCATTTGAAATTCGGCTTAAAATTTGCACATGGAACAACTAAAGACTCTCCTGAATTAAAAAAAAAATCTTAGTATCTCTAAATCGCGGACCTCCTGAGAAACACATTTTTGTTTGATGTTTTGATTGTCTCCTCAGGCCCAGGCAAAAAATCATTATCAATATTCGTTGCTTTTGAAATTCGGCTTAAAATGTGCACATGGAACAACTAAAGACTCCTGAATTAAAAAAAATGTATTAGTACCTCTAAATCGCGGGCCCCCTGAGAAACACATTTTTGTTTGATGTTTATATTGTCTCCTCAGGCCCAGGCAAAAAATCATTATCAATATTCAGCTTAAAATTTGCACATGGAACACTAAAGACTCTCCTCAATTAAAAAAATGTCTTAGTACCTCTAAATCGCGGGCCTCCTGAATAGTGATTTTTCAAATTTATACGGCAGACAAGTGTCCCCAATTTGCTTTATATGGGCGGTAGAGCAAATTATTTCATTACTTCAAATGCACGAAATTTTCATGAGTTAAACTGCATTAACAATATGGCAACGCTGTACAGAATTGACAAATTTTTGCTATTGTGAATGCTGAAAAATTTTAAAAATTGAATTTTTATAAATAAAATAAAATTTGTTTGTTTAGTGAAAAAAATGTTTTTTTTCTCTGAATTCCCTTTAATGCATTGTGAATTCATACAAGTGGTGAATGTTTGAAAAAAAAACCTTAACAATATTAAACAACCTCGTTCACCTGTTCAATCGCTGTTCGATTACTTAAATCATTTGCCAAAAGTGTTTTTCAATCATTTTTGTAAACGACTGCTATATTACATTTATGTACATTATTTAAAATGTTTGCTTAACTGGCTGCTCACATTTTATCTAATTAGTTTTTGAACTTAAAATAATTTGTAGTCTGATTTTCTGTATAGGCAATTAAAAGAAAAGCTGATTTGAAATACAAATGTGTGATTCATGGCACTTCAATTTAATAACGACGAGCAAAAAACAAACCTTACTTCCATTCTCTGGCCATTCGCGACAGCCATTCTCGCTGTCAGCTATTATTTGACAGGTAGGTATGGCAATGGAGGAATAAAGATTTTTCACTTGACTTGTATGAATTCACAATGTTTGTATGTGTCACCGTACACCCTATATAGTTCCGACGTGGTTTTTATAACCAGCTGTACTTGTACACAGGGTGTTACGAACAGCCTGGCAGCATCACCATCAAGAGCTTTTCATTGCGACAAATAAAGCACACCATATGTCGATCGCCGATTGGTTGTTAAATAATGGCAAGCGACAAAGGGGAGAGGTCCGTAATTATTCATGCGGTGTGGCTAGCAACTGGCAAACGGGAGTATGAAAAATCATTCTGAAAACATCGCTTGAAACGGACAGCAGAAAACTAAAAAATTTTTAACCTACGGTAAAGTTTGTCAAATAATTGAAATAAATTTAAAGTATTTAATTGAAGAGTTTATTTATTTGCCTACGCCGGGTTCAAGAAATTTAGTTCATTTTTTACAAAAATAAAAAATGTTTATCATAATTTGCTGCCGTTTCCTTAAATATGTCGACAAATACGGAATCGCAAAATCATATTGATGGGCATACCGCTGCCAACTTTGCAGCTTTGAATGACACATCTGGAGGTCTGGAAATACACCAGAACGCTGAACGTAATATATTCTCCGGAGAAAATACCACTGCCAATCTTGCAGCTCCGCAGAATGCGTTGCCGAGGCAACTTCAAGCAGAGTTAACGTCGGGTGCAAATACAAGTGCGTCAACATCGCTGGCATTTGCCAATGCCAACAACAACTGGTTTGAACGCAATATATTTTCCGGAGAAATGCCACTGCCAATCTTGCAGCTCCGCAGAATACGTTGCCGAGGCAACTTCAAGCAGAGTTAACGTCGGGCGCAAATACAAGTGCGTCAACATCGCTGGCATTTGCCAAAGCCGACAACAACTGGTTTGAACGCAATATATTTTCCGGAGAAAATACCACTGCCAATCTTCCAGCTCCGCAGAATACGTTGCCGAGCCTACTTCAAACAGAGTTTTCGTCGGGTGCAAACACAAGTGCGCCAACATCGCTGGCATTTACTTTGGCCACCAACAACTGGTTTGGAGAGGCTACCGGAGAGCAACTACGGCCATCTACTAACGTATCGAGTAAAGTGACCGCCATCAATTCATGTGCACCACCATTGTCCATACATCGTCATGCCAGCCGTAGTGACTCAGTATCTTCCACTAGTTCGCGATCGGTGCAGCTTAAAGCACAAGACTATCGGCGCAGAGCTGAACTACTTCAAGAACAGGGGGAGATACTCAAGCAGAAAGAAGCTCTGGTAGTACAAGAACGTGAACTCTTGGATCGCATCGAAACAATATGCTTGGATGATGACGCTAAAGACGTATCAGAGCAACCGCGCGAATGTTCGAACTTGATTCCAGCCAACTTTAATGCGAACCAACCCTTTAAACCGCATGTATCGAATTCAGCATGCGCATCGAACGTAGGTCACCTAAATACAGGTAATGGTGTTTTACCTGAAATTCGGAGAAGCCAACCGGGAGCTATCAACCCACCGGCAACTGACATACAGACATTATTAAATAGAATATCGTGTTTGGAACAACAGCTCCGAATAACATCTGTAACGAATCAGGCTTGCTTTCCTCTGCAAAACTCATCAGTACCTCCTGCTGATCTACCATTCACTATGGCATGCTCCATGGTTTCTCCTCATCGATTAACCAGAGAGCAAATCGCCGCTCGAAGTAGCATCGCAAAAGAAATTCCTAAGTTCGATGGCAAGCCATCAGAGTGACCACTCTTTTACGCCACTTTCAATCGAACAACTGAGCTATGTGGGTTTTCCGATGCGGAGAACCTTTTGAGGCTCCGAAAATCTCTAGAGGGCCCGGCGCGCAATGCGGTAAAGAATCTATATATGCATTCTTCCTGTGTACCACAAATCATCTCAACTTTAAGAATGCGGTTTGGTCGTCCCGAACTAATAATCAATGAACTCCAACATCAGATCAAGGAGTTGCCACTTCCTTCAGAAAGTCAGCTTGAAACTATAGTAGATTTCGCCATCGCTGTGCAAAATATATGTGCAACTATGAAAGCATCAGGGCTAGATAATCATTTGACCAATCCGGATCTGGAGCAAAAACTAGTATCGAAGTTACGCGGACTATTACCGGCGTACTGGGGCATGCACAAGCAAGGTCTAACGAATTGCAATCTTCAAATTTTCAGTGATTGGCTCTTTCAACTGGCACAAGGAGCCAACTGTGTGCTCGTACCAACTGAGCAAACAAAGATGAGGAAACGTGGTTCTATTAATCACCACACAAAATCGGTAAGCTGTATCGTGTGTAGCGAGGATTGTAGTTCTTTGTCTAATTGCACCTCTTTCAAGGATATGGCGCGACCTCAAAGGTGGGACACTGTACGTCGAAACAAATTATGCTACAAATGCTTGAGGAAACATACAGTTTATGACTGTACATCTAATAATACATGTGGGGTAAATGGCTGCACGCGGTACCACCACCCACTATTGCACAGCGAGTCCGCACCTATTAGTGGAAATCATTCGTCTAACGTTACAAACAAAACACAAACGGCTAATATTAACTCTCATAACTTAAGTGAAGGGAATACTTTTTTCCGTGTATTACCTGTAATTTTGCATGCAGGCGTTAACACAGTGTCGACATATGCGTTTATAGGCGATGGATCCGCTGTTACCCTCATCGATGAAGAGCTTTTGAAAAGACTGGACGTAAGAGGCACACCGCAACCTCTTTGCTTACGGTGGACAGGCGACACGCACCGCTATGAGGATGACTCCATTATGGTCGACCTAGCCATATCTTCCAAGAATGGCAATGAAAAGTTTCCATTAAAAGCTGTACGTTCCGTAAAGAAACTAGAATTGCCTACTCAATCTCTAGACGCTTTGAAATTAAAATCAAAGTTTAAGTATCTAAGGGACATTCCATTGCATTCTTATCACAACGCAGTGCCGCAGCTTTTGATCGGACTAAACAATGCTGCTCTTGGCCTTGCAGTAAAGTCTAAACAAGGTGGTGATAATTTTCCTATTGCCGAAAAAACTAAGCTAGGGTGGACCATCAAAGGCCAGGGGTCACCGCCACTCCAAGTCACAGGACAACATCTTTATCACATATGTGATTGCTTTGAGCATAAAGAGTTGATACAAGTCGTTAAATCATTTCTATGCCTCGACAATTTAGGCGTGGTAGCTAACGATGCAGCTCTGATGTCCAAAGAGGAGCAGCTCGCCGCCCAACTACAAGAGCAACTCACGGTTCGAGTAGGTGAACGATTTGAAACCGGACTGCTTTGGAAGCACCCGAATGTGCGGCTACCAGACAGCCTGCCTATGGCAAAATACCGTGCTCAATGTTTACTAAATAAAATGCAGCGCGACCCTAAACTTTCAGAGATACTTCAAGCCAAAATGGTTGACTACCTTCGAAAGGGATGTGCAAGGCGAATAACACCAGAGGATACTGCCGTCGAAAGTTATTGGTATTTGCCGTGTGTAATCCAAATAAGCCAGGCAAGGTTCGCCTTGTATGGGACGCTGCAGCTAAAGTGAATGGCGTATCACTCAACTCTATTGTTCGCCGGTCCAGATCTGACAACGCCACTGCTATCAGTTCTTTTCAAGTTTCGTCAAAAACGTTTCGCCATTACCGCCGATATTGAAGAAATGTTCCATCAGGTACGAATCCGTTCTGAGGACCAACATTTTCTCCGATTCCTCTGGCACGAGCCAAGAAAACTCGAGCCAACTCATCTTATTATGTCAGTGATGACATTTGGGTCCAAATGTTCGACAAGCTGCACACAATTCGTTAAAAATAAAAATGCAACTGAATTTCAGAATGAGTTCCCCAATGCCGCGAGATGCATACTTGAAAACCATTACGTGGACGATATGTTAGATAGCGTGGACACTGAAGAAGAGGCCGTTCACCTGGCACTCGATGTTAAACGTGTCCATGAAAAAGGGGGGTTTCATATCCGCAATTTTCTTTCGAACTCGGACAAAGTACTGGAAGCCCTAGGTGCAAAGACGAATGAATCTCTTTGCCTCAACTTTGAAAACGAACTACCAACTGAAAAGGTCCTAGGAATATGGTGGATCGCCTCAACGGACCATCTCGCTTTTAGAGTATCAGCCAAGCACAGGGAGTCAGATTTGCTGATCAATCAATGGCGACCAACCAAACGTGAGATATTAAGTCTCGTAATGACTATTTATGATCCACTTGGATTCATCGGATTCTATGTGGTTTTTGCTAAGATAATCTTGCAGGAGATATGGAGATCGGGGTGCGACTGGGATGAACGCATTTCTGATGTTCAGTTCTCAAAGTGGCTTCGATGGCTAAGCCTCATTCCACAAATTGAGAAGATGCGAATTCCACGCCAATACACCAGGGCCAGTTTCATCAGCCCACCTCAAATTGAGTTACACACATTAGTTGATGCTAGTGAGTCGAGCTATGCAGCTGTTTGTTACTTGCGCTTTTCAGATGGCAAAGTCGTTGACTGCGCCATGGTTTCTAGTAAAACTAGGGTAGCGCCACTAAAGGTTATGTCTATTCCGCGGCTAGAATTGAAGGCTGCGCTACTCGGAGCTCGTCTTGCAAAGCACATAAAAGAATCACACTCCATCTCAATTACAGCCTCCATTTTTTGGTCCGACTCGAGGAGAGTTTTGGCGTGGCTACAGGCTGATGCTCGACGATACAAGCAGTTTGTCGCTTTTCGGGTCAGCGAAATCCTAGAGTTGAGCAATTTGAAGGAATGGCGTTGGGTCCCGACTGCAGAGAATGTTGCTGATGAAGCAACAAAATGGCGTGGCGATCCTGATTTTTCCAGCGAAAGCCGTTGGCTGAAAGGACCTCCATTTCTTAGACTAAACCCAGACGAGTGGCCTATTCAAAGAAAATCGATTTCGAACAACATTACCGAAGAGCTTCGCCCACAGTATGTTGGCAATCACAGTGAATTACAACACTTACGACCCGTAACGGGTGAGCCTGAACGGTTCTCAACGTGGAATCGTCTCCTCCGCGCCACTGCAAGGTGCGCACGCGCTTGGTTAAGTAAAGTACGTGGTGGGTCTGTTCCACGAGACACACTCAGCTCTTAAAACCTAGTTACAGCTCAAAAACAACTCTGGAAAAGAGCGCAAATGGACGTGTTTGCCGATGAGATAGCTTCATTGTTGAAGGGAAAGCCGATTGGAAAGGCTAGCGATATCTATAAATTGTCGCCCTATCTTGACAACGATAAAGTGTTGCGAGTAGATGGAAGAGTTTTAGTCAACAAAGCCAAAACAAAATAGGAAAAAAGTTGGTTTGCTGATGAAGCTGGAGGAAAAAGGCATTTTTAATGGAAAATAAAGGTAATTATCTGATTTTTAAATGATATATATTTAATTTATTATTATTATTTATTTACATATAGCAGCTGAATCACTTCTTCAACGTTTCCAGCGCATCAACTCTTGGTAATTCCATACGACAGCATGACACTGATAATATGCGTCCATAAATATCGAAAGAGGTGTTAAAAGACGCGCATTGACCTCGACAACAATAATCAGAAGATGGAGGTAAATTATTTTGTGTTGGACAAGAGATATTTGCAAAAGAAGTTGAAAATTGTCAATTGATAATTTTCATGTGCGCGTTGTAATGTTGATGATATTCGTACCCACAAAAAAAAATTGTGGTCATGAGTGTTTTGCGCAGATATAGTTTTGGTCTCCAAACCGGTGTTGGACCCACCCAGATTAATTGTTTATAAGCGCGAGCTAAAATTTTTCCTTTCCGCCTTCGGATTATTGTTATTGGATTTGGTGCTGCATGTTATCTTGCACTCAAAGAAATGGAATATGATAAGAAACTTATAGATTTTCTGTCGAAACGTTTATATGATCGCATCACTTCAAGATTATCACATGGTATATGTAATGGTGATCCAGAGCAAAGGTATAGTGGTTTATTAAATTTATCATACTTCTAGCCTTAAAAGATGTGGCGTTGTCTAGTGCCTCAGCATGTACTTCTGCATCACTGGAACCTACGTGCGATTGGAACTGATGAGGATTTGGCACATAGTTCAATAAGGTATACGAGTTTACCGTACTGAATTGTTTAGTTAATTTGAAAGTAATTTATTGTTAAATTTTTATAGATTTGGTATTGGTTGTTTTACCACCATTGAAGAGGTTGATTATATTACCGATACCTGCATCAAACATGTCGAACGTTTACGTGAAATGTCTCCATCATGGGAGATGGTTCTAGAACCGATTGATTTGAAAAATATCCAATGGTCGCAACATTAATTTTGTATTTGATATATAAATAAGGGACCGTTTTGTATCGTATGCATCTTTTAGTGTATGTATTTATATTCCAAAGCAGTTTAATGTAAAGTGAGATACAACTTTTTCGGAATTATATTGTTCCTACTTTATCTGCCTAAGGCAAGGTGCACACGAGGCTACGCGTCATAGACGCGTACAAGATATTTTATGTAGCTACAATTCCTCTACGCTTCAAAATCTGCATACGTAGCTACTTACAAGCGTCGCTACAAAAATTTATTTGTGCTGTATAATTGCCATTATACAAAAGTTGATTTTGTATAAAATTAAAAACAAAAGTTTTCACCACCGCGCATAAGAGAAAAAAAAGAATTTTCAATTCCAAACGGGTTTCAATAACAAGTTTTGTTTGTAGCGGTCAACATAAACATGTCCAGCGACGAAGAATTGGTATTGCTAAATTTCCTTCGTCGCAGAAAGGAAAAGAAAGCAAAGAGAAAATATTGGGCACATCCATATATTCAGAAAAATGTTAATTGTAGACTGTTTGTATGTGCAAAGGAGTTGTCTCAGGATGATACAAAGTTCCGGACATTTTATCGCATGTCAAAAGCTACATTCAAGGATTTGGTTATGCTCGTTGGTGCTTCCATACAGAAAGAAAACACCAATATGCGTGAAAGTGTCCCTCCTGAAGAACGGCTTATGGTAACATTAAGGTATGTGTATAACATTGTTTCATTCAATGTACGGGATTCAATTGTGTAGGGCCTCATTTTCGGAAAAGGTTCAGTAACGTTGTTGTTGTTGTTGTTGTAGTAATGTTTCGCCCCACCTAATAGCTGCGACCGATCACAAATCGCCATCAACATCCTCTAACGGGAGTCCAAGGAAACTTGCTGTTTCGACAGAGGTGGACCATAATTAAAGGGGTGTTAGAGGCGTTGGTTCCACATTACAATTAAAGAGATGGTTGGTGTCATGTGGGGACACATTGCAAGCGAGGCATACATTTTGTATGTCGGGGTTGATTCTGGATATGTAAGAGTTTAACCTGTTACAGTATCCAGATCGAAGTTGAGCTAGAGTGACGAGCGTTTCCCTAGGCAGAGTGCGTTTCTCCTGTTGTTGTGTTAACAGTGGTCGTTCCTCTTCTGCTAGTTTTGGGTATTGTTCTTTAAGTACTGGATTCACCGGGCAATTCCTGGCATAGAGGTCCGACTCTTTGTGGATTTCACTGAGGACCTGTTTGTGCTTTTTAGCTTTATATGGCTGTGTCCTCAGGTACCTTATTTCCTCATAATGCTTACGGAGATTACCTCTTAAGCCCTGGGCGGTGTAGCCTCATCAATCAGATGTCTGTTGGGATGTCCAGGTTTCTGGGTATTCAACAGAAACTGTTTCGTTATCATTTCATTTCTCTCCCTAATGGGGAGTATTCTCGCCTCAATATGTAGATGGTGTTCTGGGGACGTAAGACGACAGCCCGTAGCGGTTCTGAGGGCGGTATTTTGGCAGGCCTGTAAATTCTTCCAGTGAGTAGCCTTTAGGCTTGGCCACCATAACGGGGACGCGTAGAATGCAATCGACCGGCCAATTGCTTTGTAAGTGGTAATGAGCGTTTCTTTATCTTTACCCCAAGTGCTGCCGGCAAGAGGTTTGAGGATTTTATTACCACCCATATTCTGCATTTCGACTTGGATTGTAATTTTTTCGATTTGGCAATTTTGGTATTCTGTGTTCCAATCTCTTTCGATCCAACTTCGAATCGTTCGATTTTGTGTATTCTGCATTTCGATCGTAGTTCCGTTTTTCTAAGTTGCAAATTAGTTGGCGGAAAAATATTTTTTTTTATTTTTTTATTCATTTATAACAGAATTTTAACAAAAATGTAAGTAAAACTTGTTAAGAAACGTAAAAGGCTTGATGATGACTGTTTTTTATATGTTTCCAGGTCAAAAACAACGTCGATGTCGCACATTGGGCCGAACTTTTCAAAACCACCTACATATCACAAATATTAGCCGACTTTAATCATTTTTGTACAGAAATTTTTGTAATTGAATTCTGAAGAGACTTACATCGCCTGATTTTTAAAATTAATTACAAAATAAAAAAAATAAAATAAAAAATTAAAAACAATTTTGCAAAATGTTCTTTAAAAAATTGTTTAAACAAATTAATTTTACAAAACGTATGTCAATTAGCAAAACCTACTGTCTCTTAAAGTGTATATCATTCTCTTAAGTATTGAGCAAAAATTATGTGTCACGAAAATGATACATAAATACGTATTATAATATAAAGTTCTGCAAAGAATAGGCTATTTTGCAACAAATTGTTTAATAAACAAATTAATTTGAAGAATCAAGTGATGTGAGTCTCTTCAGAATTCAATTGCGAAAATTTCTGTCTAAAAATTGTTGCAGTCGGTTGATTTTTCGTACCTGTAAGTGGTTTTGAATGAAATTAGTGCTTAATCCCCAATGTGTGTCGAAGTCCTTGGACGTATTTGCCCCGTAAAAGTATCTTAACACATACTTGAAAGCATCCTTATTAAGTCGAAAGTTTTTTGAACCTAAATAAGAAAATAAGTCATTAAACTTTACCACTTTTAAGTTAAATTTCTTACAATTCGGCACTCGTCTCAAATTGATTACACAAATCTCGCAATATTTGCCTTTCCATTCTCGCCTGGCCATTTTCGTATGCGTTCCAACTCCATAAATAATGCCGCGGCTATTGATTCAATTATAATAGACAGCTATAATTTGTGTCTGTTCGTTGGGTCCAGTTATATGCCAAAGCAAGCTGCCCGAGTAGAGGAAGGTGAAGCGAAAACGTAAACAATCCTTGCGGAAAGAATAAGTAAATCTTTATAAAGTATTTTAGGCCAGTGTAATGAAATTAGCATCCATAAAATTCAGAAAATGTCAGCTATATTTATGCAGGAATCCGTTTTAATAAAACTTGGTGGCCGCGGCAGGGAATTGGCCAAAAGAAGGACAAAAACACACTTACAATTATGAAAGCACTCCATTCAAAAAAATATAACACTGCGGCAATATATTCTATTGCTTTTCTTTGTACAAAATGGCTTGGATAATAAAATATAAACGTTTTTCAGTGTTTTTTTACAAATTTTCCTCAATTTATTTTGTTCCAGTGTTCACACATTCCGTACAGACAGCTGATTTCGAAAAATCATTTGCTCTTCCTCTTCTCATTACGATTCCGTCGTAATGCAGAATACCCAACTTCGACTTAAGCAGAGCGTAGAACAGGAACGTAATCGAAATGCAGAATAGGGGTGTACGCCTCTGGATTTTCGGTACAATTGCGGTTGCATGCTCTCCAAGTTCAAAAAAATAGGGGATAGGACACCACCCTGTTCCACACCTTGTTTAATTCCTCTTGGCTTGGATGTTGCATTCCTGAATTGCACCGATGCTAGCCGACCAGACAGATAATTTGCGGTCCACCTTTTAAGACTTAGAGGAAGGGGAGACCCTTCCAGGTCTTGCAGTAACGTGCCATAGTTGACCGTATCAAAAGCTTTTGACAGGTCTAACGCAATGAGTACTGTCCAATGATGAGGGTTTTGATTTAATACGCAATTTATTTGGATGTGCTGTGTAGTTTTCTGAAGACATGCTGATGATTGGCTAGTTGCAAATTTGCTTTGAATTAGGGGAGCAAAATGGCTTCAAGCGCCTTGGCTACTGGCGACAGGAGAGATATCGGGCGATATGACTCTCCTATGTTAGCTGGTTTCCCAGGCTTTAGTAGCGGGACCACCTTGGCCATTTTCCATTATTCGGGTATGACAAAGGTGGAAAGAGACAGGTTGAAGACATGCACTAAATATTTGAAACCCTCTTTCCCTAGGCTTTTAAGCCCACTGCTTTGGATGGTTTAGCATGACCGATGGCATCGCCGACCTCTTTGGCGGTGATGGTAATTGGTGGCGCGCTGAATTTATGTTTATGTGCGTGTCTGTTGGCCCTCCGTCTATCTTTGTCGACCGTAGAATGCATTATATGTTGTCGGCAGAAAGCGCTCGCGCATTTTTTCGCATCCGACAGCACTTTATCACCAAAGGCGATGGAAACTTTGTCATTGTGCCTAGACGGATTCGATAGGAATTTTACGGTGGACCAGAGTTTACCTACAGCGGCAGAGAGGTTACAACTGCTTAAATGCTCCTCCCATCTCGCCCGCTTGTGTTCATCCACAAGCAATCTGATGCGTTGGTTTATATCCCTTAATTTGGGGGTCGCCGGGATCGAATTGTCTTATAAGGTCACATTCTCTCTCTAAACTTACGGCCTTCGCCGGGAAGTGGGGCCGAATTTCGGGAATTCTACCGACGGGAGTTAAACGAGCCGAGGCGGGCGTCAGTCGGGATAGGGAGGGCAGCAAAGCGGTTGTCTGTAAAGGATTTGTATTCGTCCCACTTTCCTTTTTTAAAGTTAATGAAAGTGCGTTTTTCTGTGACGATGAAGTCAGCGGAACGCTCGAGCGAAATAAGTATAGGCAGGTGGTCGGATGCCAATGTTACCATCGGCTGCCAGTTGACGCAGTTTACGAGTCCTGAGCTCACGATTGATATGTCCGACGAACTGGGACAGCTTCCTACCATACGTGTGGCGGCGTCTCCGTTTATTGTGCAGAACGTCGTTTCTTCTATTTGATCCACCAACATCTCACCCATACTGTCCGCCCGCAAGTTTGAATACTATAGATCGTGATGGGCATTGAAATCGCCTAAGATAATGCGATTTGTTTCCAGTGAGTAAGGCTCTGATATTAGGGCGGTATCCACTGGGGCAACAGGTGGCAGGAGGGATGTAGATGTTGATGATTTCTAGGTTTGCATCGCCTGACCGGACAGATAGGGCAGGGACGCTATCCCTGCGGTCGATGCCGGGATCAAATATATGATATTGCACAGAGTGGTGTATGATAAACTCGAGGCCGCCTCCATTTCCGCTCTCACGATCTTTTCTGTGAACATTATACCCAGAACACGTCTGCAGTGCAGATCGTCGCGGAGACCAGAACATCTAGGAAAGTGGCACCGTCCATGGCAGGAGCTGCATTGGGCGGATGTCGCAAACGTATATATTCTGTGCTGGCAAACGGTGCAAAGGGAGGTAGGGACTAAGAGTCTGTTTCCCTGACCTACACAATTGCTGTATTCAACTGTTGAGCGAGCGATTGGATTTGATTGTGGTGAAAGCTATGAGCCGTCGTTATCACTAAATTGCACATAACCGCCTAGGCCATTTAAACTGCTGCGTAGAGATGCGACACAAAATCGCTTGCAGCACCTGGGGGAAAGTACAAAGCAACACCTTTGACGATGTAGAACGCAATTGGCCGACCGATCTTTTTGTGAGCCACCAGTATGGTCTTCCGATCTACCGAACCTCCACTGGATACAGTTGCAGGCCTACCATAATTCTACACTCATAACTGCTATGGAATGCTTGGTTATGACATCTGAATAACACGAACTCCTCCTTTTGAAGATCGAAATGATATGCTAAACAAGCTGCTTCTGAAATTTTCTAACTCGGGATTTCCCGACCGAAAACCGTTTTATCCAGATAAATACGCGCTGGCCCGCAAAGGTTTCTAAACACAGTTGGCTTAAACCGCATTTCCATACGTTGCAGATAAGTACGCACATTTCCAGGGCCCGATACCATCTCGCCTTTCATAATCTGGTTAAAGTACTTTCAATAGTGCTTAGCCCCTCCAAAACCTTCCGGTACCTGGGGTAATTAAACACTTCCCAGTGAGTTCCTTGTCACCTTGTCACTTGCTCAGCTTCGATATTGTTACAGAGTAAATTCTTACTTATCCAGAATCACCCCGGCATGCGTCATGTAATGTAGAACCAACAACTCTAGCAGTAATTTCTTTGTCGTCCAACTCTGTTGAAAATCCTAGTATTAGGTTTCGCTACAACAACACTGTTCTGATGACAAATTCGATTTGTTATAGGAATATTTTCTGAGTCGGAGATTTTCATTAGATATGAGTATCTTTGAATTGAGGCCACTACTGAGTTGGTGGCGAACATGTTGTTGTGTATGTGCGTGGTCTAAATTCTTTATAACTTTTTGTTTAGGTACCTGGCTACAGGATGCACGTTCAATGCGCTTGCTTTATATTTTCAAAGAGGAGAACGTACAATCGGAGTAATTGTTGAAGAAACAACAAAAGCTATATGGAATTCATTAAAAGATTGTTATATGACATTGCCAAATGAGGAGCGTTGGAAGAGTATTGCGGGATGGTTCTCTGATCTATGGCAGCTGCCAAATTGCTTAGGAGCTATCGACGGAAAGCATGTGCGAATTCAAAAATATCCAAATTCGGGTTCAGCTAATTTCAATTACAAAAACTACCATTCAGTAATATTACTTGCCTGTCGCGATGCCGACGGGATATTTACATCAATAGAATGCGGATTTGCAGGACAAAATAGCGACGGGGGAGTTTTTAGAATTTCGACGTTTGGACGTTGGTTAGAAAGTTACAATAATTTACCATCCCCAAAGGAACTACCGCATGACGACAGTGGAAATAAGTTTCCATATTATTTCGTAGCAGATAACGCCTTTCCTTTAAGGAAAAATGTTATGCGGCCTTATCCGGAAAGAAACATTATCAACAAGATGCGCATATTTAATTATTGACTAAGTCGCGGTAGGAAGAACATAGAGTGCAGTTTCAGGATGATGGTAAAAAAATTTGAAGTTTTCTCAACACCTATACGATGCCAAAAGTACGAAACAATCATTTCAATTATACAAAGTGCTAATATCCTACATAATTTTATAAGGAAAAAAGATGGCATATCATACACGATCTTCCTTCCCGATATCGAAAACCAGCAACCAGTTCAACGGAACATAAATACTCTGCCAGAGTTCGATAATGTAAACATAATGGAAAATTCTGCCCCACAAAACTTACGACACTATTTAAGCAATTAGGTTTTATTACCAAATGTTTCTTTGCCCTGGCAGTGGAATTATTGTTTATAAAAACTGTTAGACTGTTTTACTTTCCATTTAACAAAATTTATTGCAATAAAATTAATTCAAATAGTTGAAAAAAAAGTGAGTAATAATTCATATCAAATAATATTACGAATAGTACTCGATCTGTTCTGTGAATGAGGCTAATTTGAACTATGTGTACACATGCGAATAAAATTATAGCAGCAAAAATTAATTGCAAGTTGTTTCAGCTACTTCCTTTTTTGTTTTCACTATTTTTAAATAAAACTTAAATGAACGAAAACTATGCAAACCGATTTCAAAAACATGTTCTAAATTTTGGGAAACATTTTAAGCATGTGATTTTTTAGTCCATCTTATTTATATATATATTTATATAATTATTTTTCTAAAGCAAAACTAGGTGAAAACCGCAAAAAGGCCTTGTGCCAATACTTACTTCCCTAGGTGTACATGTATTCAAACTAGCATCCACTTGTAACACTGGTACTTTTTTCGTTCACTATTGTATCGTCTAAAACATGACTACTTCTATGTAGTAAGATACTCATGAGATCAGTCCATTGAAAACATACCCATTCTAACATCTGTTTATAACTAAATAATAGTATAATTATATAATAAATATTATACAAAAATGCAAGTTTACTCGGGCGAAGGAGCTGGGGTGCAGACCATAAGATGTTGCTGGATCAAACAGTTCCCGCCTGACAGATTGTGCCCTTTGTTCATTTAAAAGCTCCTCTAGCAGCATCATAGATCGAATTTTAAATGTGCGCAAATTCTCGAGAGAAAGACTTCTTACGTCGGGAAGTAAGCTCATTAGAAAAATTTTTTTTTTGGATCTTCCGAAGTTGTATTTCCCTTTTTTGTTTTAAGGTAATTTAGCACCGCCACATCGACTTCATCTCGGGCTGTTTTATTTCTTTTCTTGGCACTAAATGTTGGTTCAAAATTGCTTTCTTTGGCTGGATGTGATTCTAGGTTGTTGCAGATCAAAGACCCTGTCTTCGTGGGGGCTGTAGTTGTCGTCAGCAATTGATCCATTTTCAATTTCATCCAAATATTGTTCTTCCATTTCTGATATTATAATGTTGCTGGTATTTTCAGAATGATGCACTGGTTTTACATATGGAAGAACGAATTGCATAATGTCGTGCAAATAGTAAGGCCTCTTCGCTTTAGTAGAAGATCCACTAGGAGATGGCTTGAGTCTTCTTACAAAGCCATTTCGTAAGTTCTTCCACTTTTCTTTGCAATCAGGCACTGTAAGGAAGAGTGTAATAAATTTAGATCTATTTAGACATATTCTTTGTTTTTATTTATAAAAAGAAATCCAAAATCTACACACCTGACCAATTCATTTCCACACCAATTGCTGCCCAGGCTCTTTCTGTAACATCTTTCTTCGAATATTCTGCTAAATTATTTTTGTATAGGTAAGGATAATTCTCAACCAATTGAACGAATTTAGTCGCGTCGACCATTTTATATTTGTTTATATGAAATAAATTCAATATATAATTATAGCAACAGAAGCACAGCACACAAGTTTGCAAACGAAAAATTGTAAACAAACATCTTCTTCTTGCTCTTTTCTAGGCGTATTTACGCCTAGCGACCAACATTTCTGTACGCCTAGCTACACGAAAATTTCATGCTTTGTCGCTTTCATGCAGCTGACGCCTCGTATGCAGCTCTCCATTCAAATACATGTGTTCGGCATCAAAGCGTACAAATTTCGCTTGCAGCGTCTAATACGCGTAGCCTCGTGTGCACCTTGCCTAAGGTCGTTATTTTGTAGTATTAAAATTATATTGGGAAATGCTATTGCTAAATGTTTTTTGTAGTGGACCTTATTTTCAATACATGTATCTATGAATACTAACGTTACTGTCTCCAAGAGATGTTGAAAATTTGGGATGAGATTGTATATAAAATTCTGAGTTAATAGTATGTTCATGAATAAGTACTGATTTATTTTAAATTTCATGTATTTTGTAAAGTAAAAATTAAGTAATTTAGTAACCTAATAAATATCGAAGATACATATATACATAATAACGTTTAACGTTGGAAACTCGTCGTGTCTGTATTTGATGTGCAGATTTCTTTGAAGGATATGTACTCCATGTCTTTAGATGTAATCTTTTTTAATTAAAAAAAGCACGGGTGTGTTGAAAATTTCAAATCAGTCGCTATGCCGCAGCGCCATTTCATGGTTGTTTTGATCCAATTTTTCTTTTGGCTTCTCTGTTCGGAACCGATTTTTCTTTCGGTTTAATTTTTGGATACTAGTTCGGTTGTAGTACTGACTTTAATTACGGTTCCGGGTTTTCCTTCTGGCTCTAGCCAGGAGGCTTTTGTAGCAATTTCGGCTTTAGGTTGGATCTGGTATCGGTACCTGCTACGGTAAAAGTTTGGCTTGGAATATTTCCGTTTTCAACTCCAGTATCGGTTATACTCCAGTTTTTTCTTGTCATCATATGGATGATATAAATAATCCAAAAGTAAATTTATAGCATGTAAAACATAATTGTCTAGCAATATTTTCTCTTCGCAAACTGTTTGTGGCCCTGATAAGGGTCGCTTTTCGTAGGTATAATTGTTTAGCATTTTTTTTTCTCTTTGCTGACTAGTGTTGGCCCTGATAAGGGCCGTTTTGCGTATACTTGTATAGTATATTTTCGCTCTTTGTAAACTGATGGCGGCCCTGAAACTAGGGGAGGTTACTGCGTCTGGGGTTCACGACTTATTCGTGGTACATCATGCATATCCGTTTGTGTGCTGCAGCTGTCCCGTGCGAAGTATTGACCTTTCGCTCCAACGGTGTCACTTAAAAAAAAGCGAACATGTAGAAGGGACTTTATTATTTATCCTTCGTCCTTCCTTCACGTTGTAGCGGCGAAAGTATTGTCCGATATTTTGGTAGATAACTGTAGGAATGACCGTTGGGGACGATGAGACAACCTCCGTTTTTTACAAACTCTTCATCAGCACTGCTAAGTCATACATAAAATTATATTATATTTTTTATCTTACAACATTCGGGAAACAATATTTACATCAAAGACGGTAAATATAGCGATGGAGTGGAGTTGGGCATCAAATGAGCTCCCACAATAAGGTCACAGGCCTGAAAATGGAGCGAAAAAATTAAGCCATTTTAGGGAAGCTAACGCCACAAGCTTTTTCCCAATTTTTCCTCTTCCTTGATCTTGCGGGGTAATTATTTACTCTAGCTCACAACTGCAAAAACTCGTGCAAAAATATCGGGAGAGGTGTCAAAAAAATGTGTTTTGGACTCAGTACGACGAATCCGAAAGCGAAAATTAAAAATTTTATTTCTGTCAAAAAATATTCCCAAAAAACTGAAAAATGGCACCGGAGCGCTCAGAAACCGGGGGTGGAATCCATAGTATTTTTGCGCAGGTAATAGTGTAGTTGAGGGGCCGACTGCTAATACGTTACTAAAAATCATCCAAAAATATCGGGAGAGGTGTCAAACGACGCGTCTTGACATCAGTATTAATAATCTGAAGGCGGAAATTAAAAATTTTAATTTGTTCAAAAGATATTAACGAAAAACCGAAAAAGACCCGCGGGTACCTCCGAAACCGAGGGTGGGATCCATGGTAATTTTGCGCAGAACACCTTTCTGCGTTGACGGCCTTCGGCCGCGCTTATAAAAAATTACCGTGGGAGACCAAATCTATATCCACGCAAAACACTTTTACCCACAGTTTTTTTTTGTGGGTACACAACACCATCAAAATTACAGCCGCATGAAAATTTTCAACTTTGTAAATATATCTGGAAAGAAATAAAATTTCCAATTTCCGTTTTCGGATTCGTGGTCCTGCGTCCAAAGCGCGTCTTTTGACACCTCTCCCGATATTTTTGGATGACTTTTAGTAGTTGTGAGCTAAAGTAAAGAATTACCTAAACAATTTTCACATCAAAAGTAAATAAACAAAAAATGTAAACATAAACAAAGTTTGACATTTTATGACCACCTTCGGATGAAAAAAAAATGTAAAATGCAACTCTGATGCTTTTACCTGGTTATTGTACCATGGAACTTGCCAAGAAAGAGAACAAATTACGCCTCCAAAATAATACACCGCTGTTGACGTTCAAAAATGCAGTGTTCTAGTCTCATTTATTTCATTTCATTGTCACATACAAATTTTATAGTAAAGCAAAACAAAACACGAGTAATTGCTGAAGTAAAGGAGGCAAGAAAAACCAAAATAGAGAATGTAAATACGATGGTTGCCAGATTTTCGATTGTTGCGTATTGTATTTTCAGTAACGTTCTTAAGCTTGCTTCACATGTGTGATAATCAGCTAGTATTACGATAACTCTGTATTTAATACATCCTGCCCCCTCCAACAATGGAAAAGGCTCGCAAAGCTGATCCCACATTCGTGCACGGGAGAGAGGGAAAACCTTCCTAGAAGAGGCAGGCGAAAAAACCCCTTCCGGATCAGCGGGGGCCCGATAACTTACTGGTGTTCGATTGGTAGTACACAAAGTTTCTGGATCGGACGGTCTCTAATAGCTGTGGAGGTTCTGACGCTTACATTTCTTACCAATCCATCCATGCCAGGATAAACGTGCTCGACTCGCCCTACTGGCCAATAGCGGGAGGACGATTTTCCTCTAAGACCACTACAATGTCACCAGGCTTGATATCTCACGAGGACAGTACCATTTTGTGCGCTTTTGCAGCGATATAAGGTAGTCGTTCTTCCAGCGACGCCAAAACGCTTGGGTTAGTTTCTGCTGTTGACCCCATAAGGTGAGATGGTTATCATTGCATTTTGTAAGATCTTCTGCTGGAGGATGATGCATCAAGGGTCTTCCAATCAGAAATTGGCCGGGCGTCAAAATCTTCAAGTCGTTGTGATCGTCGTTCAGGGGTGACAATGGCCGCGAGTTTAAACAGCATTCAATTTGCGTAAGGATTGTATATAGCAGATTTGCTGACAGTATTCGGCGACCCATCACCCTTCGGAGGTGGTACTTCATTGATTTTACACAAGCCTCACATAACCCACCTTGGTGAGGTGCAGCGGGAGAATTAAATTGCCAGGTTGTCCCGAGATTGGTCAGTTCCGCTATGGGCATCTTATTCTTCCATTCTTGACGAACCTTTTGTAGTTCATTGTTTGTTCCATCAAAGTTAGTTCCATCATCACTGTGGAGCTTAGAACAATGCCCACGTCGGCTAACAAATCTGGTAAACACCTCGGGAAATGCTTCAACGGAAAGACCATGTGAAAGGTCCAAGTGTACCGCTCGTGTGGTCATACACACGAAAACCACCACCCAGCATTTGACGGTCGTAGGGGGTTGTAAGTCCTTGAGGCGGCTAGTCGCAGGTTCATTGATGCAGCTGAAGCTTTTCGAACCTCGAAGGGTCCTGCAAAGTCAACTCCTGCGGCAGCGAATGGGAAGGTTAGCTCCGTTCTGGAGGCCGACAGCAGACCCATCAATTGCTGAGCAATAAATAAATAAATAAATAAAAATAAATAAATATCCTTTCTGAATCGTGCACATATGACGCAGCTTCTGATCAACTTTTTCACAGCAGCCCTAACATTCGGAATCCAGAACTTCTGTCTGATGATGGAGATTGTCAATTGCGTGCCCCCGTGCATGGCCCGATTATGAGCATCCCACATTATAAGCTTTTCGAATGCTGATGCCGCATGGATTATAATTGGGTGTTTGGTTTCTGCAGGCAGATTTGATTTACCTAGTCGTCCTCCAACTCGTATTACGCCGTCCGGATCTACAAATGGACAGAGTTGCAACAACTTTGAATTAGGAGGAACTCCATTCTTCTCCTGAAGGGCCTTCCACTCCCCCGAAAAGAACTCTGTCTGTGCCTGGCGTGCCCAATACTTCGCCGCCCCATCACGCTCCGTGGGCGACACCGGTGTTACATCTTGAAAATGTGCAGGATGTTCAGCAACATTACGGCTCTTATTCCTTGAGCCATCGATGAAGCGAAACACGAAGGCTGTTGTCCGAAGTAGCTTATTTAACGAAGAACATCTCTGGATTAGGGGTGGACTGCCCCCGATGTCTGGATTTGTCTGTGAAGGTACAAAGCCGCTATCAGTAGAAGCACAAAGGGGTATTACCTTGGACTCAGTTCCGTCAGTTGTTACATCGTCAGCGGAGAGGCTGCATTGCGTGCGAGATGGCCAGGAATCAAGCTCCCCTTGAAGCCCCAATGGTCCGTTCCACCATGTCGTCGAACACCTTAGTTGGGAGGCAGTACAACTCTCGATAATAGGTCAGCAAGATTCTGGTCCCCTGGCACGTGCCGCCACTCGTTGATGGAGGAAGAGGCTAGGATGGCTGCAACTCGGTGTGCCACAAATGGTTTGAGCGCTTGAGGATTCTTTCCTAGCCAGTAGAGCACAATGCTGGAGTCGCACCAATAGAACGTGTCAATCTCTCTTAACATAAACGCCTTTGTGACAAGTTTGCCTAAATTTGTGCTCATTACTGCACCCATTAACTCCAGTCGAGGGATGGTCTGCGCCTTAATTGGGGAACTTTATTTCGAGGCGTGATCAAACGTACCATTACTGTCCCATCTGGCTGCGTTGATCGGAGGTAAGCACAAGCTCCATATGCCAACTTCGATGCGTCCGAAAATATGTGGAGCTGCATTGTTGATGTTTTAGAGAATGACGTCCATCTATGCACAGGGATGCTAGCCAACACAATCATGCTCTTCTGAAACGATGACCACAGCTCCATGATGGTGTTCGGTACCACATCATCCCAGCCCAGGTTCAGTTTCCAGATCTCCTGTATGATAATTTTCCCAGCAACTATAACCGGGGTATACAGTCCGGTTGGGTCGTATACCTGGGCAATATTGCTGATGATTTGTCGCTTGGTAATTGGCCTGGTGCTATCCACCGGATACTCATATACCTTGATATACATATTGTCTGATCTCGGCTCCCAAATCATGCCCAAAATTCCTGAGCCGCCTTGGAGTTGAACTTCGACTGGTTCGTCACCTGTGAGGGTCTCAGCAAATTCCATGTTGTTGGTTGCCCACTTTGAAAGCTGAAAACCGCCCGCCTTCAGCATGCCTGTCATCTGCTCGTGCAAGATTTTCAACTCCTCAACCGACTCTGCACCACCCAGGAAATCGTCCACATAAAAGTTTTGTAGCGTTCCGAGTGATAAAGTATTCACCGATAGGCTGGTCGATTTCAGGGCGAAAGAAAATCCGCTGGAAATTACAATGGTCAGTGTGTATCTTGTCTTGCCGAAACATCTTAACGATGTCGGCTGTTAATGCAAATCGGTACGTACGAAACAATAAAACGGTTTCATACAGATCCGCCTGAAGCTTGCCTCCAGGCAACTGCTGTTCGTTAAACGATATTCCTGATGACGTTTTGCAGGACGCATGAAAAACCACCCGAAACTTCTTTTTGGATATGATGTGGTAAGGTATATAGTATGATAGGCTTGTATCCTCTGGAGCGGGAGGAGCCGGTACCATATGGCCCTATTTAATATAGTCAAGCATAAAATCCTTGTATGCGGCTGCCATGTCCGGATTCCTCTTAAGTCTATTCTCCAACCCAACAAATCTTTTGAACGCCGTTTCTCTTGAGCGCCCAAGCTTAATTGTATCTTCCCTTAGTGGTATGGTTACGATGTATCGTCCGTTCTCATCCCTAGAGTGTGTTGAAGTGAAAATGTCTTACGCACGCTGTTCCTCCAAGGACAGAGGTACGTGATCCTCCTTGTCATTGACTGCCCAGAATCGTTCCATTTGCATATCTACAGCCCTATTCTTGAATCCATCGTATACTCGATTTTCGTAAATTCTACGAAAGTACGTTTACTGAATCCATCGTAAGTTCGAAATTCGTAGAAAGCCTTCACTGAACACATTCGAACTGTCAAATCGTAGAGTTTCGTACAAATTTTCTACGACGCGTATCAGCTTGCGGGAAAAGTAAAATCATTAAAAATTCAGAATAAAAAGGCATATTAAACAAATAAAATGTAAGTATATTATTAAAAGTGGTATACATATCACATTAAATTACAATCTATTGTTATAATAGGTCAAAAATTACCAACAATCTTCCCCCTTATTTGACCTACAGCAGCAGCAACCTGAAATGCCACAAGGCTTTACAAAGTGCCCAAAGGAGTAGGTTAACAAATTTTGGGAAAACATTGCAAAGGAGCTAAATAGTCTTGCGCCACCAACAAAAGATGCATCTACCTGGAAAAAAAAGTAGTGCTTTTGTAATACGGTGCGGTGCCCACCATTACAATTTGAACAGACGTCTGCAGTCTTACCGTTCGGTAGTGGATTTGCAACTTGCTTGCCACCCGCAGACTCGTTGGTGGGCCTTGGCCGCTTGGTGTTATGATCACCCCTCTCAGCCATATGTCTCTTACCTCGTGGATCGCCTGATTCCCGATTCTCCTGAGCCCCTGCTTGGTCATGGTTATTTCCCCTTAAATTGCGCATAGCGAAAATACGCCTTTCTAAAAATGGCAATAGCTCTGTTAGCGATGGGGGAGCAGTGGGGTTCCTGTCCATTTCCCACGCAGCCCTAGTAGACTTATCTAACTTGCGCAGTATGTACACGGCCAAGAATGGACTCCAGGAGTCCGTGTTGCAGTCGAATCGGTTAAGCGATCTACATTCCTGCTCGACTGTATCGATGATCGAACGCAACGTATCCGCTTGCCCGTACTCCATAGTGGGAATATCGATCAGCTGATTAACATGCGCAGTAACTATCTGATATGGGTTGTCATATGTTTATCCCAATTTCTTCCAAATTCTGTCCAGATCATGCAAGTCACGATGCTCAGCTTCGCCTGTACATTTGCGCGCCTCGCCTTCTAAGGCAGATTGAAAAACGTCAATCTCCATCAAATTTACCCAGTATAATTTTCGATATTTTGGGCAATGGGCGATTATGATTAGGGTTAGCTACAACCATGAGCGCAGCCAAGCGTTGTTTGGTTTCATGGTACAAATTCGCCACTTTAATGGCCACTGACTCATTTCGGTCACGCGCACTCTCACCGATGCTGACGAGTTCCGCGATGGACAGCTGCTTGGTTTGGAATGAGGTCCAGTGCCTCTCAAGAGCTGATTTTTGCATGTTGACCACTGTTTCGTTCCAGGCCTCAGCCGCCTAGAACTTAGCTAGTAGTCGTTTGATAAGTTTGGATGCAAGCGTCCTACCCTTCACCAATTCCGCATATGAATCTGCCATTTCGTAATGTTATATTGTCCGTCTGATAATATGATATGACTGAAATTATGGCCGGTGTAGTTGGTAATTGCTTCGACTGCTTTCGCATAAAGAAAAATGCTGGGATTTGCCGTCCCTTGACACCGTACAATCCTGCAATATAAACTATAGTTACTGTGCATTCATCTACTGTACATGCCTAAATATTGCTACAATTAAAAGGAAGAGATTTCCATGGCCGTGGAACATAGTGCCGCCTATCTGCTCTTTTGCAGGGAGGTGGTGTTATCCCAACAGCTGATTGTTTCTTGATAATTTTCCATACAACGCCTTGTACTGCAACATGTCAGTTAATCGAAATCAATGAAAATTTTCTTTTGACTTGACATTCTTCTGTATGGCGAATTGGTTAAACTCGCTTTGCCACCACCTGGTATGGATTCGCCTTGGCTATTATTTGACAGGTAGGTATGGCAATGTAGGAATAGAAAGATTTTTCACTTGTATGAATTCACAATGGGCTGTCGCGAATGGCCAGAGAATGGGATGTAGGTTTGTTTTTTGCTTGCGGTTATTAAATTGGCGGCCACAATGGTATGATGGTAGCGTGCTCCGCCTACCACACCGAATGCCCTGGGTTCACAGCCCGGGCAAAGCAACATCAAAATTTTAGAAATAAAGTTTTTCAATTAGAAGAAAATTTTTCTGAGCGGGTCGCCCCTCGGCAGTCTTTGGCAAGCACTCCGAGTCTATTTCTGCCAAGAAAGCTCTCAGAGAAAACTCATCTGCCTCGCAGATGCCGTTCGGAATCGGCATAAAACAAGTAGGTCGCGTCCCGCCAATTTGTAGGAAAAATTAAAAAGGAGCACGACGCAAATTGGAAGAGAAGCTCGGCCTAAAATCTCTTCGGAGGTTATCGCGCCTTACATTTATTTTTATTAAATTGGACAGCCATGAATTGCCCATTTGTGTCTCAAATCAGATTCTCTTTCAAATGTGTATACTGAAAATCAGACTACATATTTCTATTCATTTCTAAAAAAAAGCGCTGGGCGCGTGAAATTTCTATAAATGTGAGGCGTAGCATAACCTGATTAAGGTTCAGTTGGTCTTACTTACGACTAACAATAGAAATTTTACGCATCATTTATTTAATTGTCTGATCAATGCCCTAGATTGATGAGGAGTGTGATGACTAGTACCTAGGACCTACCTAATTATTTTCTAGCTTTTAGTATTATTATTTCTTAATGGAAGTATTGTTTTCAAAAAACCGTTAAACTTAAATTTTTTTTAATTATTATATTCGTAATTGATTGGTACTAGAAAAGTGTGAGCACACTCAGCAAAGGCTGCATTCATCTGCATGTTTATTCTGTATTTAACACAATTTATGTGTTTCATTCAATTACTTCATTCTTTCTTCGAATGAGTTCAGGAGTGCAGTCTTCTTCCACTACCAAAGAGGATAAATACAATAAGAGCCGTCACTCGTTATTTTTTTGGCATTTACTCGATGTATACTGAGAGGTAGTCGCTACTTTTTTTTTGGGCGAGATGTTTATAAATGTCTTCTATACATTTTCGTGGCCCTCTCAGAAAACATTCGGCATCAATTTTTTCAATTTCCAGCGAGATACTCGCCACAAAATAACGAGTGACGGCTCTTATTTTATTTATCCTCTTTGGTAGTGGAAGAAGACTGCACTCCTGAACTCATTCGAAGAAAGAATGAAGTAATTGAATGAAACACATAAATTGTGTTAAATACAGAATAAACATGCAGATGAATGCAGCTTTTGCTGAGTGTGCTCACACTTTTCTAGTACCAATCAATTACGAATATAATAATTAAAAAAAATTTAAGTTTAACGGTTTTTTGAAAACAATACTTCCATCAAGTTCCATGAGGATCTTGGGGTCGCCAGAGCCTCGTCTGTTAGTGAAACGGGATTCGCAGCTCGAAGGTGAGGTTGACAATTGGGTTGGAGAAGCTATATATTGCGCTACACAACCCCTTGAATCCCAGCCTTACTTGGTGCTCGATGTTGGTTGCAACGCAGGAAATCTCACACAACTTATGTACGAATTTTTGAAGGAATGTCTTGGGCCCAATATGCGAATACAAATGCTTGGTATTGATATTGACGAATATTTAATTAAATGCGCAGAAATCGGCAATGAGCACTGCACCGGTGTAAGTTATGTCCACTTGGATATTATGAATGAAGAGGCATATGGAGAATTGAATGAATATTTAAGCAAACATGGACGTTGTAAATTTGATGCAATTTTCTGCTTATCTATAACAATGTGGATTCATTTAAATCATGGTGACGATGGACTGCAAACATTTTTGCAGAAATTGAGCGGATTAGCTGAATTACTTGTTGTGGAGCTACAACTGTGGAAATGTTATCAAACAGCTGTGAGGCGCATGAAAAAGGCTGGCGAAGAGTTTCCACTATTCAAAGAATTACAATGGCGTTCAACTGTGGAGGATAATATAAACAAATTTTTAGAAAGTAAAATGGGAAGAAAAATGGTATACGAATGCTTACCAACGCGTTGGCAAAGGCGGATTTGTTTTTTTAGGTAAGGTATAAGCTTTACGCACACGATATATTCCAAAGATAGACTGAATGCGTGCGAAGATGGAGAATTATAAAATTGGAGAAACGACTACTAGCCGCTAAGATAAAAAGGCCAACAGCGCTGATAAACAAAATTACAATGGGTCGATACATCATTGCTGTGAGCAATCGGTAGCAAAGCGAAGTTCATCATCGTCGCTTAATTTCCCCACATATTGGCGAACGACGTAGCAACTATACGTTGATGAGCTCTTGGAACTCTCTGAACTTCATGCCACGAAATGGTGGCTGATGTTATATTCGGCCCAAAATGGAAAAAATTCATACAGATAAAAAGAACTTCAACAACAACATCAAACTGAAATAACATACCTTGGTTGGGTAAGGTTACTGCTGGTACGTCGAACATACTACCGAGGGGACGCAAAAGTATTGGCATGGTTGACATAAAGATAGGAAGGTTCCATGTGGAAGGAACGACCGAATGAATAATGCAAGCAGAGTTGATTAGGAGAACAGCCGAGGATTTGACCAGAAATCGCGTTATTGGTCTAAGCACTGGAACTACAATCTTAACGCTACCAAGCGCAGTCTCTTGCAGCACTTCTTTAAAACTTTAGCAATGGCAAAATAATATAGTGCTTCTATAAGATTAAGACGTATGTGCATTCAAGAAACTTATTTTGAACTCTTTAATCGACAAATTATTTAATCATAATTAATTGTAAATAATAACCTAAGTATATTATATTTTAACACATATATAAATACTGTTGTCCTTACTTGATGTATCACTCACACCTCAATTAGTACGATCCCAACGCCAAATTGTACCATCATCACAAACGCATATTAAAATAGAGCCATCCTTAGAGAACGACGTCTGTCTTATAGCGCTCGTGCACTTTGGATGTACCAATGTGCTACATTTAGTCAAATTCGGGTCTGAATTATCCAACTCCCATACATATGTTTTACCCTGTTGGTTGCCGAGCGCCAAAACTTTTTGCCAAAAATTGAATGCAAAACGTACAAACCAAATTTCGCATTCCTTATAATCAAAATGATGTATAATTGTTGTGGTAGAGTCGTGAGGCTTTACATCCGCTTGTTCCAGCTTACCAGGCTTCCAACAGACAATTGAGTTTTCGCAAGACTTTGATAGCACAAAATCACCAAACCATTGTACACAATCGACATAATTACGATGTATGTCACGTGTTGAAAAATCAGGAAAATGCTCTTTAATCGTAGGAAAGGGTGCAGCATTTTTACTTGTATTAAATACACAACTATTCTCGAAAGCATCCTTAAAAGCTGGTTTATCTAAACGCCACAATTTCAATGAATGATCCATGCCACTGGACATAATACGGTCGCCACGTAAATCAAAATCAATAGAAAGCACTTCATCACGATGACCTTCAACACCACCAAATATGGCTACACATACATCTGTTTGAATATTCCATAAACGTAACGAATGATCTTTGCTTCCTGATAGTAACATTTGAGGCCATTTGGGATGAAACTTAAGTTCGTTGACTGCATGCCCATGCCCAATATAATGTTTTGTGCAAATATGTTTTGAAGGGTTGAAAACACGTATCACGCCACGATAGCCGGCCGCAGCAAGTATGGGATCCCCATTTTCAGGATCAAAAGACCAAGCACAAGTGTAAAAGTTTTCATCGGGCTGAGAAAGGGAAGGCAATTGATTAGTTGTTTGTGTAGGGCTATGTAAAAGAGCTAACTAAATTTACGTATTTAATCTTCACATAGCTTATATAATTTTTTGCCAACGGTTTTTGAGAAAAGTTTAGGTACTTACATCTGGATCAGCATAACACTGCAATAATTCTATGCCATTTACATTTGCAACGCCATCAGTGCTTTGGCTCCGCCTCGGACACTGGTAAATGGATATACGATCCTTCCCAACAGAGGCGAAAATTGCTTGCTCCCTGCAAAGATGATGATTAAATTGTGCACCGAATATTGGTTGTCCATGATCTTCACGTAGATGGTATCTAAGGGCGGAAGAGTAAAAATAAAACTAGAAAAAAATTAAGTAAGACTTTTTAAACTTCGCTTACGTATATTTATAAAGTGGTTTCACAATTTTTTTTGCCTTCTGTGATTTCAATGTCTTACGATGACCAGGCGATTTGCTACGTGATGTATTTGTAGTTTCTGTGCTCCCTACACTACCTGTCTCATCTTTATCTTCATCAGTTTCTTCACTGGCGCCTAACGAATTTACGGTAGTATTTGCTGGAATTTCCCAATCGTTGGCTAAATATAGTTGTGGTGGCGTAGTTGTTGATGTAGGTAGCACGGTTGGTGGTTCTCCGGTATTGCTGCGAGTTGTTTCTTTAATAATATCATTTTCTGGTATATCATCGGAGACCATTGATAGTTCTGATTTTCTTTGCAAAGTATTGTGGCGTCTCCGTTTATGTTGTGAAAATAATATATAAAGCAAAAGCGCAAAAAGTGAAGTGCCAGCTGTAGGACGGTTTCTTTTGGAGAAGGGGTTGGCGGACCATGCTGGGGAATATATAATGTCAAATGTTGCCACTAATATTTTAAAAGGAAGTATTTTGCAAGCATGGCGGGAAACTCGAAAATTTTAATTTTCAGAAAAAAAACTTAGTTGTTGTTGTTGTTGTTTTTGTAGCGATAAGGTTGCTCCACGAAGGTTCTGGGGAGTGTTTTCGATGTGATGGTCCTTTGCCGGATACAGATCCGGTACGCTCCGGTACCACAGCACCATTAAGGTGCTAGACCATCTCGGGAACGATTTATGTGGCCATATTAAACCTTCAGGCCATCGTCGCCCTCCCCACCCCCAAGTTCCATGAGGAGGGGTCGCCAGAGCCTTGTCTGTGACAATTGTGTTTGGAGAAGCTATCTATTGCGCTGGCAACCTGAAGGGTTGCGCTACACACCCCTTGAATCTGGTATTTTAGTCGCCTCTTACGACAGGCATACCTACCGCGGGTATATTCTTACCCCCTTACCCGCTGGTAAGGTGTTGTTGTTGTAGCAATGCTCACCCCACCTAATAGCCGCGACCGATCACAAATTGTCATCAATATCCTCTAACGTGAGTCCAAGGAAACTTGCCGTTTCAACAGGGGTGGACCATAAGGAAAGGGGTGTTAGAGGCGTAGGTTCCACATTACAATTGAAGAGATGGTTGGTGTCATGTGGGGACACGTTGCAAGCGGGGCATACATTTTGTATGTCGGGGTTGATTCTGGATAGGTAAGAGTTTAACCTGTTACAGTATCCAGAACGAAGTTGAGCGAGAGTGACACGCGTTTCCCTGGGGAGTATGCGTTCCTCTTCCGCAAGTTTTGGATAATTTTCGTTAAGCACTGGATTCACCGGGCAATTCCCGGCATAAAGGTCCGACGCCTGTTTATGGAGTTCACCAAGGACCTGCTTGTATTTTTTCACTTCATACGGCTGGGTTCTCAGGTGCCGTATTTCCTCAAAATGCTTACGGAGATGACTCTTTAAGCTCCTAGGCGGTGCTGGTTCATCAATCAGATGTCTGTTGGGATGCCCAGGTTTCTGGGTATTCAACAGGAACTGTTTGGTTAGCATCTCATTTCTCTCCCTGATGGGGAGTATTCTCGCCTCATTATGCAGATGGTGTTCTGGGGACATAAGAAGACAGCCCGTGGCGATTCTGAGAGCAGTATTTTGGCAGGCCTGTAGTTTCTTCCAGTGGGTGATTTTTAGGCTTGGCGACCATATGGGTGACGCGTAGCACGTAATCGGCTGGTTAATTGCTTTGTATGTAGTCATGAGCGTTTCTTTATCTTTTCCCCAAGTACTGCCAGCGAGGGATTTGAAGATTTTGTTACGGCTCTGAATTCTCGGAACAATTGCGGCTGCGTGCTCACCAAAATTTAGACCCTGATCAAACGTCACACCCAAGATTTTGGGGTGTAGGACAGTCGGTAGCGTAGTGCCATCGGCGTGGATGTTCAAAATGGTCGACATTTGGGGCGTCAAGTTGTAAATAAGGTCGCGGAAGATTTAGTCGGTGATAATGCCAGGTTTCGCGAGGCGAAAAAACTGGAGAGATCAGGGAGGTAGCCGTTTATTTTATTGCATAGCGCATCGATCTTTGGGATTCAAGGGGTTGTGTAGCGCAATATTTAGCTTCTCCAACCCAATTGTCAACCTCACCGTCGAGCGGCGAATCCCGTTTCACTAACAGACGAGGCTCTGGCGACCCCAAGCTCCTCAGGGAACTTGGGGGTGGGGAGGGAGGGATGGCCTGAAGGTTTAATGTGGCCATATAAATCGTCCCCGAGATGGTCGGGCCAGCACCTTAATGGTGCTGTTACCGGAGCGTATCGGATCTGTATCCGACAAAGGACCATCACATCGATAACACTCCCCAAAGCCTTCGAGGAGTAACCTAATCGCTACAACAACAACAACAACATCTTTGGGCCTGGGCCTGTGGCCATTATTGTGCAGTCATCGGCGTAGGAAACGATTGTGACTCCTTCCGGTGGTGAAGGTAGCTTAGATATGTAGAAATTAAACAAAAGTGGGGATAGGACACCACCCTGTGGCACCCCTTATTTAATTCTCCTTGGTTTTGATGCTTCGTTTCTAAATTGCACCGATGCCTGCCGACCACCCAGATAATTTGCGGTCCACCTTTTAAGACATGGGGGAAGGGTGGACCCTTCCAGGTCCTGCAGTAACGAGCCATGGTTGACCGTATCGAAAGCTTTTGATAGGTCTAGCGCTACGAGTACTGTTCTATGGTGGGGGTATTGATTTAAACCGCAATTTATCTGGGTGCTAATGGCATTTAGCGCGGTGGTAGTGCTACGGAGTTTTCTGAAGCCATGCTGATGAGGGGCTAGCTGCAAATTTGCTTGAAAATAAGGGAGCAAAATGGCTTCAAGCGTCTTTGCCACTGGCGATAGGAGAGATATCGGACGATACGACTCACCTATGTTAGCTGGTTTCCCAAGCTTTAGTAGCGGGACCACCTTGGCCATTTTCCATTTCTCAGGTATGACAAAGGTGGAAAGAGACAGATTGAAGACATGCGCTAAATATTTGAAACCCTCTTTCCCTAGGCTTTTAAGCATCGGCATGGCTATGCCGTCTGGGCCCACTGCTTTGCATGGTTTAGCACGACCAATGGCGTCCTCAACCTCTTTAGCGGTGATGTTGATTGGTGACGCGCTGAATTTGTGTTTATGTGCGTGTCTATTGGCTCTCCGTCTATCTTTGTCGACCGTAGGATGCATTATATATTGCCGGCAGAAAGCGCTCGCGCATTTTTTCGCGTCCGACAGCACTTTGTCGCCAAAGGCGATGGAAACTTTGTCTTTGTGCTTAGTCGGATTCGATACGGACTTTACGGTGGACCAAAGTTTACCCACACCGGTAGAGAGGTTACAACCTCTTAGGTGCTCCTCCCATTTCGCCCGCTTGTGTTCATCCACAAGCAATCTGATGCGTTGGTTTATATCCCTTATTTGGGGGTCGCCTGGATCAAGCTGTTGTTGTTGTTGTTGTAGCGATAAGGTTGCTCCCCGAAGGCTTTGGGGAGTGTTATCGACGGATGAAGCTGTCTTATAAGGTCACGTTCTCTCGCTAAGTTTGCGGCCTCCGCCGGGAAGTGGGGCCGGATTTCGGGAATTCTCCCGGCGGGAATGAAATGTGCCGAGGCGGATTTAATGACCTTACGGAAGGCGCGCTCCCCTTGGCGGGCATCAGTCGGGATAGGGAGGGCAGCAAAGCGGCTGTCTGTAAAGGATTTATATTCTTCCCACTTTCCTTTTTTGAAGTTTATGAAAGTGCGTTTTTCAGTGACGATGAAGTCGGCGGTACGCTCAAGCGAAATAAGTATGGGCAGGTGGTCGGATGCCAATGTTACCATCGGCTGCCAGTTGACGCAGTTTACGAGTTCTGCGCTCACGATTGAGATATCTGGCGAGCTGTGGCAGCTTCCTACCATACGTGTGGGGGCGTCTCCGTTTATTGTGCAGAACGTCGTTTCTTCTATTTGATCCGCCAACATCTCACTCCTACTGTCCGCCCGCAAGTTTGAATGCCATAGATCATGATGGGCATTGAAATCACCTAAGATAATGCGATTGTTGCCAGTGAGTAAGGCCCTGATATTAGGGCGGTATCCACTGGGGCAACAGTTGGCAGGAGGGATGTAGATGTTGATGATTTCTAGGTTTGCATCGCCTGACCGGACAGATAGGCCTTGACGTTCTAAGACATTGTCCCTGCGGTCGATGCCAGGATCAAATATATAATATTGCACAGAGTGGTGTATGATAAACGCGAGACCGCCTCCATTTCCGCTCTCGCGGTCTTTCCTGTGGACGTTATACCCAGAGCAGGTCTGCAATGCAGATCTTGCTGTGAGTTTAGTCTCTTGAATCGCAGCAATGCGGATGTTGTGCCGCTTCCTGAAATCGACTATCTCCGTAATCTTCCCAGTTAGTCCATTACAGCTTAACTGCAGGATTCTGAAGTGCATAAGGGGAGAAGTCGCTACTCTGGGGGTAAGTGACGGGTGACTACGCCTGGGTTGTGGAAGGCCAGGACGCAATTGCTGTTGTGGCCCTGGGACTGGGCGTCCTTGGGCAAGCATTGGGGTACCCGGATGATTTGGGTTTGCGACCTGGCAACATGGCACGATGAAACCCGTCGGGGGGTGCCGTTGCGGAGACCAGAACAGTGGGGGGTAAGGCGTAGACTACGGGACGCCCTTGGGCGTGAACAGCAAGGAGCCACAAAATATTTATAAAAGTTACGTGGACGTCGGGTTTTGGGATCAAGCCCAGAACAACCTGTCCGATGCAACCATCCCTTGCACGAGACACACTGAACAGAGTATGACCGTCCTAAAAAGATTCTTTTCCGGCAGATGCAGCAAAACCATTTCTCAGGACCGGGGTCAGGAGACGGACCCGGATTGGATTCGATGCCTTCCCGGAGTAAGAGAATATGGAGCAGTCCTGCTGCAAGGAGCTGCTGGGAGGATGACAATTTGTGGGAGGGACGAAACAAATTAGATGGGGTCACACTGAAATGACAGTCCTTGGTCGGGAAAAATCCCGAGTCGCTCCGGTACATAGAACCGACTGCCTTGGGAAGCGCCGCTGGTAAGTTCTTTTTTGTTAGTTATGTTGTCCTCTATGACCCAGTTAGTGATATTGTACGAATTCGATATCACTACATGTTATGTAGGTTAGGTTAGGTTGCGAGGGCTGAGATGGACACCATTGGTAACAGCTCACTACTTAGGCCACCAATGGGCCCATTGTAATACCCTATACGGCCTCAAAGGGGACCCTTACCCTGCCTAAAGGGGGTCAAACCACTTCGTGGAATTTATATATTTTCTAGAGCCTTGACTTCATAGCTAGAGACCTCAGCAAGGCCATGTAGAAAAGGTTTACCAAGGATGGCCAACCTACGCCTGGCTGTCTGAGAAAATAAACACGTGTTTACCATCCTTAGGCAAAGACCCGAGATGATTCACAGCCCTGTCTATTGCCAGCATTTCCGCTTGGTAAACACTACAGTGATGTGTTGCAGATTCTGACTCTTCGCTGTTCTCTATTGAAGAGTAGTTGCATTGGTTTTAAATGAGCACCGCACTTAGGTTCTATTCTCGCTAAGATGATGGTTTTAACATGCACAACTTTTGTTTTAACAATGCTTGTCAGGTAAAATTTGGACTTAAGTGTAGAATACATACATTTGTCAAATTAAAAAAATTTATATGAGTGTCGGTAGTGGTGTTTATGGTGAGTTCAACCGTATACTTTTTTTTGGTGCAAATAATAGCTATAAGGGTAATTCCACGTCAAAAGGTAATTTTTACATTTTTTAAAACAAAATATCTTTGAAACTATTGAGTCAATCTTGAAAATTGTAATGTCTTTAGATGGGTAATAAAACAAGGTTTTGTTTGATATATAAAACATCTATATTTAGAAGTAATTTCTATAATAAAATTATGTTTTTATGGGAAAATGATTGCTTATCATAAATCGAATAATAAGTCGAAAAAAAGTGTTATTGACAAAATACTTTAATACTACCGTGTTGAAGATAATTACATTACCTTTAATTTGGTATATATATCTTTATATTAGAAGGTATAACTTGATTATTTAGGGGTGAAAAACAAAGAAGGTGTCATATGAGTTCAATTATTTGTATGGATGTAGGTATATATATGATGTTATTTATGTATGTATGGGTTTATGCATTGTATTAATTAATTGCAAAAATACATAATGTATAACATTGCTAATTTTTTGTTACTAAAATATACGTCAAAGGTAAACTATTTAAAATTTTTCGTTCGTGAACGAGCTGATATTACCTTATAACTCTTATGTTCATTGTTATGTTAGCCGATCCGACACCGGCTGCGCCATGCACAGTAATTCTGCGTAGGACATTTTTCTGCATAGGCGGCCTTCGGCCGCGCTTATAAAATATAACCCTGGGCTACGCCATGCCAAGTCCGGGTGTGTGGTATAACCGTGGCTACCACCACGGTGATGTCCTTCTGCGTAATACACCCTTCTGCTTTATATATTCACAAAAATCTGCGCAGAAGGGTGTACTACGCAGAAGGACATCACTAAGGCGGTAGCCACGGTTATACCACACACCCGGACTTGGCATGGCGTAGCACAGGGTTTTTTTTATAAGCGCGGCCGAAGGCCGCCTATGCAGAAAGGTGTTCTACGCAGAATTACTGTGCATGGTGCAGCCGGTGTTGGATCGGCTAACATTACAATAAACATAAGAGTTATAAGGTAATATCAGCTCATTCAAGAATGCAAAAAGAGCTTTTTCAAATTTTTGGCAAATGAAGACTAGAAAAGTTAAAGATATATATACATCAGATGAAAGGTAATTTTATAAGTTATTTTTCGATTTTTTAATTTTTTAAATCTATCCACTAGTTTCGGAGATATTTTGATTTGAAAAATTCATAATTTCGCCTTTTTTCATGGAATTACCCCCAAACCTTTCATTTGCACCAAAAAAGAAATATACCGTTGGAATCAGCATAGAAATCTCTATAAAGTCCGATTTTTTTTTTTTGTTTTGACAAATGTATGTATTCTGCACTTGTTCCAAAATTTTTTGTAACTTATATTTTTGTTATATTTAGCTCTAAAACAGTTGAAACAATGTGCCAGATTATATGTAAAATAAAACAAGGCCTAGTTCAAATACTTAGAAAAAAAATACATAAATAACTAAAATGGTACACGTACTTCAATTAGATTCTCCCACAGTTATTTTTTCCAATTCTCCATCTATATATCCGTCGATTTCTTTTAGTGCTTTAGCACTATGCTCAGTACGTGTTAATAGTTCATTCGTGAAGTAGTCTCTCAATATATTTGCCTTCTCTTGTGTTAGACGACCTTGTGCATATGAAAGTTCCAGCTCATGTGCCAAGTATGGTCCCATTTTCAACTCTGTAGCAGCTTTCAAATAAGCACATTTTCGATTACGCACTTCTAACAACTTTTGCAAGATTGCGCGTCGTTGCACCTCCAACGCCACAATTTGCATTGAACCGGGCAAAATTCTGGGTATACATTGACCAGTAGGGGGTGGTGTTGAGGGCGCAACAAATACATCAGGTATTTCAGCTTTTAATTTTCGACCAAAATCCACGATTGGCTGTAAATTCAAACGCAACACGGCGATTATCTCTTCACGTATGGCTTTGCGCTCTGTATATGTTAGGTTAATCGTTTCGCGCAAGTCCTTCAAACCTAAATTAATAGACAACATTGAAAATTTGTGGCTGTGTCGTGCTTCTAGGAACTCGATGTTTACTTACCTAATAGACAATCATCTCCACCGCTACCGCCACCATTCAATTGCAAATAATTGTTGACATCAAGCACTTTAAGTGCTTGCTCTACATTTTCCCCACTATCTGGTAAATCTAATTTTTTCATTCTTATTTTCTGCAAGTTATCCAGTACTAGACGAAGCTTTCTGATTTTATGCAATTCGCTATCACGTTTCAGTTCCATTTGTTTGCGAGCTTCTGCATTCAAAATGCTTAATGTTTCATTTGAATCCGACATGACTTTTTTGACGGATTCGTTTGACCAAATTTGTCGCCTTGCAGGATATTTTGCTCCTTTTGCCCTGATGAAGAATAAGTAATATAAGGTTATGTTGCGAATAGAGTGGAAGGCATTGTTTAAAAGTTGTGGGAACTCTACACACCTCTGTCACGGGTGGCAGCATTATTTCGGAATTGGTACTTTTTCTTATTCCTTTTTGTTACTACAATCGTATTCAGTAGGAACACTTCTTTTTTCGTTCCCAAGCATTAACTTTCTAGAACTTCTGAAATTGACACGCATAAATTTTGTACTAGTTTTAAGTTGGATTTTATTGACAAATAAACGTACAGTTTAAAGTTAAATAAACGTTTAATTAGATGTGGAAATCATTTATCCCCACATAATTGGTGACCCCTTCAATTTTAATAAATATACCAATAATTGGTCAGCACACTCAATATGAACACTAATGCAACAGAAAGCCAGAACGACAACGCTGGTTTGCAAGCAGTTGGTAATCAACAACTAGCGACACATATAGATAAATTCGAGCGACTTGATTTACCTCCATTTTGGACGCAACAAGTGCAGCTGTGGTTTGCCGCGGTCGAGGCGCAGTTCCAGCTCAGGAGAATCACTTCCGATCCAACGAAATATTACGCGGTAGTCAGCCGGCTGGATCAAGATGCACTTATCATCGTAGAGGGTGTCATTACAAACCCTCCCCAAACCGATAAGTATAATACACTGAAACAAGTTCTAGTCAACCATTTAGTATTTCACAGGAACGTAAATTCAAAATGCTTCTATCTGGCCTTGTTGTTGTTGTTGTAGCAATGCTCGCCCCACCTAATAGCCGCGACCGATCACAAATTGTCATCAATATCCTCTAACGGGAGTCCAAGGAAACTTGCCGTTTCAACAGGGGTGGACCATAAGGAAAGGGGTGTTAGAGGCGTTGGTTCCACATTACAATTAAAGAGATGGTTGGTGTCATGTGGGGACACATTGCAAGCAGGGCATACATTTTGTATGTCGGGGTTGATTCTGGATAGGTAAGAGTTTAACCTGTTACAGTATCCAGAACGAAGCTGAGCAAGAGTGACACGCGTTTCCATCGGGAGTATGCGTTCCTCTTCTGCGAGTTCTGGATATTTTTCTTCAAGTACTGGATTCACCGGGCAATTCCCGACATAAAGGTCCGACGCCTGTCTATGGAGTTCACCAAGGACCTGCTTGTGTTTTTCCGCTTCATACGGCTGGGTTCTCAGGTGCCGTATTTCCTCAAAATGCTTACGGAGATGACTCCTTAGGCCCCTAGGCGGTGCTGGTTCGTCAATCAGATGTCTGTTGGGATGCCCAGGTTTCTGGGTATTCAACAGAAACTGTTTGGTCAGCATCTCATTTCTCTCCCTGATGGGGAGTATTCTCGCCTCATTATGCAGATGGTGTTCTGGGGACATAAGAAGACAGCCCGTGGCGATTCTGAGAGCAGTATTTTGGCAGGCCTGTAGTTTCTTCCAGTGGGTGGTTTTTAGGCTTGGCGAACATATGGGTGACGCGTAGCACGTAATCGGCTGGCTAATTGCTTTGTATGTGGTCAAGAGCGTTTCTTTATCTTTTCCCCAGGTACTGCCAGCAAGGGATTTGAGGATTTTATTACGGCTCTGAATTCTTGGAACAATTGCGGTTGCGTGCGCACCAAAATGTAGATCCTGATCAAACGTCACACCCAAGATTTTGGGGTGTAGGACAGTCGGTAGCGTAGTGCCATCGACGTGGATGTTCAATATGGTCGACATTTGGGGCGTCCATGTTGTAAATAAGGTCGCGGAAGATTTAGTCGGTGACAATGACAGGTTTCGCGAGGCGAAAAAACTGGAGAGATCAGGGAGATAGCCGTTTATTTTATTGCATAGCTCATCGATCTTTGGGCCTGGGCCTGTGGCCATTATTGTGCAGTCATCGGCGTAGGAAACGATTGTGACTCCTTCCGGTGGTGAAGGTAGCTTAGATATGTAGAAATTAAACAAAAGCGGGGATAGGACACCACCCTGTGGCACCCCTTGTTTAATTCTCCTTTGTTTTGATGTTTCGTTTCTGAATTGCACCGATGCCTGCCGACCACCCAGATAATTTGCGGTCCACCTTTTAAGACATGGGGGAAGGGTAGACCCTTCCAGGTCTTCCAGCAACGAGCCATGGTTGACCGTATCAAAAGCTTTTGATAGGTCTAACGCTACGAGTACTGTTCTATGGTGGGGATATTGATTCAAACCGCAATTTATCTGGGTGCTAATGACATTTAGCGCGGAGGTAGTGCTATGGAGTTTTCTGAAGCCATGCTGATGAGGGGCTAGCTGCAAATGTGCTTGGAAATGAGGGAGCAAAATGGCTTCAAGCGTCTTTGCCACTGGCGATAGGAGAGATATCGGACGATATGACTCACCTACGTTAGCTGGTTTCCCAGGCTTTAGTAGCGGGACCACCTTGGCCATTTTCCATTTCTCGGGTATGACAAAGGTGGAAAGAGACAGGTTGAAGACATGCGCTAAATATTTGAAACCCTCTTTCCCTAGGTTTTTAAGCATCGGCATGGCTATGCCGTCTGGGCCCACTGCTTTGGATGGTTTAGCGCGACCAATGGCGTCCTCAACCTCTCTAGCGGTGATGGTAATTGGTGACGCGCTGAGTTTGTGTTTATGTGCAAGTCTATTGGCTCTCCGTCTATATTGTCGGCAGAAAGCGCTCGCGCATTTTTTCGCATCCGACAGCACCTTATCGCCAAAGGCGATGGAAACTTTGTCTTTGTGCTTAGTCGGATTCGATAGGGACTTTACGGTGGACCAAAGTTTACCTACACCGGTAGAGAGGTTACAATCTCTTAGGTGCTCTTCCCATTTCGCCCGCTTGTGTTCGTCCACAAGCAATCTGATGCGTTGGTTTATATCCCTTATTTGGGGGTCGCCTGGATCAAGCTGTCTTATAAGGTCGCGTTCCCTCGCTAAGCTCGCGGCCTCCGCCGGGAAGTGGGGCCGGATTTCGGGAATTCTCCCGGCGGGAATGAAATGTGCCGAGGCGGATTCAATGACCTTACGGAAGGCACGCTCCCCTTGGCGGGCATCAGTCGGGATAGGGAGGGCAGCAAAGCTGCTGTCTGTTGCAGATTTATATTCTTCCCACTTTCCTTTTTTGAAGTTTATGAAAGTGCGTTTTTCGGTGACGATGAAGTCGGCGGTACGCTCGAACGAAATAAGTATGGGCAGGTGGTCGGATGCCAATGTTATCATCGGCTGCCAGTTGACGCAGTTTACGAGTTCTGCGCTCACGATTGAGATATCTGGCGAGCTATGACAGCTTCCTACCATACGTGTGGGGGCGTCTCCGTTAATTGTGCAGAACGTCGTTTCGTCTATTTGATCCGCCAGCATCTCACCCCTACTGTCCGCCCGCAAGTTTGAATGCCATAGGTCGTGATGGGCATTGAAATCGCCTAAGATAATGCGATTGTTGCCAGTGAGTAAGGCCTCGATATTAGGGCGGTATCCACTGGGGCAACAGGTGACAGGAGGGATGTAGATGTTGATGATTTCTAGATTTGCATCGCCTGACCGGACAGATAGGCTTTGACGTTCTAAGACATTGTCACTGCGGTTGATGCCAGGATTAAATATATGATATTGCACAGAGTGGTGTATAATAAACGCGAGGCCGCCTCCATTTCCGCTCTCGCGGTCTTTCCTGTGGACATTATAACCAGAGCAGGCCTGCAATGCAGATCTTGCTGTGAGTTTAGTCTCTTGAATCGCAGCAATGCGGATGTTGTGCCGCTTCATGAAATCGACTATCTCCGTAATCTTCCCAGTTAGTCCATTACAGTTGAACTGCAGAATTCTGAAGTGCATGAGGGGTGACGCCGCCACTCTAGGGGTAAGTGAGGGGTGACTACGCCTAGGTTGTGGAAGGCCAGGACGCAATTGCTGTTGTGGCCTTGGGACTGGGCGCCCTTGGGCAAGCATTGGGGTACCCGGATGATTTGGGTTTGCGACCTGGCAACATGGCGCGATGAAACCCGTCGAGGGGTTGCCGTCGCGGAGACCAGAACATCTAGGAAAGTGGCACCACCCAAGGCAGGAGCTGCATTGAGCGGATGTCGCAAACCTATATATTCTGTGCTGGCAGACGGTGCAAACGGAGGCAGGGACTAAGAGTCTGTTTCCCTGACCTGCACGATTGCTGCCAGAAAAGAGGGGAGGGGAAGAAGACGGGGGCAGGGGCTGATGCTCAGCATTGCTACCAGCTCTACTACGAAGGTAGTAGTTATGAGTGGTATCAGCTGTTTGAGTTGTTGGCGCCGTGGGGCGCGAGCAGCAGCGGGTACTTGTTGTGGCTTGCTGAGCAGCGAAGCTGCTGGAAGGTAGTGGGGATACGCTTAGGCGTAGACTACGGGACGCCCTTGGGCGTGAGCAGCAAGGAGCCACAAAAGATTTATAAAAGTTACGTGGACGTCGGGTTTTGGGATCAAGCCCAGAACAACCTGTCCGGTGCAACCATCCCTTGCACGAGACACACTGAACAGAGTATGACCGTCCTAAAAAGATTCTTTTCTGGCAAATGCAGCAAAACCATTTCTCAGGACCGGGGTGAGGAGTCGGACCCGGATTGGGTTCGATACCTTCCCGGAGTAAGAGAATATGTAGCAGTCCTGCTGCAAGGAGCTGCTGGGAGGATGACAATTTGTGGGAGGGACGAAACAAATTAAATGGGGTCACACTGAAATGACAGTCCTTGGTCGGGAAAAATCCCGAGTCGCTCCGGTACATAGAACCGACTGCCTTGGGAAGCGTCTATCTGGTCTTGAGTTGGGCGAGCGACGTCCATCGGAACTACTTTCAGAGATCAATCGACTGGGCGGAAACAAACTAGATACTACGTTCGTCCGCACAATTTGGCTCGATCGACTCCCACCTCAGGTACAATTAGCACTAGCTGCATCTAACGAACCTGATAACGCCACACTCGCACTGGTGGCAAATCGGCTAATGGAAATTCAGCGCTACTCCGACAATCGTTACGTTATGCCAGTCGCACATACAGCTGATAACACAAGCAGCAGTTTACGAGAACAAATCAACATATTAGCCAAGCAGGTTGAAAAATTAACAATGACAACTGCGTTCGGAGAAGAAGGCAGACAGAACAAGTCCTCCAACAAGGCACCCAACATACCTCAAAGCCCGAACGCCAACAGCTCACCACCTTCCACCTGCTTTTATCATCGCAGGTTCGAGATACGTGCCAATAGATGCACACAACCATGCACATTTTCACAGAATCAGGGAAACGCAAGATGCCCCCAGTAGTTTCGGCGACCACTGGCGGCAAACCAACACCCCGCCGACTATTCATTTACGACCGCACAACAGGCACAAAATACCTCGTCGACACTGGCGTGGATATTTCAGTCACTCCCCCTCCCCGTCAGGGCAAACTAACATCAACCCAATTTCGACTACAGGCTGCCAACGGCACTGTCATCGAAACATTCGGACAAAAGGAGCTGACTCTCAATATTGGGCTCCGTCGACCAATTCATTGGATTTTTTGTATGGCTAACGTACCATACCCAATCATCGGTGCAGACCTAATTCACGAACACGGACTAATAGTCGACCTCAAACGGGGGTGTATCATAGACCCCAACTCGGGTTCTCGCAGCACAGGTGCATACACAACAGCACCAATCACAGCGATAATGGCCCTCAATAAACCGAGCAAATTCACAAACATCCTCAGAGAATTTCCTGAATTACTGGATGATCCATCGAACCGTACGGCCACCAAGCACTCGATAAAGCATTATATACCAACCACCGGACCACCTTGCGTCCAACGTGTACGCCAGCTGTGCCCCGAACGCTTCAAAGTTGCTAAAGAAGAGTTTCAGATTTTGGTCGAACTAGGCCACGCCAGACCATCCAATAGCCCCTGGGCTAGTCCACTCCATATGGCTCGGAAAAAGAACGGAGAGTGGCGACCATGCGGAGATTACCGAAGGCTAAACGAGCAGACCATACCAGACCGTTATCCGATCTCGCTTTTGCAGGACTATACCACCGTCCTCGCAGGAAAAAAATTGTTTTCCACAATTGATCTCCGGCGTGCGTTCCACCATATACCAGTAGCAGAAGAAGACATCCCCAAGACAGCTGTAATCACACCGTTTGGCTTGTATGAGTTCGTCAGTATGCCATTCGGTCTCCGTAACGCAGCCCAATCGTTTCAACGCTTCATAAATGAAGCACTATCCGGACTGGACTTCGTATATGCTTACATCGAGAATCAAACAATGAGAAGCAACACCTCCGCCTGGTATTCCAAAGACTGAGTCAGTTTGGCCTTTGCATTAACGCAGATAAATGCATACTGGGTTCAACCGCCGTCGATTTTCTGGGATACCGTATCACAGCACAGGGCTCAGCACCGTTGCCAGACCGAGTCAAATCACTACGCGATTTCCCCAAGCCGAAGACAATCATCGATCTGAGAAGATTCATTGGAGCAATCAATTTTTATCGACGCCACATAAAAAACGCCGCTAACGTCCTGGCGCCACTCAACGAGTTCTTAAAAGAGTCTAAGAAAAATGACCGAAGACCGGTGCCATGGACAGACGCTTCCGAAAAAGCTTTCGCTGCGATCAAAGAGCAACTTGCAACCGCAACGCTTTTAGCGCATCCGTTACCCACTGCTGATATTCGAATCACTTGCGATGCATCCAGCACAGCAATAGGAGCCGTTCTCGAACAAAAACACACCAACACCTGGGAACCGCTCGGCTTCTTCTCCAAGAAACTATCGCCTGCGCAACAAAATTACAGTATGTATGACAGGGAGTTAACAGCAATCTACGAGGCAATAAAAAATTTCCGCCATTGGATTGAAGGACGCGAATTCGTTGTAAGAACCGACCATAAACTGCTGATCTACGCTTTCCGCCAAAATTCAGACAAGTCGTCGCCACGCCAGATCAGACAGCTGGGATTTATAAGCCAGTTCACCACTAATATTCAACACATCTCCGGCTCCGACAACCATGTAGCAGACACGTTCTCACGTGTTGAAACCATACATCTTCCGGGAATAATCAACTACGAAGAACTATCGCGCGCACAAGAATCAGATGACGAACTGCAACAGCTGCTAATTCGCAATGAAACTTCACTCAAGCTCCAAACCCTCACTTTCGGATCCGGTCGGCTCATAGTATACTGCGACGTTTCAACTAACAACATCAGACCGTTCATACCCCTTCAGTTACGCCGAAAAATCTACGAAGCACTACATAATCTAGCTCACCCTAGTGGCCGAGCCACAGTCAAAATCATAGCCCAGCGATGCGTATGGCCGTCAATGAACAAAGACGTGTTGCAGTGGGCCCGCGATTGTCTTCCATGTCAACGCTCCAAAGTAGGCCGCCACACACATGTAGCACCCACGTCATTCCCTGACCCTGACGAAAGATTTGATCACGTTCACTTGGACCTGGTGGGGCCCTTGCCGGAGTCGCAGGGTTTTAAGTATTGCATGACTATGATTGACAGGTTCACAAAATGGCCTGAGGCAGTCCCAATCAAAGACATTACGGCGAACATGGTCGCGAAAGTGTTTTTCTCACACTGGATTGCCCGCTTCGGATGCCCCAAACTGCTCACAACTGACCAAGGTACGCAATTTGAAAGTGCCCTATTCACAGCCCTTGCACGTTTGGTTGGCGGCAAGCGAATCAGAACTACAGCGTATCACCCAGCGGCGAACGGGTTAGTGGAACGATGGCATCGAACTCTGAAGGCATCCATCATGTGCCACCAGATAACTCAATGGACAGAAGCATTAACTTCGGTCTTGCTAGGTTTAAGAACATGTTACAAAGAAGACCTTGAGGCGTCACCAGCGGAATACCTCTATGGGTCGACACTTCGTGTACCGGGCGAGTTTTTCATCAATGGTGATTCACCAGTCGACCGGAATTCGTTTCTCGAAGATTTCTGCACACATATGCGAAAAATCAGACCGGCCCCTACAACACATCACTGCCGCCAAAAAACTTTCTGTCACAAGGATTTGCTGACGTGTACACACGTCTTTTTAAGAATCGACGCAACCAAACGACCACTCGACCAGCCATACTCGGGTCAGCATAAAATTTTAAAAAGGATTGACGAACGAGTTTTCACGATCGACGTCAACGGCAGAGAAATAAACGTTAACATCGAACGACTGAAACCAGCACATTTGGCAAGCGACGATGTCTTTGGCAATACCCCACACAGACGGGTGTTCAACCAGCCAAATCCGCCTCAGGAACCGGCCACGTCAACAAGCCTGCCATTGCAGTGCTTAACAGCCACACCGTAGTTCCATTCCGGAGGTTAAATTCGACTTTCAACCAGCTCAAGCCATCATTTGGGGGGAGTAGTGTGGGAACTCTACACACCACTGTCACGGGTGGCAGCATTATTTCGGAATTGGTACTTTTTCTTATTCCTTTTTGTTACTACAATCGTATTCAGTAGGAACACTTCTTTTTTCGTTCCCAAGCATTAACTTTCTAGAACTTCTGAAATTGACACGCATAAATTTTGTACTAGTTTTAAGTTGGATTTTATTTGACAGTTTAAAGTTAAATAAACGTTTAATTAGATGTGGAAATCATTTATCCCCACAAAGTTTACAATGCTTTCCTGTCAGTTTATATGTTTATATTTTTAAATATCCCGTTTTCTGTGTGGTAACAGCTTTACCGACTATCGTGTCCACCATGGTCGATGAGGCAGTAATATATATTCAGCACTTTTGACAGTTTTGTCCATGGCAGAACCTGGAATAGGTGACTGTCGGAAATCAGCTGATTGGTACTTTTTAAATATAATTTTACACTTATACTTCCGGCGCAGTACAATTTTAGTTCACCGAATTACAGAAACAAAGTATATGGAATTTTTACTTACGTTTGTTTGCTTGTCGCCGTGCTGCACCCTATACATGATTCAATCACAAGAGGTTTGCTCGACAGACACATTTTTTGACAATTGCAGCCATTTTGCTCCCAAATCGAATTGACATCCGTTAACTGTGTTGTTTCTTTGTGAATTTTCGAAAAATATTAGTAGTAGAAATAGGAAGCAATCAGTTTACAAATACCCTATAAGTACTTAACTGCATAATTCCTTAGAACATTTATTTTAATGTTATGATGAATTTATTAACTATGCCATGATCTCTTAGTGTGCCTGAACATAGGTTATATGAAAAGTACGGACACCAAGGAATCGTGCACTTTCGTAAACCTATGAACATTCGAAAAAGAAACCAATTCAAAATTCATCTATCAACGTCAAAACCTCGACTATTAAATCGATTCACGTCAAAATGTCATTAGTAAATAATGGAGATGCCATAACGAAATGTACTCATTGGGCATGTTAACTTATTCAAGTAAAAGTCTACAACAGGAGTCTATGCAAACACGCGTCCAAAAATATCGAGAGAGGTGACCTCGACAACAATACTGCTAAGGCGGAAAAGAAAAATTGTATCTCTGTTCGGAGATATTTGGAGTTTAAGTTGGCAGTTTTCATGTGGTTGTTGTAATGTTTTTGTGCACTGAAAAAGATTTTGTGTACAAAGGGTCGTTTACCGCTCTAAACTAACTATTTAGTAAAGGGATTTTGTACGCATTTAATTTTGATCCCACGTCATTGGTGGGCCGGCCAGGGTAATTTTTTATAAGCTCGGCTGAAGGCCGCCAACGCAACCCGGGGCCATTCTTCGGTTTTTCGTCAATATCTTTTGAACGAGCTAAAATTTTTATTTCCGCCTTCGAATTATTGTTATCGAGGTCAATACGCGTTTTTGCCACTTTGTTACGGTCTGCTGCTACGGTCTACGGCTACGATCCACTTGGGAGCGTATTCACGCGAACACACCTAGCGATGTGGCGAAAGTTGCGATAAAAAGTATCGAAAAACAAGGAAAAAGACAGACGGGCGATCGCTAAGGAAAAAAAACCACGAGTTCCGGAGGAAGAAAAAATATCCTTTTCCTTTTTCGAGCTGAGTGGGTTAAACGTGGTGATTTTGTGCTCTTAAATTTTCCAATTATTGAATTTTTTTTAAGCCGATAAGCATTGTACATAGGAAACAATCCTATACTACTTTTCGAACATAAAACTGAATTAATTTTCTGCAAGCAACATTTGATATTATTAAAATCGCAATCGTGACGCGTCTGGAAGAAATGCAGCGACCGTCAGCTCCGCAGTTACAAAGGAAATGAGTTAAAGTAAATAATCCTCCACTAATAACCAACATTTGTTCATCGTACACCAAATCTTACCTGCATTTCAAAGTGGTTAATTTACCTACATTTGCCATTCCGACTGTTTTACTACTAGCCGCAATTTTACTTTTTCGTTATGGCAACATACAACGGCCACCTATTATTGTGACGTGGTCTGCGCTGACTGCATGGTACCCCAAAACCACCACAAACTCCATACGCAGTAGCATATGATAAAGCGCCAACCACCACCAACGGCGCCCACTATTATCACGAGCATCACCATCGGTAGTACCTTCCCCAACCCTTTTATTAGCGCCAACCACGAGCGCAACAACCACCAGACGTACCGCCACCACCAGTTGCAACGCACACAACGGGGCCGCGAACATAGGTCCGAGGCCACTAATGTTAACAACTACAACAGGCGGTACCACCGACACCAATACTAGCCGCATCTTTATCAGCTGCGTCCATACCGGCGATAATAATACTAGCGCATCTTTATTAGCTGCGTCCATACCGGCGATAACAATACTACCACATCTTTATCAGCTACGACCATACGGGCTACAATAAACCAGCTACAATGACGACCACAGAGCAGCGAACATAGGCCTGCGGCCAGGCCAATTGCGACAACGAATATCAGCGGGTAAAGCGGTGAGTTCGTTCCATTACTGAACCAATTATACGTATTTGTAGCCTCAACTTTGTCTTTTAAAATTTTTTTTGACTCTGCAACATTATATAATGTTAATCTACAAACATATTCAAATTTAAGGCTATCACCCTAGTATAGGATTAAAACGAATATGAATACGAATACAATATGCATAATGATCGAAGAAAATGAAAAGTCAAGAAAGCAATTCTTCGAAATTGTTGATACTGAAAAATTAAAAAAAAAAAAAAACAAAGCATATCTTAATGGTCATAGGTAGGCAATTTGTACTGCCTGTAAAACAAAAAAAAGTGTTTCAGGTATTAAAATTTGCTTTGCGTTATAGTAAAATTTTACTATTACTTTTTTAATTAATGCAATTGTTGCGGATATGATTTTGGAATGAGCAAAAAGCATTGATATTGTTTCGGCAAGGAATAAAGTTTTATTGGCAATTCAAGTTCAATTGCATTATCAGTTAAAACGCACTAAATTTATATTAAGGGATGCAAATAACGAGTAATGCGGATTAACTTACACTATCAACAAAAAAAAAAAAAAAAATTATATACATTTTTTTTGACTGAGTTGAACTAAACCCAAAACATTACCAGCACTGACTGATACATGCAAAACAGTTTACGTTTCACCTGAACAAGTAAAACGGGTTCATTAATTTTACTATAAGTTTAAAAAGTTCACGTTTTTACCTGAACCTGTAAAACGGTTTCGTTAATTTTACCATAAATTTAAAAGTTCACGTTCTACCTGAACAGGTAAATGACTCCGGTAATTTTCTATGAATTTAAAAGCTTACGTTTTACTTGAACATGTGAAACAATTTTTTTTGAGGAGTATGATTTACCCCAAATTTAGTCTTAGTTGCGTTTATAACAAATTTCTTAATACATAGTACATATTAGTGTCATTATACTATGTGTTATACCAAATTGATGTTTTGTTAAACTCAAAGTAAGTCTAATACAATAACATAATAATTTTGTAAGGGGGCCCCAATTATCAGAAGTTGTATCCAAACTGTACAGCCCTAAGATAAATTTGTGAATGAAAAAAGAAAAGGGCATTTAACCAAATTTCTACCAAAAAAAAAAAAATATTTATTAGATATATAATATATTAGATTATAAAAACAAACCAATTATTATTACATTCAATGAACCGTCACAAAACGCAGCTCACAATAATTTTTCTAAAAACTTACAAAAAAAAATAGAGTTCCTCTCCAATTAGGCACGCATTTTTGATTGCTATTTTTTTTAAATAAAAATATTTATAAGCATAAATATATATATAAAAAAAAAAAAAATTGCAATAAGATCAAAAGAAGTTTATAGAAAGAAATGCTATATTAGTAATAATGAAACTTGAATAAATTTGTTAACAATATGGGAATGCTGGCGTCGCCATTTATTTAGAAGGCACGTAGGGTGATCAGGTAAGGGGCCACCGGAATTTTAGGTGCGACGGTGGCCATGGTTTTTGAGGGTGGGATAATGCACCGGGCGTCGCAACACCACCCACGGCGCCCCTATGTATATTCGGCCTTTTTATTTGTTCCAATTTTCAGCTTTTTTTTGTCATTTTGATTTTCTGCGTTTGGTAACCGGTCATGTCCGGTTCGGTAATTTTTGTTGCGTTTAGTTTCTTTTTTGAATTTGAGTTTAAATCTTTGAATGTCAACGGTCTGTCCGTGACATCCGGTTCGGCCGGATGTTGTTTTATTTTGAATTTATAAGCGTTTTGAGTCGGTATCTGCGCTTTGTGTCGGTTTTTTTTGAATTTGACAGCTGCTAATTTGATAGGCATGATAGGAACTTTTTTCTGTTTATGGCGCAGGAACAGTAAGGTTGGCAAGGAGCCGCCCCAGCCGACAATGACTAGCCACTGTGCACCAACACATCATGCCGACCGCCTTCCTTGCTGCTTCCATCAAAAATGCGTTTCCATAACAACTTCTCTCAATATTTTTGGGCGCGTATTAAAAGTCGACCGTCTGTTCTGTTAATTCCGTATGTTCGGAACATTCGTCTCCATTTAAGAATTTGGAGAATCGGTTTATATTTGGAATATTACGCATATTCGGACCTCGTGAGGTAGTATCAAATGAACGTATCCCGAATATTCTAAATTAACGGTTTATCCGGAACGCTTCCATGAAAACCTAACGGAAAAGAGCTTTCCGAAGTTTCAGAAAATTCTGTATGGAGAGACCATATCTTTAGAACCGAAGGAAAAGTGTACGGTATCCTCCGTACACTGTGGTTGACACAGTATTTCACTCCGCTACATATTCGACTACTTTTATCCAAAGCGTATTTAATACCTACGCTCCTCTACGGCTGTGAGATTTTTTCTAATTGTGACGCTGTGAGTAAAAAGGAGCTTAATGTTGCATACAATAACATTGCTAGATACGTTTACGGGCTGAACAGACTTGATCACGTTTCCTGTTATTCTGCAAAGTTGCTAGACATTTCTTTTGACAATCTTTTAAAGTTTAGAACACTTATTACCTTGCATAAGATACTCTACACGAAGGAGCCTTATTACCTTTTTTCAAGGCTTCAATTTCTTCATTCTACGAGGACAATGGTTCTTGCACATGTTAAACACCGTATGCTAATTTCTGAACGCCAATTCTTCGTTACTTCGATCCGTCTTTGGAACTCCCTTCCAGCCAGAATAAGACAAATAAGTAATACGCTGTGTAGCGTATCACACCATGTCGGCTGCCTGCTCAAAATCGTGCTATCTCAAAATATTTTAAAAAAATTTCCCAATTCATGATTTGTCACAAAACCGCCCTATATTAGAGTTAGATTGAAGAACGCTTCATCTCATAATGCTCTTCAAAAACTCCCTCTTATTGCAAAATGCATTGAACTTATGCTCATATAGGGAGTTTTTGAAACAAATTTTGAGATAGTGCATTTTTGAATGAAATTCTAACGTACAGCATTCTTCAAACAATTTCTGAAATAATGACCAAACCAACATAACTTTATCAATTCACGAAATATTTAGTAGAAAATGAAATTATATCCCCTAAAACTTTTGGCATTTACAAATTTATTATCATTACTAATATAGTACCAAAGATACTTGTCTACTACAATTTCACTGAATGGATTGAATTATTCCCAGTTTTTCTTACTTCGTAAAAGCAACCCGGCCAGATTTTTCAATTTGGGAGTGTCAAAGACCTGTCATCATTGAAGAACAAACCTCTAGTCATAGTAAATTTTACCAAGTAGCGCAACTAACAGCTGATCGGTGAAATTCGCATATTCACACGCACAGTTCGCGACTCAGTTTCAAAAAAAAAAACTTTAGATTATTTAGCTTAAATTTTAAAGTGAGATAGTCATTACCAATTGATATATATATAGAATATATAAGGCGTTTTTGTTGTTATTAAAAGAATCCTTTTATTTATATTAAAGTTTTTATCATTAATTTTTGAACTTTATTTTAACAATTTCATGCGATTTTAATGCATTTTCGTGCATATAAATACAACCATGTGCATATACGTTTTGACATTACATTTCATACACGTTCGTATTTGCCATTCTCATTGTTTCTAAATTCGTAAACAATTACTGCGGATATTCTGTGTGATTTTTCGAAAAAATGTATTATTTTTGTGAAATTTTATACTTAATCTGTGGTATTATGGTGGACAAAAATCTTTTATGCAAAAATACTTAGCCTCACAACGCGACAATGTATTTCGTAATGTCGAAGTACTTATATCTATATGTATTTGATGTGGAAGCTTGCATTTGAGAACACGGTTACCACTTCAGTCCATTCCCTTCCACCCATATTTGGTCCCTTGGTCCCTTTTTCTCAATTTTGGTTCTTTTTCGGTACGGTTTTGGTACTTTTATTTCTTTATCACTGAAACAAAAATTCAAAACACTGCTAAAAAAGTTGCCGCAAATCTATTACCCACATATAATTTTCAATTTACTCCAATGGAATTCTTACCACGAAAATAGCTCTATCAATAAAATGTAGCAGAACAATGATTTTCACTTGGGAGATAATTTAGGCGAGGCATTAAGAAAGACATAGTCTTATCCTAAAAATTTGAAAATGTGATACCTAAAGGTACACTTTATTTTTGTTTGTGCAGTTTAGACTAAAGCCAAGTGTCGCCTTTATAAAATTTTATATGGGACACCCCTGAAACATCCTACAATCTGGTCCTTTTTTTTGAGGTCTGGTCTTTTTTCAATAAATTTTGGTTCCAAATGACAACATGGTGTGGCAACCGTGTTTGAGAATGCACGTGATAAGGTTGCATTTTTCCGAACTTAATTTTTTTTTTAATAATGAAATAGTAGTATGCAAGCGACTGCCATAGTAGTAGCCATGTAAATGAATGAATATTATGAACAAAGTTTAAAGCTAAAAAAGATGTCTTTGAAATATAATCTAAGAGAAGATGGACACGAGGCATAGCTTCATAGACGCGTATTAGGCACAGCATAAGCAATCTTGAAGTGTAGAGAGATCTTAACTGCATGCCATATTTTGAAGGCGTCTACGAAGCTACGCCTCTTGTGTATCTTGCCTAAGTTCAACTTTTTAGGAGATCTAACATTTTTAATTAATATTGATAAATAACACCTAAAGCATATGCCCTTAAGGTGACTTTTGCGTCGTTTTGGCACTTGCGTTGCGTCTACATCTGACTTTGAACACACGTGCTTTAATTGCTTCAATCCATAAGCAAACACACAAATAATTAAAAACTTACGTTCTCCTTGAAGTTTCTTGCATTTTAGAGAAAAAAAAACCGATTTTCTATCGCCGTTTAACTAAATAAAAAACATAATTTTGTATTCATGTCGTTTTCGTGATCGATCAGGAGAGACGGTGGAACAAATCCTCCTGGAATGCGACACAATCTGATGAGGGCACAATAGATCAACGGTCGCAGTGCAATCCCCAATAAATTTTCTATCTAACTTCATGTTATAAAAATAGTTGTATTTCATTTTTCCTCATGTGATAGGGGAACTTTTAACGTCCGTTATTTTAAAGTAACCCTTATTTGACGAATTACTGAACGATTTCTTTCAAATAAAGTATTTGTTAGCGTTCACCGAAGATGGTGAAAACGGCCCCTGGAAGTGTTAGCTTATATAGCCAAAGAAAGTTATGCATAGGTAAAATTTAGTCAGCACAAAACTAATAGTTAGAGAAAATTTAAAATATAATGCATATGTATAAAATGCATGCAATTTATGAAATCATTTTTATTATATAAAATTAGTTTGACATATCAGATTTGTCAATATTATTTTAGTCCTGCTACTTTTAACACATTTATAATATTTAAGAAGAACATTTAAGAAGTAAGAAGCATGATTAATGCTAACATTAAAATGTGTTTCATTTATTTTTTATTGAGGAATAAGTTCGTAAAAATAAAAAGCACGTTTTTTAAAAAGTGCATGTGAACCTCCATAGATAAAATGAGTAATAGAAGGAACATTGGTTTATATTGTCACGGATATTAACATCACTAAGTTATACCATCACTAAGGCGATGCCAAGGCCACGATAAGCAGTATTTACGTCAATAATCAAATCATGTATACACATATATAAGGCAGCCGAAAGATGTCACACACAGATGCATTTACTTATACGCCTATGTATGCGCGAGAGACTGTAAACTACAAACATTCACATCAATAATTCAATCATTATGTATCTACATAAACGAATAAATAATTGCGTCTACACATATGTACGTATACGAGCAGCGGAGCGGCAATGCACAAACACATGCATATATCTTATCTGAGTTGTCACAAGAGAGAGCAATAATTTGTGCACGTAGTTGTGGCTGGCGATTTTGTAGCCGAAACTAACTAGTAACTTCTGGAAATCGAAGAGCATAGAAGTATGCAGCGTAAACTATAAAAGCGGGGCAGGCGAGTAAGAAATAATTCAGTTTGATTTGAGTTGTCAAGCAGTTTGATTAAGACGATATCTAGCGAGCAATACCAGTGTTATTTTGAATAGTAGAGTTTCATTGAGCTATCAATCAGTGTGGTTATTAAGCAAGCTAGTCGTTGCGCAGTTTGTTATTGTGAAGTACTTTAATAAAGGCCCTTTTGCATTATTACAAATTGGAGTTATTTATTCAACAGTTTAGTGATTCGAACTTAGCAGAGGATTGCAAATAAGAGGATTTGCAGCAAATTCGTTACAATTGGTGTCAGAAGAGGAATTGTTGAATAAATTCCAGAGGACAACAAGGACATGGCAAAGTTCAGTGAATTGAAGATCCAGCAACTGAAGAGGGAGTTGGAGAGCCGTGGATTGAATACAAGCGGCGTTGAACTTCAGGCACGGCTAAGAGAGGCAATGGAAGCAGAAGGAATTGATGTGGATGAGTATGTCTTATCCTGATGGGTACGAGACAACAAAAATTGAAGAGAAGAACGGAAGTCCGAGTCCAGTCGCAAGCAGCGAGAATAATGCGATATTGGCTTTGTTATCACAGATATCGGCAAAAATGGAAACCCAGGAAACACGCATAACAGAAATGTCATCACAAATATCCACAAATATGGCATCCCAACTGAAATCGCAAGAGACACGCATAACATCCAAGATGGAGGCACGTATTTCAGAAATGACGTCGCAAGTGTCATCTCAATTGGAAGATCAAAAGACATATATGGCATCTCAATTGGAAGCGCAAGAGGCACGTATATCTGAAATGTCGGCAGAAATTTTGGAACAGGTATCATCAAAACTGGAAGCGCAGGATGCAAAAATGGCTCAATTTCAGGCAGAAGTAGATGAATTAAAAGGTCGTATGGAGCAGTTGCAACTTAATCGGCCGGCTGCTTCAGCGAGTAATACGAAGGTAAAAACTCCATCTTTTGACGGCTCTGTTCCTTTCCAGGTCTTCAAGCTACAGTTTGAGAAGACCGCAGCAGTGAACAACTGGAATGCGGAAGATAAAGTTGCTGCACTGTTTGTGGCATTGAAGGGGCCAGCAGCGGAAATCCTACAGACGATTCCCGAAGGAGAGCGGAACAATTATGAAGCATTGATGGCTGCTGTAGAACGACGTTATGGAAGCGAGCATAGAAAACAGATATTCCAAATTGAGTTGCAAAACCGCTACCAAAAAGCAAATGAGACATTGCAGGAGTTTGCTTCAGATGTTGAAAGGTTGGCTCATCTCGCAAATGCGGACGCACCCGTGGAATACACCGAGAGGGTAAAAATCCAGAGTTTTATAAATGGCATACGAGGCGTGGAAACGAAGCGAGCTACATACGCGAACCCAAAACTGACATTTGCTGAAACGGTATCACATGCATTGACTCAGGAAACTGCCTCCCTATTGAGTAAACCAGCATATAAGGCTCATCGTGTAGAAGTAGAAAGGCCAGAATGGGTAGACACAATTTTGGAAGCACTGATGGGATCACAACAGAAAAATGCCGGAGTTATTAAATGTTTCAAGTGCGGAAACCCAGGTCATATTGCACGACATTGCAGCACCGGGGCCAATAGCTCCAACAATGTGGGTGGCAGTAAACGCAGAGCTGAAGGAGATGAGCAAATCTCCAAGTCCACTCAATCGTTAAACTAAAGCGAGTCAGCCGAAAGGGGCGACAGCTGACTCCCTCAATTAAATGCCCCATAATCTCTATCTCACAAATTGGAAGAAGGTCAAACAATCTTAATGTTGGAGGACATGTGGATGGAAAGGAACGTTTACTGACTGTAGATACGGGTGCATCTCATTCCATCATTCGAGCGGATTTAGCCAACAAGAAGATAACACCATTGCATGGAGCAAGACTGCGTACAGCCACTGGAGAAGACAGCACGGTTCTAGGAGAAGTATCATGTGAAGTCGCAATTGGGAACGTCACGGTAGTACACAATTTTATAGTGGCAGAGATTGTTGATGAAATCATAATTGGAGTGGACTTCTTAATCGACCAGGGCATCAAGATCGACATGGAAAGCAAGACGATGCGATATAAGAACATGGATGTACCACTTAATTTCGGCTACGAGAGAGGCTACAGCAGTAAACGAGTGCTGGTGGAAGAGAGTCAGCGAATACCACCAAAATCAAAAGCAGTCATCTGGGCAAAGGTTGATGGAGATTGTGGGACAAACAAATTGTGGGTTGTCGAAGCAGCAAACAAATCAGCACTGAACATACTTGTAGGAAAAACCCTGGCTATGACAAAACAAGATGGACGTATTCCGGTAAGAGTACTCAATGAGTTCAATTCACCACTCAAACTGACTAAAGGAGCTATTTTGGGAAGATGCCAAGAGGCTGAACTAGTTATTAACTGTGAACAGCTCCAGGAACACGTTTCTGCTAGTAATACTAATCTTTCAAATGACATCACGGCATGGACGCAGGGGCTAGAGGAAGCATATCAGAGTAAGGCAAAACAACTGCTCCTAAATTACGCGAACATATTTGACCAGGATGGTTCTAAACCAGGCCGCACCAACGTTGTGAAACATCAAATTGACACTGGAGATGTGAGGCCGATCCGTCAAGCTCCACGTAGTGTTCCACTGGCTAAGCGGGAAGTTGTGAGTCAAATTATACAAGAAATGAGCGACAGCGGCGTCATCGAACCATCAGCTAGTCCCTGGAGCTCACCGGTAGTACTTGTAAAGAAGAAGGATGGAAAAATGAGGTTTTGCGTGGACTACCGGAAGTTGAATGACGTTACGAAAAAGGATAGCTACCCATTGCCAAGAATTGACGACACTCTGGACTCGCTCTCTGGTACGAAATGGTTTTCCACACTGGACTTGAAAAGCGGCTACTGGTAAGTGAAGGTAAAGGAGGAAGACAAAGAGAAAACAGCCTTCAGCGTCGGAGATGGTCTTTGGCAATTTACAGTAATGCCCTTTGGACTATGTAATGCACCAGCTACTTTCGAGAGACTCATGGATCAGGTATTGAAAGGACTACATTGGAAAACATGCTTGGTGTACCTGGACGACATCATCGTATTGGGCAAGAATTTCGATGAACATCTTAAGAACTTGGAGGAAGTTTTCCAAAGAATAGCTGGCGCTGATCTGAAGTTAAGTCCCAAAAAGTGTGCGCTGTTTAAAAAGGAAGTAAATTATTTGGGTCACAAGGTAACGACAGAGGGCATCTGCACTGCGAACGAAAAGAGTGGATATGCTATAGGAGGCGTTTTATCACAACTGGTCGATGGACAGGAGAAGGTAGTTGCATATTACAGCCGTTCGATTGGAAAACCAGAGAGGAACTACTGCGTTACGCGGAGAGAGCTGTTGGCATTGGTAGAGTGCGTTAAACATTTTCACAAATACCTCTACGGCCAGCGATTCCGTGTCAGGACAGATCACGCAGCTTTAAAATGGCTACTGCAGTTCCGTAATCCGGAAGGACAATTGGCACGGTGGATCGAGCTACTACAAAGCTATGACTTTTCCATTGAGCATCGAAAAGGTAGTATCCATGGAAATGCCGATGCAATGTCACGAAGACCATGTAGTTTGGAATGCAAGCACTGTTCAAAAGCCGAGGCTAAAGAAGACATTATAGATGTCCGGCTAATGACTATAACATGTACAGATGAATGGGACAAGGAACAGCTAAGAAAGTGCCAGCTAGAAGATGCAGATCTGTCACGTGTTATGCAAGGGCTCGAACGAAATGAAAGACCAAACAGAGAGATGTCAGCAGAGAGTCCAATTGCGAAGTCATATTGGGCACAGTGGAACAGTTTAGAATTGATATCCGGTTGCCTTCATCGAGTATGGGAGAGTGAGGATGGTAAATACAAGAATAAACTGATAGTTGTTCCCAGAAAGAGGATTCCTGATGTGCTCAGCGAGCTGCATAATGGTCCAAGCGGAGGTCATCTTGGAATCACGAAGACGCTCGAGAAGATTAAACAGAGATTCTATTGGGTTGGTTGCCGTCAGTCGGTCACTGAGTGGATTGCGAACTGCGAGGTTTGCAGCAGAGCGAAAGGGCCCAGAACACGAAGTCATGGCCAGATGAAGCAATATAACTCAGGTGAGCCATTTGAAAGGATCGCTATGGATGTCGCCGGTCCATTTCCTACTAGCAACGGGGGTAACAAATATGTACTGGTAGTTATGGATTATTTCAGCAAATGGCCAGAGGTATACCCAATCCCAAATCAAGAAGCGGAAACGGTAGCAGAAGTGTTTATAAACAATTGGGTTGCAAGGTATGGTGTACCAATGGAGTTACATTCTGACCATGGCAGGAATTTCGAATCAGCTGTGTTCCAGGAAATGTGTAAGTCATTGGGCATTCGAAAAACACGGACAACTGCATTGCATCCTCAATCCGATGGTATGGTAGAACGATTCAATAGAACATTGGAGGAGCACTTAAGGAAAGTAGTGGACAAGTACCATAAAGAATGGGATACCCGCATACCATTATTCTTGATGGCTTACCGATCAGCAGTGCATGAGACAACGGGCCAAACCCCTGCAAAAGTAATTTTTGGTAATGACCTTAGACTGCCAGCTGATTTGAAGTTTGGGATAGATGCCAATGCGGAGAGAAATGTCAGGAAATCCACTAGTGATTTGGAAGAAGAGCTAAGAGAAATACATGATCTGATAAGGCAACGACAAAGATTATGAGTGACAAGATGAAAGCCAGATATGATAAAGCAATTAATTCAGAAGGTTTTCAGGAAGGAGATTTGGTGCTGTTATACAACCCGCAACGAAAAAAAGGTTTGTCCCCGAAATTGCAGTGTAATTGGGAAGGCCCATACAAAGTTGTAAAACGGATCAACGATGTAGTGTACCGCATACAAACCATCGGTAAACCACGAACCAAAATGAAAGTGGTCCATTTGGAAAGGCTGGCAACGTTTAGATCGGGAGATTTGTCTGATCGGGACGATCAGACTTAGGTGGAGGGCAGTGTCACGGATATTAACATCACTAAGTTATACCATCACTAAGGCGATGCCAAGGCCACGATAAGCAGTATTTACGTGAATAATCAAATCATGTATACACATATATAAGGCAGCCGAAAGATGTCACACACAGATGCATTTACTTATACGCCTATGTATGCGCGAGAGACTGTAAACTACAAACATTCACATAATAATTCAATCATTATCTATTTTTATATTATAAATGGGAAAGTTTGGATGTTAAGATGTTTGGATGTTTGGATGTTTGTCCAGACGTTTGTCTTTGTGACTCAATCACGCAAGAACGGCTGGACCGATTTGGATGAAATTTTGCACACATATAGCCAATAGTCTAGAAGGATCTACTAACTATATATTTTTGATAAGGGGCGTGGTCCCCGCCCCCTAGGAACAGTTATAATTTAATTATTATATTTTTTCGTCTTTGCGACTGAATCACGCCAGAATGGCTACACGGATTTTGATGAAATTTGGGACACAGACAGTAGTCTACTAGCGAAATTTTTTTTGAACATGGAAAGAGGGGTGGGGGCCCCACGACCTCTTCGAGCAATTACTTTTTAATAATTTTTACACATTATAACTTTACGTATACTGACCTTCACCAATATTACAAACTCAATGGGTGAAATAAGTCGAGGGCTTACAAAGTGAGCAGTGATACACCCCCCCCCCCCCCCTCCTTTACCCACTCGTGCAAAATCTATAAATTGTTATAACTCAATGTAAATTTTGTCCTAAAATCGATAATTTTTGGTATCTGGCTCATACAGATCGAGATCTAAACAATTTTGGAGAAACGATCAGTGGTACTCTCCTCCCGCCATCCGCCCTCCTTCAATTGTTTTTATTAGCACGCTTTTATTAGCTTTACCTGTATGTTTCTTTGTAACTCTTCATTCGCTCCAACGCGCCTGTTGCCTTATTAACATGGTTTTATAATTATCTTCACCCTATTTGTAATCCCGTTTGGGTCATATCGAGACCCTTCCGGGATCATTTCTGGATGGTTTTCGGGATCCGTCCGGGATCCCGTCGGGGTCATTTCGGGACTATTTCGGGATCATTTGGGGTACCTTCCGGCATCATTTCTAGATGGTTTTCGGGATCCGTCCGGGATCCCGTTAGGGTCATTTCGGTACTATTTCGGGACATTTGAGATACCTTCGGCACCATTTGTGGATGGTTTTCGGGATCCGTCCGGTATCCCGTCGGGGTCATTTCGGAACTATTTCGGGATCATTTGGGGTACCTTCCGGCACCATTTCTAGATGGTTTTAGGGATCCGTCCGGGATCCCTCAGGGTCATTTCGGGATACCTTCCGGCATCATTTCTGGATAGTTCCATCCGGGATCGCAACGGGGTCAATTCAGGACTTTTTCTCGACTAATACGGGATGATTTGGGGACCCTTTCGGCATTATTTCTGGATGCTTTTCGGGATCCGTTAGAACCTCCCGTCGGGGTCATTTCGGGACTTTTTCGGGACTACTATGGGATAATTAGGGGAGACTTTCGGCATCATTTCTGGGTGGTTTTCGGGATCCGTACGGGATCCTGCCAGGGTCATTTCGGGACTATTTCGGGATCATTTGGGGTACCTTCCGGCATCATTTCTATATGATTTTTAGGATCCGTCCGGGATCCCGTCGGGGTTATTTCGGGACTTTTTATCGACTGGTATCGGATCATTTGGGGACCCTTTCGGCATAATTTCTGGATGGTTTTCGGGATCCGTCCGGGATCCCTTCCGGGTCATTTCGGAACTTTTTCGGGACTATTTCGGGATCATTTGGAGTATTTTCCGGAATCATTTCTGTATGGTATTCGGGATCATTTGGGGTCCCTTCCGGCATAATTTCTGGATGGTTTTCTGTCATTTCGGGACTATTAGGGGATTATTTGAGGACATTCCGGCATCATTTCTGTATAGTTTTTGGGATCCGTGCGGGATCCCGTCGGGGTAATTTCTGGACTTTTCAGAGATTGTTTCGGGATTATTTTGGGCCCTTCCAAGATCATTTCTGGATGGATTTCGAGATCTGTCCGGGATCCCGTCAGGGTCATTTAGGAGTCCGTTCGAGATCCCGTCAGGGTCATTTCGGGACTATTAGGGGATCATTTTAGGACCTTTCCGGCATCATTTCTGGATAGTTTTCGGAATCCGTCTGGGATCCCGTCGGCGTCATTTCAGGACTTTTTCGGGACTAATACGGGATCATTTAGGGCCCCTTCCGGAATCATTTCTGTATGGTTTTCGCGATCCGTCGTGGATCCCCTAAGGACCCTTCCTGGATATTTTCTGGATGGTTTTTGAGAACCGTCCGGGAGCCCGTCAGGGTCATTTCGGAACTTTTTCGGGACTATTTCAGGATCATTTTGGTACCCTTCAGACATCAATTCTTTGTGGTTCTCTGGATAAGTCTAGAATCGTGTCGTTGTCATTTCGGGTTTTTTGGGACTATTCCGGGAACTTTTGGAGACCCTTTCGTGGCATTTCTAGATGGTTTTCGGGATCTGTCCGCGATAGCGTCGGGGTCATTTCGTGGATTTTTCTGGATAATTTCGGGATCATTTGGGGATCCTATCAGGTTATCAGCTCATTTATTTCTTTTTTTACTCAATTACAAAATAAAATGTATTAGACAGAAACATCTTTTTAAACAGATAACTTGATAAGCAGGCTAACGTGAATATCCCATATATTTAATTTTCTCCTTGCGGACGGGGCCGCGGGTAAAGGCTAGTGTATCTACATAAACGAATAAATAATTGCGTCTACACATATGTACGTATACGAGCAGCGGAGCGGCAATGCACAAACACATGCATATATCTTATCTGAGTTGTCACAAGAGAGAGCAATAATTTGTGCACGTAGTTGTGGCTGGCGATTTTGTAGCCGAAACTAACTAGTAACTTCTGGAAATCGAAGAGCCTAGAAGTATGCAGCGTAAACTATAAAAGCGGGCCAGGCGAGCAAGAAGTAATTCAGTTTGATTTGAGTTGTCAAGCAGTTTGATTAAGACGATATCTAGTGAGCAATAGCAGTGTTATTTTGAATAGTAGAGTTTCATTGAGCTATCAATCAGTGTGGTTATTAAGCAAGCTAGTCGTTGCACAGTTTGTTATTGTGAAGTACTTTAATAAAGGCCATTTTGCATTATTACAAATTGGAGTTATTTATTCAACAGTTTAGTGATTCGAACTTAGCAGAGGATTGCAAATAAGAGGATTTGCAGCAAATTCGTTACAATATATTACATTTTTAAAATGAAAATCTCCTGCTAAAAAAGTAATAGAATGAACATTGGTTTGTACATTACATTTTTAAAATGAAAATCTCGTGCCAAAAAAGGAGCAAAACCTAACTACATTTTTTTATTTTCGTACTTAACTACAGTCCCTTTTGTGATTCAGGATTTCGGGAAAATTTTGAAAAAACTCCGAACATCAATTCCTTTATTATATGACATTCGACTGCCTAGTCCACTGCCTTCCACCCTATTCGCAACATAAGCTCTATTTAAGCTGCCAAACTATATAGTAAACAATGCCTCTAGTAATTGAATTGAGTCACGCACCCTATATAGTTCTGTAGTCGTTTTGTAATTTACATGTGATTTGCAATGGCGAAAGGAAAGGTAAATAAGTAATTATTTGTGATATATCTTCATTTTAATCTATTAATTAAATAAAACAACATCTACTTTGTAGGAACCAGAGAAAAGAGAACGAGTAATTCATAAAAAGAAAACCCTAAGTAAAATGAAATCATCAAAGCATTCAGCATCTGAAGATGACTTAAAAAAAATGAGGTCACTTAAACGTAAACAAACTGAAATAGCACGTGTGCTTCAACTGAAATGCGAAATATTGCTGCGGGGTAATCTATCCTATTTGGAATATACAGAACTGAGAGAAGAGATATGTAGGCTTAATGTCCTTAAAGAGTCATTTGCTAGACAAGCCGAGAGTTATGAAAGGTAGTGGAGAAATGGGATAGTATTTGTATATAGTATACTCTTAATATATCATCTAGGAACTATTTACATCAAAAGAAATGGTAATGTTTTGCAGGACGATGCACCACGTAATTTTTATCAAAAATTGTTAAAGAGGGTATCAAAAGAAAAGGTAATAGTCTAGTTGAGGGGTCGACTGCTAATACGCTACCAAAAATATCGAGAGAGGTGTCAAACGACGCGTATTAATCTCGAGAACAATAATCCGATGGCGGAAAAGAAACATTTTATCTCTGTCCGGAGATATTTGCATTTGAAGTTGGCGATTTCCATGTGGTTGTTGTTGTGTTTGTACCCCCAAAAAAAATTGTGCATCACCGTGGCGGTAGCCACGGTTATACCACACACCCGGACTTGGCATGGCGTAGCCCAGGGTTATTTTTTATAATCGCGGCCGAAGGCAGCCAACGCAGAAAGGTGTTCTGCGCAAAAATACTATGGATCCGACCCCCGGTTTCGGAGGTACCCTCGGGTCTTTTTTCGGTTTTTCGTTAATATCTTTTGAACGCGTTAAAATTTTTATTTTCCGCCTTCGGGTTATTAATACTGAGATGTCAAGACGCGTCGTTTGACACCTCTCTCGATATTTTTGGTAGCGTATTAGCAGTCGACCCCTCAACTAGACTATTACCAAAGAAAATACGCGTTCTGAACTTCGATTTTAAATCCAAAAGTGCAAATTAAAAATTTTATTTCTAGCAAAACATATGTCGATGCAAAGGTTAATGTTGTTGTTGGCTTTGTAACATTAACGCACACTAAAAATTAGATAGTGGACGGTCTTGTGAAACGTTACCGAAAGCATGAACTTTGATTTATATTAGAGTACGGCTTGACTTACTACGAACGTTGAGGCTACCTCACATAGATAACCACAAGACGAATTATTGCAGTGAGAAATGGCGTTCGCCGGCTAGGTAGACCGTCAGCTGGTATGAGCACACAACAAATGTGACCAAGGAAGTAAAATTAGGAAAACTAATAGGATCACATGCGGCGAAGAGATTCAAAACGCATTATCAAAAGTGCAGATGGAGATACACCCAGCATTTACGCTTCCTGACGCAACACACAACTAAACCTAATCTTTTATTTAGTCCAGAAATCATTCATACCGATTATACCACAATCCTTTTTCATGAAAACATTGGGAAAAATAATGAATTCAAGGGGTCTGTGTCGATATCGGAGGAACATTAAACAACATTTAATTACATGGGTCGATTATTTTTATACCCAGAAGTCAGCCTATGCTTTTCTAAACGCCTTTGGTACGTCGCACCTGAACCCCTTGTCAGAATTTTTAAATTGGTTCTGGTTTTCGATATATTTGTACCTGAAATTTACTTAAACTGCAATATTAACTACGAATTTTTTTCACGAAACTGTCATTACAAAATATTTGAAAGTACAGCTATTTTCCTTAAAATTTAGTTGAATTCGGAAGACTCACCTTTCGGTTTGAAATAGATCTTTGAACTGTACTAGATTTGCGGCATTTTCTGTATACAAATTTAAAGTCTACTTTCAGGCATGTTAGTCACTTAATAATTGCATGTAGGCGGGTTCAGCAAACCACACATTTCGAAATAAAATTACATTAAAGTATTGAAACAAAACTTTTATGTTAAAAGGAATTAAGTCAACTACTCTATCTGCTACATAGCTCGAAATCCAGTGTAAGAAAGTCTGCCTGAAAGTTCACTGCACATGCTTGCTTTTGTCCGCAACCATCAAGAACGTAGAGCACATAACAATATATGACAAGTTTATGTGGCAAATGATTGCACTCTCAAACGAGGAACTCCATATTAAAACGCAATAATTACAATCGAAAAGATTCGAGAAAATCAAGAAAATGTAATATCTTAGTACAAATCCAAATCTTTTACGTGAATTTCAGCTAGCAGGTCAGATCAGTTATCCTTATACTTATTATGAGCTGTCTTTATTATACTCAGCTGAGCAGAGCTCACAGAGTATATTAATTTTGTTAGCATAACTGTAATCCCTAACGGCATAAACTAATCGAGATAGATATAGACTTCTATATATCAAAATGATCTGGGCGAAAAAAGAAATTAATTTAGCCATGTCCGTTCGTCCGTCAGTCCGTTAACACGATAACTTGAGTAAATTTTGAGATATCTTGACGAAATTTGGTGTGTTAAGACGCAGAATTGAAAATTGGTAAAATTTTGGACAATGGGCATGGCACCGCCCACTTTTAAAAGAAGGTAATTTCAAAGTTTTGCAAGCTGTAATTTGGCAGTTGTTGAAGATAGCATGATGAAATTTGGCAGGAACGTTACTCCTATTACTATATGTGTGCTAAATAAAAATTAGCAAAATCGGATTACGAACACGCCCACTTAAAAAAAAATGTTTAAAAGTCAAATTAAAAAAAAAATGAACATCTTTACAGTATATAAGAACATTCAACTCCGGTAATGATATGGTGAAACAAAATACAAAAATAAAAGAAAATTTCAAAATGGGCGTGGCTCCGCCCTTTTTCATTTAATTTGTCTAGAATACTTTTAATGCCATAAGTCGAACAAAAATTTACCAATCCCTGTGAAATTTGGTAGGGGCATATATTTTATGACGATAACTGTTTTCTGTTAAAATGGGCGAAATGGGCCACGCCTAGTTTTTAAACACAGTCGACCGTCTGTCATTCCGCTCGGCCGTTAACACGATAACTTGAGCAAAAATCGATATATCTTTACTATACTTAGTACTTATCTTAACTCACTTTATCTTGGTATAAAATACTTTACTTACACATTTTTACAAAAATGGTACTTTATCATTAGCAGTAGATGCATCAAATGTTGCTATTGGAGCAGTTCTTCAACAAACTAGCAATAATATACTTGAACCCTTGCTTATTTTTCAAGAAAATTAACTACAACAAAAACTAAATATTCAACATTTGATCGTGAACTTTTGGCAATTTATAATTCAATTAAACATTTTAAACATTTTCTTGAAGGTAGAACTTTTACAATTTATACTGATCATAAACATTTAATTCATGTTCTAAATTCTAAAGTAGATAGATCTCCTCGTCAACTACGTCATCTTGAATATATTGCTCAATTTACAAATGATATTCAATATATACGTGGAAAAGACAACATAGTTGCCGACACACTTTCCCGTATTCCAGAAATAAATGCAATTTCAACTCAAGATATAAATTTAGAAACTTTATATAAAGAACAACAAACTGATTAATTTTTACTAAGGCCCACTCCCTTTTAAATAATCATTAACACCTTTCATTTGATACCCATATCGTACAAACGCATTCTAGAGTCACCCCTGGTCTACTTTTATGTCGATGGTTCGAAAAGGCGATAACCTATAGAACTAAGGCCCACACCCTTTTAAATTAGTCATTAACACCTTTCATTTGATACCCATATCGTACAAACATTCTAGAGTCACCCCTGGTCCACCTTTATGGCGATATCTCGAAAAGGCGTCCACCTATAGAACTAAGGCCCACTCCATTTAAAATAGTCATTATCACCTTTCATTTGATACCCATATCGTAGAAACAAATTCTAGAGTCACCCCTGGTCCACCTTTATGGCGATATCTCGAAAAGGCGTCCACCTATAGAACTAAGGCCCACTTAATTTTAAAATACTCATTAACACCTTTCATTTGATACCCATATCGTAAAAAAAATTCTAGAATCACCCATGGTCCACCTATATGGCGATATCTCAAAAAGGCGTCCACCTATAGAACTAAGACCCACTCCCTTTTAAAATACTCATTAACACCGTTCATTTGATTCCCATATCGTACAAACACATTCTACAGTCACCCCTGGTCCACCTTTATGGCGATATCTCGAAAAGGCGTCCACCAATAGAATTAAGGCCCACTCCCTTTTAAAATACTCATTAAAACCTTTCATTTGATACCCATGCCATACAAACACATTCCAGGGTTACCATAGGTTAATTTTCCTACATGGTGATTTTCCCTTATTTTGTCTCCAAAACTCACAGCTGAGTATGTAATGTTCGGTTACACCCGAACTTAGCCTTCCTTACTTGTTTTTTATTTTATTTTTTTAATTAAAAGGCCGGAATTTTGTTCGCATACGCCCGGTTATCACTCTTAATTCCTTTATGTAGAGTTGGGTCGTTTCGTTCTGTTCATTGTAAATCTTACCAAGTAGTGCAACTAACAGCTGATCGGTGAAAATTCGCACATTCACACGCACAGTTCTCGACTCAGTTTGTGAGTTTAACATGTTTTTGATTATGTTTTACATTACATTTACATTAACACTTTTAACAATAAAAACAATGCATATAACACGCGAATATTATTTCGGTCTATAATGGTTTGGCTTAAGTGCAGAATACATACATTTGTCAAAAAAACAAATAAAAAATCGGACTTTATAGAGATTTTTATGCCGATTCCAACGGTATATTTCTTTTTTGGTGCAAATGAAAGGTGTGGGGGTAATTCCATGTCAAAAGGCGAAATTATGAATTTTTCAAATCAAAATATCTCCGAAACTAGTGGATGGATTTCAAAAATAAAAAAATCGAAAAGTAACTTATAAAAATACCTTTCATCTGATGTATATATATCTTTAACTTTTTTAGTCTTTATTTTGCAAGTCCGGGTGTGTGGTATAACCGTGGCTACTGCCACGGTGATATCCTTCTGCGTAGTACACCCTTCTGCGTAGGCGGCCTTCGGCCGCACTTTAAAAAAATAACCCTTAGCCGATCCAACACCGGCTACGCCATGCACAGTAATTCTGCGTAGAGCACCTTTAAAAAAATCTGCGCAGAAGGGTGTACTACGCAGAAGGACATCACCGTGGCGGTAGCCACGGTTATACCACACACCCGGACTTGGCATGGCGTGTCCCGGCGTTATATTTTATAAGCGCGGCCGAAGGCCGCTTATGCAGAAAAGTGTTCTACGCAGAATTACTGTACATGGCGCAGCCGGTGTTGGATCGGCTAAGGGGTTCTACGCAGAATTACTGTGCATGGCAATAGGTTATAAGAAAAATAATTTAATATATATGTTTAAAATTTGTAGACTAAGTTAACTAGGTTAAAAGGAAGCTGTGTTTAATATAGGAATAGATAAGACTAGTTTTAGATAATTTTAGTTAAGCCTTTTTTGAAAAAGAAATATACCGTTGGAATCAGCATAAAAATCTCTAAAGTCAGATTTTTTTTTGCTTTGACAAATGTATGTATTCCGCATTTGTTCCAGTTGATTTTAATGTGTTTTTATGTACCAAATTTTCAAACTAAAAACAAAATTTTCATGTGTCAGAAAAAAATAAAGAAAAACAGCCGAATGTCAAAAGAACCTATCGAAATACCATAGCGGAACGATACAAGGTGGCAGCATGGTGACATACTTACAAACATAAATAAATATTTCATGTACTTTGTTTTTGTAAATCCGATGGACAAATGTGAAAATCATACTGCGCCGTAATTTGATGTATCAAATCAAATAAAAAAAGCTTAAAATCAGCTGTCCCATGCTGCCACCTTGTATCGTTGCGCCATGCGAAATACAAACTGGCTCGTTTGTTTTTAATGAACTAGATTGCATTTTCCTTGTATTTCGTTAGTTTTTTGAAATATAGTTTAAACACTTACACCAGTACTGAAGCCGTATTAGGAGGGTGCGACAAAAAATTGAAGATAAAATACAAGAAAAAATACACGAAAATAAAGTAATGTCATATAGGTGTAAGAAACTAATTATTACATTTATTAAACTTGAAAAGTTCATATTTACAATTTGCGTCTGTACTCTTTCAACTTCCTGGATGTTCCGAAATTTGTAACTTTTTTTGAAGTTAATTATACATATATGTATATATATTAACTTATTTATTCATAACACATTTAAATACACCTACACAAAGCATTGCTGCATACACACCCCCACATATATTTGTTGACTATTTTCGTGGGTGTGAGCAGCAGTGAACAAATTTGCTTGAAAAAAAAGGAACAGATGAACAAAAAGAATAACTTGTTCGTTCATCAGAAAAAGAACGAAAGAACCGAATCTCTGAAATGAACGAAAAGACACAACTACCTTTATGTATCTGTTTCACTGTGGTGTGCTGCTATGTGATATCATGTTTCCGTTATTTCATTGTTGTGCTTTTCCAAATCCGTTAGTTTATAATTTCTCGTTATCTTTTCTTTGGTTTTTTAATGATGGTACTGATTCCTGTTAGGAGCGCAAGAGCCAACCTTCAGGTCTATTTTACTTCCTTTATATTAGGTCGGTTGAATGTTTCTCCGCTTTTAATACAAATGTTGCAATCGATTTTTAAGTAATTTCTCATTGAGCTACAAACGTGAAACTTTACACATAAGTTAGAACACCGTGACAATGCAACAAAAGTAAAAAAAATCCGTTACGTGGCGCACGGATCGAAATAATTAGATAAGAATTTGAAAATTTTCAAACCAGCTTTTAAGTAACTTCTCGATGAGCGAGAGACTTGAAATTTCAAAATAATTCATAGGTCGATGACAGCCGATGACACGATACAAAAAGATTCGCTAGGGGGAGGCGCATGGGATGAGATATTTAGAAAAATCGTACGAAACGGAGGGAATTTTGGGATTGATTTTTATGTAAGTTCTCATTGAGCTACAGCTGTAAAACTTCACAAATAGGATAAGACGCCGAGAAAATTGAAGAAAAGGATAAAAAGATTCCGTTAGGTCTCGCACGGATCGAAATATTTAGATAAGAATTTGGAAATTTGGTGTTTTGAGATTGATTTTAAAGTAACTTCTCATTGATAATAATTTGGAAATTTGAAACCGGCTTTTAAGTAACTTTTCGATGAGCTAGAGGCTGAAAATTCAGAGATCGATGACAGCCGATGACATAATACAAAAAGCTTCGCTAGGGGTCGCACGGACTGAGATATTTAGAAAAATCAAACGGAACGGTGGAATTTTGGGATTGATTTTTATGTAAGTTCTCATTGAGCTACAAACGTAAAACTTAACAGATAGGTTAAAACAGCGAGAAAATATAAGAAAAGGAGAAAATAAAAATAAAATAAACAAGTAAGGAAGGCTAAGTTCGGGTGTAACCGAACATTACATACTCAGCTGAGAACTTTGGAGACAAAATAAGGGAAAATGACCATTTAGCAAAATTACCCTAGGGTAACCCTGGAATGTGTTTGAATGGCATGGGTTTCAAATGGAAGGTATTAAAGAGTGTTTTAAAAGGGAGTGGGCCTTAGTTCGATAGGTGGGCGTTTTTTCGAGATATCGCCATAAAGGTGGACCAGGGGTGACTAGAATGTGTTTGTACGATATGGGTATCAAATGAAAGGTGTTAATGAGGGTTTTAAAAGGGAGTGGGCCTTAGTTCTATAGGTGGACGCCTTTTCGATATATCGCCATAAAGGTGGACCAGGGGTGACTCTGTAATGTGTTTGTACAATATGGGTGTCAAATTAAAGGTATTAATAAGAATTTTAAAGGGAGTTGTGTTAATTGTATATGTGAAGGCTTTTTCGAGATATCGACCAAAATGTGGACCAGGGTGACCCAGAACATCATCTGTCGGGTACCGCTAATTTATTTATATATATAATACTATGAACAGTATTCCTGCCAAGATTCCAAGGGCTTTTGATTTCGCCCTGCAGAACTTTTTCATTTTCTTCTACTTAATATGGTAGGTGTCACACCCATTTTACAAAGTTTTTTCTAAAGTTATATTTTGCTTCAATAAACCAATCCAATTACCATGTTTCATCTCTTTTTTCATATTTGGTAATTTTCGATATCGAAAAAGTGGCCGTGGTCATAGTCGGATTTCGGCCATTTTTTATACCAAAATAAAGTGAGTTCAGATAAGTACGTGAACTAAGTTTAGTAAAGATATATCGATTTTGCTCAAGTTGTCGTGTTAACGGCCGAGCGGAAGGACAGATGGTTGACTGTGTATAAAAACTGGGCGTGACTTTAACCGATTTCGCCCATTTTCACGGAAAACATTTATCGTCATAGAATCTATGCCCCTACCAAATTTCACAAGGATTGGCAAATTTTTGTTCGACTTATGACATTAAAAGTATTCTAGACGAATTAAATGAAAAAGGGCGGAGCCACGCCCATTTTAAAATTTTCTTTTATTTTTGTATTTTGTTGCACCATATCATTACTGGAGTTAAATGTTGACATAATTTCCTTATATACTGTAAAGATATTAAATTTTTTGTTAAAATTTTAATTATAAAAAAATTTTTTTTAATCGTGTTCGTCATCCGACTTTGCTAATTTTTATTTGGCATATATATAGTAATAGGAGTAACGTGCCTGCCAAATTTCATTTTGATATCTTCAACGACTGCGAAATTACAGCTTGCAAAACTTTTAAATTACCTTCTTTTAAAAGTGGGCGGTGCCACGCCCATTGTTCTAAATTTTACTAATTTCCTATTTTGTGTCATGAGGTCAACGCACCTACCAAGTTTCATCTTTTTAGCCGTCTTTGGTAATGAATTATCGCACTTTTTCGGTTTTTCGAAATTTTCGATATCGAAAAAGTGGGCGTGGTTGTAGTCCGATTTCGTTGATTTTAAATAGCGATCTGAGATGAGCCCCCAGGAACCTACATACCAAATTTCATCAAGATACCTCAAAATTTACTCAAGTTATCGTGTTTACGGGCGGACGGACTTACATGGCTAAATGAATTTCTTTTTTCACCCAGATCATTTTGATATATAGAAGTCTATATCTATTTCGATTAGTTTATGCCGTTACGGATTACCGTTATGCGAACCTCCTTTATCTAAATGGACAAAAATCAGCGAAAGATGTCTCCTTATATAAAGAAATTTTCTTGCTAAACTTTGATTTTTAAATTTTGATATAGAAATTGCAAAAATATTTATGAAAAGAAAAAATATAAAGGTTTAGTGCAATTGATTGACTAATAATATCTCCTTCCAATCCAAGTAATGTGCGCAGGAGTACTTTAGTAAAGGAAGGAGCAGATTCCGCTCATCCAACTTCCCAGAGATGACACGAAGAAGCTAATTAAGTTTGAGCAGCGCTTCAAAATAGATCTGTGGAACAAGTGTACATGGGACACCTCCAGGATTGAAGCGCTTCACCAGGAACAACCTATAATATGGTACAGCGATGGCTCGAAGACACCGGAGGGCATAAGAGCAGGGATCTACGGCCCGAACCAAAATATCCCTACCACTCGGAAAATATCCGAGCATCTTCCAAGCCGAAGTTGTCGCAATAAGCCGTTGTGCAGAAATAATTTTACAGCGAGGATATACCAGTGAGAAAATCGCTATACTGAGCGACAGTCAGGCTGCGCTCAAGGCATGTGATGTGTGCTATGTTCGAATCCTAGGCAGCCTTAATAATGTTTACCTCCACTGTACATAAAAGGCATTCCTGTCATATATTTAGTTATATTTCATCGAAGGCGAACATATTTAGAGCATTACAGCAAAATGAGAACGAATTACATACAATTTTAAAAGTGACGCCTGATTAACGTTTTCTTAGACTCGGCCATTTTGTTCGAAGTCGTGACAAAGTACACATCTCAGTGTAATAAGTTTCATTTAATAATATGTTATAAAGTGGAAAGTTTTTAAAGTGCGCAAGTTAAATTGTTAAAATTGTTTGCAAGTTAACAGACTCTGTACATATTCCAAAAGGAATTAAAAATAAAGTGTTAATAATTTTCAGTCGAATATGGCAAAATCCCTTTTGAGGGTGCTCCGTTGAAGAAGGCGCTCCAAATCAGCCCAATATAGTGGCCTCACGTTATCGTACAACAACTCCTTCGTGTATTTTACAAAACAATCTTGGTACGTATATATATATATTCCGACATAAAGAACTGCCTATGCAAAATTGTAATTGGTGACCTATTTTCTCTATAGGATTATATACCAATTACTTAGCTTTCCAACTACACGCATCTGCCATCAGTTTAAGCCATAGCAATACCTAATTTCAAAGAAGGATTTCAGAAATCATCCACGTATTTTCACAATTATATTGACTACAAATTTACAACCAGACATACAACATAAATCACCGGCATTTCGTCATACTTATATTTCTATATGTCTTCATTTTTTATAAAATTACGTACATGGCATCAACGTAGATATATGTATGTGCATGTACCTATTTCTTTAAGAATTAATCTTTCTAAAACCATTTTTTTATGTTCGTAATGTAACAAGGCCTTTGCGTAATTTCTTTGAATAAGCTCAAACAAATTTCGAGTTCGGTTTTTTAGGTTTTTTGTTGTAAATTCTTGAATATTTTTGCCTAAAAGGTACAAAAGTATATTCATAATTGTCGTGGTGTAAAGCGGGAATATAGCATATACATATGGGGTATTCCATCCCATTTCGACCAATTTTGAACCCGACCCGTTTAGAATTGCCTGAAAGTTTTTCTTCTTTTTTTTTAATTTTTCTTTTGTATTTTTTCCGAAAAGTACATTTAAAAACATATTTAAAAAAAAAAAAATCCCAAACGGTCAATTTTTGAAAAAGTTATAGCATTTTGAAAACAAAAACGGTGTTTTTTTAAAAATTCATAACTTTTTTTGAGTTGGATGAAAAAATTTGAAAAACTTCTGAAAAACGTCTTTCGTAAGCTAGAAAAAGAAGAAAAACTTTCAGCCAATTCTAAAGGGGTCGGGTTTCAAATTTGTCGAAATGGGATGGAATACCCCATATACAAGTTCCACCAAATTTCCAGTGAGGACCTGCTGTTTGCGCAAACAACGTGGGATCATCAAGGGTTAATAAAGGTACGTTCATAAGTGTTGTAATACTGGTTGTGGCGAAATACAAAATCTCAACGTGAGCGATTATCTTTGCCCAGTTTTAATTGCTTCTATCGTATCGCTGTATATTTAGCGTGTTATTTCGATTGTTTTTTTTTTGTAAAGCGCCAAATATATGACACGAACATTTCCGCGAACATTCCCGTTATGTCATGTTTCTGCGACCTTTTCTGTCGTGTATGGTGGTGTTTGCCAGTTCGCGCAAATGTTCGCCAGAAATCAAAATATTTTAATTTTTGGCGAACATTTGCGCGAACTGTTCGTGCGTGTATGGCGAAATAGCTCATAATCGTAGTAATTTCTGAACGGAACAAACGTGCGCGGAAAAGTAAAATGGACAATAAAAAATTTCTAAGTGAATTTATTGAAATGTATAAATCTTTGCCATCATTGTGGCAAGTAAAAAGCAGAGATTATTGCCACAGCGAGCAATATTGCTGCAGCACAATTGTTGTACGTATTCATCGCTGTCTGAAAGAGAACTAATGTTCGGCCAAAAGTTTGTATGGTGTATGGCCAAAGCTGCGAACAAGTTTGCGGAATGTTCGCGGAAATGTTCGTGTCGTGTATTTGGCGCTTAAGTGAACTGATTGATTTTGCACACCCATACCTATACCTCGATCAATTTGTTTGAAAGTGTTATAAACGATTTTATTGTCGCTTGCTCTTCAGTAATTTTTCTGTATCTAATTTGCGTTTTTTTTTATTTTTATACCTTTCATGAAAATGAAATGGTATATTAATTTCGTCACGAAACCGAAAATTGTAAGTCCTTAAAGGAAAATAGATAGACCCACCATTAAGTATACAGAAATAATCAGGTTGAAGAGCTGAGTTGTTTTAGCCATGTCCGTCTGTCCGTCTGTCCGTCTGTCTGTTTGTATGCAAACTAGTCCCTCAATTTTTGAGATATCTTGATAAAATTTGGTGAGCAGGTGTATTTGGGTGTCCGATTAGACATTTGTCGGAACCGACCGGATCGGACCACTATAGCATATATCCTCCATACAACCGATTTTTCAGAAAAAGAGGATTTTTGTAATATCTTACCCAATTTAACAGATTGAAGCTTCAAACTTCACCATATACTTTCGTATATTGAACATATTGTTGCCTGAAAAAATTTGTGAGATCGGTCGTATATATAGTATATATCCCCCACAACCGATTGTTCAGATAAGGAACTTTTCGTAATTACTGCCCTATTTTAAGAGCTAGAGGCTTCAAATTTCAGCGAATGCTTACGTATATAGCATATATTGTTGTCTGAAAAAATCATAAAGATCGGTGGTATATATAGTATATATATGGTGGTATATATAGTATATATATATAGTATATATATATATATTTTCGCAAATTTTAGCCCCATTTTAACAGCTAGAAGCTTCAAATTTCACCGAATATTTACTTATATAGCATATATTGTTGTCTGAAAAAATCATAGAGATCGGTTGTATATATAGTATATATCTCATACAACCGATTGTTCAGATAAGAAACTTTTCGCAATTTCTACCCCATTTTAACAGCTATAAGCTTCAAATTTCACCGATTGCTTACGTATATAGCATATATTGTTGTCTGAAAAAATCATAGAGATCGGTTGTATATATAGTATATATCTCATACAACCGATTGTTCAGATAAGAAACTTTTCGCAATTTCTACCCCATTTTAACAGCTATAAGCTTCAAATTTCACTGATTGCTTACGTATATAGCATATATTGTTGTCTGAAAAAATCCCACGACCGATTGTTCAGATAAGAAACTTTGCGCAATTTCTTCCCCATTTTAACAGTTATAAGCTTCAAATTTCACCGATTGCTTACGTATATAGTATGTATTGTTGTGTCAAAAAATCATAGAGATCGGTGATATATATAATATTGTAACGAATTTACTTGCAAATCCTCTTATTTGCAATCCTCTGCTAAGTTCGAATCACTAAACTGTTGAATAAATAACTCCAATTTGTAATAATGCAAAATGGCCTTTATTAAAGTACTTCACAATACACTCAACTATGCAACGAATAGCTTGCTTAATAACCACACTGATTGATAGCTCAACGAAACTCTACTATTCAAAATAACACTGCTATTGCTCGCTAGATATCGTCTTAATCAAACTGCTTGACAACTCAAATCAAACTGAATTACTTCTTACTCGCCTGCACCGCTTTTATAGTTTACGCTGCATACTTCTAGGCTCTTCGATTTCCAGAAGTTACTAGTTGTTTCGGCTACAAAATCGCCAGCCACAACTACGTGCACAAATTATTGCTCTCTCTTGTGACAACTCAGATAAGGTATATGCATGTGTTTGTAGTTTACAGTCTCCCGCACACACATAAGCGTATAAGTAAATTCATCGGTGTGTGACATCTCATCTCTTGCTGCCTTGTATGTAAATGTTGCTCGTCGGAATGTGTACATATGTGTAGACGCAATTATTTATTCGTTTATGTAGATACATAATGATTGAATTATTGATGTGCATTCACGTCACTGCTTAGATCGGCTTAGAGCTGGCAGCACTCCTTAGTTTTGCTAATATTCGTAACAATAATATTCCGACGAGCAACATTTACATACAAGGCAGCGAGAGATGAGATGTCACACACAGATGAATTTACTTATACGCTTATGTGTGTGAGGGAGACTGTAAACTACAAACACATGCATATACCTTATCTGAGTTGTCACAAGAGAGAGCAATAATTTGTGCACGTAGTTGTGGCTGGCGATTTTGTAGCCGAAACAACTAGTAAGTTCTGGAAATCGAAGAGCCTAGAAGTATGCAGCGTAAACTATAAAAGCGGGACAAGCGAGTAAGAAGGAATTCAGTTTGATTTGAGTTGTCAAGCAGTTGCGATTAAGACGATATCTAGCGAGCAATAGCAGTACTATTTTGAATAGTAGAGTTTCATTGAGCTATCAGTCAGTGTGGTTATTAAGCAAGCTATTCGTTGCACAGTTTGAGTGTATTGTGAAGTACTTTAATAAAGGCCATTTTGCATTATTACAAATTGGAGTTATTTATTCAACAGTTTAGTGATTCGAACTTAGCAGAGGATTGCAAATAAGAGGATTTGCAAGCAAATTCGTTACAATTGGTGTCAGAAGAGGAATTGTTGAATAAATTCCAGAGGACAACAACGACATGGCAAAGTTCAGTGAATTGAAGATCCAGCAACTAAAGAAGGAGTTGGAGAGCCGTGGATTGAATACAAGCGGCGTTAAACTTGAACTTCAGGCACGGCTACGAGAGGCAATGGAAGCGGAAGGAATTGATGTGGAAAAGTATGACTTTCATCTTGATGGCGAGGAAGTAACAAAAGTTGAAGAGAAAAACGAAACATCGCAGACAGTTACGAGCACAGACTTGAACATGATTTTGGCTGCAATATCTGCTCAAACATCGACAATGTCATCACAGATGGAATCCCAAGAGACACGAATAACATCGAAAATTGAAGCACAAGAAACGCGTATGGCAGAAATGTCGACACAGATTACATCAAAGATGGAGACACAATTGGAAGAACAGAAGACATATTTGGCATCTCAACTGGAAGCGCAAGAGGCACGTATATCTGAAATGTCGGCACAAATTTCGGAACAGGTATCAGCGCAGCTCTTTGTGAAACTGGAAGAGCAGGATGCAAAAATTGTACAACTCGAGGACAAAATTGATGCCGAAATAGAAGCGTTAAAAGGTCGTATGGAGCAGTTACAACTAAACCGCCCAGCTGTTTTAGCGAGTAATCCAAAGGTAAATACACCATCCTTTGACGGTTCTGTTCCTTTTCAGGTCTTTAAGCTACAGTTTGAGAAGACCGCAGCAGTGAACCAATGGAATGCGGAAGATAAAGTTGCTGCACTGTTCGTGGCATTGAAAGGGCCTGCAGCGGAAATCTTACAGACGATTCCAGAGTACGAACGGAACAGTTATGAAACATTGATGGCTGCTGTAGAACGACGTTATGGAAGCGAGCATAGGAAACAGATATTCCAAATTGAGTTGCAAAACAGCTACCAAAAAGCAAATGAGACATTGCAGGAGTTTGCTTCAGATATTGAAAGATTGGCACATCTTGCAAATGCGGACGCACCCGTGGAATACACGGAAAGAGTGAAGATTCAAAGCTTTATAAATGGCATACGGGACGTCGAAACGAAGCGAGCCACATACGCGAACCCAAAGCAAACATTTTCTGAAACGGCATCCCATGCATTGACTCAGGAAACGGCGTCATTATTGAGTAAACCAGCATACAAAGCTCATCGTGTGGAAGTAGAAAGGCCGGAGTGGGTAGACACAATTTTGGAAGCACTAAGGGGATCTCAACAGAAGAATGCCGGAGTTATTAAATGTTTCAAGTGCGGCAACCCAGGTCACATTGCACGTCATTGCGATCTTGGTCCTAATAGTTCCAACAATGTGGGTGGCCGTAAACGCAAAGCTGGCGGAAATGAGCAAGAGCGTGTCGAAAGTAAAGAACGAAAACTTGCCCCGGCTGTTGAATGTCCTGTGATATCTGTGTCGCAGATTGGAAGGAAATCAAGCAGTCTTACCATCAGAGGGAATGTGGATGGTAAAGAGCGTGTACTGACTGTAGATACGGGGGCATCTCATTCCTTGATTCGATCTGATTTGGTCTACAGGGCAATAAAGTCATTACCTGGAGCGAGGTTGCGTACGGTCACAGGCGAATATAACCAAGTTCAGGGAGAAGTAATATGTGAAGTCCTAATTGGGAAGGTCATGGTTCTACACAAATTCGTTGTGGCGGAGATCGTTGATGAAGTTATATTGGGAGTGGATTTCTTGGTTGACCATGACATCAAGATCGATATGCAGAGAAGGGTGATGCATTATGAGAACCAAGATGTGCCACTTAACTTCAGTTTGGAAAAAGGGTTCAGCAGTAAGCGAGTGCTGGTCGAGGAGATTCGACAGAGACCACGAAAGTCAAGGAAAGTAGATCGAGCAAAGGTTGATGGATCGAATGTGCCAAATAAAGCGAAATTAAAAGTACCTGCGAGGAAAAGACCGGCATCAACAAACCCTAATGGACGCACTAAATTCACTGAAAGAATTTTTCAGAAAGAATGCAAGGATGATTTCAAGCCAGCGCGCACTTTTGTTGGGAAACGTCGGAACGATACTGAGTATGTGAAGCCAATCCGTCAAGAACAAGCTCTACAAAGTAGTTCTTCATTGGCCAAGCAACAGAGTGCGAGAGAACGATCCAGAATAATGAGTAGTAAGATGGAACACAGGTACGACAGGGAAAATAATTCGGAAGGTTTCCGGAATGGAGATTTGGTACTGTTAAACAACCCTCACCGGCGGAAAGGTGTCCCAGCCCAATTTCGGTGCAGTTGGGAAGGCCCGTACAAAGTTGTGAAGAAGATCAGTGATACCATCTACCGCATACAAACCACTGGGAAACCACGGATTAGAAGGGTGGTACATTTGGAGATGCTAGCGGTGTTTAGATTGGGAGATTTGTCTGATCGGGACGATCAGACTTAGGTGGAGGGCAGTGTTACGAATATTAGCAAAACTAAGGAGTGCTGCCATCTCCAGGCCGATGCTAAGCAGTGACGTGAATTCACATCAATAATTCAATCATTATGTATCTACATAAACGAATCAATAATTGCGTCTACACATATGTACACATTCCGACGAGCAACATTTACATACAAGGCAGCGAGAGATGAGATGTCACACACAGATGAATTTACTTATACGCTTATGTGTGTGAGGGAGACTGTAAACTACAAACACATGCATATACCTTATCTGATTTGTCACAAGAGAGAGCAATAATTTGTGCACGTAGTTGTGGCTGGCGATTTTGTAGCCGAAACAACTAGTAAGTTCTGGAAATCGAAGAGCCTAGAAGTATGCAGCGTAAACTATAAAAGCGGGACAAGCGAGTAAGAAGGAATTCAGTTTGATTTGAGTTGTCAAGCAGTTGCGATTAAGACGATATCTAGCGAGCAATAGCAGTACTATTTTGAATAGTAGAGTTTCATTGAGCTATCAGTCAGTGTGGTTATTAAGCAAGCTATTCGTTGCACAGTTTGAGTGTATTGTGAAGTACTTTAATAAAGGCCATTTTGCATTATTACAAATTGGAGTTATTTATTCAACAGTTTAGTGATTCGAACTTAGCAGAGGATTGCAAATAAGAGGATTTGCAAGCAAATTCGTTACAATATATATATGATGGTATATATAGTATATATATATAGTATATATATATTTTTTTTACGATTTCGGCCCCATTTTAACAGCTAGAAGCTTCAAATTTCACCAACTGTTTACGTGTATAGCATATATTGATGTCTGAAAAAATCATTGAGATCGGTGGTACACATAGTATATATCTCATACAACCGATTGTTCAGATAAGAAACTTTGCGCACTTTCTGCCCCGTTTTAACAGTTAGAAGCTTCAAATTTCACAAAATGCTTACGTATATAGCATATATTGTTGTCTGAAAAAATCATAGAGATCGGTCGTATATATATTATATACTTCATATAAACTGTCATTTTGACCCCTTTTTTACGGCTAGAATCTTCAAAATTCATCAAATTTCATCAAATAGTTACGTTTTCGTCATATATTTTTGAAATACGTGATTCGTAGTCATAGTTTTTACACGCAGACCACAAAAAACCTGAAACTTTGCATCCTCACACAAAGTACTTACCTGTTTTTATACCTTTGATGAAAATGAAATGGTATATTAATTTCGTCACGAAACCGAAAATTGTAAGTCCTTAAAGGAAAATAGATAGACCCACCATTAAGTATACCGAAATAATCAGGTTGAAGAGCTGAGTTGTTTTAGCCATGCCCGTCTGTCCGTCTGTCCGTCTGTCTGTTTGTATGCAAACTAGTCCCTCAATTTTTGAGATATCTTGATAAAATTTGGTGAGCAGGTGTATTTGGGTGTCCGATTAGACATTTGTCGGAACCGACCGGATCGGACCACTATAGCATATATCCTCCATACAACCGATTTTTCAGAAAAAGAGGATTTTTGTAATATCTTACCCAATTTAACAGATTGAAGCTTCAAACTTCACCATATACTTTCGTATATTGAACATATTGTTGCCTGAAAAAATTTATGAGATCGGTCGTATATATAGTATATATCCCCCACAACCGATTGTTCAGATAAGGAACTTTTCGTAATTACTGCCCTATTTTAAGAGCTAGAGGCTTCAAATTTCGACGAATGCTTACGTATATAGCATATATTGTTGTCTGAAAAAATCATAAAGATCGGTGGTATATATAGTATATATATGGTGGTATATATAGTATATATATATAGTATATATATATATATTTTCGCAAATTTTAGCCCCATTTTAACAGCTAGAAGCTTCAAATTTCACCGAATATTTACTTATATAGCATATATTGTTGTCTGAAAAAATCATAGAGATCGGTTGTATATATAGTATATATCTCATACAACCGATTGTTCAGATAAGAAACTTTTCGCAATTTCTACCCCATTTTAACAGCTATAAGCTTCAAATTTCACCGATTGCTTACGTATATAGCATATATTGTTGTCTGAAAAAATCATAGAGATCGGTTGTATATATAGTATATATCTCATACAACCGATTGTTCAGATAAGAAACTTTTCGCAATTTCTACCCCATTTTAACAGCTAGAAGCTTCAAATTTCACCAACTGCTTACGTGTATAGCATATATTGATGTCTGAAAAAATAATTGAGATCGGTGATATACATAGTATATATCTCATACAACCGATTGTTCAGATAAGAAACTTTGCGCAATTTCTGCCCCGTTTTAACAGTTAGAAGCTTCAAATTTCACAAAATGCTTTCGTATATAGCATATATTGTTGTCTGAAAAAATCATAGGGATCGGTGGTATATATATTATATACTTCATATAAACTGTCATATTGACCCCTTTTTTACGGCTAGAAGCTTCAAGATTCATCAAATTTCATCAAATAGTTACGTTTACGTCATATATTTTTGAAATACGTGATTCGTAGCCTTAGTTTTTACATGCAGACCACAAAAAACGTGAAGCTTTGCATCCTCACACAGATTACCTACCTATTTTTTATTTTATATTTATCTTAAAAATCGTTTAGATATGTTCAAATTTCACCAAATGCTTACGTGTATAGCATATATTGTTGTCTGAGAAAATCATAGATACCGGTGGTATATATAGTATATATCCCATACAACCGATTGTTCAGATAAGAAACTTTGCGCAATTTCTTCCCCATTTTAACAGTTATAAGCTTCAAATTTCACCGATTGCTTACGTATATAGTATGTATTGTTGTGTCAAAAAATCATAGAGATCGGTGATATATATAATATATATATGATGGTATATATAGTATATATATATAGTATATATATATTTTTTTTACGATTTCGGCCCCATTTTAACAGCTAGAAGCTTCAAATTTCACCAACTGCTTACGTGTATAGCATATATTGATGTCTGAAAAAATCATTGAGATCGGTGGTACACATAGTATATATCTCATACAACCGATTGTTCAGATAAGAAACTTTGCGCAATTTCTGCCCCGTTTTAACAGTTAGAAGCTTCAAATTTCACAAAATGCTTACGTATATAGCATATATTGTTGTCTGAAAAAATCATAGAGATCGGTCGTATATATATTATATACTTCATATAAACTGTCATTTTGACCCCTGTTTTACGGCTAGAATCTTCAAAATTCATCAAATTTCATCAAATAGTTACGTTTTCGTCATATATTTTTGAAATACGTGATTCGTAGTCATAGTTTTTACACGCAGACCACAAAAAACCTGAAACTTTGCATCCTCACACAAAGTACCTACCTGTTTTTTATTTTATATTTATCTTAAAAATCGTTAAGGTATGTAGATCTGTTCACTATATATTTCTTATCTTATACATCCGATTATTCGGAGATTACGAACGGGATAAGATTATTGTTCAGCCCCATTCATGAAAGGTATGAAGTCTTCGGCACAGCCGAAGACAGTCCCGTTCTTACTTGTTTAATTTGTGTTTGTAAGTTCGTTTACACATATATGTTCGAATTCGTTAAATGTTTGAATTCGTTTTGCTTAAGTGTTAGTGCATTGATAGAGAATATCAAACGATTCCTCTCACTGCAAACACAATTTTTTGTATGTAACGAAAATGAATTTTAATTAATATGAATAAAGTGTAAGTGGTATAAAACTATGTGATCTCAGGCGCTGATTGTTATATTAGGTTGGGACGGGAGAGGTGCTGTACTCTTGTATAATGGTTGGGAAGGGAGAGAGCGGAGACTTAATAACATCTGAGTCTCCATAATGGAATTCCATTCTTGTCGTTCTGTTGTCGTCTTGTTTCGCTACAATTTACGTTCCCCGTAGGAAACAATTTTCCATACGTCCGTCCGGTATTCTGTTGTCTGTGATTATTGTCCGATGTGTAATTTGCTGTTGTTTATATTAGGATTTTATATAAGAAGAAAATCTAGTGCATGAAAATTATGTTTATGTATGTAAGCAGTGTCAATAATTATACAAGTATCCACCCCAGCCGAAGAGCTTAGACCAGGTCCAACTAGCATGCACGCCGTATATTATTGCACTGCCGCTGTAACATCTAGCGAACCGACATGGTACATTACATAAAAATGGCGCCCAAATCCACGCCGTTTAATCCACGAATGGGCCCTCGTTTTACCCCGAATAAAATTTTGCTGTTTATCAGTGTCAAGTTTTGGAGAGCGTTGGAATTAGGTAAAATACAAATGTTGTTTTCCTAACCGCAATCTCTAAAACTTAGACGAAAAATTTCTTATGGGGGGTCTGGATTCCAATTCCTTTTCATTTGGAATAGAGTTGAAGTAATATATGTGTGTTACACTCTACCAGTGAATTGGTTTTGCATTCAAAATGTCTCAAACTGTTATACTTTGTAAACATATGGTTGGTTTTGGATAAGTTGAGTGTTTGCAAATAATAGCAGTTAGCAAAGATCTGGCATACAATTGTTTTATTTTTCATTCGCGAAGCAGACAAGAGAAGAAGGGAACACGGCGGCCTCTGAAAGTCGGCGTGGGATCACATAGAAATTACCGAGAATTTTTATTTGGATACAAATTTTGCTGAAAGAATTCATATTTAGCAGTAAAAACACTTATATAATGGACGAATATTAGTGACACTAAGGGATGCTATCATCTCTAGGCCGATGCTGAGCAGTGACTTGTATGCACATCATTAAATCAATCATTATGTCTTCACATATGTACGTACACGCAGCGGAGAAGAGGCGCACAAACACATGCAGATATCTTATATGAGATGCTCCCAAAAGTATGCAACTATAATTGTGCTCACATATATACGCGCATATGAGAAGCTATAAACGTAGTAATTTTATAGCTGATAGCCAACTAGTAAATTCTAGAATGGAAGCGCCTAGAAGATGCGAACGAGGAAATCAGAGAGTATAAAAGAGGGCAACAGTAGAGGCGCGTCAATCAGTTTGATTTAAGAAGCCACCTGGCGAGCAATAGTAGTGTTAGTACGTTTCTGTGAAGTACTTTAATAAAGGCCATTTTGCATTATTGAAAAGTGGAGTTATTTATTCAACAGTTTAGCGATACGAACCTTAGTAGAAGGTTGCGAATAAGAGGATTTGTAGTAAAATCGTTACAATTGGTGTCAGAAGAGGAATTGTTGAATAAATTCCAGAGGACAACAAGGACATGGCAAAGTTAAGTGAATTGAAGATCCAGCAACTGACCAAGGAGTTGGAGAGCCGTGGGCAGCTCTATTCGTAGCATTGAAGGGGCCAGCGGCCGAAATCCTACAGACGATTCCCGAAGGAGAGCGGAACAACTATGAAGCATTGATGGCCGCTGTCGAGAGACGTTATGGAAGCGAGCATAGAAAACAGATATACCAAATTGAGTTGCAAAACCATCACCAAAGAGCGAATGAGACTTTGCAGGAGTTTGCCTCGGATGTTGAAAGATTGGCTCATCTCGCAAATGCGGACGCACCCGTGGAATACACCGAGAGGGTAAAAATCCGGAGTTTTATAAATGGCATACGGGACGTGGAAACGAAGCGAGCTACATACGCAAATCCAAAGCTGACATTTGCTGAAACGGTATCACATGCATTGACTCAGGAAACTGCCTCCCTATTGAGTAAACCAGCATATAAGGCTCATTGTGTGGAAGTAAAAAAGACCAGAGTGGGTAGACACAATTTTGAAAGCATTGAAGGGTATGCAGAAGGAGAATAATGACGCAGTCAAATGCTTTAAGTGTGGAAAGCCAGGGCACATTGCGCGTTTTTGCAACACCAACCCTAACAGTTCCAACAATGTGGGTGGTCGTAAACGCAGAGCTGAAGGAGATGAGGAGATCTCCAAGACCTATCAATCGTTAAACTAAAGCGAGTCAGCCGCAAGGGGCGACAGCTGGCTCCCTCAATTGAATGCCCCATAATCACTATCTCACAAATTGGAAGAAGGTCAAACAATCTTACTGTCGGAGGACATGTGGATGGAAAGGAACGTTTACTGACTATAGATACGTGTGCATCTCATTCCATCATTCGAGCGAATTTAGTCAACAAGAAAATAAGACCATTGCATGGAGCAAGATTGCGTACAGCCACTGGAGAATACACCACGGTTCTAGGAGAAGTATCATGTGAAGTCGCAATTGGGAACGTCACGGTAGTACACAATTTTATAGTGGCAGAGATTGTTAAATCATAATTGGAGTGGACTTCTTAATCGACCAAGACATCAAGACCGGCATGCAAAGCAATACCATGCGATGTGAGAACATGGATGTGTGCCACTTAATTTCGGCTACGCGAGAGACTACAGTAGTAAACGAGTGCTGGTGGAAGGGAGTCAGCAAATACCACCAAAATCCGAAGCAGTCATCTGGGCAAAGGTTGATGGAGATTGTGGGACAAACAAATTGTGGGTTGTCGAAGCAGCAAACAAATCAACACCGAACATACTTGTAGGAAAAACCCTGGCTATAACAAAACAGGATGGACGTATCCCGGTAAGAGTTCAAGTCGCCACTTAAACTGACCAGGGGAGCTATTTTGGGAAGATGCCAAGAGGCTGAAGTAATAATCAACTGTGAACTGCTCCAGGAAGAGGTTTCAACTAGCAATATTGATCTTTCAGATGACATCATGGCATAGACGGAGGGACTAGAGGAAGACCATCAGAGTAAAGCAAAACAACTGTTTCTAAATTACGGGAACATATTTGACCAAGATGGCTCCAACTAACGTTGTGAAACATCAAATTGACACTGGAGATGCGAGGCCGATCCGTTAAGCTCCACGAAGTGTTCCACTGGCGAAGCGGGAATTTGTGAATCAAATCATACAAGAAATGAGCGACAGCGGTGTCATCGAACCATCAGCTAGTCCATGGAGCTCACCGATAACTTGTAAAGAAAAAGGATGGAAAAATGAGGTTTTGCGTGGACTACCGGAAGTTGAATGACGTTACGAAAAAGGCTAGCTACCCATTGCCAAGAATTGAAATGGTTTTCCACACTGGACTTGAAAAGCGGCTACTGGCAAGTGGAAGTGAAAGAGGAAGACAAAGAGAAAAGAGCCTTCAGTGTCGGTAATGGTCTTTGGCAATTTACAGTGATGCCTTTTAGACTATGTAACGCAGCAGCTACTTTTGAAAGACTCATGGATCAGGTACTAAAAGGACTATATTGGAAAACATGCTTAGTGTATCTAGACGACATCATCGTATTGGGAAAGAATTTCGAAGAACATCTGAAGAACTTGGAGGAGGTTTTCCAAAGAATAGCTGGTACTGGTCTGGAACTTAGTCCCAAAAAGTGTTCTCTGTTCAAGAAGCAAGTTAGTTACTTGGGTCATAAAGTAACGACGGAGGGCATCTGCACCGCGAATGAAAAGATAGAAGCAGTGAAGGATTGGCGAAGACCACAGAATCTGCATGAATTGAGAAGTTTCCTTGGGCTGTGCACATATTACCGCCGATTTGTACCAAGTTTTGCCAGCGTAGCCCATTGCCTCCACGAGCTAACAAGAAAAAATAAAGCTTTCGAATGGAAGAAGGAGCAAGAAGTAGCTTTCCAAACATTGATTTGAGGATTTGTGCACTGCCCCAATGTTGTCATATCCGATTCCAGGAGCAACGTTTATTCTAGATACAGATGCGAGCGGAGGCGTTATATCAGAACTGGTCAATGGACAGGAGAAGGTAGTTGCATATTACAGCCGTTCGATTGGAAAACCAGAGAGGAACTATTGCGTTACACGGAGAGAGCTGTTAGCATTGGTAGAGTGCATTAAACATTTTCACAAATACCTCTACGGCCAGCGATTCCGCGTCAGGACAGATCACGCAGCGTTGAAATGGCTTCTGCAGTTCCGTAATCCGGAAGGACAATTGGCACGGTGGATCGAGCGACTACAAAGCTATGACTTTTCCATTGATCATCGAAAAGGTAGTACCCATGGAAATGCTGATGCAATGTCACGAAGACCATATATTTTGGAATGCAAGCACTGTTCTAAGGCCGAGGCTAAAGAAGACATTATAGATGTCCGGCTAATGACTATAACATGTACAGATGAATTGGACAAGGAACAGCTAAGGAAGTGTCAGCTAGAAGATACAGATCTGTCACATGTTATGCAAGAGCTCGAACGAAACGAAAGACCAAACAGAGAGGAGATGTCAGCAGAGAGTCCCATTGCGAAGTCATATTGGGCACAGTGGAACAGTATAGAATTGATATCCGGTTGCCTTCATCGAGTATGGAAGAGTGAGGATGGTCAATGCAAGAAGAAACTGATAGTTGTTCCCAGAAAGAGGATTCTTGACGTGCTCAGCGAGCTGCATAATGGTCCACATGGAGGTCATCTCGGAATCACGAAGACGTTCGAGAAAATTAAGCAGAGATTCTATTGGGTTGGTTGCCGTCAGTCGGTCACCGAGTGGATTGCCAACTGCGAGGTTTGCAACAGAGCGAAAAGGCCCAAAACACGAAGTCATGGCCAGATAAAGCAGTATATTTCGGGTGCACCATTTGAAAGGATCGCCATGAATGTCGCAGGTCCATTTCCTACTAGCAACCGCGGAAACAAATACGTACTGGTGGTTATGCATTATTTCAGCAAATGGCCAGAGGTATACCCAATCTCAAACCAAGAAGCGGAAACAGTAGCAGAAGTGCTTGCAAACGATTGGGTTGCAAGGTATGGTGTACCAATGGAGTTACATTATGACCAAGCGGGAATTTTGAATCAGCTGTGTTCCAAGAAATGTGTAAGAAGTTGGGCATTCGAAAAACACGGACAACTCCATTGCATCCTCAGTCCGATGGTATGGTGGAACGTTTCAATAGAACATTGGAGGAGCATTTAAGGAAAGTAGTAGGCAAGTACCATAAGGAGTGGGATACACACATATCATTATTCTTGATAGCTTAGCGATCGGCAGTACATGAGACAACGGGCCAAACACCCGCAAAGGTAATTATTGGCAATGACCTTCGACTGCCAGCTGATTTGAAGTATGGGATAGATGCCGATGCGGAGAGAAATGACAAGAAATCCACTGGTGTCTTGGAAGAAGAGCTGAGAGATATACACGATCTGGTAAGGCAACGAGCAAAGATTATGAGTGATAATATGAAAGCCAGATACGATAAAGCAATAAATTCGGAAGGGTTTCAGGAAGGAGAATTGGTGCTGTTATACAACCCACAACGAAAAAAAGGTTTCTCCCCGAAATTGCAATGTAACTGGGAAGGCCCATACAAAGTTGTAAAACAGATCAACGATGTAGTATACCGCATACAAACCATTGGCAAACCACGAACCAAAATGAAAGTGGTTCATTTGGAAAGGCTGGCAGCGTTTAGATCGAGAGATTTGTCTGATCGAGACGATCAGACTTAGGTGGAGGGCAGTGTCACGAGTATTAGTGACGCTAAGGGATGCTATCATCTCTAGGCCGATGCTGAGCAGTGACTTGTATGCACATCATTAAATCAATCATTATGTCTTCACATATGTACGTACACACAGCGGAGAAGAGGCGCACAAACACATGCAGATATCTTATCTGAGATGCTCCCAAAAGTATGCAACTATAATTGTGCTCACATATATACGCGCATATGAGAAGCTATAAACGTAGTAATTTTATAGCTGATAACCAACTAGTAAATTCTACAATGTAAGCGCCTAGAGGATGCGAACGACAAAATCCAGAGTTTATAAGGGACGGCAACAGCAGAGGCGCGACAATCAATTTGATTTAAGAAGCCACCTGGCGAGCAATAGTAGTGTTAGTACGTTATTGTGAAGTACTTTAATAAAGGCCATTTTGCATTATTGAAAAGTGGAGTTTTTATTCAACAGTTTAGCGATACGAACCTTAGTAGAAGATTTGAAATAAGCGGAATTTCAGTAAAATCGTTACAATATAATTTTAACTTCATACCAATACTTTATAAATAAAAAATAATAAAGATATTCATAAATTTATTCGGATTGTAGTAACAATAATACTTGAAAGATTTAACAAGTAAATAATTTTCGGTATTTTTTTATCTTTAGTTTGATTAACAATTTTTTTTTCGACTGCAATAAAATGCGTGTTCATAGAAGTGATGAAAATTTAGATTTAGTGGATGCACTAGTATCTATGTGCACCATATGCAATGAGTCTTTACCGGAATATGACATGGCTATCACGCCTTGTCAGCGCCAATTTCATAGTAAATGTATATCAAGATGGTTATTTAGTAACAGCACTGGCCCTCTTTGTCGTAGAGAGGTAGATAGCAATTCTATCCCTAATCAGGGTGGACAGCGTATTTCTATAGAATATATACGCTGGACGCACTCGTGGACGTTTGGCACGTGCTGATTGTCTGCGATGTTTAATTTTTCTCCTCAAATTTTGTTGTTGTCTCATCACCATCAAGATGAAAGACATACTCTTCCACGTTAATTCCCTCTAGTTCCATTGCCTTTCGTAGTCGTGCATGAAGATCGAGTTTATTGACGGTTGTATTCAATCCACGGCTCTCCAACTCCTTTTTCAGTTGCTGGATCCTTACTTAATTCACCTAACTTCGCAATGTCCTTGTTGTGCTCTGCAACTCTGGAATTTATTCAACAATTCCTCTTCTGACACCAGTTGTAACGAATTTACTGCAAATCCTCTTATTTGCAACCTTCTGCTAAGTTCGAATCACTAAACTGTTGAATAAATAACTCCAATATGTAATAATGCAAAATGGCGTTTATTAAAGTACTTCACAATAACACTCCAACTATTTTCAAAATAATACTGCTATTGCTCGCTAGATAGTGTCTTAATCGAAACTGCTTATTGCGCCTCTACCGTTGTTACCTTTTATACTCTCTGATTTCCTCGTTCGCATCTTCTAGGAGCTTCCATTTCCAGAATCTACAAGTTGGCCATCAGCTATCAAATTTCTCAGCTTTAACTACAGATGCACGATTTTATAGCTTCTCTCATTGCATACTTTCGGGAGTATCTCAGATATATGCATGTGGTTGTGCGTTGCTTCTCCGCTGCGTGCACATACACATGTGTAGACATAATGATTGATTCGTTTATGTAGATACATAATGATCGATTTATGGATGTGCATACAATCACTGCTTAGCATCGGCTTAGAGATGGCAGTACTCCTTAGTGTTGCTAATATTCGTAACAGTATTATTATTACTTCATGTAAGTCTTGTTTTCAATAAAACCGTTTAACTGAAAAATTTTTTTTAATTATTGTTTTTGTTGTAAATTCTTGAATATTTTTGCCTAAAAGGTACAAAAGTGTATTCATAATTGTCGTGGTGTAAAGCGGGAATATAGCGTATATATATCCAAATTCCACCAAATTTCCAGTGAGGACCTGCTGTTTGCGCAAACAACTTGGGGTCATCAAGGGTTAATAAAGGTACATTCATAAGTGTTATAATACTGGTTGTCGCGAAATATAAAATCTCAACGTGAGCGATTATCTTTGCTCAGTTTTAATTGCTTCTATCGTATCGCTGTATATTTAGCGTGTTTGTTTTTGTTATTTCGGTTGTTTTTTTTGTAATGGCGATATCTCGAAACGGCGTCCACCTATGGAACTAAGAATTACTCCCTTTTAAAATACTCATTAACACCTTTCTTTTGATACCCATATTGTACAAGCGCATTCTAGAGTCAACCCTGGTCCACTTTTATAACGATATTCCGAAAAGGCGTCTACCTATAGAACTAAGGCCCACTCCCTTTTAAAATACTCATTAACACCCTTCATTTGATACCCATATAGTACAAACAAATTCTAGAGTCACCTCTGGTCCACCTTTATGGCGATATCTCGAAAAGGCGTCCACCTATAGAACTAAGGCCCACGCCTTTTAAAATACTCATTAACACCTTTAACTTGATACCCATATCGTACAAACAAATTCTAGAGTCACCCCTGGTCCACCTTTATGGCGATATCTCGAAAAGGCGTCCACCTATAGAACTAAGGCCCACGCCTGTTAAAATACTCATTAACACCTTTAACTTGATACCCATATCGTACAAACAAATTCTAGAGTCACCCCTGGTCCACCTTTATGGCGATATCTCGAAAGGGCGTCCACCTATAGAACTAAGGCCCACGCCCTTTTAAAATACTCATTAACACCTTTCGTTTGATACCCATATTGTACAAGCGCATTCTAGAGTCAACCCTGGTCCACTTTTATAACGATATTCCGAAAAGGCGTCCACCTATAGAACTAAGGCCCACTCCCTTTTAAAATACTCATTAACACCCTTCATTTGATACCCATATAGTACACACAAATTCTAGAGTCACATCTGGTCCACCTTTATGGCGATATCTCGAAAAGGCGTCCACATATAGAACTAAGGCCCACACCCTCTTAAAATACTCATTAACACCTTTCACTTGATACTCATATCGTACAAACCAATTCTAGAGTCACCCCTGGTCCATCTTTATGGCGATATCTCGAAAAGGCGTCCATCTATAGAACTTAGGCCCACGCCCTTTTAAAATACTCATTAATACCTTTCATTTGATACCCATATCGTACAAAATAAATTCTAGAGTCACCCCTGGTCCACGTTTATGGCGATATCCCGAAAAGGCGTCCACCTATAGAACTAAGGCCCACTCCCTTTTAAAATACTCATTAACACCTTTCATTTGATACCCATATAGTACAAACAAATTCTAGAGTCACCTCTGGTGCACCTTTATGGCGATATCTCGAAAAGGCGTCCACATATAGAACTAAGGCCCACGCCCTCTTAAAATGCTCATTAACACCTTTCACTTGATACTCATATCGTACAAACCAATTCTAGAGTCACCCCTGGTCCACCGTTATGGCGATATCTCGAAAAGGCGTCCACCTATAGAACTTAGGCCCTCTCCCTTTTAAAATTATTATTAACACATTTCATTTGATACCCATATTGTACAAACAAATTCTAGAGTCAGGCCAGGGGCCTATTCGCTAACTGTGAGTTTTAAAGTGTACACAAGAAATTGTGTAAACTTTGAAATTCTGATTCTGTAAAGCAAAACTGTGAACAAAAAACTCACTGATAAAAACTTCGTGAGTTTTCTTGGCAGCCAGTGTACACTATTGTGACATTCAAAACTCATACGCACTGTTGCAGAATGACTTTTTTGTTTTCATGGCGTTTGATGAATATTTTCTCACTGACATAAGATTTTTACATTCAGCGCTCATTCAGCAAAACAATGTACACAATAATATACAGAATCGCATGAAAATTTAAAGTGTAAATTGTGTGTGCAAATGAGTTTTCAATGAGTGTATATTTTTCAGTTTTTCACAGTTACGGAATTGACACCCTGGTCCACCTTTATGGCGATATCCCTTAATGGCGTCCATCTATAGAACTATGGCCCACTTCCTCTTAAAATACTCTTTAATACCTTCAATTTGATACACATGTCATACAAACACATTCCAGGGTTACCCTAGGTTCTGTTTACAACATGGTGATTTTCCCTTACTTTGTCTCCACAGGGGCCCTATTCGCTAACAATGAGTTTTAAAGTGTACTCAAGAAATTGTGTAAACTTTGAAATTCTGATTCTGTAAAGCAAAACTGCGAACAAAAAAACTCACTGATAAAAACTTCGTGAGTTTTTTTGGCAGCCAGTGTACACTGTTCTGACATTCAAAACTCATACGCACTGTTGCAGAATGACTTTTTTGTTTTCATGGCGTTTGATGAATATTTTCTCACTGACATAAGACTTTTACATTCAGCGCTCATTCAGCAAAACAATGTACACAATAATTTACAGATTCGCATGAAAATTTAAAGTGTAAATTGTGTGTGCAAATGAGTTTTCAATGAGTGTACATTTTTCAGTTTTTCACAGTTACGGAATTGACCCCAGCTCTCAACTGAGTATGTAATGTTCGGTTACACCCGAACTTAGCCTTCCTTACTTGTTATATTTCATTTTACACAACATACTTTGCACACTATCTCACACATTGTATTACAATAGCTGACTACTTATTAGAATATGATATGAACATGTTTCCTACTCTTTCTTACAGAGTGCACCATTCACAATGACACATCTTGCATTGTCAGCAATGGCGTTGCCAGATGTGTCGTTATGTTTTAAATTGGGGAATTTTATCACTACAAAACGACTACGCCGGAGTAAAAATTAAATTTTCGGGGTATATTTTTCCTTCCTTTTTGAAAGTGGGCTAATAACTAACATCAAATTGATTTGGTGGCTTGGAAAACCCTTCGATGGTGTTTTTGCCATGAAATGTTTCTCGGCCTGAAACGTATATGATGACCAATTAATGCTCCCATTAGCACACCACATTCTGGAAGAAAAGTGAACTCTATCTGCCCGGATATTTATCGCGAAAAAATATTATTATTATTTTCGGTTTACCATACATATTTCATGCTCTTTTAATGACAGAAGGTTTCAAGACCAGGGTACATTCCTGTAGGAACGGTGGTAACTGCGACTTGGTAACTGACGTACAGTGTTGGGGCAGATGAACCGGATACCTCGATCTCCGATGATGAAAAACCCTCTCCGACATCCAACTATGGTGAAGTGAGAATGGCAATATCACGGCTAAAAAATCACGCCGGGCTGTTCAAATATGGAGGCGAAGAGTTGGTATAAGATAAAGAAGCAAAAAAGTAGGTCTTGCAGTAAATGTGGACAAGACGAAGTACTTGCTGCGATCGTGGCCTTTATAGCCACGTCACTGTTAACGGATAGAAATGCTAGACTGTGAAAGATTTCGTCTATTTGGGAAGTAGCATTAGAAGCAAAAACTATGTCGGCCTAGAATTCAAACGGAGAATAACTCTTGCCAACAAGTGCTTCTTTGGGCAATTGAAAAGTAGAGTCCTCACTCGACGAACAAAATTCTCGCTCTACAAGTCACTCATCATACCTGTCCTGATGTTTGGCTCGCAATCATGGAGGGTGTCGAGAGAAGATGAGATGGCCCTTGGAGTATTCGAGAGAAAAGTTCTCTGGAAGATTTATAGACCTATCCGAGATGTCGGCGGCAAGTATCGAAGGAGGTATAATGATGAGCTATATCAGCTTTTCGCAGATATGACGATAGAGCAGGGAATAAAAACAGAAAGTTTCGCTAGCTAGGTCATGTTATGCGGATGACCGAATACGCTCCGGCAGTTTGTAAACAGAGGAAATAGAAGACCTTCACTGAGTTGGGAGAGACAGTTGGTGGATAATTTGACCTCGCTTGTTGCTCTCAATTGGCGACTCTTATCGCAAAACAGGGTTAGCTGACCTCAATGACTCGACGTACTTAATTTGTATACAAAACTTCAAGAAGTGCTGTATGTTGAATTTTGGCAGAAATTACAGATCGCGCCCGGACACATTTCTTGCTTACATTTTACTTTTCCTATTCTCATTCCGTACGAAAAAAAGTACAAAAACTGTCAGTAAAATGTGAAAAAACATGTCTTAAGATACGAGCAATGAATTCACGTCATTTCATCCAATGCTACGTATACAATGAAAACTTCAACCAAAAGATATTAGATAGTAATACTACTTAGGTTTCAACTCCACCCAAATAAACCTTTTAGATAAAAAATGTAGTAGGAGGTAAGAGCGGAGCAAAATACTCCGATTGGAATAAAGCCTGAACACTGCATCAGCAATGAAACATGTTGTCAAACGTCACGCCGAGAAAATTAATTTCGCAGCTAACTATGACTTTTGCTCTCTCATTTTTTAATGCGAGATCTGTTTATTGGTTCATGCTTCCGCTTACATGGTATTCTGTGTTGGCTGTGATTATTGTCCGATGTGTAATTTGCTGTTGTTTATATTAGCAATTTATATAAGCAGAAAATCAAGTGCATGAAAGTTCTGTTTATGTATGTAAGCAGTGTGAATAATTATACAAAGTATCCACCCCAGCCGAAGAGCTTAGACCAGGTCCAACTAGCATGCACGCCCGTATATTATTGCACTGCCGCTGTAACATCTAGCGAACCGACGTGGTACATTACAGGCATTATCTTCAGTTGGGATTAAACGTAATGCGTAGAGAGGTTAAATAGTCTAGGAGTCAATAACACCATCCGACTAGCATAGGTACCTGGACACAGAGGAGTAGATGGTAACGAGCGAGCGGATGAGCTTGCCAGGTTGGCAGAGGCCGGAAAGCCAATAGGACCTGAGCCCATCGTGCCAAAGGGTGACATAAAATAAGGGAAGAGTTTAGACAAAGAAAGGCGTGACTCAGAAAACAGTACTGGCGTGAAAGTCCAGGACTTCGGTAGGCAAAGGCACTAATAACGATATAAAGCTATGATCAACCTCCCAAAAAGTAGCCTTAGGATTTTAACATGTATACTCACAGGTCACTGAAGGCTAAAGGGCCATATGCATAAATTGGGCATGTCGTCTAGTAGCCTCTGTCGGTTCTGTGATCGCAAATATGAGACCGCAGAACACATCCTGAAGGAATGCGATGCAGTCGCCTTAGGATCCTAGGATCATCGAAGGTAGGAAATAGTCACATATACTCTCTGAAGCCGAGAAGCATTCTGGATTTTCTCAGAGAACTCGGCTTGAATGCGGTGTTGTAAAGAGAATGAGGGCACAACATACCAATAGGTCGCAGTGCTTAACCTCACAACATCTATCTATCTAATGTGCGCTCCACTTTTATATTTTTACTTATCATAAATATTTTTGCAATTTCTATGTCAAAATTTAAAAATCAAAGTTTAGCAAGAATATGTCTTTATTAAGGAAACATTTTTCGCTGATTTTTGTCCATTTATATAAAGGAAGTGCTTAAAATATTTTTATTTTATTTTTATTCATTTCCAGCTCAACCCAATTAGCCTGAATATATTGTAGCTGAGCCGAGGATGACACTGCACGTCCACACTCAGAGAAAAATTGCATTTTAAAATCAAAAATAAAATTTTTATTTTTAATATGCACGTTTTTAACGAGGACATTATTATTTTAAAAATGAAGATTTTCAAAACAAATCAAAATATTTTTAAATTAAATATGTCATTTTTAAAATTAAAGTGTATTTTAGATTTTAAAATGTTTCATATTTGAATTAATAATGTTGCATTTTTAATTCTAATATTGACATATTCATTTTAAAAATTGCGTGCGATTACAACGTTCCATACTTGAATCAAAAATGTACCACTTTAGTTCAAACATAAACGTCTTTATTTTAAACATGTTCATATTTAAAAGTATGGCTCATGCATAAGTAAGAAGAAGCAGTTTGCTGAGTTTAGTTGATTTTGTTTGCTGTCCGTTCTGACAAAAAATTTATTTTGTGGATTTTGCTTGATATATTGTGAACAAAATGAACAACTCGTTGCAAATTGATGATTTTATTTATAATTTCGAGAACGTGGAATCTGAAGAAGTGTGTACAAATTTAGAAGGAGTAGTTGTTACTACCACACAAATTGTTGACAATCAGGATGAGGAGAAGTTGGTAGAGCTACCCGAAGAGTTTGATTTGGTCGACGTTTTGCCATTCCTAAAAGGTGAGTAATTACTTAACAAATAAATATTTGTATCGAGCTAATAACTTGCTATTATTACATATATCTGACAACGACCTGCAGCTTCGCAGATAACTTTCAGAAGCCTGCAATTTCTAAAGGCTGCTGACCTACAGGAAGCCATTCCGCCGCTGGGTCTACGTGTAGAGTTTAGAGAGAAATTATTTATTTGGAAGAAAAAAGAGGTGCGTATGTACATTGGTAAATTCTTAAAAAATCTTTATCCGTTCACATATTTTATTTTGTTAATAGTATGGAATAGATGATGAAACCATGTCGATGCCAAGCAAAGTAACTGAATGGTTACAAAGTAATAACTTTATGCCGTCAAGTCAATCATCTTCTTCGCCTCACTGTCTCAACAAAGTAAGTTTAATAAATTATTTTCGATCTAAATACCCCTAATAACTATCCTTTCTTGAACAAGGATTTACTAAGCTTACTCCAACAAACTTGCAAGGGGAAGCTTTTATTAGAATCCTACAAAAAAAATCAACATTTGACCAACAGAAACCGTGACGACCTCATAAGCATAGTTATTGACGAAGTTATAGCAAATGACATTATACTAAAAGCCAAGGATTTTGCAAATTTGCTCGAGCAGATTATAAATCTCTTTCCAAACGAAAATGCTGCTCGGGTAATATATTTATTATAAAATTGATTAAAAAATATAACTAATTCTGCCACCTGTTTTTCTAATTTGCCAGGAATACTATTATATTCCGCGCAAGGGTAAAAAATGCCCTAGTGGAAAGTTATATGGGAAATATGTTAACCAACGCAGTAAGAAAAGGAAGAGCATGTGCTTTGAGCAAAACACACCATCACCTGCTAGTGATAATACTGGGGCCCCACCGAAAATGACGAAGTTCCTGAAATTGATGTTACTATATGTAGAGCATTGAAAACATCTCTCAGTAGAAGCATTGCTGATTGGAATGAAGTCAAAGATAAATGGCAAAAAACATTAACTTGAGACAGAATGACTTAAAAGAACTAACAAATATTGATTTTCTCCAAACCTGGCCGAAATATACTGATTCGCGGGCTCCTGAACTGGTAACTATGAAAATACATACATACATACTTAGTTTGAATTTCCCAGCAACACATCCACACATTGCAGATATACCTTGATTTTAAGATCATGTATCCTGGTAAGGAGAATTGTTTATATTCGAAATGGGAAATTTTTACCGAAAAAATACAACGCTTTTATGAAGTTAATCTACACAACGATTTTTGCAAGCAGCTCTTTTCTCTCGCTAAAGCTTCAACGAAAAAAGGTACATAAACGCTGATCAAGTGTAATGAAACAAAAACAAAACACTACAAAATCCATGCGCTTACGTTAATTTATGTTTTTTTTTTAGATACACAAGACTACATTCTTACAACGCTTCTAAATGGAGTTCTTCCACCTTCGTCGAGGTTTCAAAGTTCGTGCGGGAAAATAAGGAAAAAGGCCACAATAGCAGACGCACAAGAAAGCTTTGTTTTGCTATTAACTTCAATCAACGATTACGAAAGAAAAATTACTGATTTAATAAGTATGTACTACTCTGTAGGAATGACAATACAGCCTTTCATAATTGTCGAAGGAATAGTTGAGGAAGATATTATAGGATTTTATATATATTTTGATAAAACATTATATAAATATGAGTCCTTTCTAGAATGTTTAGATATCTGTTTCAAAATCTTTCACACACTTTCTCTAAAATATCCTCAGGCATGTGAAACTTCTTGGACTTTCATACAACACTTTTTTTTTGAAATTTATACTTCATATGACTGCAAGTCGGCAAACCTGACGTCCCTTTTGAGTTTTATGACAAATAATTAATTCGTTCAAAATGTTTTTTTGCTTTAAGTGTCACAAAAATTTTTCAGAAGCTGACGCCTTAATATGTCATTTTAAAGTATATCATAAGCTTTCTACGAAACTTTTACGACTGCGTTGTAAGCAAGATAACTGCAATCAATTATTCACAAAATTTTCTTCTTTTCGCAATCATTTGCAAAATATTCATACAAAATTTGAAAGCACATCCGCACAAAACGTAGCTCCAACGGAAGATATGTTGTTACCGATTTTAAGTAATAGTTCAAGTACAGAAACGGAAACACAAGATGGTGCTAATTTATCAGTGCAAAATATTGTTAATGAAACTAAAAATCTAAAGAAGAAGGCGCTGTATTTATCTTTAAGTTTGTATGCTCAAAACAATTTGCCACGAAAACAAGTAATCGATATTCAGTCTATGGTATCTTCTCTACTTTCGTCTATATCCTTTATTATACATAATGTATTAAACTCAGAGGCTATTAGTGATATTAATGATGACTTGCAACTACTACTAGAATTTTGTAAAAACCCTTTTCAGGATATAAGCTCTGAGTATAGACTCTTTAAGATATTAAAGGAACTTAACTTATATGAACATCCAAAGACTATCACCATCAAAGAATCTGTTACTGAAACAACAAAATACGGTATCCCAACCTTAGCTCCTAAATCATTCGACATATACATTATGCCATTAAATTTTCAGTTCAAAGCTATTTTTGAGATTCCATGCCTTTTGCAGAGCACATTACAGAATACAGAAAAATACTTAAAAGAAAGTAGTATACAAAACTTTGTCAGCGGCAGAATATTTAAAGCACGAAAAGATAAAATTCAATCTGAATTAGTTATACCATACATTCTTTATTTTGATGATTTCCAAATAAACAATGCTCTCGGCAGTCATACGTACTCGATATGTGGATGTTATTATAGTTTTCCATCAATGCCAAAACACCTGATGTCCAAACTACAGTACATTTTCCATGGAGCTTTCATTTCAACAAAAACAGTTAAATCCAGCGGTGTTGAGAACTCATTTCTATACCTTGTACATGAGTTAAAGCTCCTTGAAGAAGGTATTGAAATTGTGACGGAAAATGGAAGTAAAAAAGTTCATTTTGTGCTAGGTTTAGTAATAGGAGACAATTTAGCCGTTAATAGCATAATGGGGTTTGTTCAATCATTCAATTCTAAGAGATTCTGTCGTGTTTGCACTAGAACAAAAGACCAAATGAGAAGCGATGTATCAGAGGAGCAAGAGGCTTTGAGAAATGAAGAGAACTATTACAAAGACTTATCAGAAAATAATTATCAGGAAACAGGAATAAGGGAAGTTTGCGTTTTTGATAACTTAAAATATTTTAGTGTGACTGAAAATTTTACATTTGATTTAATGCATGATGTTTTCGAAGGAGTTTGTATATATGATGTTTGTAATGTTTTGCTAAATTTGATTAAAGACGAAGTCATAACACTCGATATTATTAACAGTAGAAAACAATTTTTTCAGTTTGGCGAAATAGAAATAGGCAATAAATCTCCCCCTTTAGAAGCCGCAAGATTAAGTAATTATAATTTAAAAATGTCCGCATCTGAAGTGGCATGTTTTATTCATTTTTTACCCCTAATGATAGGCGACTTAATACCACGCGATAACGAGCACTGGAAGTTTTTTTTAATTTTAACGCAAATAATAGAATACATATTAAAACCTCAAATAGCTACTGAAGAGCTGGTTGTCTTGGAAGAGCTAATTAAATCACATCACTCTATTCATATTCGGCTTTTTGGGACATTAAAGCCCAAACATCATGTTCTTGTGCACTACCCCACAGCTATTAAAAACTGCGGACCTCTTAAATATATTTGGAGTATGCGTTTCGAAGCGAAGCATAAAGAAGCTAAAGTATATTTTAACAGCATTACTTCGAAAGTTAATCCTCCATATTCTATAGCAATAAAGTCAAGTATAAAATTTTCTAAATTTTTGTTAGATAATGAAAAATCATTTGAATCAATTATTAGTTATAAAAGATATGAAATTCTAGATTTAACAAAAGAGGAATTTTTTTTAAAAATAAATATCAATCAACCCATTAATTTTAAAACTGTAATGTTGTTAAATGAAGTACATTATAAAGGCACTTATTATAAAAGCAATTATTATTTATGTTCTCACAATAATTCTGAATTATTCAAAATTAAATCATTTCTGTATCAAAATAATAATCTTTATATTATATGCTATCCTATATATATTAAAAGCTTCGACCAACATTTTCATTCCTATGAAGTTGGCTTGAAAGAAGACGTTTTAAAAGTTATAAATATATCTATGTTTACAAGTCAACCATTACATTTATATTCTATAAATAATGGCAAAACATACCCAAAACCAAAATATCTTTAAACGTTGTATTTATCATGTATTTATTCTGTAACAAAACAATAGACATGTGATGTTTTGATCAGTTTTGATTATCTTAACTTGTTTGAATAATACACATAACTTTATTATATATAAATATATATGTAGCTCATTTCATTTAAATGCCGAATTTAATATGATAAAATTATAATAAGGCATTTTTGATAGTACAATTTTAGATTTAAGTTTTTGATTATAACTAACAATTTTTGTATGGCTTAAAAAAGGTGAATAAATAAAGTGTGGTGAAGTCGAAAAAGTAAAATGTTTCATTATCAAAACGAATACGTGCATTTTTAATTCAACAATTTAGGTATTTGATTCGATATAACTCATATTTGATTTAAATATAAATATTTTTAAATCAAATGCGTTTGTTATTTAAATTAACAAAACCCATGCTTGAATCAAAAAGGAAAATTTTTAAATTAAATGTGATCATTTTTGATTCAAAATCGTGATGTATTTAAAATGAAATTGGAAAATGTTTAAATCAAATATCTTTTTACTTGATTTTACAACTTTATAATGCACATTTTTAAAATAAAAATTTTCATATTTACGTCACTTTTAAATACGTTTTTGCTTGGATTAAGCACGTTTTCATTGATTTTACAATGTTTTTTCCCTGAGTGCACTCAGACTAAAATACAAGAACGGAATTATGAGCTATATTTAAGATATTGAAAAGGAGAACGTGATTATATTAGGTTAGGTTTTAAATATGTAAATTTTAAATAAAAATCAAATTTCGTGGGAAAACTAAGGACCGTCTCAACTACATACATAATGCTTGCTTTGCTTTGACTACTGTTACAAAAACTATATTAACAAGAACTATATTACCTGCGCATATCACAGCCTCGCTTTCATCACTTGATATCTCTATTTTTTCAGCAATTCTGTTGCTGCTGTCAATGCTTGCCTGACGCAAGTTGAAGCTGATATTAATGCTGTTTGTGAATTTTATAATGCGCGGCCCAGGGGTAGTCAAGATACAATTAATGGTAATGAGATCGCCGTCATTAATACTGATGTCAGTAACGAAGGCTCGAATGCCGCTGCTAATACTGATGTCAATAACGAAGAGTCGAATGCCGCTGCTAATATGGATGCTTGTGCTGCATCGAATCATGTCGCTTCTGAAACGGCAGCTTCAAGACATCGTGCTCCTAGGAAGGTGACTGCCGTTCCGCGTCTTAGGAATATTGTTGTAAAAAAACTGGACCTGGAGCTGACTGCAGATGATATATTAAATTACATTCGCTCCAAGCTTGGTGTTTCACTTCATTGGAAACTATTAAGAATTCTTAAGTTTCCTTTGAAGTCCAAGGCCAAAAGTTCTACTTTTTTAATCAGACTTCCTGAAAATTTTTTTTATACAGTACGGGACTCTACCTTTTGGCCGAAACGGTGTGTGGTAGGAAACTTCTATAACGATAAACATGGTCGAAATTCCAAAAAGGTAAAAGTCTAGAATATGTATCGACTGCTAATACGCGTCGGAAAATATCGGGGGATGTTAAACGACGCGTATTAACCCCAAGAACAATAACCCGAAGGCGGAAAAGAAAGATTTTACCTCTGTCCGGAGATATTTGCAGTTGAAGTTGCCAATTTTCATGTGGTTATTGCAATGTTGTCAACAAAGGGATTTTGCACGGATTATTGGTGGACCGGCCAGCGTAATTTTTTATAAGCGCGGCCGAAGGCCGCCAACTCAGAAACGTATTCTGCCCAAAAATAGTACCGGGGTCATTTTCTGCATTCGGATTATTAATATTGATGCCAAGACGCGTCGTTTGACACATCTCACGACATGTTTGGAAGCATATTAGCACTCGACCCCAGTTCTAGACAATTACCTTCCAAAAATGGGTAATTCTTTACTTTAGCTCACAAATTAGCAAAAATATCGGGAGATGTGTCAAAAGACGCGCTTTGGACCCAGGACCACGAATCCGAAAGCGGAAATTGGTAATTTCATTTATTTTCGGAGATATTTGCAAACAAAATTGAAAATTTTCATGTGGTAATTTTGATGATTTTGCAGAACCCACAAGAAAAACTGTGGGTAAAAGTGTTTTGCCCCGATATAGTTTTGGTCTCCAAACCGGTGTTGGACCCACCCAGGGTAATTTTTTATAAGCGCGGCCGAAGGCCGCCAATGCAGAAATGTGTTCTGCGCAAAAACTATGGATCCCACCCCCGGTTTCGGAGCACTCCGGGACCATTTTTGGTATTTTTGGAAAAATCCTTTGACAGACAATTTTTAATTTCCACTTTCGGATTCATGGTCCTGAGTTCAAAACGCCCTCCCGATATTTTTGGACGAGTTTAGCAGCTGTGAGCTAAAGTAAAGAATTACCCAAAAATGTGTCAGGCAATTTTTCACGAGTGGTACAAACTTAAATAGTGTTTTCTCAAATTTATATGGGCGGTAGAACAAATTATTTCACGATTTCAAATGCCTGAAAATTTCATGAGTTACATAAGCTGCATTAATAATTTTCAATATATCAACGCCGTATAGAATTGACATGTTTGCTATTGTGAATGCTGAAATATTGTTAAAACGAAATTTTGGCATATTAAAATAAAAATGTAAAAAGTATGTTTTTTGTTTAGTGACAAAAGATGTTTTTTTTCTTCCCCTAATTCCCTTTAATGTATATCTACCATTAGCTGTATTTCGTTGCTAACTAGTACAATTAAAACACTAGCTAGCTTACCGAATTGCATGGAAAGCAACTATAAAAAGTAATCGAGTTGAGTTGGCTAAGCGGTTTCAGGCCCCTATTATGAGACAAATTCGATCATCGACTGTGGTCGAAAGAGCTGATCGAACGAATTTTAATTCGGTATTACGACGCGTGTTTGATGAAGGCAAGCGTTATTGTGAATTTCGATAAATTCAAAAGTTCACAGTAGCAAAGTTCCAATACTCTGTCAAATAAAATAAAATAAATAAACAAAAGCAGAACTAGTTATTAAATGCAAATATTAAAAATAAAAGTATGACTACAACGGAATTGTTGTTTGATGATTCGTCAGATGAAGAGGAAAGCTTACTGGAGCTAGCCAGAAGTAGAAGACGGTTGAGATGCTTCAAATCCTTTGGAAATGAATTCCACCACGTAAGTGTAGCTTTCTAAATAAGTTGTTACATTGTTGAAATTATAAGTTTTGTTTATAGATTTATTCAAAATTTCAGACTGTCCAAAGAAGCGTTCATGGACTTGTTGTCCAGTACAGATGAACTGCTGCAGCAATGCACAAGAGCCAAGTCTATTCCTAATATTTTTTAATTTTGGCAACAGTTCTCCGATTTCGTGCTCAGGGATCCTACCAACTGAGCGTTGGCTACGAAAATGCACTCGGACTTGCCCAGCCGACTGTTTCTGTGGTACTATCAGAGGTGTTAAATGTCTTGGAAAATTTTATTTGTGAAAGATGGATAAAATTGAATTACGAGGAGGCTGAGCTGCATCAAGCAAAGTTGCATTTCTATAATGTGCAAGTTCCTTTGCTATGTGGGAATTTTGTTCCATAATTGAAACCAGTCTTTCAAGCTGTTGTTTTGTACTCACGACCTTGGATCTATATAAAATTAATTCAAATAGTTTAAACTTACTAGTAGGTAGTAAAAAAGTAGAACATAAATACAAAAAACTTACATTTTAAACAATTCTTTTTCTATTCGATACAGCATCGACAAAAAATTTCTATTCGCTTGAAAATTAGATACACAACGAAAATTTCGACAGAGATAAGTTGTCATAATACCAAATTCAAATTCGATTTTCGATGTTCGATAGCCAGCGAAGATCGAATAATGTTCATAATAGGGGCCTCAGTTGAAACCGCTTAGGTAATTGTCGACCTGATTGATAGTGTTGTATAGTGTTGCATATTCAAAAATAGGGCACTATTACCCTTCAAAAAACGCGAGTACTCCATAAATAATGTAAGGAATACTCCTTTGGGAGTATAGGAGTATTCCAAAACTAATCTGTATTCATACAAAAAATGTGCTCCAATTAACATTGCAATGTCCTAGGAGAGGAGCAGGTGATCCCACTCTCGATTTGTTTGTGAGTATTCCATAGAGTACATACGTGAGAACACTTTCCAAAGTACTTTCACTGTGGTACTCCATTGAGCACCCACAGAGGATCATATGCCAAAGTACTAAAGAGGAATTGTGTCAATTATCGGAGTGAATTTAATTTAAAATGAAAGTAAATGAAGAGGGGCAATACAACTTATATTTTATACTACGAATATTCTTATGTTATTCAGCATTTGCGTGAATAAAGAAACTAATATTTCTCTATACTATATACCTAAAACCAGTGCGCGGTTGCATTTTATCAGAGTTGCCATAGTAAAATTTTATTATCAGTTATTTGTATGCAATATTTTACTTTTGGTAACTCTGTTGCACTATGCTCGTGTCGTGATCACGGTCGTTAAAAAACGAGGAATGATCGGCTGATGGTGGTCCGCAAACGCATTGCAAAGGAGTATTGTTAGAGTACTCCAACATGAAGAAAATGGAACACGTAATCCAACAATTTTTGAAGGGTATGAACGAGCGAATGAAATGAACATACGAATGTGCAGATAAACAAAAATAACAAAATAACAGCGTGGCGGCAGGGTGATACGCATTTCATGTATTTTGTTTTTGTAATTCTCTGGTTGAGTGTCAAAAATATACTGCGCTAGAAGTAGAAATGTCATAGCAGGTAAAAAAAGGTACAATTAGCTGATAAACTTACACCGTCTGTATGGTTTTGCCATAATGAATCTGTTTAGCTAGTTGAAGCGTTTTTTTCTGCAAAAAAAAAAACACCTATTGTAAAAGACCCGTCACATGAGCAGTTTTTCATATAGATGCGTTTAGTGGAACATCAAACTGGCGGACACTTTTCTCCAAGTCATGACATTTGCTATGACGTAATAACTAATTCCAATTCTCTATCTATGTATATATCTAAAGCTTTGTTGATATCAGCCATCAACAGTTCTGGGATGCAAACATTAGAAAAATTAAAGAAATTCTCACCAGCAACAACTACCCACAAACACTTATACACAGCCTAATAAGGGAAAAAATATCAAATATTGAAAACAATCGCAATAAGAGAGCAACAAAAGATACCACAGATCAGCCCAAACAATATTACAGTGTTACATATATACCTAGACTGACAGAGAACTTCGACAAAACCATCACATCCAACAAAAGTAACATACGCTTGGCATATAAATCCAACAAAACATTAGGAAGCATTTTTACAAAAACAAAAACACCACTTCAAACTTCACAACATAATAATATTGTATACGAAATACCATGCAAAGGAACAGAGAACGAAAGCTGTGATAAAATATACATAGGCACAACCAAACGAAGCTTTGGCGTTCGCCTAAATGAACATGAAGCGGACATTAGGAAGAAGAAAACAAACACAGCTCTCTCACAGCACACCACAGCGAGTGGCCACACAGCTGATTTACAAAATGCCAAAACATTAGATATAAAGAAAAACGGACAAAGATCAGATACACCATAGAGAGCTTAAGAATAATGCAGAAAAGGGACAAAACAGTAAACATAAAAGAGGACACTGATTGCATTGCAGCGGCTTATTTGCTTTGCATATAATTTTCAATTTTAGTTGACAAATGTACCACGCACAGATGGTATTGATGTGTTAGTGGTAGTTATGCAAATTGTGATATTTTACGTACATATATTTGTAAGTGACCTTATACAAAAATTTTATTGTTTCGGTATATTAACAAAATTCAAAATTTTTATAATTTCATGTAATTCTTCAATGTTTTTTGATGAAAATAATGTTAAATAAATGCAGTTTCGCCCCTGAGGAAGCTAAGGTGCTTAGCGAAACGTTGGGTCGCAATAGTGAAGTTTTACTTGCACTAAAAATAGCAACCATATGGTCAAGAAAAGCCTATTCTCATATAAAATTTAATACAAAAAATTGTTGACCGGCTATCATTGAAAATTACAATCACGGAAGGCCTGCCGATAGGATGAATATTTGTAGTTTATGCTTTTCTTATAGCCATGTGCGTGTGTATGTAATTACTTCAGATGATGACTACATGTGTGTGTGTGATATCTCTTAACTTCGAGCTAATGGTTATGTGTGTGGAATGATCTTCGTTGCCTTGTACATAACTGTCGCTACCTGCTGGGTTTTATTGTTGCGATTATTTACTAAGAGCATAGTGATGCCAACATTCGCCATACCGCTCTTTTATTTCTCTATGTATCTATTTCACTGTGGTGTGGTGCTATGTGATATCATATTAGCGTTATTTTATTGTTGTTTTTCCAAATCCGTTAGTTTGTAATTTTCCGTTACATTTTCTTTGGTTTTTTAATGATGACAATGATTCCCGTTAGGAGCGCAAAAACTGTTCCTAACTCCAAGTAAGGGAAGCATTGCATCTCCCAACTCCGACAGAATGGAACCCAAGAGCCAACCTTCAGGCCTATTTTTAATTCCAGCTCAACCAAATTAGCCTGGATGTATTGTAGCTGAGCCGAGGACGACGCTGCACGTCCACACAGACGAAAATACAAGAACGGAATTATGAGCTATTTTTAAGATATTGAAAAGAATAACGTGGTTATATTAAAACTCGGGAAAATTTGTAAGTGCACTTATTGAATTTGGATAAGGAACTCCTCGAAATGGTGTATGTAGGTTTTTAACGGAAATTTATTTTCGTGTCAACTACATAGATATGCTGGTTATGTTTTAACTTCTGTAACAAAAACTGCGTTGACTGCGCATATCACAGCCTCGCTTTCATCACTTGATTTCTCTTTTTTCAGCAATTCTGCTGCTGCAGTCAATGCTTGCCTGGCGCAAGTTGAAGCTGATATTAATGCTGTTTGTGAATTTTATAATGCGCGTCACAGGGGCAGTCAACAAACAATTAATGGTAATGAGATCGCCGTTATTAATACCAGGGATGCACCTTAACGTTAAGCTAATCGTTTATCAAAAAATTTCCACCGTTTCCGTTGAAACACTTCGAAATATTATCGATAAAGGAATTATCAAGATAAATTGTATCTCGTTTTTAACCGAAACGAAACGCTTTCGTTAACGTTAAAAACGTGATAATTTATGTTTGAATTGTGCTGGCAATAGCCATGGCGCAGCCGTAAGGTGGTAACAGCGAGCGGACATACACACAAACTCCATGTAATTTGTTTGTGTAATTCGTTGGTGGTGATGTCAAAAATACTCTGAGAAATGTTCGTACTGTCAAAATTCATGAGAAAAGTTGCAATCAGCTTGGCTAATACTTTCGCCTTAACGAGTCCGCCATCAATCAGCTTTGCCAGCATAGTTTGAAATTAATAATCAACATAAACGATTTGATTTCGTTTTGATATGGCAGAAAACGAAACAAAATCATTTCGTTAATTTGACGTTCTTAACGTTAATAAACGAAACGACTAATTATCGTAACGAAATTATATCGGTTCGTTGGTTAAGCATGCCTGATTAATACTGATGTCAATAACGAAGGCTCGAATGCCGCTGCTAATGCTGATGTCAACAACGAAGGCTCTAATGTCGCTGCTAATAGTGGTGCTTGTGCTGCACCGAATCATGTTGCCTCTAAAACGGCAGCTTCAAGACCTCGTGAGGAAGGTGACTGTCGTTCTGCCTCGTGAGAGAATTTTTGTATCAGGACTGGACCCCGAGCTGACTGCAGATAATATATCTAATTACATTTGCTCTAAGCTTGGCGTTTCACTTAATGGCAAACTATTAAGAATTTTTAAGTTTACTTTAAGGTCCGACAGAAAAATGAGTTCTTTTAATATCAGACTTCCTGAAAAATTTTTTGATACAGTACTGGACTCTACTTTTTGGCCGAAACATTGGTGTGTAAAAAAGTTCACTAAAAATAAACCTCATCAAAATTAAAAAAATTTGTCAGGCAGTTCTCCAGGAGTAGTACAAGCTTAAATAGTGTTTTCTGAAATTTATACCGTAGACAAATGGGACATTTGATTTGCTTTATTTGGGCGGTAGAACAAATACTTTTATGATTTCAAATGCACGAAATGTTCATGAATTAAGCTGCATTAATAAAATTGACAAATGTTTGCTATTGTGAATGCTGTAACATAACAAATTGAAATAAACATTGAAAAATATAAATAAAATTTTGTTTGTTTATACCTATATGACAGTACTTTATTTTTGCTTGAATTCCAACCTAAAAAATCTGACGAAACATTATCGGAAAATCAAATTACAGAAACAATTTTCATCAAGAGAAAGCGAGGCCAATATTGTCCACAAAATGAAATAATTTGATATGTTTTTGTTTATGTTTTGAATTTTATTTTGCATTAACATTTTTCGCAACAAAAACAATGCACACGAAAGTTCATTTTAGTTGTGTATTTATGCACAAAATTTTCAAACTAAAAACCATATATGTAATACTCATATATTGCTAATAGAAAATGCTCGCAATATGTTTTGAATTCGAAACCAAAAAAGACAGCTTATAAAATGTTTGTGATTGTAGCAGCATAAGTGTGACAAGAACAAATTTAAATTTAGGTACATTCGGTTATTGAATACAAAAACAAAAACATTTAAACAGCAATATATCGGCATTCTGATGTTTGGGAATGTACCTAGCCTTTTGTAGCAATATAGGAGTATTACATATATTGTAGTATCGCGTGAAATTCAAATCGCGTGAATCCAAATCATTTGTTATTCAATTCATTTTTTCTTTACATGGCGATCCTGCCAGCCTGATCTTCAATTAGCTGAAAATTTGCGCATAAGCAAAATTCGCTAGATCTTGCTGAACAGAGATCCTGCCATCTCACAAACAGTTCGCTAACTGCCAAGAATTTTAAAGACAGCACTAAAGGCCCTGCCAAACTAAAGATAAAAATTAAGTAGTCCTGAAAGAAACAGGATACAAAAGAAAGGAGACATTTTGCGCTATAAAGAGGATTCCAAGAAAATTGCTAACAAAATCAATTAAGAGGAGATGAGCAAATTAATATCGAAAATATTCAACATCAGTTATAAGGACTTAAGCAAATTTAAATCGAAAATATTACAATCAAAATATACAAATCAGTTATGAAGATTTGAGCAAATTAAAATGGAATAAACAACATTCTGATCGGCAATAAGGATGACTGACCAAATAAATGCATAAGCGAGGTGGAATAAACAACATTCTGATCGGCAATAAGGATGACTGACCAAATAAACGCATAAGCGAGGTGGAATAAACAACATTCTGATCGGCAATAAGGATGACTGACCAAATAAAAGCATAAAGCGAGGTGGAATAAGAATGACTGACCAAATAAAAGCAAGCGAGGTGAAATAAAGAAATCTTCGGCAAACAACATCCAGACTGGCAGCAAGGAGTTATAAATGTTTAAGTATAATTAACATTTTTTAGAATCAATTGAGCGGCCTCAGGGACGCTAAACTATGAGCAAAAACTTTGTTTTTGCTTAGGAAATTTTTTTTATCTCCATTTTGAATTAGAATAAATTTGTCACAATAGGACTAGCTTAATAGAAAAATCTTGAAAAAAAAAAACAACATAAATACAAATTCTCAAATAAGTTGTTGAAAAAAAAAAATTTTTTTTCATTGTCAGAAAAATAACTAGAAATATTCACATACCGAGTAAATTGGAATGTCGAATGCTAAAAACAAAATTTTGATTTGTCAGAAAAAATTAAGAAAAAACAACCGAATGTCATAAAATCCTATCGAAATACAAACTGGCTCGTTTGTTTTTAACAAACTAGATTGTATTTTTCTTGGTTCTTTTTGGAAGTACCGTAGCCCAGAGCTGTAAAAGTGTGCAATCATTTGAAATTTTAAATCATTGATTTAAGAATGCTGTTTCTTCATTCTTTCATTCTTTGTTAAGGAATGTACTTTGATGTATTTAAATTTAAACGACTTAAACTCAAGTATCTGTTTTTGTTATATTATCGGCAAAAAATATCCACAATTTACTCTATTTGGTCAATGCACAATGTGTTCATTTACAATATCCATTTTAATACAACAGCAAAATAAGTAGGACATATAGAACCATTTTGACATATAGCAAGAAAGCAATAGATTGTCTTTGCGAAGGTTAAAAAGAAACTGAAAAGAAGGAAACATTTACTGGCATATTTCGATGTTTTAAGGCAACTGCAGTTTCACCGTGTGATTCGCGGTTCGAATATCAGTGAAGCCTTTGATAACATTCGAAATTGACTGATGATGATTATGTGGCGGTTTTCGAAATGTTAAAAACGCAGTATGCCAGTAAATTTTTCTTTCTTTTCAAAAATAATGATTGAATATTCAATTATTATAAGCCGGTGTTAAGCTCATGAATTCTTAAATATTAAACTACTTGAATAATTAGGAAGGCTAAGTTCGGCTGTAACCGAACATTACATACTCAGTTGAGAGCTATGGAGACAAAATAAGGGAAAATCACCATGTAGGAAAATGAACCTAGGGTAACCCTGGAATGTGTTTGTATGACATATGTATCAAATGGATGGTATTAAAGAGTATTTTAAGAGCGCCATGGTTCTATAGGTGGACGTCATTTAGGGATATCGCCATAAAGGTGGACCAGGGACGCTAGAATTTGTTTGTACGATATGGGTATCAAATGAAAGGTGTTAATGAGTATTTTAAAAGAGCGTGGGCCTTAGTACTATAGGTAGACGCCTTTTCGAGATATTGCCATAAAGGTGGACCAGGGGTGACTCTAGAATTTGTTTGTACGATATGGGTATCAAATGAAAGGTTTTAATGAGTATTTTAAAAGGGAGTGGGCCTTAGTTCTATAGGTGGATTTCTTTTCGAGATATCGCCATAAAGGTGGACCAGGGGTGACTCTAGAATACGCTTGTACAATATGGGTATCCAACGAAAGTTGTTAATAAGTATTTTAAAAGAGAGCGGGCCTTAGTTCTATGGGTGGACGCCTTTTCGAGATATCGCCATAAAGGTGTACCAGGGGTGACTCTAGAATTTGTTTGTACGATATGGGTATCAAATGAAAGGTGTTAATGAGTATTTTAAAAGGGAGTGGGCCTTAGTTCTATAGGTGGGCGGCTTTTCGAGATATCGCCATAAAGGTGGACCAGGGCTGACTCTAGAATTTGTTTGTACGATATGGGTATCAAATGAAAGGTGTTAAAGAGAATTTTAAAAGGGAGTGGGCCTTAGTTCTATAGATGGATGCCTTTTCGGGATATCGTTATAAAGGTGGACCAGGGTTGACTCTAGAATGCGTTGGTACAATATGGGTATCAAACGAAAGATGATAATGAGTATTTTAATAGGGAGTGGGCCTTAGTTCTATGGGTGGACGCCTTTTCGAGATATCGCCATGAAGGTGGACCAGGGGTGACTATAATGTGTTTGTACAATATGGATATCAAACGAAAGGTGTTTATGAGTATTTTAAAAGGGAGCGGGCCTTAGTTCTATGGGTGGACGCCTTTTCGAGATATCGCCATAAAGGTGGACCAGGGGTGACTCTAGAATACGTTTGTACAATATGGATATCAAACGAAAGGTGTTAATGAGTATTTTAAAAGGGAGCGGGCCTTAGTTCTATGGGTGGACGCCTTTTCGAGATATCGCCATAAAGGTGTACAGGGGTGACTCTAGATTTTGTTTGTACGATATGGGTATCAAATGAAAGGTGTTAATGAGTATTTTAAAAGGGAGTGGGCCTTAGTTCTATAGGGGACGCCTTTTCGAGATATCGCCATAAAGGTGGACCAGGGGTGACTCTAGAATACGTTTGTACAATATGGATATCAAACGAAAGGTGTTAATGAGTATTTTAAAAGGGAGTGGGCCTTAGTTCTATAGGTGGACGGCTTTTCGAGATATCGCCATAAAGGTGGACCAGGGGTGACTCTAGAATTTGTTTGTACGATATGGGTATCAAATGAAAGGTGTTAAAGAGAATTTTAAAAGGGAGTGGGCCTTAGTTCTATAGGTGGATGCCTTTTCGGGATATCGTTATAAAGGTGGACCAGGGTTGACTCTAGAATGCGTTGGTACAATATGGGTATCAAACGAAAGGTGATAATGAGTATTTTAAAAGGGAGCGGGCCTTAGTTCTATGGGTGGACGCCTTTTCGAGATATCGCCATAAAGGTGGACCAGGGGTGACTCTAGAATACGTTTGTACAATATGGATATCAAACGAAAGGTGTTAATGAGTATTTTAAAAGGGAGCGGGCCTTAGTTCTATGGGTGGACGCCTTTTCGAGATATCGCCATAAAGGTGTACCAGGGGTGACTCTAGATTTTGTTTGTACGGTATGGGTATCAAATGAAAGGTGTTAATGAGTATTTTAAAAGGGAGTGGGCCTTAGTTCTATAGGGGACGCCTTTTCGAGATATCGCCATAATGGTAGACCAGGGGTGACTCTAGAATACGTTTGTACAATATGGATATCAAACGAAAGGTGTTAATGAGTATTTTAAAAGGGAGTGGGCCTTAGTTCTATGGGTGGACGCCTTTTCGAGATATCGCCATAAAGGTGTACCAGGGGTGACTCTAGATTTTGTTTGTACGATATGGGTATCAAATGAAAGGTGTTAATGAGTATTTTAAAAGGGAGTGGGCCTTAGTTCTATAGGGGACGCCTTTTCGAGATATCGCCATAAAGGTGGACCAGGGGTGACTCTAGAATTTGTTTGTACGATATGGGTATCAAATGAAAGGTGTTAAAGAGAATTTTAAAAGGGAGTGGGCCTTAGTTCTATAGGTGGATGCCTTTTCGGGATATCGTTATAAAGGTGGACCAGGGTTAACTCTAGAATGCGTTGGTACAATATGGGTATCAAACGAAAGGTGATAGTGAGTATTTTAAAAGGGAGCGGGCCTTAGTTCTATGGGTGGACGCCTTTTCGGGATATCGCCATAAAGGTGGACCAGGGGTGACTCTAGAATACGTTTGTACAATATGGATATCAAACGAAAGGTGTTAATGAGTATTTTAAAAGGGACCGGGCCTTAGTTCTATGGGTGGACGCCTTTTCGAGATATCGCCATAAAGGTGTACCAGGGGTGACTCTAGATTTTGTTTGTACGATATGGGTATCAAATGAAAGGTGTTAATGGGTATTTTAAAAGGGAGTGGGCCTTAGTTCTATAGGGGACGCCTTTTCGAGATATCGCCATAAAGGTGGACCAGGGGTGACTCTAGAATACGTTTGTACAATATGGATATCAAACGAAAGGTGTTAGTGAGTATTTTAAAAGGGAGCGGGCCTTAGTTCTATGGGTGGACGCCTTTTCGAGATATCGCCATAAAGGTGTACCAGGGGTGACTCTAGATTTTGTTTGTACGATATGGGTATCAAATGAAAGGTGTTAATGAGTATTTTAAAAGGGAGTGGGCCTTAGTTCTATAGGGGACGCCTTTTCGAGATATCGCCATAAAGGTGGACCAGGGGTGACTCTAGAAATAGTTTGTACGATATGGGTATCAAATGAAAGGTGTTAATGAGAATTTTAAAAGGGAGTAGGCCTTAGTTCTATAGGTGGATGCCTTTTCGGGATATCGTTATAAAGGTGGACCAGGGTTGACTCTAGAATGCGTTGGTACAATATGGGTATCAAACGAAAGGTGATAATGAGTATTTTAAAAGGGAGCGGGCCTCAGTTCTATGGGTGGACGCCTTTTCGGGATATCGCCATAAAGGTGGACCAGGGGTGACTCTAGAATACGTTTGTACAATATGGATATCAAACGAAAGGTGTTAATGAGTATTTTAAAAGGGAGCGGGCCTTAGTTCTATGGGTGGACGCCTTTTCGAGATATCGCCATAAAGGTGTACCAGGGGTGACTCTAGATTTTGTTTGTACGATATGGGTATCAAATGAAAGGTGTTAATGAGTATTTTAAAAGGGAGTGGGCCTTAGTTCTATAGGTGGACGCCTTTTCGAGATATCGCCATGAAGGTGGACCAGGGGTGACTATAATGTGTTTGTACGATATGGGTATCAAATTAAAGGTATTAATGAGGGTTTTAAAGGGAGTGGTGGTATTGGATATGTGAAGACGTTTTCGAGATATCGACCAAAATGTGGACCAGGAAGACCCATACCATCATCTGTCGGGTACCGCTAATTTATTTATATATGAAATACCACGAACAGTATTCTTGTCAAAATTCCAAGGGCTTTTGATCTCGCCCTGCAGAACTTTTTCATTTTATTTTACTTAATATGGAAGGTGCCACACCCATTTTACAAAGTTTTTTTCTAAAGTTATATTTTGTGTCAATAAACCAATCCAATTACCATGTTTCATGCCTTTTTTCGTATTTGGTATAGAATTATGGCATTTTTTTTTTTTCATTCTTCGTAATTTTCGATATCGAAAAAGTGGGCGTGGTCATAGGCGGATTTCGGCCATTTTTTATACCAAGACAAAGTGAGTTCAGGTAATTACGTGAACTTAGTTTAGTAAAGATATATCGATTTTTGCTCAGTTTATCGTGTTAACGGCCGAGCGAAAGGACAGAGGGTCGACTGTGTATAAAAACTGGGCGTGGCTACAACCGATTTCGCCCTTTTTCACAGAAAACCGTTATCGTCATAGAATATAAGCCCCTACCAAATTTCACAAGGATTTGTAAATTTTGAAAATTTCTTTTATTTTTGTATTTTGTTGCACCATATTATTACATTATATTATATTTTATTACATATTTTTTTTTTAAATTTGACTTGAAAATTTTTTTTTTTTAAGTGGGCGTGATTGTTCGCCGATTTGGCTAATTTTTATTAAGCATACATATAGAAATAGCAGTAACATTCCTGCCAAATTTCATCATGATATCTTCAACGACTTCCAAATTACAGCTTACAAAACTTCTAAATTACCTTCTTTTAAAGGTGGGCGGTGCCACGCCCATTGTCCAAAATTTTACAAATTTTCTATTCTGCGTCATAAGTTCAACTCACCTACCAAGTTTCATCGCTTTATCCGTCTTTGGTAATGAATTTTCGCACTTTTTCGATTTTTCGAAATTTTCGATATCGAAAAAGTGGGCGTGTTAACGGACGGACGGGCGGACATGGCTCAATCAAATTTGTTTTCGATACTGATGATTTTGATATATGGAAGTCTATATCTATCTAGATTCCTTTATACCTGTACAACCAACCGTTATCCAATCAAAGTTATTATACTCTGTGAGCTCTGCTCAACTGAGTATAAATACAATCTAGTTTGTTAAAAACAAACGAGCCAGTTTGTATTTCGTTAGGTTTTTTTGACATTCGATTGTTTTTTCTTAATTTTTTCTGACAACTCGAAATTTTGTTTTTAGATTGAAAATTTTGTGCATAAGAAGTACACAACTAAAATGGACTTTCGTGTGAAACAAGTGAACCACCAAAGCGCGAAATAACTTCCGTGATATTTACATTTTTTTTTTTGAAAAATGTTAATGAAAAAATAAAATTCAAAACATAAACAAAAACATCAAATAATTTAATTTTCTGGACAAAATTAGTCTCCCTTTCTCTTGTTGGAAATTGTTTCTGTAATTTCACTTTCCGATAAAGTTTCGTCAGATTTTTTAGAATGGAATCCGAGCAAAAATAAAATAGTGTCATATAGGCATTAATGTATCTATACCATTGTGAATTCATACAAGTGAAAAATCTTTCTATTCCATTGCCCATAGCGGATTGTCAAATAATAGCTGACAGCGCCTAACTGCTAGGTTTTATGTTTCTATTCCATACCATTCGCACCAACACCAATACACAGATTTTGACAATTTGAACAGACATATTTTGTTGCTTTACAGATGAGCCAACCTGTATATAGTTGAACCATGATAAAAACGTCAATAGTAAACAGCCTCGATCACCTGTTCAGTCGCTGTTCGATTACTTAAATTATTTGCTCGATAGTGTTTTTCAAAAATTTTTGTAGACGACTGGTTCATTGCATTATTTACATGTTTTACAATGTTTGCTTAATTGGCTGCTCAGGTTTTATCTGTTAACTAGATTTTAGAAATTAATATAAATATGTAGTCTACTTTTCAGAATACACATAAAAAATGTTGATTTGAGACACAAATGGGCAATTCATGGCAGTTCAAAAGCAAAAAACAAACCTCTCTTCTATTCTCTGGCCATTCGCGACAGCCATTCTCCCTCTCAGCTATTATTTGACAGGTAGGTATGGCAATGGAGGAATAGAAAGATTTTTCACTTGTATGTATTCACAATGGGCTGTCGTGAATGGCCAGATATTGGGATATAGGTTTGTTTTTTGCTCGCGGTTATTAAATTGAACTGCCAGGAATTGCCCATTTGTGTCTCAAATTAGATTTTCTTTTAAATGTGTTTACTGAAAATCAGACTACCCTGCTAGACGGCTATTCGTCATTTGAAGTATCAATTGAGAGATATGGCTGATGGATATTTACATCAGGGCGTAAAGCAAAGTTCCTATCAGGTTCTTAGAAGCGACACGACAAACCTGATTAAACAATTTGTATACGTGTATGGGTTTCCGTCTTTTGCACACGAGAATTGTCATATCGCCGTCCTTTTCATTGCCTGCGGCCTATTCGTCAAACCTGTATAAATAAAATCCGACCTGATGTAAAAACCTTCCACATTTCAAATTTATCATTTATTTCCATACAAAATTTTATCATATAATTATTTTACTAATATATTATTAAAATAGTAGATGTCAAAAGTAAAACAATAGGGGGACTCATGTAACCGTATAAATGCCTTATAAAGTGTGTAAACGTATAAATTTATCTAGTTTACGCAGGAGCTGTCAAATTTTGTATGAAAAATCATTTACACGATTTGTATAAATTTACGCGCACATTTCATTGTGTAAACGCGGTAAACTCAAAGGAATGCAACCTTGCAGACATTACAGACGGCATTTTCATCAAAAATCTCCAACATCAGCAAGTAAAGGCGTTTTAGTTTTGATTTTACACTTAATCTTGGTATTTTTTAATTTGTATAACAATCAAAAAAATTTTTTTGGAAATAATAGGGGGACTCATGATAGCATATAAACTTATAAGGTGTAAAATTATATCCATTTACACACGCGGTTATATGAACGCACCTAATAATACTCTTGATAAACTTGATTATTTTTCAGCTGTATTATTTCCAAAAAAAATTTTTTGATTGTTATACAAATTAAAAAATACCAAGATTAAGTGAAAAATCAAAACTAAAACGCCATTACTTGCTGATGTTGGAGATTTCTGATGAAAATGATGGCTGTAATGTCTGCAAGGTTGCATTCCTTTGAGTCTATCGCGTTTACACAATGAAATGTGCGCGTAAATTTATACAAATTGTGTAAATGATTTTTCATACAAAATTTGACAGCTCGTTTACGCACTAGATAAATTTATACGTTTACACACTTTATAAGGCATTTATACGGTTACATGAGTCCCCCTAATACAGCTGAAAAACAATCAAGTTTATCAAGAGTATTACTAGGTGCGTTCATATAACCGCGTGTGTAAATGGATATAATTTTACACCTTATAAGTTTATATGCTATCATGAGTCCCCCTAATATGTTTTCACAAGGAATTTATCTTTGAACTAATAAATATAAACAAATACAAAAACCAAAAAATGTATAAAGTATATTATAAATAAAATGTATAAGGATATACATAAATGTAAAGATATAAATAAGCGTTGTTTATCCAAGTTTATATATAAATTTATGTATGTGTATATGCTTATACATTGTATTTATTATATAATTTATGCATTTTTGGTTTTTGTATTTATGTTAATGTTAATTTGCTGTAAGGTAGACTTTGGAGTGAAGTCGTAATTATGCAAAAGCAAACACTGTGTTTTACTCTATAGCCGCAAGCTCAACAAACATACCACAACAAAGAAATAAGGCTTTTAGCAACAATTTCAGTTGTATACAAAAGTTTGGTTGTTGTTGTTGTTGTTGTAGCGATAAGGTTGCTCCCCGAAGGCTTTGGGGAGTGTTATCGATGTGATGGTCCTTGCCGGATACAAATCCGGTACGCTCCGGTGCCATAGCACCATTAAGATGCTAGCCCGACCATCTCGGGAACGATTTATGTGGCCACATTAAACCTTCAGGCCATTCCCTCCCTCCCTACCTCCAAGTTCCATGAGGAGCTTGGGGTCGCCAGAGCCTCGTCTGTTAGTGAAACAGGATTCGCCGCGGATAGGTGAGGTTGACAATTGGGTTTGGAGAAGCTATATTTTGCGCTGGCAACCTGAAAGGTTGCGCTACACAGCCCCTTGAATCTGGTATTTTAGTCGCCTCTTACGACAGACATACCTACCGCGGGTATATTCTGATCCCCTAACCCGCTGGGGTAAAAGTTTGGTAGTCAGTGTGTGTGTGGGTGGAGCGAGTGTGGTGGTAGGGAATGACTGATTCCCAGCTTCGGTAAATATGTCACATTTTGCACCAAATTCGCCAACTGCTGTGCCATATTGCTTGGTTCGTTGCCAATGTGTTTTGCTTAATGGGAATAAAAAATATTTGGAAAATGCAATGATAAATTAAATATCAATACATACATTCGTCAATATAACCTGCAGCATTTCCAACATCTGGTCCATTTTTCTGGAGATTTCTGTCTCCTCTTACTGACTTTCATGATGAAGGCTGGGCGTCAGCATGAGCAGTCTCATTAAAACCTCCGCTGGTTGCGAAGCTCATCTTAAGGGGTTTGGCTGAAAATAATACTCATATAATATTCTACTTGGTTTTATTTAAAAAATTAATTATAGTTACCGTTGTTTTGTGATGACATATTGCTATTAATAGTGTTATAGAATAGTCATTTTTGAAAGAGGAATTTTTAATTTACGAATGTAATAAAGATTGTAATAAATTAAATTTAACCCAGTGAAAGTTATTATAGACTCAGTGGAATATGTAGTTTATTTGGAGAAGTGAAATATGTAGGAACCAAATTTACATTCTATCTTTCGTTAAGCCTTAGAAAAAATTGTTTAAGGACATCGTTTGGTTTATTAATAATTATAATTGGGCTCAACCGCAACAATAAAAAAAAGCAACAATTCTTTGATTTAATTGGCAAATATTTTGATTTGCGGAATTCTTTGCTTTAGCTCACAACTGCTAAAACTTGTCCAAAAATATCGGGAGAAGTGCCAAAGGACGCGTTTACGAAAGCGGAAATGAAACATTTTATTTCTGTCAAAAGATATTGGTAATTCTATAAGACAGCATGACACTGCTAATGCGCGTCCAACAATATCGAAAGTGGTGTCAAAAGACACGTATGCGTATTGACAATAATACGAACGCGGAAAATAAAAATTTTTAACTCGTTCAAAAGATATTCAGGACTGTCATGAAATCCAAGTCGGTTTTGCGTTTTGTCGGAATTACAAACCAATAGATGTCATAAAACCGTATTGGTTTTGCTCTTTTCGAATGGAAATAAAACCGATGTTCGAATCAGCTGTTTTGTGGTGCACCGGCAATTTTGATGTTAATTTTTTTGGCAAAACTTTATAAAATAGTTGTTTTGTGCCTTTAAACAGAAATAAACAAATTTATTAACATCAAAATGGCATCAGCAGTTGTAGCATTTATATTATTGGAAGAAGAAAGGTCAAAAGGAAAATTTTGAGAGATCACATCAATCCATTTGAGTTTCCAGAGACAGCGTAATTCAATATATTTCTTAATGTGGGTTTATAAATATTTATAGTGTATTTGCAGTTACATTGCATACTATCGCATAAAGAAAGAGGCTTTCCGAATGGTATTGGACACCATTGAAGGACTCTTAAGTCGCTCGAAAATTCTCCCAGTGCTGCAACTAGCAGCTACGTTACGATTTTTAGCTGAAGGACCCTATCAAAGATCAGTTAGCATGGATTCTAGCATGAGTGTAGGTAGAAGCACGGTGTCAACTATTTTAGATGATGTGCTTCGTGAAGCCCTTCGCAATATCTGAATGTTTCTCCATAAGTTCAGTCAAAATACTGTTATACATTGAATTTTTATGTTTTCCCCTATTAAGAATGAAAATATATGTAAATTTACATTTATTTTTATAAAATAAACCTTTATTTACTTATATTTTTAGAAAATACTCAACTGCAAGAGAAATACAACTAGAAAAAAATGAAATCCAACAGCATTTAACTGATTGGATTGTTTCCGATAGCAAAATCGATATTAACGGATTCTGTGACACCTAAAACCGACACTAAAGGCTCCATTACTGATACTTAGCATAGACTTGACTTGACTTGAGAACTGTCACTTACAGTTCTGTTAAATGAACAGTACATGTTACTGATTACTCAAAACTTGGCAACACTTAACTTGACTTAGAAGTCTGTTGAATTTTGGTTTTCTATGTAAGTTCTAAGTGGCGTTTACATTTTGAGATGCCATTTGTTTGTTTCCATGTCATTTTGACATTTTGTCATTTATTTAAAAGAAAATTTCAAACCTGATTATGATGCCAGATTGTATGCGCTAAGTGGAGTATAATCGTGGCTAAGTTGCCAAGTTTACACCAAGCCAAGTCAAGTCTATGCTAAGTATCAGTATGGGAGCCTTAATTCCAATTCGAACATTAAACCGATAACATTGGATTTCATGACACCAAAGTAATTATTTTGTCGTTTTTAAAGCCGATTCCGACAACAATTGGATTCCATGACAGCCCTGATTAACGAAAAACCGAAAAATTATCCCGGAGTTTTTATTTGCCGCCTTCGGATTATTAATATTGATGTCAAGACGCGTCGTTTGACACCTCTCTCGATATTTTTGAAAGCGTATTAGCAATCGACCCCTCAACTAGACTTTTACCTTTTTTTATGGCTACAACAAAATCATCTAAATTACAACAACCACATGAAAATTTTCAATTTCTTTTGCAAATATCTCTTGACAGGTCCAAAATCTGTCACCGCTACTTTCGGATTCGCGTTCCTGGACCCAAAACACGTCTTTTGATACCACTTTTTATATAGGGCGTGTATTAAGTGTCATGCTGTCGTGTAGAATTACCGACCACCATTCTACATTGGCGGCCTTCGGCCGCGATTATAAAAAATTGTCGTAGGTGATTCCAACACCGGTTTGGAGATCAAAACTCAACCCGCGGAAAACACTTTTACCAACAGTTATTTTTGTGGGTACCACAAAATCATAAAAATTACAACTTGAAAATTTTAAATTTTGGGTAATAGTCTAGTTGAGGGGTCGACTGCTAATACGCTACCAAAAATATCGAGAGAGGTGTCAAAAGACGCGTATTAACCTCGAGAACAATAATCTGAAGGCGGAAAAGAAAAATTTTATCTCTGTCCGGAGATATTTGCAGTTGAAGTTGGCGATTTCCATGTGGTTGTTGTTGTGTTGTACCCATCAAAAAAATTGTGCATCACCGTGGCGGTAGCCACGATTAAACCACACACCCGGACGTGGCATGGCGTAGCCCAGGGTTAATTTTTATAAGCGCGGCCGAAGGCCGCCAACGCCGAAAGGTGTTCTGCGCAAAAATACTATGGATCCGACCCCCGGTTTCGGAGGTACCCGCGGGTCTTTTTTCGGTTTTATGTTAATATCTTTTGAACGCGTTAATATTTTTATTTTCCGCCTTCGGATTATTAATACTGATGTCAAGACGCGTCTTTTGACACCTCTCTCGATATTTTTGGTAGCGTATTAGCAGTCGACCCCTCAACTAGACTATTACCAAATTTTGTTTGCAAAGCGCGTCTAGTAACACCTCTCCGGTTAGCAGTTGCGAGTTAAAGAATTGCCTGATTTGCACCTCCATTTTGAGCCATAGGCAATATTTTCACTATTGTCCTCATAAACCACACATTTCCCATTTGTTTACGCTGGCTTCATAGAGCCTCTTTTTACTGCTGAGGCAGTTTTTTAAATGCCTCTTATTCATTTACTGACTTTTTTAACAGGTCCCGCTATAATAATTAATTAAATTGGCAAACAAAATTTCACGATTGAATTTGTCAAATGACTTAGCGGCACCAATAATCGATTGCATTGATTCCCATAAGGTTGGTCAAATCAGCTGTTATAAGGTTACCGATACGGTTACCGATAACGCACCAATGGTTGCAGCTTAAAGGGCGAATTAATGGTGACTTATAACCATAAAGCCATAACCAGATAAAACAGCTGATCCGCCTACCCTATGGAAATCAATGTAATCGAGTTAGCGTTATGGTATGCCACCATTAATCGATTACATTAGCGTTATGGTATGCCACCATTAATCGATTACATTGATTTCCATAAGGTAGGTTCGGTCAGCTGTCTTATCTGGTTATGGTTATAAGTCACCATTAATTCGCCCTTAAGGTTCAGTTGGTCTTACTTATGACTATCAATAGAAATTTGACGCGTCCAACGCATTTGTTTAATTGTCTGATGAATGCCCTAGATTGATGAGGAGTGGGATGACTAGTACCTAGGTCCTACCTAATTATTTTCTAGCTTTTAGTATTATTATTACTTAATGGAAGTATTGTGTTCAAAACTGTTAAGCTAAAATATTTTTTTTTAATTATTATATTCATAATTGATTGGTACTAGAAAAGTGTGAGCACACTCAGCAAAGGCTGCATTCATTTGAATGTTTATTCTGTGTTAAACAATTTATGTGTTTCATTCAATTACTTCTTTCTTCGAATGAGTTCAGGAGTACTGTCTTCTTCCACTACTAAATGAAAAATGGGTTAACTTTTAAGCCACATTCCTTAACAAGGAATGAACGAATGAAGAAACATCAATCTTAAATCAATGATTTAAAATGATTGCACAGTTTTACTGCTCTGCCGTTAGGTTGAACTGTCCGGTCCATGAAGGCCTCACATAGACTGAATGGGTCCGTAGTGCTACTAGATGTTTATTTTAACGACCAAACTGAAGAACCCTATCAAAAACCAGGACCTGTGTTATAAAATAACTCCGGCCCCTGCAAATACTAGAAGTTTTCTAGGACTTAAGCAACTTGCTGCTTCTAGAGCTGACAACTGTATCACTCCTAATAGCTGAGTCTTAGCTTGGAAAGCGCAGGGCATGACAACAAAATGTGCTCGACCGTTACCTCTAACCCGCACTTCCTACATCTGCTATCTCTTACCAAGCCTAATTTAAAGGCATGTGGCCCCAGAAGGCAGTGTCCAGTCAGAATACCCGTCATGAGTCTACAGTCCTCTCTTTTTAATAATAGTAAGACCTACACCTAATCTTCGACCCTTTACAGCCCCGCGCTTGAACCCACGCCTTTCCTGCTTAGTCGATGATGTGCACCTCTCGCCTTCTCTTAATTTCGCCCAATCTAATTGGGACATTTACGGGGCAAGCTTCAAAGGATTCGCCCTTTTTATCTAGTTCATTCGCTTTTTCATTCCCATCTATTCCCATATGTCCTGCAACGCAATATAGATATATGCTTCTTCCCTGTCCCGATTTTTTCCAGAGATTGCTTACACTCTAACACACTTTTAGATGCTGTGCTATGCCTTAATTTCTGCTTGGCTGTCAATATAAAAGTTAACACGGTTGCAGTTTAAGCTATTCTCTTCAAGTGTTTCTACCGCTTTCCTACGGCTAATATTACCGCTAGGAAAACGCTACAGTAATCTGTCAGCTTGTAGGATCTGTTTGTTTCCGGATCAGCACAGTATACCGCAGACCCTACTTCTTCCACTATTTTGGAACCATCTGTGTACACATGCATCGCCTCGTCCGCCATTTGAGCACCCTTGCGCCAACCGTCCACCCCTATTGTGGCCTTAAGATCTCCATCGAAGCGCAGATAAGGAATCAGGTAGTCAGTTCGTCTTGTAATTGCTATACTACTATGGCTCTGCGGCCAGCGTTAACCGTATTTCGTGCATCCCTGCAAAAATCGTTGGATCATGTGGTCCACTAGAGTACTTACCATTATACTCCACTGTAATGCAGCGATGGACCAGCTCATGTTTCTACACGAACATGTTGTAAGCCGATCATTGCTCGTTTTTAATGATTGTAATCACTACACGATATTTATTGGACTGTGGGTACTCCATGGATTACTCTGATGTAATGCGGAGCTGGAGTATATGGTCCGGTCCTAGGACATTGCAATGTTAATTGGACCATATTTTTTCTATGAAGTGTGGTTAATTTTGGAGTACTCGGTTGGTCCATAGCGAGTACTCCATACATGCATACATGGAGTACTCGCGATTTTTGCAGGGATATGACCCTAATAATTTTTACAGATATTAATAACTGGGTTCAACACCCCCCAGCGGGTTACGGGATTAGAATATACCCGCGGTAGGTATGCCTATGCCTGTCGTAAGAGGCGATTAAAATACCAGATTCAAGGGGCTGTGTAGCGCAATCCTTCATGTTGCCAGCGCAATATATAGCTTCTCCAAACCCAATTGTCAACCTCACCTATCCGCGGCGAATCCTATTTCACTAACAGACGAGGCTCTGGCGACCCCATGCTCCACATGAAACTTTGGGGTGAGGAGGGAGGGAATCGTCTGAAGGTTTAATGTGGCCACATAAATCGACCCGAGATGATCGGGCTAGCACCTAAATGGTGCTGTGGTATCGGAGCGTACCGGATCTGTATCCGACAAAGGACCATCACATCGATAACACCCCCCAAAGCCTTCGGGGAGCAACCGTATCGCTACAAAAACAACAACAACTGGGTTCAACAGGCGTATGTCCCACAACAGATTGCAATAATATCCAACTATGTTCAAATGCAATATGTTAAAATAACGAAATACATAGTGAAATCCATTTTAAATGAAACAAATTGGATAAACCGATTTATTCATGTGTCACGCTTTATTCGGCGAGAAGACGCAAAACACTCCCGGAAGGTTTGGTAAGGATGATGTGACTAAAATACTGACGCGAAGATTAAATACGTAAACAAATAACTATCATAGCGGTCTAGTACTTAGAGTATCGTATTCATAACCTGCCCATATACGTAAAGGGCCAATTAAACTTCCTTAACCCTAACGCGATAGTCGTAACAATACCCATATCCATAACCACCTCCAATGTGATCGATTAATGGTGCTTTAACCTAAAAATCGTGAAAATTTCATAAAAATGAAGAAAACGTAAAAATTTCAAACACATTTCACAAAAAATAAGTTTCTTAGTCATTACGTATTAAAAACAATGAATAAAACCTACAAAAAGTTATTAAATTCACCAACTCAAATATTTTTAGGTTATGGATATGGCGAGAAACCAAAAACCAATTGGTTGGCTATGGAATGGTTATGGCGTTAGCGTTATGGTATGGCACCATTCTTCAATGTCAAGTTGCCTCATGTGCATGCTACACAACTTCAATAAGCAAGAGTCATTGGTGCCGTATGTCGTACCCCTAATGTAATCAGCTGTTTATCGTTACGACGGTAAACCAAAACCCAATTGGTTGGCTACTATACGGTTACGACCTTACAAGCCAACCTAATATAAACGCACGCAAGTCATTTTCTTTCAAAAATGTCTCATGCAAATACAACTTGTATGAGAGCAACTCAAATTGATTTTGCTGCGTGAAAACCTAACTCGATTTCCAATTTAGATTTGACGTTTGCACACATGCTTTCCATTGTCGCAACACATGCTTATTTGGGTTCGGGCAAAAAACGCCGGTTGTTTGCGTGCGCTAAAAAAACGCAGTGCGGTTTTATTAGGTTGGCTTGTTAGCGGCACCAATAATCGATTGCATTGATTCTCATAAGGTTGGTCGAATCAGCTGTTATAAGGTTACCGATACGGTTACCGATAAAGCACCAATGCCTTCAGCTATACACTGCTCTACCGACATTTCCTCACAAATTTCAGCTGATTTGCTGAATAGCCGACGCATCGCTGTAGCTGCCAAACGATATGTCAAAGAGATTCTAAATATTGACATCTCTTTCACACATATTGCATTTATGCCATAAATTATGCAAAGAGAATAGCGATGTAATAAATTTGCGCCGTCGGTGACTATCGTGAAGTAAAATAATTTTCAAACAGGTATGCTATTGAAAAAAGTTAAGATAAATACTGATAAAAGATTAGCAAGTCGTGCATTTTATACCAAAGAACATTTCTAAAACGCTCAAAATTCAATAAACATTGTTGTGTAGAGTGAAATACAGCTATATATACACAAACTAGTATATATACATACATACGTACATAAAAAATCTCTGTTCAGTGCCTATTTAAAATCGTTTTCGCTGTCCTTACCTATATTTCGTTTGTCGTATCGGGTTCGTATCGTTTTGTCGTCGCTGCATTTCCTGATAAACAATAGATATTTGTGAATTAAGTGAAATTGCTGTACAGTTTTACATGAAAAAACTTCTTAAATAACACCATCTTCAGCTAAATAAACAAGTGAGTAGATTTTTCCAATGTTTGTGGGTTCATATTTAGTGCAAAGTATTGTAGAATGAAAATGGTGCATCGAAGAAGGAAGACAAAAAAATATTGCCACCTATCTCTGCTTCTTCATGTTCACGTTCGCTCGTGTATCAGCCTCGGGAGCCTCCTCAATGATTGAAAGATATCTGTTTTTTTTCTTTTCCTGCTATTATGTATATCTATGTCTATGTAACTGCATATATTTTTCATATTTATTACTTAAATCGATAGGAAAATTATGGCAGTAAGGTAAACATGTTTTGTTGTTGCTTAAAACAGAAAGTCTTTTCGAATGATAAATGCCCCACCGAAGGCTGAACACAACATATTCATGATACTACATCCATGCCTACAAACATAAATCCATACAAATATACATGCATGCATACATCGTGCACACATACATTATACCCAGCATGCAAATATACTAGTACACTGTGCTCACATTTTTTAGCGTTATGCAGTTTCTTGCATCCTGTTTTAGTTTAAAGCGCAGAATCCACATCTTAAGAAAACACTCAAAAAATTTTATTTGGAAAATTTTTGGTAATTCTATGCGACAGCATGACACTGATAATACGCGTCCAAAATATCGAGAGAGGTATCAAACGACGCGTCTTGATTCAGTATTAATAATCCGAAGGCGGAAAATAAAATAAAAATTTGAACTCGTTCAAAATATATTAACGAAAAACCGAAAAATTACCCGTGGGTCCCTCCGAAACGGGGTACCGATCCATAGTATTTTTGCCCAGAACACCTTCCTGTATTGGCGGCCTTCGGCCGCGCTTATAAAAAATTACCCTGGGTGGGTCCAACACTATATCCGCGCACAACTCTTTTACCCGCAGTTTTTCTTGTGGGTACACCAACATTACAACAACATCGCCATCTTCAATGGCAAATATCTCCGGACAGAGATAAAATTTTACTTTTCCGTCTTCGGTTAATTAATACTGAAGTCAAGACGCGCCAAAACAATCTGCGCAAAACCCTTACGTTCACAACTTTTTTGTGGGTACTACAACATTACAACAACCACATGAAAATCGCCAACTTGAACTGCAAATATCGACTTATTATTGTAATTGATAGATATATGTATGTGTAAATACAGAGCCATCTTTAAAATTAAAAAGTAAACTTTACAAAAATGGGAATAGATTATGCGTTTTAAATTATCGAGGAATAGCAAAGCTTAGTGATATACCCAAACTTTTTGAATCGATCGTCACCAAGCAACTATATCATAGGGTATCCTCAATCATTGACTTGTCTCAACATGGTTTTTGCTCGGGTAAATCTACCGTGACTAACTTGCTTGAGTTCACAACTCATGTGATGAACGGATTTAAGGTTAATAGCGAAATTGATGTAATGTATACTGATTTAGTAAAGCTTTTGATAAAGTTTCCCATTAATTTATTCTGTTCAAACTCGATCATTTTGGCTTCCCGCCTTTGTTTCTATCTTGGATATCTTCATACTTGATGGATAGAAAACAAACAGTTATATTTAATAACTGTAGGTCAGAAGCTATAAATGTTACTTCTGGTGTTCCTCAAGGCAGCCACCTTGGTCCACTGCTGTTTCTGCTGTTCATTAACGACCTTCCAAATGTTTTAAGCACTGCAAGCCGCTAATGTACGCTGATGATGTCAAACTTCTTATGCCTATCCGCTCACCTGTGGATAGATCAAATCTACAATCGGATCTGAATAGCCTAGTCGAATGGTGTAGTATAAATGTTATGTCACTAAACCTGCCGAAGTGCAAGTTCATGTGCTTTACAAGGAAATCATACCAATCCTACGAGTATATGATTGATGATTACACAGTTAACCAAGTCATTAGTTTTGTAGACCTTGGGGTTATTATGGCCTCTAAACTCGACTTTAAGTTGCACATAGAAGGTTGCGTGAACAGGGCCAAAGGGACTTTGGCGTTCGTCAAACGATGGTCTAAAGAATTCGATGATCCATATATTACTAAAACTCTCTTTATACATATCTTTGGAGCGGCCAATATTAGAATACGCTTCACTAATCTGGAACCCTCGTTACCAGACGCACTGCGGCAAATTAGAGTCGGTTCAAGCAATTCCTGATTTTTGCGCTAAGGGACTTACGATTGGACCCCTCAAGGATTCTGCCTCCCTACTCCTGCCGTTTAAAACTTATTCAGCTCCCTACGTTACGGAGTCGTAGGGGGATGGTAGGTGTGTTATTTGTAGTAAAACTTATTAGAGGGATGGTAAATAGCCCTTTTCTGCTCGGTGAAATTTTATTTTATGTTCCCTTTCGACCATCTAGACATTTTCAACTGCTTCAAATAAGCACATGCAGATCGAATTTTGAAATGCACGAACCTCTTCGTTGTCTGTGTACTGACTTCAATAAGCACTGCAAAAACGTTGATACGTGCGACACACTACTTAATAAAAAATATCTGCTGACTACATTTAGTTACCAATGATTTGGGTGGGTGGCTTGGAATCACGTCCTTTCCAACATCCCACTCTTATCACGAGCTCCAGTAACTTTGGGCGGATGGCTTGGAATCACGTCCTTTCCAACCTCCCACACATCGTAGCCCTACTTGTTGTGTGTCAAATATACATCAGCTGCTCGAAATCACGTCTAATCACCAGCTCCAGTAACTTGTGGCGGGTAGCTTGGAATCACGTCCTTTCCAACCTCCCACACATCGTAGCCCTACTTGTTGTCTGTCAAATATACATCAGCTGCTCGAAATCACGTCTTATCACCAGCTCTAGTAACTTTGGGCGGGTGGCTTGGAATCACGTCCTTTCCAACCTCCCACACATCGTAGCCCTACTTGTTGTGTGTCAAATATACATCAGCTGCTCGAAATCACGTCTTATCACCAGCTCCAGTAACTTGTGGCGGGTAGCTTGGAATCACGTCCTTTCCAACCTCCCACACATCGTAGCCCTACTTGTTGTCTGTCAAATATACATCAGCTGCTCGAAATCACGTCTTATGTTGTTGTTGTTGTAGCGATTAGGTTACTCCCCGAAGGCTTTGGGGAGTGTTATCGATGTGATGGTCCTTTGTCGGATACAGATCCGATACGCTCCGGTAACACAGCACCATTAAGGTGCTGGCCCGACCATCTCGGGAACGATTTATATGGCGACATTGAACCTTCAGGCCATCCCTTCCTCCTCACCCCCAAGTTCCATGAGGAGCTTGGGGTCGCCAGAGCCTCGTCTGTTAGTGAAACGGGATTCGCCGCTCGAAGGTGAGGTTGACAATTGGGTTGGAGAAGCTATATATTGCGCTACACAACCCCTTGAATCCCATCACGTTTTATCACCAGCTCTAGTAACTTTTTGGGCGGGTGGCTTGGAATCACGTCCTTTCCAACCTCCCACACATCGCAGCCCTACTTGTTATGTGTCAAATATGCATCAGCTGCTCGAAATCACGTCCATTCCGACAGCACTAATAATCAATTCCCGTTGCTCGGCATCACATTCCATCTCGGCAACTGATTTAATAATTGATATACATATTTTATAATATAATTTTGTTAAATTTGTATGCTTCTGTAATTTATCTGTAATCCGTACAATATTTAGTCTGCTTAATTGTTAAATTTGTAGACTAAAATAAATAAATAAATTGAGTTCATAAAAAAAAGAGGTACATACATAGAAAATTAGTATGTTATAAAAATTTGATATCACATTGTATAAGAAAAAATTAAATTAAAAATATCAGGCTAAACCTAAGAGTATAGCAGTATGTAAAGCGGCAAACGGACATTCAAAGCCTATGCAGTTATACAAATCATTGTAACGCGAGCACCAATGACGCAGGGGACTATTTCTAGCAAAATTTTGCCGGCATGGAGGTAAATGAAAAGGCACAAAATGTCTGGAGGCCCTAGCAGGAACAGCAAAATTTAGTTGACTGATTAGGTCAGGGGAGTCAATCACGCCAATGATAAGCTTGTGAATGAACATAACGCCGAGTAATACTCTACGATTCTCTAGAGATGGCAAATTAATTAGAAGAAGCCTATTCGTGTACAGTGGATGATAAGTACTTGATTCCCAGTTGAGACCTCGTAATGCAAAATTTATAAACAGTCTCTGGACCGACTCAATCTGATCTATATGGATTTGATAGATTGGAGACCAAACACATGAACAGTACTCGAGAATAGGACGTACCAGCTAGGTATAAAGGATCTTTGTGAAATAAGGGTCATCAAAATCTTTAGCCCAACGTTTGATAAAACCTAATAAACCAGTTGCTTTGTTTATAGTGGTTGAAATATATATGGCAAAACTTAATTTCGGATCAAAAATAACACCTATATCAGTTACAACAGATATTCGCTCCAAAGGGTTGCCGTTAAGTATATAAGAGGACCGGCTTCACACGGTGAAAAGTCATTTGCTTACATTTAGAGCAATTCAAAAAAAGTAAATTTGCAGTACACCAGCTTTGAAATGAGTCAAGATCGGCCTGCAGCTGATTTAAACAGAACAAGTTTGAAGGCAGATATGTGTAACAAAGTTTTACATTATCTGCGTACATAAAAACTCTAGAATGTAAGATAACCTTTGGTAGGTCGTTAATGAACAGGGTAAAAAGTAATGGACCCAAATGGCTACCCTGGTGCACGGCAGAAGTTACATCAAACGACTTTGAAAGATTGTTGTTGAAGAAAACTCGCTGAGTCCTCTTTTCAAGATAACTTGAAATCCAACTTAATAAAGGCGCTGGAAGGCCCAGAAGATCAAGTTTGTGAACTAAGAGCTCGTGATAAACAGAGTCAAATGCTCCGGACAGAGATACAATTTTTCTTTTCCGCCTTCGGATTATTGTTGTTGAGGTCAATACACGTCTTTTGACACCTCTCTCCATATATTTGGACGCTATTAGCAGTGTCATGCTGTCGTATAGAATTACCAAAAATTTTTGTTCGTTCGAAAGATATTAACTTAAACCCGAAAAATTACCCCCGGTCCCTCCGAAACGGGGGTTCGTATCCATACTATTTTTGCGCAGAACACCTTTCTGCGTTGGTGGCCTTCGTCCTTCGGCGATTATAAAAAATTATCCTGGCCGGTCCACCAATGAGGTGGGATCAAAATTAAATCCGTGAAAAATCCCTTTGTACACACAAATTTTGTTTCAGTGCACAACAACATTACAACCACATGAAAATTGCTATCTTCAAGTGCAAATATCTCCGGACAGAGATAAAAGTTCCATTTTCCACTTTGGACTATTAATACTCATGTCAAGACGCGTCATTTGGCTTCTCTCGACAGTTTTTTTGACTCATTTTAGCAGTCCACCCTTGTTCTAGACTGTTACCTTTTATTTTCCACGTGTATGCCAAAGTTGAAATTGTTTTATTTAAAAACTAGCGACCAAGGACGCAACAAATTGAATGGGATTTCACTGAAATGACAGCCCTTGGTCGGGAAAAATCCCGAGACGCTCCGGTACATAGAACCGGCTGCCTTCGGAACGTTTTTTTTTTTTTTGTAGTAAAAGTAATTTTATTAGCACTCGGCCCCTTTTGTAAAATATTACCAAGTTCACTCAAGATGCGGCCTGCAAGCATCAAGGATTTCTTGTGCATTTCTTCGTTGCAATAAATGCTTAAGAACTACCCCTAGCCTTAAATTTATCAATTATGAAAAAATATAACACAACAATAAAAATTATTGCCGTTTCGAAGCAATGACAAAAAAGAAAAATTAATGTTCAGACCTTGAGATCGTTCCCTGCTAACCACAAAAATTGTTAAAATGTACTATAAATAAGTTAGTTTAAAGGGTATATAAAAATAAATTATTTGAAAGTTTTCTTGAGAGCTGAACTTAGGACTTAATGAACAACAAATGATTTTGAACACTTGTTAGAATTTCACTGCTGGGTCAATAATTCGTGTACATATGCCTTAAACACCCGGCAAAAAAATTGAGCCTTATATAAGGCTTAGTTCATAAAGCCAAGAGGCTTTTGGCATCAGGCTATCATACTATAAGGACTATTAGTTTTATGGCGTATTCATTATGATATTCCTTATTTTTCTGTACTTATGTCATCAGGCATAAGGGGTATCTATATGATAACGTTATGTATAAGGCTTATAGCCTCAAAAATAAGCCTTACATACGGAATTATTGTAAGCCATTACAAAGAATATAATAATCTTATTATAAGGCTCATGGACCAAATAAATAGGACTTACATTATGCGTTATATAAGGTACTACTTGCTGTATTAGGACCTTTCATATAAGGGCTATAACCAGATCTGCTCCCTATACACTTATGGCACTTTTGTTTTTGTTTTCCTTGAATAATGGGCACAGATACAAATTTACACTTCAAACATAAAAAAAAAAACTCAAAAGCACACCCATATGCCCTCATATATAAATAAAATTCATATGGAAGTTTTTGATTTTAATATTATAAGTGCAAAGCAAAATGCACTTTCACGAGCACTTCGATATAGAAAACAAATTTACACTAACAAGATGACGACTAAAAATTATTAAAAAATATAGCACTGAAAAAAAATGTGTATTGAAAATTGGCTAAGAAATTTAAAATAACTGCAGGCTTTTAGGGTTAGATCTCGGAATTTGAGAAAAGATTTGGAAACTTGCATAGGCCTGGATTTTAAGGACCGAGGTCGCAAAATTTATTACTTCGCAAATATCTCGCTTCCTATGTCTTGCTCGACTTTTGCGCTCAGTTTGAAGTTCAACATTATGAAATTGTTCATAGATCCAGCAACTTTTTCGTTGTGTTGTTGTATTAACGACAAAAGATATCCGTAGGCTTTGGGTAGTGTTATGGATGTTGATGGTCATTTGCCGGTTACAGATCCGGTACGTTTCGGTAAAAAGAACAATTAAGGTACTAACCCGACCATCTCGGGAACGAATAATAAGGCCACATTGAACCTTATAGGCCATCCCGTCATTCCGTACCTGTAACTTCGGTAATAATTCACGTTTTGTAAAAAAAATAGGTGGATTTGATCTGAATGCCATGACTGAGTGAAGTTGTTGGGCTGGATTTTGAAAATTAAGTTTAACAACAACAACAACAACGAAATGCTTAAAAAAATCGATATATTGAAACTTTTGAGTTTTTTGGACTTTTAAAAATTTATTTTTTATTTTTTAAACAAATGTCAGTATGTATACAATTTTGTACATGTATTGTCATTTGAACTTCAATATAAAAAATTTTGCGCAGCACTGCTTATAAACCACTAAAATCAGTCTTACATAAGGGCTCATAATAAGGTAATACATCGTGTACAATTTTTTTTTGGTTTACCTTAGGTATAAGGCTTATTGTAGCGTAAATAAACACAAAATAAGGCGTTGCTGGGCATATTCACGCTGTGCACGTGTGTGTGCTGGTGTTGGCCAGGCTATAACAACTATAAGAAAATAACAATAACAAAACAATTTGTGTGCACAACAATAAATATCAAAGTAGGTTCAAGTGCATCCACCGCCGGCACCCCCTTGATCAGTGTTTTAGATTATTTGTTAACATTTGCTAGCGTTCTTATTTATAAATTATAACAAACAATTGTTTGTCTACACACACAATTTTCGGCTAAATCATATTTTAAAGAATTTATTAATTTTAAAGTACGGAAGAAGGCAATAAACTACAAGTTTAGTGATTTCATAAAACTCATTTTAATTAAAACAAAAAAAAAAAATGTTTGTTTAGATTTCTTGACGTCATAAACAAAATTGAAAACCACTTGAAATCGTTTGTGGCGTTAACCTATGTATTATTTTTAGCTTCCATCTCGTAAACCTGAAATTAAATGCATTCTCAAAGGAATTCATTGTTTGGCAATGAATAATATTTGAGTTCATGGAAATTCAAATTAATCCACTTCACATGCGTACCTATCGCTTTTAATGAATGAAAATGTGAGTCATATAATAATCGGTCTCTTTTATATACATTAATACTATGAGGGAATGTAGGGGCCAACAGTTATCAAAATTTGATAGCATTTAAAAGCCAACGTCAAGTATTATTGTCGTGTTGACTTTTCCTCAGCTCTCACACAAGTTTCTGTATTCATTAATATTTCCCTATGAAAATGTAAAAGACACAATTGTCTACAAGTTTAGACTTATGAAAAAGCACAAGGTAAGCCAATTCAATGGTTTAAATTTAAGATGGTACCATTTTTTTCTGAACAGTAAACGCAATGAGTTTTTTGTTATTGTCTTCAATGATAAGAGTACATACATTCATTGCTTAATCTGGTTGCTACTTCTACATTTAGTTTTCTGTTATAGAATTTCACAATTTTTTTTTTGCAATACATAATACAAATACTTGACGTCTACGAACCAAAAGCCTATTACTGGAATGCGCAGGCGATGATCTGTCAACCTTAAACTCCAGACGGAAAAAGAGGGTGGGGTGATTGAGATGGTGCTACTTTGTTATACGAAATCGTTCCCGAGATTGTCGGGCTAGTATGCAGCTCATAAGAAACCCAAAAACCCCATAAAAAATAACACTTAAAAAACGGTCAAGAAAAAACGTGTCTGCCAATTTTCTTATCTAGCAAGTTATATGCTTGTGGTTTTGGCAAGAAATAATTATATAAAGTATTATTTTTTTACTTTCGATATTTTAAGAAAAAAATTCTATGCACTTACTGAAGCTATGCAAAAAAATATCAAAAAAGTTTTCGAAAAAATTTGAAATATCGAGAAAATTTTACGAAAATTTCGCACGTTTCTGCTCCTACTAAAAAAAATCAAAGATTCACACTTTGTATGGATAAAAATCTTAAACACCCTTCGAATTAAAAAAAAAATTTTAATGCTTAAAGAAGTAGCAGCGCAACAACAACACTGCCTTTCGGCCAAGCCCTTCGTAGAGCCCATCCATCGTGTATCACGTACATACATACCATTAGTGAATATTCGGGAATTAGTGAATAGACGGAAATCAATTACAGTGTATATTGTGGATATTCATACACTTTGGACTTCACCAGACTCCAGATAATCAGTGGAATATTTCGATCGAGCTCCTCTCGTCGTCTAACGTTGGTCTTCACAGATAAAAAATCTCTACTTTATACTGGCCATATATGTATATAACTGACTTGTGGATTACAGTTGAAGTGATCCCATTTCTCACTTCCGCCATTTTGAAATTTTGATTTTTGTGTTAAGGAGCGCAATCAACCCGGAATGCAGTCCATGTATTCCCATTCATGGAATAACACTTTTGGATTGCAGCCTTTATTCCATTTTTTTAATGATGAATAACTAACAAAAACGTATTGCAATGCTTTGGAGCAGCAATCAATGAAATAATTAGTCCAAATGGAAACCATTCCTTAACAACTGTGTCAGTAACTCAATATTTCCCCTTCAGCTTAAACATTGAACAGAGAAGGGTTCTTCAGGATTTTGTCTACTTTGGCTATACAGTGTTAAACTCCTATTTACCCAAATTAAAAGCTCACATTCTAACCAATTTCTCTATAGTGAAGATGAACAGTCATCCAAACACTTATTCTTGGGTTGACCTTGATAACATATATTTCGGTTAGATGAACCAGATTATGACATATATCACAAAGCCATACTAAGCAACAACAAATTGATAATTATATTGAAAAGCACTATCAAAGGTAACGCCATGAGCATTTTTGTTCATTCCCAATTCAAGAAGCATTTAATCACTAATCATATTCTCGAATCCCAAAGGAATGTTGTAAAATGATTCATAAATAACAAAATCGATAGCAATCACAAACTAAAAGCCACACTCTTAATATAAGACTTACGATAGTTTTCAAACTGAGAACTCCATATTCTCTAATCTATATCAAGCATCCAAGAAGCGGAATTAAATTAAAGTGGTCTTTTCGTACTCGTTAAGTTCTTCGAAAGATTTATGGACCTATACGCGTTGGCGATGGCGAGTACCGAAGAAGATTTAATGATGAGCTGTACGAGCGAGCTATACGCAGACATCAACATAGTCCAGCGAATTAAAACGCAGCGGCTGCGCTGGCTAGGCCATGTTATGCGAATGAAAGATGATGATCCGGCCAAGAAAGTGTTTCTATCGGAACCCGCCTATGGAAGCAGAGGTAGAGGGCGGCCCCCACTCCGTTGGAAGGACCAGGTGGAAAACGATTTAAACTCCCTTGGTGTGACCAATTGGCGCCGGTTGGCGGAGCGAAGGAGCGACTGGCGCGCCTTGTTGGACGGCCATAACCGTTTAGACGGTTAAGCGCCAATTAAGTAAGTAAGTAAGTAAGTCTTTTCGTACTCAAGTTGAGAGTTGCGTTTGAGAAAAGCAAGAGAAAGTTTCAAATGACAAACAATGTTTAAAATTTAAGAATAAGTTACATTTGCTGAATCCTTTGCGATGATTTTTCTGTAGTTAATTGGGAATGCCCGCAGCAGTATCTTATTTAAGATGCTGTGTTCACATGATGCGCACCCACCCTTTAGTGTATTTTTAAAGCGTGCAATTTAGTCGAACACTGTATTTATTCTTAAGATAAGTTTATATGTAGTAATTTATTTTTATTCTTTTGCTTAGATGGATGCTTTTTATCTATTTGAGTGCGCAAATGGCCAAGTAGTACACTTTACTCCTACATACATAACTCAAGACGTATTAACTTTCAAACTCATATGTATGTCTAAAAGTATGTATTTGTATAAAAGAAAATAAGTATCACACAATTTTCTGTGTTTGACCCACTTACGTAACTCAAGCGTAACTTATCTTGATGTTAAATTTTGTTGTGCCCCGTCTCGCCATAGCCACACCACCATCATAGGACCCCCAATCGACACTTAACGATACATCTTTTCGTCAGCTTGATTTTGTAGCAGAGTTGAGCGCGAAAAACTGCTGAAACTGTTATAAAAATTTGCATATTGAACACTAAAAAATGAAAAAAAAAAAACCATAGAAAGAAACACCATAAAGTGAAAAACGCGAGTGGATGCTGTGACACGACCATAAAGACAAGGGCACTTTACTTGTTGTAGCAAATACAGACATAGTGATAAACTTTTGTTAGATATGTATTTACTTAAGTAATATGTTGTTCTTTTTCTTTCTTTTACTAAACAGCCCCGAATAGAAAAAAAAAATCTTTTAAGTAAACAGAATTTAAGAAATAAAATAAAAAAGTAAATTTTTATTTGCCGGCTTGAGGTCTGATGTTTTGGAAAATAAAACACAGATGTTTTAAATTTTTTACCAATATATTTCGGTTATGCACGATAACCGTCCTCAGGGTGAACTATAAACAAACAGAACACAAAATAACATATAATTTACATCAAACAACAATTAACAATTATTAACAAAACTTCTTAAACATTGAAAACATACATTTTTGACACGTCTTTCCCTTTGTACGTGGAGTTGTTAACTATTTTGGTTTTTTATTAGATGCCTATAGGAGAGCGCGGCGTTTGCTACATCTGTTTTGTAGTTAATTCTTGTGTTAGTTGGTGTGTTTAGTATATGTAGCATTTCCAGTGTGAATCTCTTTCCATATTGTTGTTCTTGTTGAAGTACTTTTTTTTTCGAAATTCGGGCAGTGCTTTCTCGTTGCACAATGGGTCATAAGTGCGGTTTTTTGGTTATTTATATTTAAATCATTACAATATTTAAAATCTGATTTATGTTGTGCTAATCGAGTCTTTAATTTAGATTTAGTTGTTCCAACATATACTTTGTTGCATAATTCTTTGTCGTTTCCGTTACACGGGATTTGATAAATAATGTTGCTTTTTTCCATTTGCGGTATTTTCGATTTCGTTTGGTTAAACATACTTTTTAAAGTGCTCATAGGTTTGTGTGCTATTTTAATATCTTCTTTATTATAGATGTCAGATGTTGATAGGCGCTCAGATAATTTAGGTACATAAGTTAACGACTTGAATATTTTTGGGTTTTCCTCTCTACGTTGACTATTTGGTGATTTATATCTTTTTAAAAGAGTTTTTATAATTTTATCAGGAAAATCATTGGCTTTTAACAATATCTTTATTTCATTTTCTATGTCATTATTGTAAGTGTCATCTGTAATATTCATCATTCGTCTTATACAGCCCATTGCCGTATTTATGATCATGTTTTTGGGATGTTTAGAATAATAATTTATAATTCTACCCGATGTTATGGATTTCTTATACCACATTAACTTCAGTTGATTTCCTCGTCGTATTACTATTGAATCTAGATAGGGTAATTTTCCGTCGTCCTCGAGTTCCGTAGTGAATTTAATATTTTGTCAAAAGAATTTAGTGCGTCAAGTATGTTTTGTACCTCGTTTTCATTGATCATTGCAAAAAGATCGTCCACGTATTTAGTTAATAATCTTGGTTTTCGTGTAATTTGTTCATCGCCTTGTCCAACAGTTCTTCCATTACAATATCTGCAATTATTGGGGAGGTTGGTGATCCCATCGGTAATCCTTTTAGTTGTGTATATATTGTTTCATTATATTTAAAATACCGATTATCTTTAATGCAGAACTTTGATATTTCTACGAACATTTTCTTAGGTATTTTCGTATATTTTTCTATTGTTGACCACTTATTTCTTATTATGTCAAGTGTTAGATGTGTCGGTATACTAGGGAACAATGAAACTGCGTCAAAGGATATCATCTTTTCATCGTCATAAATATAAGAGTTATTGATTTTTTCTTTAAAGTCTTGTGTGTTCTTTATATTATATAATGAACTGGTGGTGACGTTTTTTAAAATATCTGCAACGTATTTGCAGAGTGTGTGTGGTGGTGATCCCGTGGCCGAGCATATCGGTCTTAATGGTGTTCCTTCCATGTGGATTTTCGGCAATCCATATATCCGTGGTGGTAGTGCCGTTGTAGTCGTAAGTTTATTTCTATCTGCCTTCGAAATAAATTCCATTTTAAAAAGTTTATCTACAAGACTATTATTTTTATTTTGTAATTTTAAAGTGGGATCTTGTCTCTGAATTCTATACATCGTCAGGTCATTTAATATTTCATCCATTTTATTGTTATAGTCATTGAGTTCCATTGCTACTGTTTTGTTTCCCTTGTCAGAAGTTAAAATACGAATCTTTTCATTTTTATTTAGAAATTTACGTGTCCGTCCCACTGTATCTAGTATTGCACGATCTATTGCACTTTGCCGTGTTGTTGTATGATCTTTTATCAATATTGCTAATTTTGTTCGCGCTTCCTCTTGTTGCTCTTTGGTTTTGTGTGTTTGTATTAAATTCTCACCGTCAGCTATGTTTTTGAATAATGGAAAGCTCTTATTTTCTATTGGGATCGCGAACTTTGGACCCTTCGATAATAGAGATTTTATATCAGCTGGAAATTCTACTTTAGTTTTGTTTACAAACCACTCATCGCTTTTGCTGTTGTTGTTAACCAAGATATCATTTCGTTTATTTTGGAGTTTATCGTGTTTTGTTTCTTGTTTATTTTTCAGTTTCCTTGTCAGTTTGTTGGCAACATTATCTTCTCTCATCATAAATTCTTCGAAGTCATCATCGCTCATTTGCTTCTTCAGTTTTGTTCTTATATTTTCCACCTGCTGTTGTTGTCTTTTTAGTATGATGTGTTTTTGTTGAATAAGTAAACTTAATATTTTCGTGTGGTAGTAATATGTATATCTATCTAAACTTCTGTATATTGTAACGAATTCACTTGCAAATCCTTTTATTTGCAATCCTCTGCAAAAGTTCGAATCACTAAACTGTTGAATAAATAACTCCAATATTGAATGATGGAAAAATGGCCTTTATTAAGTACTTCACAATAACACTTATACTTTGCTACTCGCTGGCTTAATAACCAAACTGATTGATAACTCTACTATTGGCCGCCAGATCGCGTGCTTAATCAAACTGATTGATAGCTCAACTCAAACTGAATTACTTCTTACTCGCCTGCCCCGCTTTTATAGTTTACGCTGCATACTTCTAGGCTCTTCGATTTCCAGAACTTACTAGCATTGTCCATGAGCTCTCAAACTTCTCAGCTATATGCATGTGTTTGCGCATTGACTCTCCGCTGCTCGTATTCGTACATGGTACATATGTGTAGGCGCAATTATTTATTCGTTTATGTAGATACATAAAGATTGAATTATTGATGTGAATGTTTGTAGTTTACAGTCTCTCGCGCGCACATAGGCGTATAAGTAAATGCATCTGTGTTTGACATCTCTCTGGGCTGCCTTATATATGTGTATACTTGATTTGATTATTAACGTAAATACTGCTTGGCATGGCCTTAGCATCGCCTTAGTGATGGGATAAGTTAGTGATGCTAATATCCGTGACAATATATCTATGTGTGTATCACGGTCAAATGAAAATAGTTTATTACTATTACATCTAGTCGAATCTGTTATAAATTTTGGAATAAGTTTTGACTTTCTGCATTTTAAAAGAAACTTAATACTAGATCTAATTTTCACTAATTTCTTTGATGTAATTTGATACTTATTTATCACTGCTCTTGCTTTTACATATTTGTTCCTTATTTCTGCATATCCCATTTTGAAGTAATTGTTGTTGGTGTATGCTCACGGCGTGCCTTCCGTTTTTGTAAATATTAGTTTGGCGACCTTTCTATTTCATAAATTTTTATTTGCCGGCTTGAGGTCTGATGTTTTGGAAAATAAAACACAGATGTTTTAAATTTTTTACCAATATATTTCGGTTATGCACGATAACCGTCCTCAGGGTGAAATAAAAAAGGTTGTACCTATTCGTTCGGAAACCTTTACAAACATTTTCAATTTTTTTTTTTCGTGTTTTGTTTTAGTTTTTTTGCTTTGTTTTTTTTTTTACTATACTTCATTCTGGCCAAAAAAAAATCCAAACAAATCGCCGCTTTAATAAAAATACCTTGAAAATGAAAAAAAAAATATATAAATGAAAGTTGGAAAAGTAAGGTGTTACAAGGAAATATTCGAATACAATACATAAATATATGAAATAATTGGGGATATTTCAGAAACAAAACGTACAAAACCATGGTTTCTATAGATAAAATAAAAAAATAAAAAATAAAATAAAAATAGAAACAAGGTTAAAGATAAAAAAAAACAAAAAATTTGTGTAAAAATAAAAGCAATTAAAATACTAAAAATTAAGAAAAAAAAAAATGAAAAATAACAAAGTTTTGAAATGAAAAAATAAACATGAAAAAACTGAAAATAGTGTAAAATTTAATTAAATTTAGGAGATTTAAATAACAGTAAGACATAAAACAAAAAAATTAAAAAATGAATATGAAACCAAAAAATTTTAACATTGAAAAACAAATAGCAGCAAAAATATTAATTTATTTTTATAAAACTTTTTTCGACCTCTAGGCCATGTATATGTAAATTAAAACACCAAAAATGCTTGTTTTACATATAAATTTTATATTTGTCAAATTTATTTTTATCAATTTATTTTTATCGATATTTCGATTTCAAACTGAAATCATCTTCAGGAACTCTTGAGTGCACCGTCGATCATTTATATGTAAAACAAGCATTTTTGGTGTTTTAATTTACATATACATGGCCTAGAGCTCGAAAAAATTTTTACAAAATTTACAAAATAAAGGCGAAATAGAATAAAAGTAATTAATAATGTATGTAAATGGAAAACAATTAAAAAACATTTAGGTAATTATAGAATCATAAAAAAAAAAAAAAAATATAACCAAAAATAAACACAAATACATATTGTTAAAAAATATAAACCAAAAAGTAATGTAAAAATAAAAAATTAAATGACAGTTAAAAAATAAAAAGAAAACACAATAGTCTTGCTCAATATAAATAATCCAACAAGAACAAATAAAAAGAAAACAAAAAATATAATAAAATAAAAAATTAAAGAAAATATAAGATAAATAAAAAAATAAATAAATACAACTGAAAAAAAGAAGATAAAAAATTAAATATAAAAAATGTAGTTAGAAAAAATCGAAAAGTATAGAGTTAAAAAAAAGTAGAGTTAAAAAAAAAAATAAATAAAAAAGTAGAGTTAAAAAAAATAAATAAAAAATGTAGAGTTAAAAAAAGTAAATAGTTAAAACAAAATATAAAAAAAGTAGAGTTAAAAAAGAAATCAAAAAAAGAGTAGTCTGATGGTAACGTGGTTCTGCAGTGTTTGGAAAGCACTCCGAATGTATTTCTGCCATGAAAAGTTTCTCAGCGAAAACTCATTTGCCTTGCAGGTGCCATTCGGAGTCGGCATAAAACAAGTAGGTGCCATCCCGCCAATTTGTAGGAAAAATTAAAAAGGAGCACGACGCAAATGGGAAGAGAAACTCGGCTTAAAATCTCTTCGGAGGTTATCGCACCTTACATTTATTTTATAAGGAGTTAAACAAATATGAATAATTTAATTTTATTCCATGTTCAAAGAGGACAGTGAAAAAAGTTATTTTCTGCCATATGTATGATAAATAAATTTTTTGACACAAAAAAAGTAATTTAGAACAAAAAACATTACTGAAAAATTGATAAGCTTCCTTTCACGAATAACTTGTACTTTATTGCATTCCAAATTCCATATTCAGTCATTTAACACACAGGTGAAGGAAGGTCATTGCTTAGTCAGATCTTAAAAAATTAAATTCTTTTGTCAGAAAAAAAACAAAAATTTAATAAAAGTATTAAAAAATATGGAACAATGTTAAAAATGTATGCAATCTTTTGCAAATTAATACGAAAGTTGAAAAAAGTTCAAGTTACGTTTTGGTCCTAATTGGCGCCCGAGCCGGAACTACCCCCTGAAAGAAACCGCCAAAAAAACGAGCTGCGTTAAATTTAAAAACCTTTCATTTCAACAGAGAAACAAAAAGAGAAAGTACTCTAAATGAATCTTTGAGCTTTAATAACAATACATCGGCAACTATTAGTGCCAAACAACCGCACTAACGTGGAGCTGTCTTACAATGTGACGATAGTTGCCAGTTATTGCGTATCCAGCCACCTATCGTTCTTTGTCTGGGTAGTTATAGATCAATGGATTTCTAAGACATACAAAAAATTCATCTCCTAGAACTAATCCTGTGACTAGTACCTAAAACGCCAATTGTTGCAGTAAAATTACATGCCTCCATTTTAGTGTGCGCTGCTTGACGAACGTTCATACATATTTATTTATGTTTGGAGTTTTTTGTTTTCAAAAATTATGTTAGCGTAAATCGTTAAATCTTACTTGGCAACTCAATTTATCTCCACAGCCTACGCATGCAGGGTTTTTGTAATTTAGCAGCATTCGGTATGCACCCATTATAATTATCCTATTAAATTTTAAATTTTACATAAATAGATCAGTGGTGCACAAACCCAGCTGAGATTCAAACACAAACGCAACATTTTTATACTCAGCGTGCTTTGCACACAGAGTACACACAGAGTGTATTAATTTTGATTGGATAACGGTTGGTTGTACATGTATAAAGGAATCGAGATAGATATAGACTTCCGTATATCAAAATCATCAGTATCGAAAACGCCCACTTTTTATATATATAACATTTTGGAAAACAAAAAACCTGATTATTTAGTAAATAATACACCTAGAATGTTGAAATTTGACAAGTGGTCTGATATTGAGACTCTTGATAAAAATTTGAAAAAATATTTTAAAATGGGCGTGGCACCGCCCACTTGTGATAAAATCAATTTTACAAATATTATTAATCATAAAGCAAAAACCGTTAAACCTATCGTAACAAAATTCGACAGAAAGGTTGCCTTTACTATAGGGAATGCTTTGAAGAAAATTAACGAAATCGGTTAAGGACCACGCCCACTTTTATATAAAAGATTTTTAAAAGGGTCGTGGACGAATAAAATGAGCTATATCTTTGCAAAAAAGAGCTTTATATCAATGGTATTTCATTTTCCAAGTGGATTTATAACAATAAATAGGAAAAACTTTAAATTAAAAAAAAGGGCGTGGCACCGCCCCTTTTATGACTAAACAATTTTCTATGTTTCCGGAGCCATAACTCGAAAAAAATTAACATATCGCAATGAAATTGTGTACACTTATTTTCCTTATAGCAGAAAATATTTCTAGTAAAAATGGACGGGATCGTTTAAAGACCATGAAAACTTAGATATAGAACAAGACTAGAATAATAAGCTATAACTTAGCAAAAAATAGTTTTGAATCAATGATATTTCACTTTTCACGTTTTATTGTAAGAGGAAATGGGGAAAAATTTTTTTCTAAACGGGCGGTGCCACGTGTTATGTATAAAAGTAATTTATATGAAATGAAATGTACAATTGAAGATCACGCTGAGTATATAATGTTCGGTTACACCCGAACTAGACGCCTTTACTTGTTTGTAAGAATTTTAAATAAAATTTGAGCATAGAGTTTACGTATGAAGTACAAGCGACTCACTGCTTGCTCTGTTGAATCTCAGTCGCTAAGCTCACACGATGTGTAGGTGAATGCCGAACAAATGTCCGACGCTCTACCAATGCTCTTTTGGGCATCTCTGAAATATATACATATGCACGGCCAAAGTTAAAAAATATGCATATTCTAACGCAAATCATGGCATCGATTTGACTCCGCTCTGTGCGGGTAATAAAAACCGTTAAAATAGATTTTGCCACCGTGACATTTGGCTTAAAGCGTGTTTGTATGTATGTATTTACTGTGTGCTCTAAATATCCATATTGTTATAATAAAATGCTTTAATACTTTTTATTGCTGAGATTTTATGCTTTGTTTGTTTTTGCAATTGTAAGTTTGGTTATGCGGGTTTGACAGCTGTTCCAGTTGATATAGAGATTAAAATCTCCATAATTATATTTAACTCTACATCCTACAACTTCAAGAACTTTTTTTGTATTCATATACTTATTTATTAAGCATGTACGAAAATATATTAACGTTAACTTTTATTGACTAAGCAATCAATATTATTGTAAAGCGCTTTTTTTTGTTGCATGGGCCTGTAATGGGCTTTTATGAAAAAAATAATTAAAAACAAATAAAGGTGTCTAAGTTAAGGTGAAACCGAACATTATATACTCAGCGTGAGCTTCAATTGCACATTTCATTTCAAATAAATTACTTTTCTACATAACACGTGGCACCGCGCGTTTAGAAAAAAATGTTTCCCCATTTCCTATTACAATAAAACTTGATAAGTGAAATATCATTGATTCAAAACTATTTTTTGCTAAGTTATAGCTTATTATTCTAGTCTACGACCCTTTTAAACTTGTTTAATATCTAAGTTGCCGTGGTCTTTAACCGATCCCGTCCATTTTTACTAGAAATATTTTCTGCTATAAGGAAAATATGTGTACAAAATTTCATTACGATATGTTAATTTTTCTTCGAGTTATGGCTCCCGAAACATAGAAAAATGCTTAGTAAAAAATTTTAGTGTTTTCCAATTTAATGTTATTATTCAATTTAGAAAGTAAAATGCTATTCATACAAAGCTCTTTTTTGCTAAGATATAGCTTATTATTTTCGTCTACGACCCATTTAAAAATCTTTTATATAAAAGTGGGCGTGGTATTTAACCGATCTCGTCCATTTTTTCTAGAATTATTTTCTGCTATAAAGAAAATATTTGTACCCAATTTTATTACGATCCGTTAATTTGTCTTCGAGTTATGGCTCCCGAAACATAGAAAATTGCTTAGTCATAAAAGGGGCGGTGCCACGCCCATTTCTTTAAAATTTGAAGTTTTTCCTATTTATTGTTATAAATCCACTTGGGAAATGAAATACCATTGATATAAAGCCCTTGTTTGCAGATATAGCTTATTTTATTCGACCTCGAACCTTTTAAAAATCTTTTATATAAAAGTGGGCGTGGTCCTTAACCGATTTCATTAATTTTTCTTCAAAGAATTCCTTATAGTAAAGGCAACCACTGCCGAATTTCGTTACGATAGGTTTAACGATTTTTCATTTATGATTAATAATATTTGTAAAATTGATTTTATCACAAGTGGGCGGTGCCACGCCCATTAAAAAAATTTTTTTTTTCAAATTTTTATCAAAAGTCAATATCAGTCCACACGTCAAATTTCAACATTCTAGGTGTATTATTTACTAAATAATCAGGTTTTTTGTGTTTTATATATATATAAAAAGTGGGCGTGGTTATCATCCGATTTCGCTCATTTTCAATACCAATCTATTCTGGGTCCAGGTAAGCTCGTCTACCAAATTTGGTGAAGATATCTCAATATTAACTCAAGTTATCGTGCTAACGGACGGACGGACGGACGGACCTGGCTCAATCAAATTTTTTTCCGACACTGATGATTTTGATATACGGAAGTTTATATCTATCTCGATTACTTTATACCTGTACAACCTACCGTTATCCAATCAAAGTTAATATACTCTGTGTGCAAAGCATGCTCAGTATAATAATATTAACGATTTTAAGAGTTTGGGAGTAATTTGTATGGTATATTATTTTTTCTGCGGTGAGACAGATGAAATTTTGTCCATGTTAAAACAGAAAGTATTCAATGGGCTTGCCAGTGTCTAGAGGCTTTTCAGACAATATTTAGCACATAACACTTAGGTTAGGTTGAAGTGGCTACACTTAGGCCAGCGATATAAGCCCGGTTGTGATACCACGAAAAGACACCATTACCTTTCCTCTTCGAACCGTTCTGATAAAGGCTACCAGGCCCTTGACGCCATGCTCCACAACATGGCTTAGAGCATCTAGAAATGCAGAAAGCGCTGCCGTACACCACAGTGCCGGGCAGTTGCAGATGAGGTGAACCACCTTTTCCTCATCCTCTTTACAACTCCCCGCGATATGGCGCTCCTAACCTTTTTGCATGCCTACCTTTAAGGCAATGCCCATTTAGTGCCCCTACAAGTGTGGAAATTGTATCCATACTAAGGTTGCACACGTGGTGGTATTTTTTGGGATCCCATTTTGGACAGGTTTCCCTCGAAGTCCGATACCCCGGTGTTTGTAGCCATCTTTCGTCGGCTTGACGGTGGATGTGCTCGTTTCGCAAGGGGCATACCTAAGCGCTCTTGACCAGGAAGAATCTTACTGCTTATACCCTGCCTAGCAACTTCATCTGCAACGCAATTTCCCTCAATGTCCCTATGTATCGGGACCCATGTGGGGTGTTCTGTTGGGTCATCTCTTGAAGAGATCGGCGACAGTTTAGTGTTGTTTCAAAATTGAAGGAGTAGGTGCCAAGGATTTGATGTCGCTGAAAATTAAGATTCTTTTGCCGACATTGTGTGTCGCTATCCTAACTGCGGTTTCCATGGTGGTTAAAACTTGGATGGTAAAAACTGGAAGACGCTGCAGTTTGCAGTGATCGTGTAATCTGAAGTAGTGCTGGAGGTCAAGGTCCCTTTAGTATATTCCATCTCCAACTCTACCGTTTAGCTTAGAACCGTCTGTGTATATGGAAATGCTGCCGTCAACAGCAAGGCTCTGCCCAATCAACTCTACCAGAAATGTTTATCATAAAGTTAGTTTCCGCAACTGTTGTTGTCGTACAGCGATCCGTGCTAGGAGGAAGAAAACTGTATTTGTTTAGTATTGTAACGAATTTACTTGCAAATCCTCTTATTTGCAATCCTCTGCTACGTTCGAATCACTAAACTGTTGAATAAATAACTCCAATATTGAATAATGGAAAAATGGCCTTTATTAAAGTACTTCACAATAACACTTATACTTTGCTACTCGCTGATTTAATAACCAAACTGATTGATAACTCAAATGAAACTCTACTATTGGCCGCCAGATCGCGTGCTTAATCAAACTGATTGATAGCTCAACTCAAACTGAATTACTTCTTACTCGCTTGCCCCGCTTTTATAGTTTACGCTGCATACTTCTAGGCTCTTCGATTTCCAGAACTTACTAGTTGTTTCGGCTACAAAATCGCCAGCCACAACTACGTGCACAAATTATTGCTCTCTCTTGTGACAACTCAGATAAGATATATGCATGTGTTTGTGCATTGCAGCTCCGCTGCTCGTATACGTACATATGTGTAGACGCAATTATTTATTCGTTTATGTAGATACATAAAGATTGAATTATTGATGTGAATGTTTGTAGTTTACAGTCTCTCGCGCGTACATAGGCATATAAGTAAATGCATCTGTGTGTGACATCTCTCTGGGCTGCCTTATATATGTGTATACTTGATTCAATTATTAACGTAAATACTGCTTGGCATGGCCTTAGTATCGCCTTAGTGATGGGATAATTTAGTGATGCTAATATCCGTGACACTGCCCTCCACCTAAGTCTGATCGTCCCGATCAGACAAATCTCTCGATCTAAACGTTGCTAGCCTTTCCAAATGGACCACCTTCATTTTGGTTCGTGGTTTACCGATGGTTTGTATGCGGTACACTACATCGTTGATCCGTTTTACAACTTTGTATGGGCCTTCCCAATTACACTGCAATTTCGGGGACAAACCTTTTTTACGTTGTGGGTTGTATAACAGCACCAAATCTCCTTCCTGAAAACCTTCTGAATTAATTGCTTTATCATATCTGGCTTTCATCTTGTCACTCATAATCTTTGTTCGTTGCCTTATCAGATCATGTATTTCTCTTATCTCTTCTTCCAAATCACTAGTGGATTTCCTGACATTTCTCTCCGCATTGGCATCTATCCCAAACTTCAAATCAGCTGGCAGTCTAAGGTCATTGCCAAAAATTACTTTTGCAGGGGTTTGGCCCGTTGTCTCATGCACTGCTGATCGGTAAGCCATCAAGAATAATGGTATGCGGGTATCCCATTCTTTATGGTACTTGTCCACTACTTTCCTTAAGTGCTCCTCCAATGTTCTATTGAATCGGTCTACCATACCATCGGATTGAGGATGCAATGCAGTTGTCCGTGTTTTTCGAATGCCCAATGACTTACACATTTCCTGGAACACAGCTGATTCGAAATTCCTGCCTTGGTCAGAATGTAACTCCATTGGTACACCATACCTTGCAACCCAATTGTTTATAAACACTTCTGCTACCGTTTCCGCTTCTTGATTTGGGATTGGGTATACCTCTAGCCATTTGCTGAAATAATCCATAACTACCAGTACATATTTGTTTCCGCCGTTGCTAGTAGGAAATGGACCGGCGACATCCATAGCGATCCTTTCAAATGGCGCACCTGAGTTATATTGCTTCATCTGGCCATGACTTCGTGTTCTGGGCCCTTTCGCTCTGCTGCAAACCTCGCAGTTCGCAATCCACTCAGTGACCGACTGACGGCAACCAACCCAATAGAATCTCTGTTTAATCTTCTCGAGCGTCTTCGTGACTCCAAGATGACCTCCGCTTGGACCATTATGCAGCTCGCTGAGCACATCAGGAATCCTCTTTCTGGGAACAACTATCAGTTTATTCTTGTATTTACCATCCTCACTCTCCCATACTCGATGAAGGCAACCGGATATCAATTCTAAACTGTTCCACTGTGCCCAATATGACTTCGCAATGGGACTCTCTGCTGACATCTCTTCTCTGTTTGGTCTTTCATTTCGTTCGAGCCCTTGCATAACACGTGACAGATCTGCATCTTCTAGCTGGCACTTTCTTAGCTGTTCCTTGTCCCATTCATCTGTACATGTTATAGTCATTAGCCGGACATCTATAATGTCTTCTTTAGCCTCGGCTTTTGAACAGTGCTTGCATTCCAAACTACATGGTCTTCGTGACATTGCATCGGCATTTCCATGGGTACTACCTTTTCGATGCTTAATGGAAAAGTCATAGCTTTGTAGTCGCTCGATCCACCGTGCCAATTGTCCTTCCGGATTACGGAACTGCAGTAGCCATTTTAAAGCTGCGTGATCTGTCCTGACACGGAATCGCTGGCCGTAGAGGTATTTGTGAAAATGTTTAACGCACTCTACCAATGCCAACAGCTCTCTCCGCGTAACGCAGTAGTTCCTCTCTGGGTTTCCAATCGAACGGCTGTAATATGCAACTACCTTCTCCTGTCCATCGACCAGTTGTGATAAAACGCCTCCTATAGCATATCCACTCGCATCTGTATCTAGAATAAATGTTGCTCCTGGAATCGGATATGCTAACATTGGGGCAGTGCACAAACGCTCCTTCAATGTTTGGAAAGCCACTTCTCTCTCCTTCTTCCATTCAAAAGCTTTATTTTTTTTGTAAGCTCATGGAGGCTATGGGCTACGCTGGAAAAATTTTGTACAAATCGGCGGCAATATGTGCACAGCCCAAGGAAACTTCTTAATTCATGTAGGTTCTGTGGTCTTGGCCAATCCTTTACAGCCTCTATCTTTTCGTTCGCAGTGCAGATGCCCTCTGTCGTTACCTTGTGACCCAAATAATTTACTTCCTTTTTAAACAGCGCACACTTTTTGGGACTTAACTTCAGACCAGCGCCAGCTATTCTTTGGAAAACTTCCTCCAAGTTCTTAAGATGTTCATCGAAATTCTTGCCCAATACGATGATGTCGTCCAGGTACACCAAGCATGTTTTCCAATGTAGTCCTTTCAATACCTGATCCATGAGTTGTATAATTTGACTCACAACTTGCCGCTTAGCCAGTGGAACACTACGTGGAGCTTGACGGATCGGCCTCGCATCTCCAGTGTCAATTTGATGTTTCACAACGTTGGTGCGGCCTGGTTTAGAACCATCCTGGTCAAATATGTTCGCGTACTTTAGGAGCAGTTGTTTTGCCTTACTCTGATATGCTTCCTCTAGCCCCTGCGTCCATGCCGTGATGTCATTTGAAAGATTAGTATTACTAGCTGAAACGTGTTCCTGGAGCTGTTCACAGTTAATAACTACTTCAGCCTCTTGGCATCTTCCCAAAATAGCTCCTTTAGTCAGTTTGAGTGGTGAATTGAACTCATTGAGTACTCTTACCGGAACACGTCCATCTTGTTTTGTCATAGCCAGGGTTTTTCCTACAAGTATGTTCAGTGCTGATTTGTTTGCTGCTTCGACAACCCACAATTTGTTTGTCCCACAATCTCCATCAACCTTTGCCCAGATGACTGCTTCGGATTTTGGTGGTATTCGCTGACTCTCTTCCACCAGCACTCGTTTACTGCTGTAGCCTCTCTCGTAGCCGAAATTAAGTGGTACATCCATGTTCTTATATCGCATCGTCTTGCTTTGCATGTCGATCTTGATGCCCTGGTCGATTAAGAAGTCCACTCCAATTATGATTTCATCAACAATCTCTGCCACTATAAAATTGTGTACTACCGTGACGTTCCTAATTGCGACTTCACATGATACTTCTCCTAGAACCGTGCTGTCTTCTCCAGTGGCTGTACGCAATCTTGCTCCATGCAATGGTGTTATCTTCTTGTTGACTAAATCCGCTCGAATGATGGAATGAGATGCACCCGTATCTACAGTCAGTAAACGTTCCTTTCCATCCACATGTCCTCCGACAGTAAGATTGTTTGACCTTCTTTCAATTTGTGAGATAGAGATTATGGGGCATTCAATTGAGGGAGCCAGCTGTCGCCCCTTGCGGCTGACTCGCTTTAGTTTAACGATTGAGTGGACTTGGAGATTTGCTCATCTCCTTCAGCTCTGCGCTTACGGCCACCCACATTGTTGGAGCTATTGGGACCGGTGCTGCAATGTCGTGCAATATGACCTGGGTTGCCGCACTTGAAACATTTAATAACTCCGGCATTTTTCTGTTGTGATCCCTTCAGTGCTTCCAAAATTGCGTCTACCCATTCCTGCCTTTCTACTTCTACACGATGAGCCTTATATGCTGGTTTACTTAATAGGGAGGCAGTTTCCTGAGTCAATGCATGTGATACCGTTTCAGCAAATGACAGTTTTGGGTTCGCGTATGTAGCTCGCTTCGTTTCCACGTCTCGTATGCCATTTATAAAACTCTGGATTTTTACCCTCTCGGTGTATTCCACGGGTGCGTTCTGTTCTTCCAATTGTGATGTTATACGGGTTTCCTGCGATTCCAGTTGGGATACCATATACGTCTTCTGTTATTCAAGTTGTGAAGAAATTTGTGTTTCCTTTGCTTCAATCTTCGATGTTATTCGTGTCTCCTGCGCTTCCAGTTGGGATGCCAATTGCGACGACATTGATGCTACTGTCGATGTTTGTGCAGATATTGCAGCCAATATCATGTTCAAGTCTGTGCTGGTAACTGTCTGCGATGTTTCGTTTTTCTCTTCAATTTTTGTTGTCTCCTCGCCATCAAGGTGAAAGACATACTCTTCCACGTTAATTCCCTCTAATTCCATTGCCTCTCGTAGTCGTGCCTGAAGTTCGAGTTTATTGCCGGTTGTATTCAATCCACGGCTGTCCAACTCCTTCTTCAGTTGCTGGATCTTCAATTCACTGAATTTTGCCATGTCCTTGTTGTCCTCTGGAATTTATTCAACAATTCCTCTTCTGACACCAATTGTAACGAATTTACTTGCAAATCCTCTTATTTGCAATCCTCTGCTACGTTCGAATCACTAAACTGTTGAATAAATAACTCCAATATTGAATAATGGAAAAATGGCCTTTATTAAAGTACTTCACAATAACACTTATACTTTGCTACTCGCTGACTTAATAACCAAACTGATTGATAACTCAAATGAAACTCTACTATTGGCCGCCAGATCGCGTGCTTAATCAAACTGATTGATAGCTCAACTCAAACTGAATTACTTCTTACTCGCTTGCCCCGCTTTTATAGTTTACGCTGCATACTTCTAACCTCTTCGATTTCCAGAACTTACTAGTTGTTTCGGCTACAAAATCGCCAGCCACAACTACGTGCACAAATTATTGCTCTCTCTTGTGACAACTCAGATAAGATATATGCATGTGTTTGTGCATTGCCGCTCCGCTGCTCGTATACGTACATATGTGTAGACGCAATTATTTATTCGTTTATGTAGATACATAAAGATTGAATTATTGATGTGAATGTTTGTAGTTTACAGTCTCTCGCGCGCACATAGGCATATAAGTAAATGCATCTGTGTGTGACATCTCTCTGGGCTGCCTTATATATGTGTATACTTGATTTAATTATTAACGTAAATACTGCTTGGCATGGCCTTATGCGGCAGTTACCCACCGACGTGTGCCGTACGTAAGGACGTTTGTCGTACGAAGCACGTTTGACCGAACTCTCAAGTCCGTAGGAATCAATGTGTGCGTCTGTGTACATGTACATAACATATTTGTGTGTGTATTGTTTACAGATAAGCACTGTTGCCATTGACCATTTTGCATGTATGCTTATGGAAACATCAACTTTTTCCAATTTAATTTTTGATATTGTAAAAGGCCGGAATACATATTAAATAAGTATAAATAGATTACATATTTATAATCAGCACTTTTACATAATTATTTCGCATTATTTTCACAATTTTTCAAACTTTAATTAGGTGTTTTTGCATAAAATTGCAAACGGTAAAAAATTAGCGCACACAAGTTTACTAGGCAACTCTGTCTAGTGAGAGAGCGATCAGCTGACACGTTCTTACGGAAAAAATCAAAATTGTTTTGATTTCTACGTTCCGGGCTACGTACATACGGGCGTTGCGCGTCGGTGAGTTTTCGTTTACATTGCACACTCATAAGATAGGTCGTGTCAGCTGACACGTTTTTGGTACGTACGTTCGTGAGTAACTGCCGCATTAGTATCGCCTTAGTGATGGGATAATTTAGTGATGCTTATATCCGTGACAGTATATTATAGTGTTCTGTTGTCTTGTTGTTCTAACAGGACAATTCCCTTAAGCGCAGGGATGACGTTGCCGCTGATCGATAACCAGCTAGATCCAATGGAAGGACTTGCCTGACATTTAAATATTCACAGATGTAACTGGAGCCGAGAAATCCTGGATCACTCTACCTAAGAAATATCATAACTAAGAAAATTCGTTAAAAAATTGATTTGTTCATATTTTTACAAAACGGTTTTAAAAAAAATGCAGATCATGCGATAAAACTAGCTGAACTAATTATAACAAGATTTTTGTCTAAAATTAGGCATCAGACGAGTTAATAATCAATTCAGTTGTAAAAAATGGAACTTGCACTAACCAATTATGAATTGCCACGCGTTTAGTTGACTATTCATATCCTAATTTGGTATAATCTGCATGCTGCTATACATTCATATGTAATTATGTATGTATGTATGTCTTTTCATGCATACATACAGTTGTGGTAAAAATCTTAGTAGTGCCTATGTTTCATTGCCCTCGTTTTCACACAGAGTTGTTGGAGAGGGGCCTTCCATTAGGAATTTAGTTCCTCTAATGTGCAGCGACATGCAATGATGGACTGCGGTGAGTAAAATTGTGTTTCTAGTGATGACGCGATTGATTCTGCCGAAAGGGAGCGCAGAGAAATGCGCATGGGAAACAGTGGCGACTAAATAACCGACTGCTAATCGCAAATGTGGAAGTGCAAAATATCATTGGTTGCTCACTAATTGTACGCAATGCCTTGAAGTATCAACAAAGTGGCAAAAAGTGTTGAAGAAAGACACCAATGTCGGTAAGAGGAGTTAAGACCGTCGTCGTCAGATACCCAAACCAGTTTCCATTTGCGGCTGCTACTAAGATCAAAGATGCCTTAAAAGTGTCTTCAAGCGGTGAGATTGTGTGTCAGCGTTTGCGTGAGCACGATCCAGGTAGACAGTCCAAGAAAAGTACCGTTGTTGACTATAATGCATGAACAAAAGAGACTTCGATTTGCCAAAGAACATTTGAAGATTGTCATGTATGGTGGAAAGGGATCGCGCCAATATGTAAAACGGCCACCTAATACCGAAAACCATCCTAAGTATACAACAAACCCCTTAAAGCATGAATGTTCCAGTATTATTGCCTGGTTATACTTTTCTTGGCTACGCGTGGGACCCATTTATTGGGTCGGGGATATTATGACTGCCGCTTCATATGTTGATATACTCAAGGTCATCATGCTGCAATATGTTAGAGACAAAACGCCACTTGTTTGGACGTTCCAGCAAGATAACGACCTGAAATTTACGAGCAAAGTAGCAAATAGATAGTTTGAGGAAAGCCAGATCAACCTCCCGCCACAGTCACGAGACATAAAACTAGATTTTTTCCCTGAAAAATTTTTGGGTTGATGTCAAGGAGGCAGTAGCTCAACGTAAGCCAACATCGAATACGCAACATTGGGAAGCTGTAAAATGCATGGGAGTAGATTTAGGTTCAAAGATGCCAAAAACTTGTTGATTCAATGCCACGTCACTGTGCTGCAGTTCTAAAGAATAACTTAATTCTAATTTGAGTATTAGCTAGCACCCAATGTAAAAAAATTTAACCACAATTATATGAAATTTATGTAAAATTTGTATTAACAATTTGTTACACTCCGATTAGTTACTAAGTTTTTGACCGCGCAAAATTTGTTGCAGTTTTTCTAAATATTTATTTTTCTTATTAAAATAAGATAAATTTTGAAATCTGTTAGATATTTGGGTTATAAGAGAGACAAATTAGATTTGTTTATAGAAATGAATCCAGGTACTTTTTGAATACATTCTTTTTTAAGTATGTTCACTACTAAGATTTTAACCGCAGCTGTACATCTACTATATAAACTCGGTATGTTCAATGCAATTTCTATAAGAGGAAATATTTTAGAAATTAAAGGCCAATTTTACTTCGTTTGCAATTTTTATATGGAAAAGAACTTATAGCAGCAAGCTTTCTTAGCTTATATAAAAGAAAATGTTTGATCAAAGTCAAGTACAGCATTTGTAGGACATTCATACATACATATATCAGCATATCTAAGTTAGTGATGTTGCGAATGTCAGACTTTTGTCCCATATGTCACTTACAGAAAAAATCTTGTAAATGGCACTGCCCAAAAATAGCATCTCAGTTGTCTCATCGACCGTCCTTTATTGACGTACGTCGTCTGCCTAGACTATAGGCAGTACCTAGGCTGACCGAATAAAGGCATCTTGACGTCCAGCTTGAACAATAAGACTATCTACTGTGCTTTCCGAGTCGCCTATACCTTAAGAGAGTAGCGCTATCTTTCATCTGCTCGGAAAGTCCTTGTTTCTAAGAATTTGTTGTACGTATGAAGCAGCCAGATTTGGGGTATACTTTATTGTTCAAGTTATGGTGCCATTACGGGCTTCATGCTGCGAGGGGCTATTCTTAGTTCCCCTTCCCTGAATGATCGCAAGCCGTGGTCTTTGTGAGCGACGTTATCGTCTATTCTGTTGCGTCGGTCGCGTCTACTATGTTTCGGATCTTCTCATATATCGCCTGGTTCAGTGAGCGGAGTTTCCCCACCCCTATTTTACTGTACCCAAAGACTTCTTACCAAAACTTTCCGGAAATAAAGTTGGGTTTATTTGACTACGTCACCGATAGCTTTTTTCGATCGTTTGTGCGTTTCCTCATATCTTCCACTCGAGCGGCTTACCAGCCTACATATATCCGCAATTCAATTGTGTAATCAGTACATTTGTTTTTTTTTACCTTTCCAAGTGCTTTTGAGTGTTGAGGTGTTGCGGGCGCCCGCTTGTACACTAGTAGTGGAAAACTTTAGATACGTCCGATTTTAGTTTTTGGGCCTTGATTTACTGAGATGGAAGGGGATGTAGTCAAAATAACTGCCAATAAGATCCCCCATGCCCCTTTTCACACCACGTTTGTTAGCTGATTTTCTGGCAGAAAATAGGATGTAGATATGTCAGTGTCGTGCCAGTGTTTGGGAACTAACTTTACTCTGGTGTCAGTCTGAGTTATTACCCATTCCACAGCTCTAGTGTTGGAACTATACGATATCGGTACCCAGGTCGGTCCCAGATCGTCTTCAACTCTAGCTTATCGTTGACCACTTTAATAGGATCATTCGAAGGAAAGTGGCAGCTGACTTATGTAGTCGATGGCAGCCGCTGTTGCGTCCGAGTCTCAGTATATGTCATTGTTTTGTAAAAAAAAAAATATCAATTTGCACAAACTAAATAAGGTCGTTTGAAGTTGACCGCTGCTTATTGGTCACTTCAAAGCTTCAAAAAGTAAAACTTCGCAGTTCGTATCACCGCAGATTACTTTGTGATCGGGAACTATGAGCACTTAGCACGTTTAAGTGATAGTTCGCATAATCTAATGCGAATGTAGGTACTATTTGGGAAGTCTTCTTGTCCAAATATATAAAAAAGTATTCTATACCCGGCTGTGGACTCCAGGAATAGCTCATATATCAGCGATATTTACGAACAAGCTGAGTACTCAAAGTGGACTCAGTACTTTAAAATATCGTATAATGTACAAAAACAAATCAAAACCTAAAGTACGTAGGAGGGGTTTTCAGTAGGAGTTAAAACTACAGTTAAACGTGACCTCAATTTAGCTTTGCTACATTGGTCAAATTTTAGTGTTCATCCCGGTTCAATTGTCCAATATGGTAGGGTTAATCTCTAGGTAATTTAAATTCACACTGAAAATACGTGATCATAAAAGTGGCGAAGTTGAGGTACTCCATACCCAAAAGTACTCTATACTTTCCATTTACACAACAACAACTAAGTATAAAAATGGTTTTTTCAATTCCTTTAACAAAGTGTATTCGATTTAATGGCTAAAATTGCCATATATATGATGGGAATGCGTCTGTTAAACGTGTCACAATGCAGTTGTCGTATATATCCATATGTCTGTATGAATGTATGGACATTACACGCATCTTACTGCATCACGTTAAATACGGTAAACGTTCAGGCGCCTTCCCTTTGCACAGTGCGGTGTATTCGCAATCATGGCCATGGCAGTGAGTTGCGGCGGCTTCAGATTTACGAAGCAAAAAAAGTGGCAGATTTTCCAAGAATCTTATCCAACCGTATCCAGCGTTTCAAACGCAACAAACCGTTTATAGCACGCCCATATCTAGAGCCACAACATCAATAGTCCAAGTTAGTAGAGTAGCGGTAAACAGGTTCAACACAACAAAAATAATCCAGCTTTGTTGATGAGAGTTGTCAGTGATACAGCAGTACATATAGAGTAGTTGGTAGTACACATGTATGTATGTCTGCATGTCTGGATACATAGATTAGCAATTGAATTTGAACCACAAATGTCGGCTTTCATTTAATCCCTGGAACATGGCTAAATACAGAATAATCGTCGCAAAGATAGTTGCTAAATCTCATTTTAACATCTACTTAGTTAAATACAGCTGTGCGGCAAAAAGAAAAGAACCATAATAGACTATGGGATGCTACCCAGCTGTGGCGGCTATAAGTGTGGTTCATAATAGCAAAAAGAAGTTTATAAAGATACGAATAGATTACCGGCGCCGCTCTGGTTAGACATACATATACTAGTCCTATATCTCTATCGCTTTCGCCATGGTTCCCGCTCCCACTATCATTTAGCCTCCCTTCCTACTTCTCTTTTATTTTAAAATTTCCGCTTCCTATCTCTTTATCCTTATTTTCTAGTTGTACCACTTCCTTAGGGAACTTAACATTAAAAATACTTCTTAGTAGAGACAGTGAGGACATGGAATCTTGCGATATTTAAACAAAACCAAAAGTAAAAAAAAATACGTAATCTTGAATGGTCCCCATCAGCCAGTTCAACATAATATAAAAAAAGTAAGGAAGGCTAAGTTCGGGTTTAACCGAACATTACATACTCAGCTACTCAGAGCTTTGGAGACAAAATAAGGGAAAATCACAATGTAGGAAAATGAACCTAGGGTAAACCTGGAATGTGTTTATGTGACATGGGTATCAAATGGAAGGTATTAAAGAGTATTTTAAAAGGGAGTGCGCCATAGTTCTGTAGGTGGACGCCATTTCGGGATATCGCCATAAAGGTGGACCAGGGTTGACTCTAGAATTTGTTTGTACGATATGGGTATCAAATGAAAGGTGTTAATGATTATTTTAAAAGGGAGCGGGCCTTAGTTCTATAGGTGGACGCCCTTTCGAGATATCGCCATAAAGGTAACCAGGGGTGACTCTAGAGAGTGTACGATAAGGGTATAAAATGAAAGGTGTTAATGAGTATTTTAAAAGGGAGTGGGCCTTAGTTCTATAGGTGGACACCTTTTCGATATATCGCCATGGACCAGGGGTGACTCTGGAATGTGTTTGTACGATATGGGTATCAAATGAAAGGTGTTAATGAGTATTTTAAAAGAGAGTGGGCCTTAGTTCTATAGGTGGACGCCTTTTCGAGATATCGCCATAAAGGTGGACCAGGCGTGACTACAATGCGAGTGTACGATATGGGTATCAAATGAAAGGTGTTCATGATTATTTAAAACGCAGTGGGCCTTAGTTCTATAGGTGGACGCCTTTTCGAGATATCGCCATAAAGGTGGACCAGGCGTGACTACAATGCGAGTGTACGATATGGGTATCAAATGAAAGGTGTTCATGATTATTTAAAACGTAGTGGGCCTTAGTTCTATAGGTGGACGCCTTTTCGAGATATCCCAATAAAGGTGGACCAGGCGTGAGTCTAGAACAGGCATGCTTAACCAACGAACCGATATCATTTCGTTACTATAATTAACGTTAATAAACGAAACAAAGTCTCGTTTATTAACTTGATTGCGTTGATTATCGTAACGAAATGATATCGGTTCGTTGGTTAAGCATGCCTGGTCTAGAATGTGTTTTTACGATATGGGTATCATATTAAAGGTATTAATGAGGGTTTTAAAAGGGAGTGGCCCTTAGTTGTATATGTGAAGGCGTTTTCGAGATATTGACAAAAATGTGGACCAGGGTGACGCAGAACATCATCTGTCGGGTACCGCTAATTTATTTATATACATATGTCATACTACGAACAGTATTCCTGCTAACATTCCAATGGCTTTTGGTTTCGCCCTCCAGAACTTTTTCATTTTCTTCTACTTAATATGGTAGGTGTCACACCCTTTTTACAAAGTTTTTTCTAAAGTTATATTTTGCGTCAATAAACAAATTCAATTACCATGTTTCATCTCTTTTTTCATATTTGGTACAGAATTATGGCATTTTTTTTGATTTTTCGTAATTTTCGATATCGAAAAAGTGGGCGGGGTCATAGTCGGATTTCGGCGATTTTCTATACCAAGATAAAGTGAGTTCAGATAAGTACGTGAACTAAGTTTAGTAAATATATATCGATTTTTGCTCAAGTTACCGTGTTAACGGCCGAGCGGAAGGACAGACGGTCGACTTTGTATAAAAACTGGGCGTGACTTCAACCGATTTCGCCCATTTTCACAGAAAATAGTTATCGTCATAGAATCTATGCCCCTACCAAATTTCACAAGGATTGTTCGACTTATGGCCTTAAAAGTCTTCTAGACGAATTAAATGAAAAAGGGCGGAGCCACGCCCATTTTGAATTTTTTTTTTATTTTTGTATTTTGTTGCACCATATCATTACTGGAGTTGAATGTTGACATCATTTACTTATATACTGTAAAGATATTCAATTTTTTGTTAAAATTTGACTTAAAAAATTTTTTTTTTAAAGCGGGCGTGTTCGTCATCCGATTTTGGTAGTTCTTATTTAGCACACATATAGTAATAAGAGGAACGTGCCTGCCAAATTCCATCATGATATCTTCAACGACTGCGAAATTACAGCTTGCAAAACTTTTAAATTACCTTCTTTTAAAAGTGGGCGGTGCCACGCCCATTGTCCAAAATTTTACTAATTTTCTATTTTGCGTCATAAGGTCAACGCACCTACCAAGTTTCGTCGCTATATCCGTTTTTGGTAATGAATTATCGCACTTTTTGGGTTTTTCGAAATTTTCGATTTCGAAAAAGTGGGCGTGGTTGTAGTCCGATTTCGTTCATTTTAAATAGCTATCTGAGATGAGAGCCCAGGAACCTACATACCGAACCTACATACCTCAAAAGTTACTCAAGTTATCGTGTTTACGAACGGACGGACGGACGGACGGACATGGCTAAATGAATTTCTTTTTTCGCCCAGATCATTTTGATATATAGAAGTCTATATCTATCTCGATTAGTTTATGCCGTTACGGATTACCGTTATACGAACAAAGTTAATATACTCTGTGAGCTCTGCTCAGCTGAGTATAAAAATTAAAATAGGTACATATAAAAAATAAAAAAATTTATGAAATAAAATATGATAAATACTTATAAAAAACTATAAAAAAATTCATTAAAGAGAATTATTTTAAAAATAAAATTTGAACAAAAATTATTAAAATAGTATTTGTATGTATTTATTTGAAACAACAATTTTGACAAATTATTTAAATCAACCAACAAAATAAAAAATTTAAACAATTAAAAGTAAGGTTATAAAAAAAGCTGTAATGAAAACAATGTTAAAATAAAAATAATTAAACTTTTCAACTTTTTAAACAAAATAAGAAATGCGCAACGAAATTTCAATTGACAAAACAGCTGACTTCAAAAATTCGAAATTCCTATTCCCCAATTATTCTTCTCCCTAGGAGAAAAGAATTGGAGGAATTTTTCCGCGGGAATAAAGAAATCCGCGAGAACAAAATTCCGCGTGAATATTTAGAATTGGTATGATAGAAATTTCAAAACTATTAAGAAATAAAAAATTTAAAAGAACTAAAAGTTTATAGAAAAACCTTCAAAAAAGTGAATGGAAAAATGTAAAAAATTAAAAATAATTTATAAAAAAAAATAATAATAAAAAAAGCAAAACAATAAATTCTACGAAACTGAAAAAAAAATTAAATAACAAAAAAACTAAAAATATAAAAAAAAATTTATTTAATAAAAAAAGAAAATAAAGAGAAAAAAAATAAATTAAATAAAAACAAAAAATTTAACAAAAAAAAATTATTAAAAAATGAAAATTTTAAGAAAAAGTAAAAAAAAAAATGGTATGATATAAAACAATTTAAAAAAATAAATAAAAATACTTATATAGCAAATGATAGAAAGTCATATAAAATAAAAATAAAAAAACGTGAACTAAAACAAACTAAAAATTAAGTAAGAAATCAAGATTAATTGTAACAAAATGTTTGCTTTTTGTCAAGTTGGTCTATTAATTTGAGCATAACTGTAGATGCCTATAAATGTACTATACCACAATATTGATAGGTGTGTCTACTACCTTAAAAGATGAACAAAAATTAAACCAACCTGGCGACAATAGCTATGCACGTTCACACAAACGTACATGTAAATGTTTGTATACACATAAATATTTGCTACAAAGATAACACGATTTGAAGTGAAGCAGACGAACACTAAAATGAATACTGAACTATTAGTGAGAAGTGGTCGATGACAAACGTCAACACCACAGTGCGAACATCAAAAACATAACAAGACCCAGAACTAAACAAACGTTGTACATGAATTTTTGCCTCTTTTACACATTTTCTTTGCCCTGCGTACAATCTAAATACAGTAGCTAGAGAAATCACTTGCTGATAGTATTATATAATTTTCGATATGATTTTCAATGTCTAAGCTTAGGTAGCAAATATTTATGTAGGTACGATGTACATACATACATAGATTGACAACGAAAGCAAATTAAGTGTGGCCTGTCTGTTTATTTCACGAATTGACGGGGACTTTTGTGTAAGTTAGCTGTGTATGATTACATGTATGCGTATAATGTAATTGTTGTGCCATGAAGATTTATTAGATTTTAAATGCAATAATTATAAGTTTATTGTGTGAAGGTACTTGCTTCGAATGCCAGATAAGGTGTAATGCAAGCCACGCACCTCAAAACCACAACCACCTTGGGTGGCTAACAGTGATCGAGCCATTTAAAGGTGTTGAATGCAAAATGAGAAAAAGAAAACAATTTCCTTAAATGTCAATAGATAGTAGGTACTGCTTGTGCGCATATATACATGTATGTATATATAAGTTGAGTACTTAGTTTTTTAGGTATAGATTTTCGAATAAGGCTATATCCACGTTTGAGTGGAAAATCGGCCTACCACAGCAAAACTGTCTGAGAACACACAGTTTCATTATTTGATAGAAACCTCAAGTCTTCTTTAATTGAACAAAGGAAATTCTGGGTTGGAGTAAGGCCTTGATGCAAATATATTGTTACTATTTATGCAACGGGAACTCGTCATACAAATTGAGCACCATGTTGAAAATAGATAGATCAAGTTCTGACGTTAGAAGTAAACCCAACATTTGAATAGCGGATCCTTTCGACCGAGCACTCACTGAATCTCTGATAGTCACCGTGCGGCGTATCACTCCCTTTATTATTTCATTGAAGAGCGCTCTGCTTCAGAATTCGTTTTAAAAAACGGTTCCTCTCAGCTAAAACTCAATATAATCAACACTGACATATGGCTATTATCAACAGAACACTGAAACGTTAATTAATAAAATTCCGAGATTACTAAACGTTTTTGATCGTGTTGTACGATCACGTATGAAAAAACAAATTCACGCAAACGAAAGATATGAATCTGTGAAGCTACTCGTGCTAATAAATCATAGCCCCTATTTCACATTTTTCCCTTATCCTATTGACCGTTAAGAAGCTATGGCGATTAGAGCTTTAAATTTCATGTTCGAGAAGAAATTTTCCGCGAGATTCTCGTATCTCAAAATACTCGTGAGGCTCGCGATTTTCTCGACATTCAATTTAGTCGAAACACTGGCAGTATTATATAGAGCTTAAGATTTCTTCTGGAACACAAGCGAAAATTTCTACCAAACCACAATTAAAAACCAACGTATTTCGAGATAAGAGTAACTCGCGATGAGCCGTGCCCTAATATAGGGCGGTTTCGTATAGAAGATGTTGGAGCAAGACCCTCTAATTTTATCAGCAAACTTTCCTTAATAATATATATGAATATTATACAATAAGGTTCTGTTTCGATTACTTTGCGAAGATATAAAGCATATCGAGATACTTGAACCTATTAGCGCGATTTAGTCTTGTCCGAAGCTACCAATTTTCAAATTTTTACGTTGCACTATCAAAAATCGGCACATTCTTACATTTTTTAAAAATGTCTATCCTATTTTTTCTTTACAATTGCTATGTTTTCATTGCATTCAGATTCGTGATGTCGACGGCGAGTATCGCAGTAGGCTTAAAGCTCTGTGCTGTATAAGCCCAAAGGCTTCGCTGGCTAGTTCAAGAGGATGATAACGCTCCGGCCAAGAAAGTATTTCAATCGACATCGCATTTTGGAAGCAGAGTAAGGGCAGACGTTAATAATTGGTATAAGTTATCGCGAAACAGCGATATCTGACGTGAACGTGACTTGTTACGAAACGGCCAAAATGATGATGATGAAATCTGCCTCAATTCAACCTTCGAGTTCGGTGAGAAGATTCGCCTTAAAAATTGTCTTTGAATTCGCTCTCATCCCTCTGCTTCTCCTTCCCCCTTTCCCTCCTCTTTTATTTTTTGAACTTATATTCTTTGTTGATCTGATCTTGCATTTGCAATTTTGCACTCAAGCTTTCATCGTTAAAAAAATTCGAAGCGAAGGATAGGAACAGCGTGGGAATGGAAATGGAAAAAGGGTAGGGATAGGGATAAGGAAAGGGATAGTGATAGAGATAAGGACAGGGATATGAATATGGATATGGATAGACATAGAGATATGGATAGCGATAGGGATAGTTTTTTTCGTGGGTGAAGAGAGGGAGGAAAATTTTGTGAGAAATTGGAAAGATTTGTTCTATGTGAGTGAGAAGTTTTAATTTTTTTTGGCTTATGTTAATGATAAACGTCAAATCAAACCGACTGGGGAAGACGCAGTTAAAAGCTTTTTAAACTCTATTTGGTAACAGAGAATGCGAGTGAGCAAGCCTTTTGATTAAACAATTTTTTAATTGCAGAGCAAACGCCTTCGGCACAATCAAATTTCCCTTTACTTGTTATTATTTGCAATTTTCACGAATTCTGTTAAAATTTCTCTGAAATTTTTACACCCAACTTCTAGAGTTTTTTTGTGCGGAAAAAAGAAACCATCAACCCATTTAACGAATACAAGGGGGACAAAGGCAAAAACACACACACACACACATCTATTTATGTTCGATTGAGTTGACTTCTTTCGGGTGGCACGCTCTGAATATATATTTTTGCTCGACTTCATTAAATTACAGCAATTTACTCCCCTCACACTATCCAAGTTTCATTTACAACTTAAATGCACGCAAAAACACAAGCAATTCGCAATCGCATTCGTGCCACAACTTGACAAACAAACAAACAAATAAACTTGCAACATATTGCCATATTGCTAATACATGATTTATATTTTTTCTGTTTTATGTGTAAGTTTATGTACATTTATTTGTTTTGTTTTCTTTACCCTTTGCTGGTGGTGTTTTTGTGCCTTTTTTGGTTTCTGCTGGTTGTTGCTTTTGTGTTGCATTTGCACTTAGTACTTATTTTCTCATATTCGTTTATTGTTTTTGGCCCCATGCATGCATCAATTGCTATTGTTGTTTTTTGTTTTTGTTGTGTGTAAAAATATGCTAAACAACATTAATTATTATTATGAGCGCGTTTACATTGGTAGTGCAAAATAAAACGAATATTGCAACAACTACAAGTAAATTCAAGGGCGTATGCAGGGGGAAGGGGGCCGTTGCCCGCCCCTTCGCGAACTAAGAACACCAAACTGAAAGTTAAACATCAACAACATGAGCTTAATAATATTTATTTACAAAAATTTACTAATAACTACATACACATACATAATACTTACATATTCTTACTAATAAAGTAACTAAAATGATAAATAACTTTGAATAACAATAAGACTGATAAGGTGCATAAACGCACCAGATACTGTGTATCTCTGAAAATATCGATAAGTATCGATTACACGTGAATAATTAAAACATCTCTGTAACTAAATAAAGTATGTGGAAAAATACAATTTTTCTGAATCTGAAACTCACTTGGGGGATCATATTTCTAAAGTAATTACCCTTGTACTGACTATTAAATTAATCTATCTAATTCAACAAAATTTTGAATTACCAAATCCTAGACATGGTAGATATTTTAGGGAGCTCTTGATAAATAAATAAAAATGTTAACGGACTGCTAGAGCCCACAGCTGGGTCTATAAAGCAGGCTTCGCTTTTACCTAGACGTCATTACTCTTTATACTTATAAATACGCTATATATTTATTTTTATTTATTTATTTATATGTTTATATATGAATATAAAATTAAAAAAAAAATGGTCCCCCCTTCGTGAAAGGCTGGATAAGCCCTTGAGTATATTTGTATGTTTGTACTAGGGGGCGCTAAGATCATTCAAATCGATTACAATCTAAATTTACTCCATTCGCATGTTGCTGATATGGGCAAAAAGGCATTTAAGGCAGCAAACCAACAAACTAAAACTTACACAAATTTAAAGAATATGCATTAATAAAAAATTGGAATGTAATAATGTTGTTTAGCACTTTGATTGCTTCAACTGAAGTTTGTTTAAATATACATACATATTTTTTACCTGTGCCTTTTTAACGTTCTCATATGATCACAACACACATTTAGTGGTTGTTTAACATGCAATGAACACTTCTTTTCAACTTGTATTATATATATCAAATTCAAAAATTTAACCACCAACAAATGCCATAAAATTTCTCAATTTTAAGGTGATTTTCTTTTTTCGTTTTACAAATTATTTTAAAACAAATAAGAAAATTAAAGTACGGGTTCTATTACCCATCGGCTGTCTTGCTACCATGTTAAGTAGTTTAAAATAAATTTCGGGGTCAATAAAAAAACTCAGGTGTTCAAATTCAGCTGTTGACGCAACGCCAAAACGACGCAAAAGTCGAACGTGTTTGGGTCTTTTAAAGCATGTGAATGAGCAACTACGCTCAAAATCGATTTCTTCAGAAATATAATAATAATAATAAAATAAAGAATACAAAATTAAAAAATAGAGTAAAAACAAAAATTTAAAAATATATAGAAATATACAATTGACTTATAAGGGACATAATACATATGTATAAAAAAATAAGATATAAACTTACGTAAAAAATTAAAAATTTGATAAAAGAAAAAAAAAATGGCAAAACTTATTGAAGAAAAAAGTTATTAAAAATGATTTTTGCAAAAAAAAAAAATATTGAATTTTAAAAAGAATTATTGAAACAAAAATTTTGAAACAGGAAAATATTATTAAAAAATAAAAACCAGTGTTGAAAAATAGATAATTTAATTGGAAAATTTTTGGAAAAATTATTGAAAAATAAAAACAATTTGAAAAGTAAAAAAAAATTCATAAGAAAAATAAAATAATTATTGAAAAGTAAAAAATGAAATTCGTGAAATTTTAAATATTAAACGTATTGCACAATAATTTATTTATTAAATTTATTAAAACTCATTAAATTTTACGAATGCTTAGCAGACGATTACATCCATGGAAAAATAAAATTATTGAATGATTTTTTTTTAAATAAAAAGTTAATTTAAAATTTTAAATATAAAAAAATTCTCGAATGTAAAAAATTAAAATTACCTGTAGAAAAATACAAAAAAGTGGAAAAAAATAAATAAAAAAAATTGAAAAAATAAGTAAAATAATAAAAAGCCAAGTAAAAAATTACAGAAATGCAAAATAACATTCAATAAAAATTATCAAGTAAAATAAAAAAAAAATAAATAAAAAAAGAAAAATAAAAAAAGAATAAAATGAAATAAAAACAAGTAAAGGTTCTAAGTTCGGGTGTAAACGAACATTATATACTCAGCGGAGCTTCAATTGTACATTTAATTTCAGATAAATAACTTTTCTACATAACACGTGACACCGCCCGTTAAAAAAATGTCTCCCCATTTCCTCTTACAATAAAATTTGATAAGTGAAATATCATTGATTCAAAACTATTTTTTGCTAACTTATAGCTTATTATTCTAGTCTACGACCCTTTTAAACTTGTTTTATATCTAAGTTGCCGTGGTCTTTAACCGATCCCGTCCATTTTTACTAAAAATATTTTCTGCTATAAGGAAAATATGTGTACAAAATTTCATTACGATATGTTAAGTTTTCTTCGAGTTATGGCTCCCGAAACATAGAAAATTGCTTAGTCATAAAAGGGGCGGTGCCACACCCATTTTCAAAAATTTTGGTATTTTCCAATTTAATGTTATAATTCAATTTAGAAAGTAAAATTCTATTTATACAAAGCTCTTTTTCGTTAAGATATAGCTTATTATTTTCGTCTGCGACATTTTAAAAAATCTTTTATATAAAAGTGGGCGTGGTCTTTAACCGATCTCGTCCATTTTTTAGAAATATTTCCTGCTATTGGGAAAATTTGTGTTCCAAATTTTATTACGATCCGTTAATTTTTCTTCGAGTTGTGGCTGCCGAAACATAGAAAATTGCTTAGTCATAAAGGGGGCGGTGTCACCCCCATTTTTTTTTTAATTTTAAGTTTTTCCTATTTATTGATATTAATACACTTGGGAAATGAAATACAATTGATATAAAGCTCTTTTTTGCAAAGATATAGCCTTTTTATTCGTCACGACCCTTTTAAAAATCTTTTATATAAAAGTGGGCGTGGGCCTTAACCGATTTCGTTAATTTTTCTTCAAAGAATTCCTTATAGTAAAGGCAATCTCTCTGCCGAATTTTGTTTCAATAGGTTTAACGATTTTTGATTTATGATTAATAATATTTGTAAAATTTATTATATCACAAGTGGGCGGTGCCACGCCCATTTTAAATTTTTTTTTCAAATTTTTATCAAGAGTCTCAATATCAGTCCACACGTCAAATTTCAACATTCTAGGTGTGTTATTTACTAAATAATCAGGTTTTTTGTGTTTTCCAAAATGTTATATATGTATATAAAAAGTGGGCGTGATTATCATCCGATTTCGCTCATTTTCAATACCAATCTATTCTGGGTACAGATAAGCTCGTGTACCAAATTTGTTGAAGATATCTCAATATTTACTCAAGTTATCGTGTAAACGGACAGACGGACGGACATGGCTCAATCACATTTTTTTTCGATACTGATGATTTTAATATATGGAAGTCTATATCTATCTCGATTCCTTTATACCTGTACAACCAACCGTCACCCAATCAAAGTTAATATACTCTGTGTGCAAAGCACTCTGAGTATAAAAATATATAGAAATATACAATTGACGTATAAGGAACATAATACATATGTATGTATAAAAAAATAAGGTATAAACTTACGTAAAAAATTAAAAATTTGATAAAAGAAAAAATTGGCAAAACTTATTGAACAAAAAAGTTATAAAAAAATGATTTTTGCAACAAAAAATATTGAATTTTAAAAAGAATTATTAACACAAAAATTTTGAAACAGGAAAATATTATTAAAAAGTCGATCATACATGTCCATATGTCCCTGATGATTTCTTCAGATTGAAGTCGAAATATTGACCAAAATTAAAATTTATGAATATAAAACAAACCAAAAGGAAGTTTTATTCATTAACCGCGGCCTTTCAGCTCAACTAATCTAATTAATTATTAAAAAATAAAAAACCAGAGTGTTAAAAATAGATAATTAAATTGGAAAATTTTTGAAAAATTATTGAAAAATAAAAACAATTTTAAAAGTAAAAAAAAATTTCAAAAGAAAATAAAATAATTATTGAAAAATAAAAAATGAAATTCGTGAAATTTAAAATTTAAACATTTGCACAATAATTTCTTTATTAAATTTATTAAAATTCATTAAATTTTACGAATGCTTCGCAGACGATTACATGCAAGGAAAAATAAAATTATTCAACGAAATTTTTTTTTTTAATAAAAAGTTAATTGAAAAATTTTAAATATAAAAAAATTATCGAATGTTAAAAATAAAAATAATGACTCAAAAATGTAAAAAATTAAAATTACTTGTAGAAAAATACAGAAAGGTGGAAAAGTTAAGTAAAAAAATTGAAAAAATAAGTAAAATAATAAAAACAGTAAAAAATTATAGAAATGCAAAATAAAATTCAATAAAAATTATTAAGTAAGAAAAAAAAAAACAAAAAATAAAAAAAAAATAAAAAAAATAAAAAAAAAATAAAAAAAAAAATAAAAAAAATAAAAAAAATAACATGAATTAAAAAAAATTTAAATATACAAAATACAAAAAATTGGAACTGAAAAAAAAAAACAAAAGCCAATTATGATAGAAAATTATTTTAAAGTATTAAGTATTTTCCTTAGAAAAGTATAAATAATAAAAAAATAAGTAAAATAATAAAAACTAAGTAAAAAATTATAGAAATGCAAAATAAAATTCAATAAAAATTATTAAGTAAGAAAAAATAAAAAAACAAAAAATAAAAAAAAAAATAAAAAAAAATTAAAAAAAGAAATAACATGAATTAAAAAAAATTTAAATATACAAAATACAAAAAATTGGAACTGAAAAAAAAAAAAAAAAACAAAAGCCAATTATGATAGAAAATTATTTTAAAGTATTAAATATTTTCCTTAGAAAAGGAAAAAGTGGTTCAAAATAAAATATGAAATATGTTATCTCTTCCATGGAAATTTGCTAGTGCTAATACATTTATTGAATATTTTTATAACATTTGAAACGGTTTTTCAATTATGGTTATGAATATTAACAAACTTCTATGTTGAGTCCCGAAGTAACAAATTTGATAGAACTTCTCTCCCACTAGACAAACCTTTTGCATACACTTTTGTTCTATCCGCAAACAAGTACGCACTTAATTTCTTCACAATTGGCCTTTTTACGAGTGCCTACGTTTCCTACAATATTAATTTATTTGTGCATAGGCCCATAGTAGGCCCTTGTCCTTGTTGTTGGCGTTATTGTTCAACAGGCGGCGCCTAACTTCGACTTAAACTTCGCCTACCAATTCAAAATTAAATTTTGCCATTTCTGTTGTTGCCTGATTCTGTTAACGTATTCATTTGTTTTTAAATGTTTTGTTTTTTGTATTTATGTATACTTTTGTTTTTTTTTTTAATTTTTCATGTAGTGATTGTGATGCTTTTTTTTGTAGTTATTGGCGTTTAGCTGGTGGCGCTTATGACTCGTACGTGCCACATTGACGATTGCTAGCTGTTGTTGTTGACATGCAAATTAAAATAAATAATATGCAAAATAGCAAGGAGTAAGTAATGCTAGCTAGCGAAGAAAAAGAGCACAGAGGTAGGGCTTCGACCTAAACCTTTTGTGGAAAAGGGGGGGGGGGGAAAGGAATTCTGGTAAAATTTTTGGAAAGAGTGATGTTATGATTATATATGTACATTACACACATCGTATTTTGATTAGGCTTTTTCTTTCACTAGTGGAATGGTAATTAGCTTCTTTTGCAGTTCGACGGAGGTTGGATGGTATATTTTGTAAGTAATTTCCGGTTGGCTACGAGCACAGGCCCATGCAAGTAAAAAAATAGTGTCCCTTCTCGGGCACATCAATTCTATAAACAATTTTATTTTGAAGTAATGTAAAAGCAATGTCGAGTAAATGTGCCTAACGAACATATTAATTCATTCCATTTCCGTCTCGGGATCTACCAATGCAAAAATGTGGTTACTCTAGATTAGAGTTACCCTCAAGAGCTTCGGAAAACTGTTCGACGTGAGCGGAGAAACGGAAATTCAGCTAAGCAAACAGTCATCGCTTGTATTTGAAGCAATAAACCTCGACTGCTGAGTGGAATATCACCTTACATCTGCTACTTCAAAAACGCTTTATCTGAGAAAACATAAAAAAATACCTCTTTAAGAATTTGTTTGAAGAATGCCCAATTTCAGAAGTTTATTCCGAAACGCCCTAACTGAGTATAAATTCAATACATTGTAGGTAAGATAGGGCGTTCTTCAGCGGAATTCTGAGACGGGGTGTTTTTGAGACGACAGCCGAGATAGGGTGATATTCCACTTAGCAGAAATTTTCTTTGTACACATATTTATTTTAAAAAAAGTTGGCTTTGTATTCCAAGGTTTGCTGGCTATGCACACCTCTGCTATAGACAGAATATATGCATAGATAGATGTCTAATAATGGAGTAAGTCCTTTGACAAATGTTAGTTACACTTAACTCCCACATCAAAAAGTTTGCTGCTAAATTTTAAACACCTACACTATGAGCCAGAGCTCACTTGATATTCGACACTTTCTTGGTTCAAATGATAATAAGTGGCGCAATAGCTAACTTCTCTTACTATCCATTATATTGAACAAGTCGTAAGTTTGTGCGTCACCCACATATGTGACCCAGGAGTGCTGATGAATGAATTGACCATACAGATGTTTGCAGTCATTCGATATATGGGCATTTGTGTATGTATGTGGAATGTTTTAGCCAATAATTGCTCAAGTACTAAAACAGTTATGTTGGTTGTTGAACTCCTTAAAGAAGCTGTACTTTATGCTCTCCACGATAAAATTGGGCCTCATTTAAAGAAATTTAAATGAAATTAAACGGGCAAATCAAGAAATATGAAAATTTAATCAAATAATTATAACAAAGTAAACATTGCAGGAATGAATTTAAAAAATTGGGAAAAAAGTAATTAAAAAATTATAACCAAAGGTGCCCAGTAAGAAAATTGAAAGTAATAAAAAAAATAAAGAGTAGAAAAAAAAAACATGCAAACTAAATTTAAAGAAAAAAGTATAAACTTGCCAAATAATAAAACAATATTAAAACAAAAACTAAAATCATGATAAACAAAATTATTAACAGGCTAAAAAAAAAAACCAAAATTATAAATTGAAGAATCTAAATTATTCTTGCTTCTCAGATTGTACATGTGTCCACTGACACTTTATTGAACACAAAGTCAAATTAAAACATATACAGAAAATATGTATGCAAATACTTTCAGCTTAGCTTTAAATGTGTTAGTTTGGACTGTCCGAAGCAATATCGGACGAGAACCGCACTCGTCAGAAGCCAGAGGCTGAATAATAAAATGAACAACTGAAAATATTTGCGAAGCGATGACAAGTTATTGTCAGGGTTGCGATATACATAAAAACATACGATATGTACAGAGTAGTATTACAATGGTATTCGCACAGAGTTGCATGTAAACAGTGTTGTGTTTTTATAACATAAAACAATAAGGTTATTTGATTGATCGATTGACTCGTTACAGTCTCCCCCTAGGATACTGATACCCGATGAGGTATCCTACTTGTTAGCCTTTCGTGGACGTCCTCGACGACGTATCATGTTCACTGGATTCTCAGGAATAGCGCTGGAACTTTGGAACGGTGTCAATGACGATGCATGATAAGTGCCTAAAGGATATTGTGGATTATCCTCATGAGCTACAACATATGCGGAGGAACCCTGTTTGCCAATGATGGTATAAGGACCATCTCGTCGTGGTACGAATTTTGAAGTTACGCCCTTAGCGGCATTGCTTAACACATGAGTGGTCACTAGAACCTTGGATCCAATTCCTAATCCTTCTTGTTCACGCCTTTGAGGATTGGTTAAATCTTTATTGTGATCTTGTTGTTTCTGTTCGCATTCACGAGCGTTTGGAAATGCCTTAGTCAGAGTATCGAGATATGGAGTAATCCTAGCGATAAAGTTTTCAGAGTGTATGATGGCTCGTAGATCATGCTGGACATCGTCAATCGTCCTCAGTTCACGCCCGAATGTAAGATAGGCCGAAGTGTAACCAGTACTTTGACATCGAGTTGTATTCATAGCAAAGCGAATGGCAGGTAATCTTTCTGCCCAAGTGCGATGTTGGTGACCTACCAAAATTGCTAACTGCGTCTTTAGGTCCCGATTCTTTCGCTCTACAGGGTTGGCTTGAGGATGGTACAAGGGAGTAAACACTTGGCTTATTTCGAGACAGAACGTTAGCTTCTGCAATACTGCCGATACAAATTGTACCCCATTGTCGCTGATGATTCGTCTTGGAACGCCATACCGTAGGAACACTTCGTCTATCAACGTTCTCGCACAGATTTCAGCAGAGGCTTCTTTGAGCGCAAATAGTTCCACCCAACGACTCGCTACATCCTCCACTATATATATCCACTGCATCCCATTAGTATCTGCTGGCAAAGGCCCAAATAAATCGATAGCTATGGTTTCAAAGCGTTGTTTACTGGACGTAGTTTGATACAAGCCCATTGGTTTCAGGTTGGATACTTTGTACCGTTGACAATCGATACAACTTTTCACGTGGCTTTCAATATCTTTACGAATCCCAGGCCAGTAATAGCGGGACATTATGTTATTCGCCGTTCTATCAATCCCATAGTGACCTGCTATATCTTTGTTATGGTAGTGGTCCAATATCGCCGGACGCTCAGATGTAGGGATGACTAATTGTGCGTCCTCGCTATTTTCGTCATTGTAACAATACAATACACCATCGTTCATGGTGTAACCTCTTTTGGACCAATGCACCGCATCGTCAGTTTTATTTTCGAAGCAGTCAATAATTGCCTTCAGATCTGGGTCGCTTATCTGCCCTTCTCTTATCTGCTTTGCTCCTAACCGTGGGAGATCAATTTCGAATGAGCATATGTCGCAGAGTTCTTCAGCAACGTGTTCGGCCTCACATGGCGGCCGCGATAACATATCTGCTACGACGTTAGTTCTTCCAGGTTTGTAATCAATTTGTATATTATACGACTGTATCAATAATGCCCAACGAGAAAGCCTTCCTGTAGGAGATTTTAATTTCATCAGCCACTTCAATGGCCGGTGGTCAGTAATGAGCTTCACCTCGGAGCCTTCAATATATCCTCGGAATTTCTGCACAGCCCACACGATAGCCAAGGCTTCCCGTTCAATTGTAGAATAGTTTTGCTCAGCTTTTGTTAGCAATCTACTTGCATACTCTATGGGATGCTCATCTGGCCCCTCCCCCTGGATCAGGACTGCTCCTAGTGCATATCCACTAGCATCGGTTTTGAGGATGAACGGAAAGTTTTCATCTGCTTGTTTTAAAATTGGTGTCGTCGTCAATAGCTGCTTCAGCTCATCAAACGCTGCCTGCTGTTGATCCGACCATTCCCATTTAACATTTTTCTTCGTCAGTTGTGAAAGCGGTTTTGCAACATTTGCGAAGGCGGGTACAAAACGTCTGTACCACGAGCACACTTGTAGAAACGATAATAACTCCTTCACGTTTCTCGGAGGCTTGCGGAGTGATATGGCTGAAACTTTGTCTGGATCAACTTTGATACCATCAGGTGTTAATATGTGACCCAAATACTTCACAGCTTGACAGGCAAAACGGCATTTCTCTCGATTCACTTTAAGACCAAATTGCCGCAGACGATCAAAAAGCTTTCTAAGATCATCTAAGTGCTCCGCAAAACTCTTGGAACATAAAATAATGTCGTCCAAATACGCAACTAACGTTATGTCACATAACGCGATCTTAAGGCGATCTATCAATCGCTGAAAGGTCGCTGGTGCATTGCGCAGGCCAAAAGGCATTCGCGTAAATTTGTACATCCCAAACGGCGTAACGAAAGCAGTTTTGTCTTGGTCCTCGTTTCTCATACCAACTTGCCAGTATCCCGCTTGTAAATCTAACGTTGACATGTATTTCGTGACTTTCGCTTCATGCAATAAATCATCAATTCGTGGTAACGGATACCTATCTGGTTTGGTGATAGCATTCAACTCTCTATAATCGATGCACACTCGTATACCACCTGATTTCTTGGGTATAAGGACCACTGGGGACGCCCAAGGTGATTCACAGTGTACTATTATGCCAGCATTCAGCATTTTGTCGAGTTCAATTTTTAGTAACTCTTTACGTTGAGGTGATAAGCGATACGGTGGCAAAGCGATTGGGGGGTGTTCGCCTGTGTCGATTCTGTGTATTGCAAATGGTGTTGCCGAAGTCGGTTCCTTAAAAATATCGGCGTGTTCGGATAGCAATGCATCCACCTTCGTCTTTTCTGCCACAGTCAGCTCTTGGCCGTCTGGAAAATTTACATCCAAAGAATTTATTGGGAAAAAGTTGTCATCACAAAATTTGGTGAACTCATCACTCGTGGCTCTTGCTTTAATTGGAGGTGCGAACAAACGAGAAGAGCTCTCAGGCGTGGTTTCGCCGACAGGTATTGAGTTCCTAAAGATGTTTTGAACGACGGTTGGTGAATAGTCGTTTGAGCGCGCTCGTTTATTCTTTACTGCTGGACCGTAGTTACTCTCTCTACAAATCTCTGGTGAGTCAGGAGTAGTCTGGCTTACGGCATGCTTTTCGACGTAGCATATGAAGTTCGAAAGTTCGTTTGTGGTTTTAGTGCAAGGTGACTGTAAATAGCTTGTTACGACATGTGCCCCAGCTATGTCCATAGCATACGGTAGTTTACCTGGTTTAGGTTTCGCAAAGTCGTACTTTATCTTAGGCTCACCCTCAAAATACCAAAAGCGCTGTGCCAAATTCAACACTATACCAGCTTGTTCCAAAAAGTCTGCCCCTATGAGAGTATGATTTTTCTTAGCGTTAGGAAGTGATATCATTCGTATCTTTCGTTGCCGGTTACCGATAGTTATGTCACATATGGTGGACAATACCTTTTGCGAAGTAGTTGTTCCATCTGCCAACGTGACATCTGCCAACACATCCTGAAACACACACCCTTTGCTAGTCATTATTTTCTTTAGGTGAGCGCTAGCTACACTGGTTTTCGCTCCAGTATCAAATAATGCTTCACCTTGCATTCCGAACATCTCAAATTGGACGGATGGAATTGCTCTTCCAACAATGGTAGTGGATACGCTGTTTATAGGTAGATACTGTGGGCTCTCCTTGTTGTGTCCACTACATTTTGGACAGTTTGCACGGTAAACGCCTGGTGCAACACAGCCGTAACATGAGAACGAGGCGCCACGCTTGATTTGCGGCACACCTGTGCTTGTACTTGCTGCGTTATTTTGTTGTTGTGACTGCTGTGCCTGTTACGACTGTTGCTCCTTCTTTTTCTTGAAACAAACATCTGCGTTGTGGCCTCGTAGTCTACAAAATGAACACCTTTTCGGTACTTCCGCATGTTCAGACTTTTCCTTCACACCTGGCATGAGCTGCTTTACTTCAGCTAAAAATATTTCTGCATCCCGGCAACGTGCTATCAACTCGTCGAATGTTGTAAACGCTTCACGATGAACGCGCTCTCTGATCTTGACTGATCAGAGGCCGTAAACCATGTTCAATTGTACAATTTCACTTATGGAGTTAGTCAGCTGAGAGAATAGCAGTCGCTTTTTGCAAATAAAGCTGTCACTAGGTTCACGCACTTGTTGTCTTTGTTCGAAGAAGTTTAAAAATATTTTCAAATCAGGAGTTGGTGGCGAAAATGTTGAGCGAATTAATTCTATCGCAGCATCAAACGTAGGCACGGACTCTTTCACGCCAATCCACCACGTTGCAGCGTAGTCCTCGAGTAGTAGTGGCATACCGCGCAAAGCATCGTTGTCGGAAATTTTTTCGATGTCTTTATACACCGTTATAGCGGTTATAAATTCTTCAACCGCTGCAGGGTCCCGTTGTCCGCGAAAACGTGCAGTGCATTGCGTAAAAGATCCGCTACTTTTACCGTTTGATATCGCAGCCAAAATTTGTGCAAACTGTTCTGGTGAAAACGTAGCCATGCTTGCTTTTTGCGGTGAGTTACAATTGGAGTGGTTCGTAGCCCCACGTTGGGCGCCAATGAAGAATCTAAATTATTCTTGCTTCTCAGATTGTACATGTGTCCACTGACACTTTATTGAACACAAAGTCAAATTAAAACATATACAGAAAATATGTATGCAAATACTTTCAGCTTAGCTTTAAATGTGTTAGTTTGGACTGTCCGAAGCAATATCGGACGAGAACCGCACTCGTCAGAAGCCAGAGGCTGAATAATAAAATGAACAACTGAAAATATTTGCGAAGCGATGACAAGTGATTGTCAGGGCTGCGATATACATAAAAACATACGATATGTACAGAGTAGTATTACAATGGTATTCGCACAGAGTTGCATGTAAACAGTGTTGTGTTTTTATAACATAAAACAATAAGGTTATTTGATTGATCGATTGACTCGTTACAAAATAAAATTAAAAACTTCAACTATGTGCATAGTAAAAAAAAAGTATTAAAAATAAAATAAGTTAAAAAAAGAATAAAAATTATAAAATTCAATATATATTTAAAAGTGATAAAAAGAAATATATATATAAAAGTGATAAAAAGAAATATATATATAAAAGTGATAAAAAGAAATATATATATAAAAGTTATAAAAAGAAATATATATATAAAAGTTATAAAAAGAAATATATACATATATAAAAGTGATAAAAAGAAATATATATATAAAAGTGATAAAAAGAAATATATATATAAAAGTGATAAAAAGTAAAAATAGATAAAAATTAAAAAAATACAAAGTAAAAAATAAATAAATACAAAAAATAGAGAAATAATGAAAATAAAAAAAAAACAATAAATACAAAAAATAAAATAAAAAAAAAATAAATAAAAAAAAATAAATTAAAAAAAAAATAAATAAAAAAAAAAAATAAAAAAAAATAAATGAAAAAAAAAATAAAAAAAAATAAATAAAAAAAAAAAAATAAAAAAAAAAAATAAAAAAATATATAAATAAAAAAAATTGTTTTTGTTTTTATCGGCCTATTGATAAATGATTCAAGGTTCGATTCGAGCTCAAGGCCAGAACAATAATTTTTTTCCAATGATAATTATTGTTATTTTTTAATTTTTCTAAAAAGCTCGAACCGAACTTTGAATCATTTATCAATAGGCCGATAAAAACAAAAACAATTGTTAATAAACCATGAGCACTTGGGAATGTCAAACAAAGTAATTGACAATAAACAAATCCAGCATTATCAGTGATTTGAAACAGATGGCGCAACACTGAATAAATATAGTTGGTAAGAAGGAATAGAAGTAGCAATTTGTCAGTCAAACAAACCACCGCTGTATAGCTAAATGGTTAGCGCAGCGTGCCTAAAGCGTACTGATTATGAAGGCTTAGCACCCTTCGAAATGGATCTATCTGCGCAGCTATGGCAGGTTGTCTGAAAAATTTTCTACTTACTATTCCAAAAACAAGATACAATTTTTCCAATTTAGAAAAATTAAAAAATAACAATAATTATCATTGGAAAAAAATTATTGCTCTCTCCTTGGGCTCGAATCGAACCTTGAATCATAAAAAAAAATAAATAAAAAAATATAAATAAAAAAAAAATATAAATAAAAAAAATATAAATAAAAAAAAATATAAATAAAAAAAATATAAATAAAAAAAGAAAAACAAAAAATAAATAAAAATTAAAAAGAAAATAAATAGAAATAAAAAAAAACAATTGAAAAGTATATTACAAAAAGGGAAAGCAAAAATGTGAAAAAATAAATAAATAATAAAAAAAAAAAGAAAATAAAGAAAAAAGGAAAAAAATAAAAGAAAAGAAAGAAGAAAAAAAGAGAAAAAGAAAAAAGAGAAAAACAAGTAAGTAAGGCTAAGTTCGGGTTTAACCGAACATTACATACTCAGCTGAGAGCTTTGAGACAAAATAAAGGAAAATCACCAAAATGAACCTAGGGTAACCCTTGAATGTGTTTCTATGACATGTGTGTCAAATGGAAGGTATTAAAGAGTATTTTAAGAGGGAGTGGGTCATAGTTCTATAGGTGGACGCCATTTAGGGATATCGCCATAAAGGTGGACCAGGGGTGACTCTAGAATTTGTTTGTACGATATGGGTATCAAATGAAAGGTGTTAATGAGTATTTTAAAAGGGAGTAGGCCTTAGTTCTATAGGTGGATGCCTTTTCGAGATATCGCCATAAAGGTGGACCAGGGGTAACTCTATAATTTGTTTGTACTATATGGGTATCAAAGAAAAGGTGTTAATGAGTATTTTAAAAGGGAGTGGGCCTTAGTTGTATATGTGAAGGCGTTTTAGAGATATCGACCAAAATGTGGACCAGGGTGACCCAGAACATCTTCTGTCGAGTACCGCTAATTTATTTATATATGTCATACCACGAACAGTATTCCTGCCAAGATTCCAAGGGCTTTTGATTTCGCCCTGCAGAAATTTTCATTTTCTTCTACTTAATATGGTAGGTGTCACACCCATTTTACAAAGTTTTTTCTAAAGTTATATTTTGCGTCAATAAACCAATCCAATTACCATGTTTCATCTCTTTTTTCATATTTGGTACAGAATTATGGCACTTTTATCATTTTTCGCAATTTTCGATATCGCAAAAGTGGGCGTGGTCATAGTCGGATTTCGGCCATTTTGTATACCAATACAAAGTGAGTTTAGATAAATACGTGAACTGAGTTTAGTAAAGATATATCGATTTTTGCTCAAGTTATCGTGTTAACGGCCGAGCGGAAGGACGACGGTCGACTGTGTATAAAAACTGGGCGTGGCTTCAACCGATTTATTTCATTTTCACAGAAAACAATTATCGTCATAGAGTCTATGCACCTACCAAATTTCACAAGGATTGGTAAATTTTTGTTCGAATTATTGCCTTAAAAGTATTCTAGACGAATTAAATGAAAAAGGGCAGAGCCACGCCCGTTTTGAAATTTTCTTTTATTTTTGTATTTTGTTGCACCATATCTTACGGGAGTTGAATGTTGGTATAATTTACTTATATACTGTAAAGATTTTAAATTTTTTGTTAAAATTTGACTCTAAAAATTTTTTTTTTAAAAGTGGGCCTGTTCGTCATCCGATTTTGCTAATTTTTATTAAGCACACATATAGTAATAGGAGTAACGTGCGTGCCAAATTTCATCATCATATCTTCAACGACTGGCAAATTACAGCTTGCAAAACTTTTAAATTACCTTCTTTTAAAAGTGGGCGGTGCCACGCCCATTGTCCAAATATTTACTAATTTTCGATTTTGCGTCATAAGGTCAACGCACCTACAAAGTTTCATCGCTTTATCCGTCTTTGGTAATGCATTTTCGCACTTTTTCGGTTTTTCGAAATTTTCGATATCGAAAAAGTGGGCGTGGTTGTAGTCCGATTTCGTTCATTTTAAATAGCGATATGAGATGAGCGCCCAGGAACCTACTTACCAAATTTCATCAAGATACCTCAAAATTTTCTCAAGTTATCGTGTTAACGGACGGACGGACGGACGGACGGACATGGCTAAATGAATTTCTTTTTTCACCCAGATCATTTTGATATATAGAAGTCTATATCTATCTCGATTAGTTTATGCTGTTACGGATTACCGTTATGCGAACAAAGTTAATATACTCTGTGAGCTCTGCTCTGCAGAGTATAAAAAAGAAAAAAAAAAGAAAAAAAGAAAAAAGAGAAAAAAGGAGAAAAAAAGAAAAAAAAAAAGAATGTAAAAACCAAAATAAAAGAATACAAATAAGTAGAAACGTAAACAATTATTATTAGAATAAAACGAAAACCGAAAAACGAATCAAAACAAAAAAATTTTATCATATGTATTTAATTAGCGAGCTTTGCTCATATTGCTTTATACAATGGTTTTTTGTAATTGATATTAGAGAAAAATTGTAAGTTTACAAACGGCGATGGTTACTAGGACATGTTTCTGAATTTCACTTCTTCATCAGCTAGCTTTTCGGGAGCTGATCGTTGAACCCGAATCTCCAACATTCATATCAGTACAAGCCTTTAGCTGCTAAGCCATATGAATGTCCCGCTGTTCGCTGTACAATTGGTCTCTAAGAGTTGCCTTTTTGTTTATATTCCTTTTGATCACCATGTAGGCACATACACTCTGTATGTGGTTTATTCCTAATGGTGTGGATATGATTTTTAGGCGCGCTTTTGAAAGCTTAGTAACATTTGTTCGGATTTTTACAGTATTTGTTTTTAATACTTCCGCTGTTACTATTATATCAATATGATCATATGTATTTAATTAGCGAGCTTTGCTCATATTGCTTTATACAATGGTTTTTGTAATTGATTTTTGTCCTAGTAACCATCGCCGTTTGTAAACTTACAATTTTTCTCTAATATCAATTACAAAAAAATTTTATAAATCAAAGTTATTGACATTTTTATACAAATTCAATCATGCACGTCTTAAACAAATTATGATAAAAATGCTCAAATGTTTTCGTTCCTTGGTTTATTGAGGACAGCTGTATTTGTTGATTTTTGAACAACAACAACAACATACATATGTTTGATACCATTTGATTAAGTCCTAACTCTTTGATACTTCGTGGATTTACATACGTATCTACAATTGTAGTTTTTGTTAGCGTTACCGCCCCGTTGTAATTGGATATCGTTGTTATACACACTTCTACATACTCACATAAAGGAAATAAAACCCGACAAAAAATGTGCACCTTATAAAAGGCTGTGTTCCATCAAAATACTTACAGCATAAGACCCGAAATCGGTAAGAAGTTCAGTTGCAGGAAATATTCCTCAAGACAACAACATATTTTGTTAGAGTGGTGCTATCCGACTTGGAGTTTATTTAATATACAATATATTGTATTAGGGTGATAGACATTTAAAGTTAGTCTAACATAGGGCTTATACTACGGCGGTCTGACGGGCCATGTAAACATTGCTTTTTTTAAGTGAGCTCAATGAACTTACAAAAAAACATGAAATAAATTTCTATGTTACCTATAATTACCTAATTCGGTTTATGTGTTATGAGTAATATTTGAGTCACTCGTTGCACTTTCCCAGCACTGACAACAGATGCTATTGCTTAATTTTTTGCAGTCATGAAAGCGAACCCTGATTTTTCATTATACATAGACTGCGTAGTTGTTGATTAAGATAAATTAGAATTGGTTTATCCGTACAACATTATGTGCGATAACTTTGCCTCTGCCAATGCTTTATTTCTTACAATCTCTTGTGCAACTTTCTTGGGGGTTGTATTTATTTTCGGTTTGAACAGAGTTTATGCATTATTAGCACATGTAAATATCCATGTGCAATATTCTACTTTCCGAAGGTACAAAATACAATGTATACAATTAAAGATATCTACAACTAAAAAAAATACATATATGTCAAAATGTTCGACTGTGGGAGGCATTAATTTGAAACTTTCATAAACAATTTGTACAGATGTAAATTATTATCATATCAAGAATATTTATTATTCGCTATTTTATTCTAGTTGTTGTTTTTTGTGTCAATATAAGTAGTTGCTGGCGGCCACCGTGGTGTGATGGTAGCGTGCTCCGACTACCACACCGTATGCCCTGGGTTCGCACCCCGGGCAAAGCAACATCAAAATTTTAGAAATAAGGTTTTTAAATTAGAAGAAAATTTTTCTAAGCGGGGTCGCCCCTCGGCAGTGTTTGGCAAGCGCTCCGGTGTATTTCTGCCATGAAAAGCTCTCAGTGAAAACTCATCTGCCTTGCAGATGCCGTTCGGAGTCGGCATAAAACATGTAGGTCCCGTCCGGCCAATTTGTAGGGAAAATCAAGAGGAGCACGTCGCAAATTGGGAGAGAAGCTCGGCCTTAGATCTCTTCGGAGGTTATCGCGCCTTACATTTATTTTATTTTTTATAAGTAGTTGCAGTAGTTTGCAATTCCTAATGGACACGCAACCCATTTACTCGAAGACAGAACCCTGTTTGTGGTGGAAACTTCAGACCAAAGGAGTTTCCAACAAACAGACAAGTATTTTTTGAGGGATCTTGACGATCAAGAATTCACACAAAGAGCTTTACTCACATTTATGTTTGGCGAAGAACAATTGCCATATTTGCGACCATCCCCAAACATAAACCCATTATTCCCTTTCCAAAACTGTCAAGTGATTGCACTAACGGTTACATATGTATATATAACAACCAATTAGATAAAGGCAAAAAACACCCGTTCTTAAAACCTCTGCTACATCGTCACGTAGCACTGTGTTGTAAGGACTGTCACTCCAATTTACTTTCGTGTGATTTTATAGAATACACACACATATGCATATATTTGTTGAGGGTGGTCCCAATTGCCATTCCACACATTATCTGAGCAATTCTGTCAATAATGAAAAGAAATAATTTACCTTTTATTACACATACATAAATATGCACATATTTATGTGCTTATATACCCTGCATAACTATAAACAAAATTGTAACCAATAATAATCTGCATTCAGGATTTTCTTTGTGACTTAGCCCAAAAAGACCATACATGTACCAACTACGAATATGATGCTAAGATATAGATTTCGGTTTTTTGATGTCCAAAGCAGGGCTATACGCAGACATCAACATACTCCAGCGAATTAAAACGCAGCGGCTGCGCTGGCTAGGCCATGTTATGCGAATGAAAGATGATGCTCCGGCCAAGAAAGTGTTTCTATCGGAACCCGCCTATGGAAGCAGAGGTAGAGGGCGGCCTCCACTCCGTTGGAAGGACCAGGTGGAAAACGATTTAAACTCCCTTGGTGTGACCAATTGGCGCCGGTTGGCGGAGCGAAGGAGCGACTGGCGCGCCTTTTTGGACGGCCATAACCGTTTAGACGGTTAAGCGCCAATTAAGTAAGTAAAGCAGGGCTGAAAAAAAGAGAATAATAAAAGAATAATAAAAAAAAAATTATAAAGAAATGCTAAAAAGATAAAAAATAATAAAGAAATAATAAAAAAAAGATAAAAGGAAATAACAAAAAAGTAATAAAATAATACTTAGAAAATAAAACATAATAAAAAAGGAAGAAAAAAAAAAAAATAAAAAAATTTACAAAAAATAAGAAAAAAAAAATTAAAAAAAATAACAAAAAATGAAAGAAAGAAATATAAAAAAAAAAATAAAAAAATAAAACAAAATATAAAAAATAATATGAAAATAATAGGAATAAAAATAAAGCAGTAGAATCAATAAAAAAGTAATAAAACATTAGAATCAATAAAAAAGTAATAAAACAGTAGAATCAATAAAAAAGTAATAAAACAGTAGAAAACTATTAAAAATAAATATAAAAAAAAAATAAAAAAAAAATAAAAAAAATAATATAAAAATAATATAAAAATATTATAAAATAAAAAAATAAAAAAATAATATAATATAATACATAAAAAATAATAAAAATAATTAAAATGATAGTTAAAATTTTTTTTAAATATTTAAAAAATAATTTAAGATAACAAAAAATTGTAAAAAATAATAAAAACAGTCCACTCACGGAATAATAAAGTGATAAAAAACTAATAAAATTAATAATAAAAAATTAAATAAAAATTAAAAAACAAAAGTATTACAACAAAAAATTTATTTGATAAAAGTTTAAGAAAGCGAAGTTATGAAAAAAGTAGGAAAACAAATTGTTAATAACAAAGAAGCTTGCTGGTGTCTTGGTTGTAGTTGTTGTTTTAACAGTGCTTGTTTCGTGGTTTCTTCAAATTGTAGTTTCAATTTTATCATTACAAACTAATATAAATAATAAGCAATCGTTAAACTCAGAAACACTTAAACAAAAAAATTGTATTTGCACGCATACATATCTCCTATAAACTACTCCTGACTTTTTTTAAAACTAGTTATTTTTAGTGCTGGGTATAAAGAAACATTTTTGAATACATATAATTTTCTTTTTGTTTATTTATGCTATGCACTACTTCTCTTTCATGATTTCGACAACCCTTTTGCTCTCTTAATTTTACTCGTTTTCTCATCTTATGCGAGCGAGCGATTTACACCTTTCACACCTCGAATGTTCTGTGCCAATCAACTGATGAGAGATCTCACTCTGTTTAGGTTTTCATATCAGTTTTGCGATTTGTTTACATTTGGTGTGAGACTTTCCATTACTTTTTCTTCTTCTTTTTAAGTACACACCTATTTTACTGGTTGTTGATAACATTTGCTTCAAACATTTTTTGTTTGTATTTATAAATTCTTATTATATTTGTATATCCTCAATCGTGGTTATTAGGCTTGTCATCGGGTTGTTTATTGGTGCATTTTATGCCACTGCTATTAGCGCTCGTTTCTCTTATTTTTGTTGCTTATTATTTTAAGTAACACACATGTTTTGTTTGTAGTTTTAGTTTGTTGTAATTGCTGTTATTTTTCTCGCCATTTATTTGTGTTTGGCTTTTCTTGTGCTTGTCATGTTGCATTTTGCTCCTCTAGTTTTTTATAAAAAACTTAACTGTATGCATGTTTGTATGTATATCCTGGTTTTGTTCTTGTGTTTAGTTACACTCAGTAAAATTATCTATTAAAAGGAGAGAATAAATAAAACGGTGTCATAAAATAGCAAATCGTATGTGTTATATGTACATGTGTGTTATACAGGGTGACGAAGAAAAATGTAGAAGAAACGTTTATGTTTTGGTTAGCTCTCAAGATTTACCCAATATTCTAGCCAAACAGAATGCGCACAGTAGATTTGGATAAGCGCCAATAATAATGATGGTAATGATTTTATTTACAGAAACACTCTTCAATTGCAATCTGGTCTGCAAATCGCTGTAAAAATTGGCAAACTTTGGCAAAATCTTGTTCATGAACCTATTTCGTGGTACCTATGAACTGCCAAAATGGTTCAGTTTAGGTTATTCAACCCTTTTTCATATTTTGGTGAAAAGAAAATCATACTTTAAGGTGCTGCAGTTGGGCCATGATTCGTGATCGAAACTTCTTTTTTAAATCACAACAGCTATGATATGGTTGGTCGGATTAATAACATATGTGAACTAGTGACAAATAGTACTCGCTAGATCTTTAACTTATTATAATTTTTAGAAACAGTGCCCGTATCGTGTTATACGATAAATGATCGGATTAAATTTTTAAATCGCAATAGTACTAAAATGGTTGTTGAGATTGAGATAATATGTGAAATAGTGGCTACCAGTACTAATTAGATACATAACTTATTATCATTTCTGAGAATCGCATTACAGATTCATATTTATCGTTTGAGTGAAATTGCTTTTCGATACGTGATAGTAAAACACGATACGGGCCAGTTTGTCAGTTGATAATTATCGTTTCAATGAAAATGGTTTTCAGTCATTGATCGTAAATTGTAATACGGGCCTTTTTCATTAAAAGTAATTACATAGCTTCCAAAAACAAAAATTATCGTATATGAATTTTAACAAGTAAGGGCGAGACCTTTCATGAATGGGGCTGAACAATAATCTTATCCCATCCGTAGTATCCAAATAACCGACTGTATTAGATAACAAATATATAGTGAACAGATGTACATACCTACGTGATTTTTAATATATATACAAAGTCAACAAGTAAGGAAGTCTAAGTTCGGGTGAAACCGAGCATTGTTGTTTGTTTTGTGTGCTTAATAGTGTTATAAGGCTGCGCAATAATACATATACATATGGTTCTATTCTGAACTAATTTTTCTTCGAGTTATCGCTCCGGAAACATAGAAAATTGCTTATTCATAAAAGGAGCGGTGCCCATTTTTAAAAATTTGAAGTTTTTCTTATTTATGTTATAAATCCACTTGGGAAATGAAATTGATATAAAGCTATTTTATGCAAAGATATAGCTTATTTTAATCGTCCACGACCTTTTTAAAAATGTTTTATATAAAAGTGGGCGTGGTCCTTAACCGATTTCGTTAATTTTTCTTCTAATCATTCCTTATAGTAAAGGCAACCTCTCTGCCGAATTTTGTTACGATAGGTTTGATTTATGATTAATATGTGTAAAATTGATTTTATCACAAGTGGGCGGTGCCACGCCCATTTAAAATCCCGTTTTATCAAGAGTCTCAGTATCAGTCCACACGTCAAATTTCAACATTCCAGGTGTGTTATTTACTAAATAATCAGGTTTTTTGTGTTTTCCAAAATGTTATATATGTATATGAAAAGTGGGCGTGGTTATCATCCGATTTTGCTCATTTTCAATACCAATCTATTCTGGGTCCAGATAAGCTCGTGTACCAAATTTGGTGAAGATATCTCAATATTTACTCAAGTTATCATGTTAACGGACAGACGGACATGGCTCAATAAAATTTTTTTCGATACTGAGGATTTTGATATATGGGAGTCTATATCTATCTCGATTCCTTTAAACCTGTACAACCAACAGTTATCCAATCAAAGTTATCATACCCTGTGTACAAGTGCAGCTGGGTATAAAAATAGGTAGGTACTTTGTGTGAGGATGCAAAGTTTCGCGTTTTATGTGGTCTGCATGTAAGAACTATGACCACGAATCACTTATTTCAACAAAAAAGGGGGCAGAAATGACAGTTTATATGGGGTATATACACTATATATACCACCGATCTCTATGATTTTTTCAGCCAACTATATATGCTATATACTAACGTAAGCAGTTGGTGAAAATTAAATCTTCTAGCTGTTAAAACGGTGTAGAAATTGCGAAAAGTTTATTATCTGAACAATCGGTTGTAGGGGACATATGCTATATATATTTCTTCGAAATTTTCAGACAACAATATTTGCTATATACGTAAGCATGTGGTGAAATTTGAAGTTTCTAGCTGTTAAAATGGGGCAGAAATTACGAAAAGTTTCTTATCTGAACAATCGATTGTGTGGGATATATATGCGACCGATCACATCCATTTTTTCAGACAACAATATGTGATATATACGAAAGCATATGGTGAAGTTTGAAGCTTCAATCTGATTAAATTGAGGAAGATATGACAAAAATCATCTTTTTTGATAAATCGGTTGTATGGGGAATATATGCTATAGTGGTCCGATCCGGCCGGTTCCGATAAATGTCTAATCGGACACCTAAATATACCCACTCACCAAATTGTATCAAGATATCTCAAAAATTTACGGACTAGTTTGCATACAAACAGACAGACGACATGGCTAAATCAACTCAGCTCTTCATCCTGATTATTTCGGTATACTTATTGGTGGGTTTATCTCTTTTCCTTTAAGGATTACGATTTTGGGATTCGTGACAAAATTAATATACCATTTCATTTTCATGAAAGGTATAAAAATCGGATGTTAAATAACACAGTTACAATAAAAAACAATTTTTCTCCAAGGATGAAATATTTTTGTTATACTTTCGAAAGCCTCTAAACATTTTTTTTGACAATAACTGAAATGTAGATTAGATTCAAATATCACAATAAGCATTGAGATGAGTTTTATCTTCTACAACAGAGGCCGAAAATGGCCGTAAAAATATATAGGGAAGTCTTTCACAAAATTATTCGATTTTTCCCTGGTATTTTCACTCGTTAGAACTTCTACAAAAGTCAATTTTAATTTATCCAAATGAAATTTGCTGCGAAAATGAACGTGAAGCGTAAATTAAGATTCAACCAAAAAACCAAGCCATTTCTCAATTTTGATCCCAAAAAGTAATATTCATATGGCCTCGTGCTTTGCTGTCTTTTCATTAACTTAAAAAATCTAAATTTTTTACCACAGCCACTTTTTTAATTCACCCTGTATATGTAGAGCGTTTGTTTAGCGCTGTACGAGCAATCAGTGTTGTTGAGTGGTGGCAGTGTGCGCCTAATAGACGCTATTGCAGCGAATAGTGCAACATTTGTTGAATTGTAATTCAACTGACAAGACGTCACTCAGAGCTTGGCAGCCAGTAGACAGCAGGCTAACAGAAAAGCAAGAGCTAGAGCTAACCATAAGCAATAGTCAGCTATCGGTAAATGACAGGCGGCTAACATAAAGTCAAGTCAATCGAGTTGTTGTTAGTCGAAGAAATAGTTGTGCGTTCGTTTGCATTATCGGCGCGATCGAATCGTCAGAGGAGTCAATAAAAGATTAGCAAGAAAAAAGTGCAAATATTTAGCAAAGGAATTATCGGCATTTCCATGTCGTTGTTTTCTCTCCATTTATTGCTCATTTAGTTTGTTTGCATCAATAGCATGAAAATATTTGATAAAAAGTGTAATGAAGTGGGATTAGTAAGAAAAAATCTAAAAAATAAATAAATGTTGTGATGAAAATCATAAAAAAAGTGTTTTTAATTTATTTGCAATTACTATGTTAAAAATTATCTAAAACTGCATAAACCAGTGTTTTATCACAAAATTGGATTTGGATTTCTTGTGAATTTGTGTGTCTTCAATTGTGCAAGTTCACCGCAGTAGCTATTTTAAACTCGGAATTCCAATCATGTGTATGTTATTTACCTTATTTATCATATTTATTGCATACACATCATATCAATTTCCTTCTTGCCCTTCCATCTGCGCATTCGCAACAGTTTATCTATACAATAAAATACATCCTACATAGTTGCATACCCAAATACACTACAGTCTCTAGGCACTGAATTATGAACGATACATAAAGGGAGTCGAAATTTTACAAATTTTTTTTTGTTTAATTATTAGTACATATATAATAATCGATAAAAACTTACACTGATACGTGCTTCGATACGAATGCATATATATTCGGCACATAAACTGTTACATTGCTTTTGAAAATTATTTGTTTTGATTCTTGCTATAGATTAAGAACGGTAAATTCGTAAAAACGCCATAAGCGAAAGGGTGTAAAAATTATCAATGCTGACTTAATTTTTAGAGTTCTTATCGACCAAACAAAGAAACGAAAAAAAAATATATATAAAAGGCGGGATAAGATAAATATACCGTTTGAGCAACTTTTCTCTAATTGAAAAAAAAAAAAAACTTGTTTCTAAATTTTTGATGTAGCTTTGCCCATGTATAGTTTACAGAGTGGCCGAAAGATTAAAGGTTTGGTGTATTTTTCTTAACAAACTATTCACCGTCCTGGGCTCGCATTACGTTTTACGATCCTTGCTCGAAACTCCTTTTTTTAAATCACAATAGCTCTGAAATGGTTGATCAGATTAATGACTGAACGAGCGACAAATAGTACTCGTAGGATCCATATCTTGTTGAAATTTTTAGAAATAGTTTGACAGTTGCATTGTTCCCGTTTGAGGAAAAAGGATCTTCAGTCCCTGATCGTAAAACGTAATACGGGCCCTTCAACAATTTCTTTCTCAAAACCATTTGGTTGTTAAAAATTTAAACTTTTAAAAATTTATAATTCAGAAAACGTCTAATTAAAAAAGTTTAAATATGGAAAATGAAAAAAAAAAAAAAAAATTATAACTAGACACTGCAAAAAGTAGCGTAATTAGAAAATAAAAAAGGAATAAAAAGAATTGAAAGAAAAAAAAAAAATTATAATTAAAAACAAAACTAAAGAAAACATCTATAAAAAATAAAGGAACAAGCATAAAATAAAATAAAAAATGAAAATAAAGGAAACTATAAAATAAAAAAATAAAAATAAAGGAAACTATAAAATAAAAAAATAAAAATGAAGAAAAAAAACTATAAAAATAAATAAATAAGAATAAAGGAAACAACTAGAAAATAGTAAAATTAAGGAAAAAACTATAAAAGAAAAAAATAAAGGTAACCACTCTAAAATAATATAAGGGAAAGAAAGAAAATTGAAGAAAAATTTTAAAATAAATTTAAAAATAATTAAAATAAGATGAACTAATAATTTTTATAATTAAAGTAAATAAAAAAGTATTTAAAAAACTGAAAAAATTTAAAAGAAACAAAAAAAAAAAAAAAAATAAAGGAAAAAGCCATAAAATTAAAAAAAAAAAAATAAAAAAATAAAACAACTATAAGATAAAAAAAGTAAAGTAAACAACTATAAAATAGAATAAAAATAAAGTAAACAACTATAAAATAAAAATAAAGGAAACAACTATAAAATAAAAAAAAGAAATAGAGGAAACAACTATAAAATAAAAAGTAAAATAATTAAAAAAAAATTTAAAGAAAATTTATAAAATAAATATAAAAAAATTTAAATAAGAACTAAAAAAAATTTTTAAATTAAAGGAAAGGTATATTTAAAAAAATTAAAATTTTTTTGTTTTAAAAGATAAAAAAAAATAAAGGAAAAAACAAAATACATAAAAAAATTTATATACATACATACATATATATAAGAATAGTATAAAAAAAAGAAAAAAATTAATTCATTATTAAACATGTAATCGTGTCTAAGTTTGGGTGTAACGAACATTACATACTCAGATGAGAGCTTCTATCGTACGGTTCATTGCACTTCAGATTTTTGACAGTATTATCAGAAGTGGACATTTTTATTAAACTATTTTGCTCGCTTTTATTAGAAACATTTTTCCTTATAGGGGAAATCAGTATAACGAGTTTTTTCATTATAGATAAATTTTATTTTCAGTTATACTTCCCTAAACGTAGAAGAGTGATTGGTCAAAACAAGGGGAGTTGCCACGCCCGTTTTCAAATATTTGGAATTTTTCTAATATCTTGTGTTAATGGTATTTTTCCTATTATATTCGCCTACGATCCTGATCTTAAACCAATTTTTTCCGTTCTTAATTATTACACCTTGTACCTTTCTCTGTTGAATATAAATTTTAACTACCCAAGAATGAAATATGCAAAAATAGCTACCAATCTTAATTCAATGGCCAGTGACTGTTTATACATAGCACAAAGTAAATTACATACAGTCTTTTGGAAATTTTAACGCATTGCAGAGATAGCTAAACAAATCTTATTTGAGAAAGTCAACGTTATTGTCGTTATGTCGTTGGCCATCGTTTCATTTTTCTTGCTACTTCTTGTCTTCTTTCCTCTTCTAGTATCTATTATTTGACTAGTGTCTTCATTGAGCGGAAGTGCGATAAGTTTTATATACTTTGATTTACACTTATTGCCGCATTTATGATTGATTAATAATATACGCATGCGTGTATGAATTCATAAATAGCGCACGTGCATAGCAATAATCCCTTAATCATCTGCCACAGTGCATACAAACTTTTTCTTATTTGCATTTTGAATTTGTTTATTTAAAATGTTTATGCCTCATGTTTTATTGATACTTATCGTTAGCTTAATGTGAAAATGTGCTAAATCACTTTTTTTGAAAATTTTTATTTTAATGCAGTTTGAAAACTGAATTCAAAATACATGGATCACAAAAAAAAAAAAAAATTCAATTTTTCATTTTTACGTGCTATGGGCAATGATGTGTAAATGTGCTAAGTCGTCAGCTGTTAAAAAGAATGGGCTAAGTCAACCGGGCAAAGGAACATCAAAATTTTAGAAATAAGGTTTTTCAATTAGAAGAAAATTTTTCTAAGCGGGGTCGCCCCTCGGCAGTGTTTGGCAAGCGCTCCGAGTGTATTTCTGCCATGAAAAGCTCTCAGTGAAAACTCATAGGTCATGTAGGTCCCGTCCGGCCAATTTGTAGGGAAAATCAAGAGGAGCACGACGCAAATTGGAAGAGAAGATCGGTCTTAGATCTCTTCGGAGGTTATAGCGCCTTACATTTATTTGTTTAAGTCAACCTGTCAATAATATCAATCTGAATTACTAGTCATTTCTTTTTGCGCGCATTTTATTTATTTATATGATTCATTCAGTCTAAAAGTACATGCTTTGTTGTTGTTGTTGTTACTGTATTAATGATAAACACACTCGCCGAAGGCTTTGGGGAGTGTTACCGATGTTGATGGTCCTTTGCCGGATATAGATCCCGTACGTTCCGGTAACAAAGCACTATTAAGGTACTAGCGAGATCATCTCGGGAATGATTTATATGACCGCATTAAATTTTCTAGGCCATCCCGCGCTCCCCACCCCCTAGTTCCATGAGGGGTCGCCAGAGCCTCGGCTGTCAATGAAACAGGATTCGCCACGGTTAGGTGAGGTTGACAATTGGGTTGGAGAAGCTATATATTGCGCTGGCAACCCCTTGAAAGGGTTGCGAACACAACCACTTGAAATTGGATTCACCCAATTGAGACATGGTTTTGGTGTTTGATAAATGCTTTGCGCTGACCATAATCTACATCAGTTCTTATATGTCGATAACTAAATGCTTTACTACAGACTTGTTAAAAATATAACACAATTCAAGCTTAAACTTATATAAGCTGTTATTAAAATTAATAACACTACTGAATTGATTTTCTAGATGTATAGTCCTAGTTATAGGTTCATTCATAGCATAATTCGTTTTATGAGTTATTTCAATACATAACCTATTATGCCGAAGTTCACGCAGTGGAATATATGGAATGAGCATTCGTGCTAAAGTTTATTACATTATAGGCAAGCATGAGTGAGATAAAAGTTCTTCTGTCATGCAAAGCCTGAAGACCAAGCAATTTGTGCCCGCTGGCCAGTGAAGCATACGCAAAGCAATTTTTTTAAACTTTCTCAACTTTATAGGAGTTAGATTCATAGAAAGTATTCCATATTATTGAGTAATATTCAAGACCATTTCTGACCAAGGATATATAAAGTGCCTTCAACGTCATAGGGCCCTTAAAGTCACTGGTGTTACGTCTACTGAACCCAACCATTGCAACAAATTTTTAAAAATGAAGTCAATGTGACTAAAAGAAGAGAGTTTGGAGTCAAAAATTACACCCAAGTCTTTACTCTCTTGACAAAGATTAAGAGATTTATCATTTAGTTTGAAGATAAAGTATGTGGCAGTTGCCTTTATGGAATAAGACACAACACAGCATGTGTTTGAATTTAAAAATAAATTATTGCCTGCGCACCATCCGGCAAAAGAGTCCAGATCAGAACCGTTAGAAACAGTTTGGCAAATAAATAGTATTTTTTGTGAAATATATAGTTTTAGTGTTATCTTTCAATCATTAAAGGGGTGGGGGAGGGTGGGGGGAGTGATGGGGAAACATATTGAGTAAAAAGTGCTAAGTCAGGAGAAAAAATTTGTTTTGAATGCGGAAATTGTGCTAAGTCATAAAATAACTGCTGGGTTAACATACATGATTTTATTTATCTTTTTCAAAGCTTCTACACTCAAAAGTATTGCAACTAAGGTATCCTCATTCACAGTTTTGAAAAAAATGTTATTTCAAAAAATATTCATTTTTTTCGTCTCGTGTAAAATTTGTTAAAAGTGACTTAGCACATTTTCACATTAAGCTAACGCTATTTATATTTATGTTAATATTATTATTGTACGTATAAGCTGCGACATTTTGATCACTGATCACAATGTGGCTTCCTTTTGCGCGCAATCAATCTCTGTATACTAGACTGGTTTGATTTATTACCGATATCGCGCCATCGATTTTTCGATAGGATTTCGGCTCAGGAAAAAAAGTTCCACTACGCATACCCAAAAAAATAGTTTTCGAGAAGGAGAAAAAAAAAACAGCAAAAGGGTACATTTTTCGACCAAAACACTCCCCAAATCCCAAAAAATATTTTTTTTTCAAAAAACTGTTATCGCCAACGTTTTTACAACAGTTTTTGAAAAAAAAAAAAAATTGTTTTTTTGGGTATGCGTAGTGTAACTTTTTTTCTGAGCCCAAATCCTATAGAAAAATCTATGGCGCGATATCGGTTAACTTTCGTCCATAAAAATCGACCCAGGTTACTGTATTACATAAATACAATGTAGGAAATATGTAAACATCGTAGAAGTAAAAATGATATGTACTTTGAGATCGATGTCTTATGTTTATAGGGTTATATATACATTCACTGAAAGAAAAAGATTCGTAAAATCAATAGAAATACGGGTCAATTCAACCGAAATTTCTGTAAATTTTTATCCATCGCAACAAGATGTTGAATCAACTGCGCACAAATCGTTATTGACCGTTTAAGTAGTCAAATGAACAAAAAAAGTTGTAAATAAATGATAAGGCGCGATAACCTCCGAAGAGATTTTTGGCCGAGCTTCTCTTCCAATTTGCGTCGTGCTCCCCTAGATTTTCCCTACAAATTGGCCGGACGGGACCTACATGTTTTATGCCGACTCCGAACAGCATCTGCAAGGCAGATGAGTTTTCACTGAGAGCTTTTCATGGCAGAAGTACACTCGGAGCGCTTGCCAAACACTGCCGAGGGGCGACCCCGCTTAGAAAATTTTTCTTCTAATTGAAAAACCTTATTTCTAAAATTTTGATGTTGCTTTGCGTGGGATGCGAACCCAGGGCATACGGTGTGGCAGGCGGAGCACGCTACCATCACACCACAGTGGCACTTACTAACCGAACGTCAATTGGGCTACATCAAATATGCTGGCACACATTAAACATTATACACTTTATTATTTTGTTTTATTAAACGCACTTTCACCAAATTTTATATTTTATTTAATTTATAGTTTTGAACTTCGCTTTGCAAATAGAAATGAAAATAGTAGTCACAAAACCAAGGCGAATTCATTACAGGTGGTGTTATCCCATCAGCTGATTGCTTCTTCTTGATAATTTTCCATACAACGCCTTGTACTGCAACATGTCAGTTTATCGAAATCAATGAAAATTTTCTTTTGACTTGACATTCTTCTGTACGGCGAATTGGTTGAATTCGCTTTGCCACCACCTAGTATGGATTCGCCTTGCACAAAACTGATTCTCAATTCTTTCAGTTGCAGCTCAGCTCATTCTCAATTTCTTCTTCGCATCTAGTTGCCACACTTGATTGTTTCGAACAACCCTTGTAGTATAAATGTTTGACGTAACATTTTAAATAGAGAACTTGTAAGTTATAGAAAAGTAAATAATCAAATCGCAGGAAGGTAATTCACCACTGGAGTAACTTTACATGTAATACGGCAAGTTTAATTTTCGTGACACTTTAAGTTGAAACGATTCCAAAACAACTCAAACTTTTATGTTGTCGGAAACATCAACATTAAAAAAGGATGTTTTTTATTATCTTATTAAATTCGTTCGCGTGAGTGAAAATTCGTAAAAACTTGAACAAAATTTTACTAACTAGAAAAATCCTGTTCGTTCAAGCAAAACTTTTGCAACAAGAGGGCGCAATTTTGCATTTCGCTTGGACGAGAAGTTGCAAAATTGTACCCGATAGATAGGTGTCCAGGTATCTCATAATTTTTGCACAGTAAATTCAAAAAAGGGGTTTTTTGTTTTGTATTGATAACTGAAAAACTAGTTTTTTGTTGTTTTCCAATTTTGTGTGTTTTTTCGATTTGATGGTTTTCTTATTTTGGTGTTTTTTTTTTACAAGTGGCACCATCGTCATAAGTACAAAGTAGAGAGCGCAGTGAGCGTAAAATTCTCTTTGAAATTTGCTCATGTATTGATAGTTGACCGCCGTTGAAATGACCTGTAAGATAAGTTGTGTTAACAGAAAAATCAGTTAGATTGACCAGAAATCTGTCAATTTTACAGAATTTTGTTAACTTAAGAGCGACAATTTCTCTTCTGTTGAAATGACGAAACTAATTTGTTCGTATGACAAAGAACTCGGTCGAATTAACCATAATTCGATCAATTTCACCGAATCTCCGTTAAGTCAGGAACAACAGAACCGATTTGTTGATTTTACTAGCACCATTTCTTTCAGTGTAGCTATGTGCCTATTTCCGTTCTACAAACTCTGTATATCAAAGGATGTGTTCGAGCTGCAGTTGTTGCAGCAGTGCGACTTTTGATTGACTGAGACTCACGTTATTCTGCACAGCATTGGCAACAGAGGCAACGTCACGAGTTCATTGAATAAAATGATGCCAACCTATTGCTCTCACTAGAAACAAACGCAACATTAAAAGTTTCCCAGCTTGAGTACAAGCAACATGCCATCAATTTAGTAGCATTGTTGCAATACTGCCTTTTTTATTGGTAGCCGATTCGAATCGCATATGGAACTCATCTGTCGAAGTGGGTTACTGGCCACAGCATTCTGATTGGATTAATATTCAATAAATTCGCATTTATAGTTTTTATGTTGATATCTGACATTTTTTTTATAAACAAATCTTTGAATTCGGGTTGTGTCCCAGCTAAACTAACAGCGGAGAGTTTCGAAGGATTATTAATCAACATAAGTACGGTCAGCAAAATGTATGCGGGCGGGAAAAGGATGGATATATCGTTTTCTTTATAATAAAGTATTTGGTTTTTGTGAAGATTTTGATTGTTGATATCGCGTATGGCATCACTATTTTCACGTGATAACATTATTTAATACGTCACGTCGTATCAATGAATTGGGGGTGCGAAATGGCGAAAAGAAGATTGGGCGTCCTTGAAACAAATTCCGAAAAAGCGGGATCTTCGTCTCAATTTAAAGACATTCTATATCCGATGCATAAATGTTTTCTTTCTGAATATCGAACACGGCGAATAGCGATATATTTGAGAGCTCCTCCATTGCAGTGAGCTGTTTGCCATTCTGTAGGTGTAAGGCTCGATTTCAAAATAGAAAAGATTGTAATTTTAAATGCTTCAAAAAAGGTTTCAAAACAAGATCGCATAGCTTCAGAAGTGATCGAAGGTCCGTTTGTCCATAAGTTGTTTCTTAGATCAAGTGATAGAACAAACGAAGGTTTTTGTTTTTTTGTTTGGAAAGTTGTGGGTTTGTAATGATGTTAACAATGATTTGTGCGGGTCTCTGAGCCCTAATTATTGTGTGATAAATATACATACATTAACTAGACTTACGCTAAAAAAAAGCCGAGGACAAATTTTCCCCGTTACGGCATTTCTACAGTCACTACAGCTGCTTAACAAAACTTTTTAGATATTGTGGTTAACATCGATAATTCCTTAACTCATTATGTGTTATCTTAAGTCGAGAAAGTTAGAAAGTCCCAAGCAGTTTTCGTAAAATCAACTACATTTCATTTAAGTAATAGTTTTATCCTTGAAGAAAAAATTAACATAATTGTCTAAAAAGAACAAATCATGTAAGATATGGAAGGCGTCGGCGTTATAATTAATTATCCCTAAAGAGATTCTGGACGAAATATATCCAATAGGAGACTTTATCCACTCGTTATCGAAGTGGACGACCACGAAATGCCACGGGTGCTGCGAAAAAAGAAAGTGGCATCGGAGCGACAGGGGACAAGTCATATTCTCTGATTAGCGTAAAATAAATATATTCAATTAAGATTTGTAATGCGTGGTTAGCCCCAAAAATACAAAAATATGGACTCACTCAATTCTTGGTGAGATGCGGTCGTGAATTCTGAGTTACTTAACTCCTCATTAAGCACTTCTCACGGTTTTTAATATGTACCACACCGTTTCTGTTGCCTTAACGCAGTTTCGACACAATCTTCCTGATTTTTGGGACTTACCAAACGTCGCGAACCTTGACTGAATAAAATTTATTTTGCATTCATAAGAGAATATAAATCATACCCAAACGTTCTCTGTCCAATATATGTTTTCGTAATATGTACCAGTTAGAGCGCGGAACGCTTTTTTGTAGTGGAAAGCGGTTTTTTTTAGCCACGGGCCATCAAATTATTTTTTCTCCCTTTCGATTCTAATTTTCATGTTTATACTATCCTTAAACTCAATGGAAATTTCTGCAGTAGTTTTAAATGTGTTCAAAAGAGTCATCAAGATACATCCCAATCATCGCGTTCTTTTGCCTTTCGTGGTCATCCGCTTTCAAAATCACCGGATAAAGTCTCCGATTCTATATATTTCCAACACAATCTCCTAAAGGATGATTTATTCCAATGTAAATCAATACCAATCGGGTTATTTGCGGTTTGTACACTCAGAGAAAAACACTGCGGAGGGGCGACGCCGCTTAGAAAAATTTTCTTCTAATTGAAAAAAAATTGTTTCTAAAGTTTTTGATGTTGATTTTTCCTGGGCGTGAACCCAGGACCTTCGGTGTGGTAGGCGTAGCAAGCTACCATCACACCACGGCTCGGCGGCCGCCTAAGGACAGGGCTTGTTTTAAGAACAGTTTTTCCAAGCACACCGTTTGTATTTTATGACCAGTTTGGTATTGATGTGTGAACCTTATGTGCTCATTTCACTACTTGAGCTTGATTTAAGATGTTTCGTTCTCACGCTTCGATAACGATTTGTGGCCGATTTAACAGTTTTTGGTCTCAATTCAAGAACGGTTTGTGCTTGATCATTGGTGGGAGTGGGAAGGTACCATTTATTTATTTTTTTATGAATAAATAATTTTTTTGTCATTAATAGAAAATATTAAAATCCAAAAGACTAAGAAAAAATGAATTTTTTCATATATTTCTCTTATTGAGAATCTCTTCTTATTTGATGATGCAATCTGAATATATACTTAAAACATTTCATAACAAGTTTGAGAATTACCTGTGCATATGTGAATGGAACTGAATGAAAAATAAGGATTAAAAAAAAAAAAATTAAAAAATTGCTTTAAAAAACTTCAGACTTTGATCGTGATCGAACTCGCGCCACACGATCGCAACCGCAACATCATAGCCGCTGGGCCACTACAACTGCTTGATAGCTTGCGCCAAATATTGTATTTAACATTGTAGTACACACGAATTATAACGTTTCTTTTTACTTGAACTTCCCTGCAAAAATCGTTGGATCATGTGGTCCACTGGAGTACTTACCATTATACTCCACTGTAATGCAGCAATGGACCAACTCATGTTTCTACACGAACACATTGTAAGCCGATCATTGCTCGTTTTTAACGATTGTAAACACTATCGGACTGTGGGTACTCCATGGATTACTCTGATGTAATGCGGAGCTGGAGTATATGGTCCAGTCCTAGGACATCGCAATGTTAATTGGACCATATCTTTTGTATGAATTGTGGTAAATTTTGGAGTACTCGGTTGATCCATAGCGAGCACTCCATACATACATGCATGGAGTACTCGCGATTTTTGCAGGGTAGTTTAAGAACGTCGTTCTCATTAATAGCACATTTGTTCATATTTTAATACCAGCCTTCGCTTTTCAGGAAAATGGTGTCAGTTCAAGAACAAGTTTGTTGTTTAAAGAACAGGTGGTTCGTTTTTCAAGAACAAAAAAGTAAGAACATGAAAAGCTTGAATTGAGTCCGGTGGTGCTGAATTTTAGAACGGCGTTTTTCTCTGAGTGTAGACATTTGTGTTAATTTCTTTCTTAAGGATAACACTATTACTTTTAATTTATATCATTGCTTTTACGAAAACTGCTAGGGACTTAAACTTTTTTGTCTCAACATAACACCAAATGAGCTAAGGTATTATCAATATTCACCGCAAGAACTAAAAGCGTTCCGCAGAAATACTGTAAGAAGTGGAGCGCAATTGACTGACTAATAATATCTCCTTTCCTACCAACTTTCCAATCCAAGTAATGTGCACTTTTATATTTTTATTACTCATACATATTTTTACAATTTCTATGTCAAAAATTTAAAATCAAAGTTCAGCAATAATACGTCTTTATATAAGGATACATTTTTCGCTGATTCTGTCCATTTACATAAAGGAAATGCTTAAAATTCTTTTATTTTCTTTTTATTTATTATACTCAGCGTCCTATGCACACAGAGTATATTAATTGTGATTGGATAACGGTTGGTTGTACAGGTATAAAAGAATCGAGATAGATATAGACTTCCATATATCAAAATTATGAGATCAAAATAAAATTTAATTGAGCCATGTCCGTCCGTCCGTCCGTCTGTCCGTTAACACGATAACTTGAGTAAATATTGAGATATCTTCACCAACTTTGGTAAACGAGCTTATCTGGACCCAGAATTGGTATTTAAAATGAACGAAATTGCATGATAACCACGCCCACTTTTTATATATATAACATTTTGGAAAACACAAAAAACCTGATTCTTTAAAATAATACACCTAGAATTTTGAAATTTAACGTGTCGACTGATATTGAGACTCTTGTTAAAAATTAAAAAAAAAAATTAAACAAGTAAGGAAGGCTAAGTTCGGGTGTAACCGAACATTACATACTCAGTTGAGAGCTATGGAGACAAAATAAGGGAAAATCACCATGTAGGAAAATGAACCTAGGGTAACCCTGGAATGTGTTGTTTGTACGATATGGGTATCAAATGAAAGGTGTTAATGAGTATTTTAAAAGGGAGCGGGCCTTAGCTCTATAGGTGGACGCCTTTTCGTGATATCGCCATAAAGGTGGACCAGGGGTCACACTAGAATTTGTTTGTACGATATGGGTATCAAATGAAAGGCGTTAATGAGTATTTTAAAAGGGAGTGGCCCTTAGTTCTATAGGCGGACGGCTTTTCGAGATATCGCCATAAAGGTGGACCAGGGGTGACTCTAGAATTTGTTTGTACGATATGGGTATCAAATGAAAGGTGTTAATGAGTATTTTAAAAGGGAGTGGGCCTTAGTTCTATAGGTGGACGCCTTTTCGAGATATCGCCATAAAGGTGGACCAGGGGTCACACTAGAATTTGTTTGTACGATATGGGTATCAAATGAAAGGTGTTAATGAGTATTTTAAAAGGGAGTGGGCCTTAGTTCTATAGGTGAACACATTTTCGAGATATCGCCATAAAGGTGGACCAGGGGTGACTCTAGAATTTGTTTGTACGCCATGGGTATCAAATGAAAGTTGTTAATGAGTATTTTAAAAGGGAGTGGGCCTTAGCTCTATAGGTGGACGCCTTTTCGGGATATCGTTATAAAGGTGGACCAGGGGTGACTAGAATGCGTTTGTACAATATGGGTGTTTTAAAAGGGAGTGGGCCTTAGTTCTATGGGTGGACGCCTTTTCGAGATATCGCCATAACGGTGGACCAGGGATGATTAGAATGCGTTTATACAATATGGGTATCAAACGAAAGGTGTTGATGAGTATTTTAAAAGGGAGTGGACCTTAGTTCTATGGGTGGACGCCTTTTCGAAATATCGATATAAAGGTGGACCAGGGGTGACTCTAGAATTTGTCTGTACGATTTGACGAGTGGGCCTTAGTTCTATAGGTGGACGCCTTTTCGATATATCGCCATAAAGGTGGACCAGGGGTGACTCTGTAATGTGTTTGTACAATATGCGTTCAAATTAAAGGCATTAATAAGAATTTTAAAAGGGAGTTGTGGTAGTTGTATATGTGAAGGCGTTTTCGAGATTTCGACGAAAATGTGGACCAGGGTGACCCAGAACATCTGTCGGGTACCGCTAATTTATTTATATATGTAATACCACGAACAGTATTCCTGCCATGATTCCAAGTGCTTTCGATTTCGTCCTGCAGAACTTTTTCATTTTCTTCTACTTAATATGGTAGGTGTCACACCCATTTTACAAAGTTTTTTTTCTAAAGTTATATTTTGCGTCAATAAACCAATGCAATTACCATGTTTCATCCCTTTTTTCGTATTTGGGATAAAATTATGGAATTTTTTTTCATTTTTCGTAATTTTCGAAGTCGAAAAAGTGGGCGTGTCATAGTCGGACTTCGGCCATTTTTTATACCAATACAAAGTGTGTTCAGATAACTATGTGAACTGAGTTTAGTAAAGATATATCGATTTTTGCTCAGGTTATCGTGTTAACGGCCGAGCGGAAGGACAGACGATCTACTGTGTATAAAAACTGGACGTGGCTTCAACCGATTTCGCCCTTTTTCACAGAAAACAGTTATCGTCATAGTATCTAAGCGCCTACCAAATTTCACAAGGATTGGTAAATATTTGTTCGACTTAGGCATTAAATGTATCCTAGACAAATCAAATGGAAAGGGGTGGAGCCACGCCCATTTTGAAATTTTCTTTTGTTTTTGTATTTTGTTGCACCATATCATTACTGGAGTTGAATGTTGACATAATTTACATACTTATATACTGTAAAGATATAAAATTTTTTGTAAAAATTTCACTTAAAATTTTTTTTTTTTTAAAGTGGGCGTGGTCGTTCTCCGATTTTGCTAATTTTTATTAAGCATACATATAGTAATACAAGTAACGTTCCTGCCAAATTTCATCATGATATCTTCAACGACTGCCAAATTACAGCTTGCAAAACTTCTAAATTACCTTCTTTTAAAAGTGGGTGGTGCTACACCCATTGTCCAAAATTTTACTTATTTTCTATTCTGCGTCATAAGTTCAACCCACCTACCAAGTTTCATCGCTTTATCCGTCTTTGGTAATGAATTATCGCACTTTTTCGATTTTTCGAAATTTTCGATATCGAAAAAGTGGGCGTGGTTATAGTCCGATATCGTTCATTTTAAATAGCGATCTGAGATGAGTGCCCAGGAACCTACATACCAAATTTCGTCAAGATACCTCAAAATTTACTCAAGTTATCGTGTTAACGGACGGACGGACGGACGGACATGGGTCAATCAAATTTTTGTAAATAAATAAATACCTGTACAACCAACCGTTATCCAATCAAAGTTAATATACTCTGTGAGCTCTGCTCAACTGAGTATAAAAATGGTCGTGGCACCGCCCACTTTTGAAAAAATCAATTTTACAAGTACTATTAATAATAAATCAAAAATTGTTAAACCTATCGTAACAAAATTCGGCAGAGAGGTTCCCTTAACTGTAAGGGATGCTTTGAGAAAAATTAACGAAATCGGTAAAGGACCACGCCCACTTATATATGTTTACAAAAAAGAGCTTCATATCAATGTTATTATAAATAGGAAAAACTTAAAAATTAAAAACATGGGCGTGGCACCGCCCCTTTTATTGCTAAGCAATTTTCTATGCTTCGGGTGCCATAACTCCAAGAAAAATTAAGGTATCGTAATAAAATTGGGTATACAGATTTTCCCCATAGCAGGAGATATTTCTAGAAAAAATGGACGAGATCGGTTAAAGACCACGCCCACTTTTATATAAAAGATTTTTAAAAAGGTCGTAGACGAAAAAATAAGCCATATCTCACCGAAAAAGAGCTTTGTATCAATAGAATTTTACTTTTTAAATTGAATTATAACATTAAATTTGAAAACACTAATATTTTTGAAAATGGGTGTGGCACCGCCCCTTTTATGACTAAGAAATTTTCCATGTTTCGGGAGCCATAACTCGAAGAAAAATTGACATATTTTAATGAAAATGTGTACACAAATTTTCCCTATAGTAGAAAATATTTCTAGTAAAAAATGGACGGAATCGGTTAAAGTCCACGGCAACTTAGATATAAAACAAGTTTAAAAGGGTCTTATACTAGAATAATAAGCTATAACTTAGCAAAAAATAGTTTTTAATCAATGATATTTCACTTATCAAATTTTATTGTAAGAGGAAATAGGGGGACATTTCGTTTTTAACGGGCGGTGCCACGTATTATGTAGAAAAGTAATTTATCTGAAATGAAATGTGCAATTTAACCTCACGCTGAGTATTTACTGTTCGGTTACACCCGAACTTAGACACCTTTACTTGTTTTATATTTATCTTAAAAATCGCTTAGGTATGTACATCTGTTCACTATATATTTCTTATCTTATACAGCCGATTATTTGGACATTACGGATGGGATAAGATTATTGTTCAGCCCCATTTATGAAAGCTATGAAGTCTTCGGCACAGCCAAAGACAGTCCCATTCTTACTTGTTTCTATTCAGTTTATTAATTTATTTTTGAATATTTCCTTCATATTTTATTTCTAATTTATTTTTAATTCACGCTTAAATTTATGTTTGTTTTTGCACCGCACACAGTAGCAAAGGTTTTTCAGACATGCACACAATTTACCTAAGCCACCCAATTAGGTTTAGAATTCGCGACATTAAATAGCTCGGCACAAGTGCGTTAAAGCTTAGCCACTACATACGCTTATTGACACTTGATCGCGCGCTGTTTTCATGTTGAAATCCAATTTCAAATCCAATTAAGCGCTACGTATAAATCAAGAAATTCATTTAATCGCCAGCGTGAAGATTGAAATCACCAACCAAAGCAAATTGGGTGGCAGTATTGACAGTTTGTTATTGGTGTTGTATGTTGTATTGTATGTGCAATGTTGATATTTTGGTGGCAAATGCAAATGTAATATGGTGACACTATTAACCAAAAACAAGTAACTAAGAGTGTGATTATCTATTACCAAGTAAGTAAGTAAATATCGTTTCGCTGCTACAGCAAATGTGATTTGTAGATAATAATTTATATGGCGACGCGTACGCATGCGCGTGAGCCGCAAATGGTTTTTGTTTTTTGTTTTTTGTAATAAACGGCGATCGCGTGAAACAGCAGTCGTAATTATAATTACCACGCGCGTTAAAGCTACCTGGCTTAAAATTTATAACCTAGCTTGAATTACTCATTTCACAATGAATTAATCATAAATTTCTAAGTAGTTGTAATTTATACCCATTCATTATATGTAACTAAGCAATTAAAGCATGTATGCGATTTACAAGGTAACCAGCCTCCTGCTGTTTCTCATTTTATCATTGGAGCTATTGGAATTTTGCACACACATTTTTTTTAAAGCATAATAACGTACAAGGGTGCTTCTGCAGGGCAAACAAATAGTTAGTAGGAAGCGGTGACTCTTTTTTAACCGGTTCTTACTTGGAAGCCGTTAGGTTTTGGATTGTAGGTTAGGTTGAACTGGTCGGTCCATGAGGGCCTCACAAACTGAAAAACCCTATCAAGATCCTAGATCTGCCAGCTGTATCACTCTTAATAGCAGGAGTCCTGGGCTGACAAGCGCAGGACACGAGCACAAAACGTGCTCGATCGTTTCCTCCTCCAACGCGAACTTCCTACATCTGCTATCACTGATCAAGCCTAATTTAAGGGCATGTGATGCCAGAAGGCAGTGTTGTCCAGTCAGAATATTTGGATTGTAAAAAAGTAAAGTAGTTACAACCGAAAAAAAAATCATTTACCTGTGATGTAATACAGCAACTGAAAGATAATCGTAAAACGCATCGACAGACTAGAAGAAATCGCAATGACATCTTCATCTCGTTCGCAACCTTTGATCGCATACGAGACTCACCACGTTTCCCGACTATTTAGAGCCCTATAGTGCGCGCAGCGCTGCCACGTAATGAGCAAGAAATTAAGTTAGAGAGTCCGGTGATAAAATTATCAGCTGTCTGTGTGGTTAACAGCTTTACGACGGCAACGCTGCATCGTTTATAACATATTAGTCAATTTGATTTGCAAGTGCCCACATTTCGTGGAGCGGAGAAACCAAAGGGTATTTCGCCTGAATATGATACCCTGTGAAAGCTGATCTTTCCGACTGCTGGACGAAAGACTTTTTCATGATTTTTGATAAGCTTTTAATTGCGGTTTTTGGCTTTCGACTCGAAAAAGTCGGGGTGAAAAAATTTGTCTATATAAAAATTTTTGAGGTTCCAGGAGTTCATATAACACTTTCAGAATAATGCGCATTTGGTTGGGGCGTAATATATCAGTCAAAGTTTTCAAAAAAGTAATCAGTCTCCACAAAGTAAGGGGTTCAAAGGGTCATTAAAGAAGTCTTTAAACAACAAAGAAACTGATTCAACAATGTGAAGTTAAACAAAATACTGTCTCAGAATTTGTAAGTACCGGTTCAAAAATAGTAACCGCTTCCAAGTAAGAACCGGTTCAAAAAGAGTAACGGCTTCCAAGTAAGAACCGGTTAAAAAAGAGTAACCGCTTCCAAGTAAGAACCGGTTTAAGAAGAGTAACGGCTTCCAAGTATGTAACCGGTTCAACGAAAATAGCCGATTAAAAAGAGTAACCGCTTCCAAGTAAGAACCGGTTCAAAAGAGGTAACTGCTTCCAAGTAAGTAACCGGCTCAGCAAAAATAACCGGTTAAAAAAGAGTAACCGCTTCCAAGTAAGTAACCGGTTCCACAAAAATAACCGGTTCGAAGTAAGTAACCGGTTCCACAAAAATAACCGGTTCCAAAAAAGAAACCGGTTCCAAAAATTTAACAGATTCCAAGAACAAAACCGGTACCAGAAAAGTAACCAGCTTTAAAAAATGTATGCAGTTTCAAAAAAGATACTTCCAAAAAACCAATCGGTTCTAAAAAAGTTACCGAACTGAGATGGTACCGATTTAAAAAAAGTATAGAATAATGCCTGCTGTCATTGTCAACCATCGTATATGTACATATGTATGTATATTTTAAATAAAATGCAATATTCTTGTTTCGGTTGTTTATTGCCTATATCAATTTTTTAACATTTAAGTCAACATTATAACACCTTTGCTTGTTTGCCGTATGACATTTGTCGCAGATGTTTGATATGGAAATTTCAATATACCGCGAACTAAGTACATGTATACTACATGTTGGCAAGCTGACTACGTGCCTTTTTCCAATATTTTCCTTACACAATTAAATAGTTGATATAACTTTGTGATTTAAAAATTTGAATCTAGATACCATGGAATTATGACTTTTTTGAGTTGAGCTTTGCACTTTACCATTCTTGTTATTCTCTTTGCTATTAATTGATGATTTTTCAATTACTCTATATTCATTTTTTAACTAAATATGTCATACTGGTATCGTGCTCTGTTTGCAGCTGGTTGACATTGAAATGTCATAATTAAAATGAATTGTTACAATTGATAAGTTACCTGACTGTCGCTTGAGCTGTCATCTACTCGTATTGACAGCGTTCTACTACCTTTAGGGACATTTTGTCCAATTGCACATAATTTGTATGCAGAGTTATTGTGCAAGAATTTTTGTGTGGGGTGCCTATCTATGTATTAGCATGAGTGTTCGGCTAGTAACAAAACTGAGGGGGAAAATGACACAAGTGTTAGTTTTTAATTTAGAACGCATTAGGAAGAGAAATGAAAACAGAATATTATCGTATATTCAACTGAAATAAAGAATTGGACAAATTGTTTTTTTCTGGAATATATATGAAATTTATCACAATTTAATGAACAGAGGAAGAATAAAGAGAAAGATATTCACAAAAAAAATTATATCTTGAAGAATTACAAACTAATTTTTTTTCCTATTCTTATTATAATTTATTTCAACCTTTATTTAAAAAATTATAATATAATTCTAATAAAAACAGCGTTAATAAAAAATCTTAAAAGAATTATAAAAAAAGACATAATAAAACAAAATCATAATAAATAAAAATTTTAATTATACAATAAAAAAAGTTTTGAAGAAGAATGAGAACCATAAATAATATAAAAGTTATAATAAACTGGAATAAAAACAAAATTATTAAATAATTACAAAAAACATTAAAAAGTTAAAAAAACTATAAAAAAATGATGAAAAGACGTTATAAAAAATTATAATTTGAAAAAAAATATGAGAACGAAAAGTAAAAAAAAGTGTATAAAAGAGAAAATAAAAAAAATAATTTTTGTTGTTATATCGGCCTACTGAATTTAAGATCGCGGGTTCGAATCGAGCTCAAGGCCAAACAATAATTTTTTATCATTATTATTGTTATGATAAAATTTTTTCTTAATTGAAAAAATTTTTAAATTAGAATAGAAGAAAGAAAAAATTTAAGACAACTGCCAAAGCTCGTTGTATAGATCCATTTCGGGAACTGCTAAATTCCTTCATCGGCAACGTTTAGACGCCGCTGCTATAACCATTCAGCCACCACAGCGGTTTTTTGTTTGTCTTCATTAATCCTACTTCTATTCTGGTTCGTGCCAATTGATATTCACAACACTGCGACATCTGTTGCAGAATAGCTGTGAAAATTGGACTTGTTTGTTGGCAATGCTGCCATAGTGTCATATTTTTTTTTTTTTTTTTTTTTATTGACACTTTTTTCCCCGTGCTCTGGGATGTATTAACAATTTTTGTTGTTATATCGGCCTACTGATTTTAAGATCGCGGGTTCGAATCGAGCTCAAGGCCAAACAATAATTTTTTATCATTATTATTGTTATGATAAAATTTTTTCTTAATTGAAAAAATTTTTAAATTAGAATAGAAGAAAGAAAAAATTTAAGACAACTGCCAAAGCTCGTTGTATAGATCCATTTCGGGAACTGCTAAATTCCTTCATCGGCAACGTTTAGGCGCCGCTGCTATAACCATTCAGCCACCACAGCGGTTTTTTGTTTGTCTTCATTAATCCTACTTCTATTCTGGTTCGTGCCAATTGATATTCACAACACTGCGACATCTGTTGCAGAATAGCTGTGAAAATTGGACTTGTTTGTTGGCAATGCTGCCATAGTGTCATATTTTTTTTTTTTTTTTTTTTTATTGACACTTTTTTCCCCGTGCTCTGGGATGTATTAACAATTTTTGTTGTTATATCGGCCTACTGATTTTAAGATCGCGGGTTCGAATCGAGCTCAAGGCCAAACAATAATTTTTTATCATTATTATTGTTATGATAAAATTTTTTCTTAATTGAAAAAATTTTTAAATTAGAATAGAAGAAAGAAAAAATTTAAGACAACTGCCAAAGCTCGTTGTATAGATCCATTTCGGGAACTGCTAAATTCCTTCATCGGCAACGTTTAGGCGCCGCTGCTATAACCATTCAGCCACCACAGCTGTTTTTTGTTTGTCTTCATTAATCCTACTTCTATTCTGGTTCGTGCCAATTGATATTCACAACACTGCGACATCTGTTGCAGAATAGCTGTGAAAATTGGACTTGTTTGTTGGCAATGCTGCCATAGTGTCATATTTTTTTTTTTTTTTATTGACACTTTTTTCCCCGTGCTCTGGGATGTATTAACAATTTTTGTTGTTATATCGGCCTACTGATTTTAAGATCGCGGGTTCGAATCGAGCTCAAGGCCAAACAATAATTTTTTATCATTATTATTGTTATGATAAAATTTTTTCTTAATTGAAAAAATTTTTAAATTAGAATAGAAGAAAGAAAAAATTTAAGACAACTGCCAAAGCTCGTTGTATAGATCCATTTCGGGAACTGCTAAATTCCTTCATCGGCAACGTTTAGGCGCCGCTGCTATAACCATTCAGCTATGTCGCAACAGATGTTGCAGTGTTGTGAATATCAATTGGCACGAACCAGAATAGAAGTAGGATTAATGAAGACAAACAAAAAACCGCTGTGGTGGCTGAATGGTTATAGCAGCGGCGTCTAAACGTTGCCGATGAAGGAATTTAGCAGTTCCCGAAATGGATCTATACAACGAGCTTTGGCAGTTGTCTTAAATTTTTTCTTTCTTCTATTCTAATTTAAAAATTTTTTCAATTAAGAAAAAAATTTTATCATAACAATAATAATGATAAAAAATTATTGTTTGGCCTTGAGCTCGATTCGAACCCGCGATCTTAAAATCAGTAGGCCGATATAACAACAAAAATTGTTAATACATCCCAGAGCACGGGGAAAAAAGTGTCAATAAAAAAAAAAAAAAAAAAAAAAAAAAAAAAAAAAAATATGACACTATGGCAGCATTGCCAACAAACAAGTCCAATTTTCACAGCTATTCTGCAACAGATGTCGCAGTGTTGTGAATATCAATTGGCACGAACCAGAATAGAAGTAGGATTAATGAAGACAAACAAAAAACCGCTGTGGTGGCTGAATGGTTATAGCAGCGGCGCCTAAACGTTGCCGATGAAGGAATTTAGCAGTTCCCGAAATGGATCTATACAACGAGCTTTGGCAGTTGTCTTAAATTTTTTCTTTCTTCTATTCTAATTTAAAAATTTTTTCAATTAAGAAAAAATTTTATCATAACAATAATAATGATAAAAAATTATTGTTTGGCCTTGAGCTCGATTCGAACCCGCGATCTTAAAATCAGTAGGCCGATATAACAACAAAAATTGTTAATACATCCCAGAGCACGGGGAAAAAAGTGTCAATAAAAAAAAAAAAAAAAAAAAAATATGACACTATGGCAGCATTGCCAACAAACAAGTCCAATTTTCACAGCTATTCTGCAACAGATGTCGCAGTGTTGTGAATATCAATTGGCACGAACCAGAATAGAAGTAGGATTAATGAAGACAAACAAAAAACCGCTGTGGTGGCTGAATGGTTATAGCAGCGGCGTCTAAACGTTGCCGATGAAGGAATTTAGCAGTTCCCGAAATGGATCTATACAACGAGCTTTGGCAGTTGTCTTAAATTTTTTCTTTCTTCTATTCTAATTTAAAAATTTTTTCAATTAAGAAAAAAATTTTATCATAACAATAATAATGATAAAAAATTATTGTTTGGCCTTGAGCTCGATTCGAACCCGCGATCTTAAAATCAGTAGGCCGATATAACAACAAAAATTGTTAATACATCCCAGAGCACGGGGAAAAAAGTGTCAATAAAAAAAAAAAAAAAAAAAAAAAAAAAAAAAAAAAATATGACACTATGGCAGCATTGCCAACAAACAAGTCCAATTTTCACAGCTATTCTGCAACAGATGTCGCAGTGTTGTGAATATCAATTGGCACGAACCAGAATAGAAGTAGGATTAATGAAGACAAACAAAAAACCGCTGTGGTGGCTGAATGGTTATAGCAGCGGCGCCTAAACGTTGCCGATGAAGGAATTTAGCAGTTCCCGAAATGGATCTATACAACGAGCTTTGGCAGTTGTCTTAAATTTTTTCTTTCTTCTATTCTAATTTAAATATTTTTTCAATTAAGAAAAAATTTTATCATAACAATAATAATGATAAAAAATTATTGTTTGGCCTTGAGCTCGATTCGAACCCGCGATCTAAAAAAAATAATAATAAAAAAGAAAATAAAAAAAAAATAATAAAAAAAGAAAATAAAAAAAATTGTAAAAAAGAAAAAATAATATGACAAAGATCAGTAAAAAAAACTATGAAAAACATAATTAAAAAAAAAACTATGAAAAAGATAATTAAAAAAAGTAAACAAAAGATAATTAAAAAAAATTATGGAAAAGAAAATGAAAAATAAAAATTACGAAAAAGACAAAAAATAATAAAAAAAAAATATGAAAAGGAAAATTTGAAAATATAAAAAAAAAATTAAAAAAATAAGAAAAAAGAAAATAAAAAAATATGAAAATATTAAATATTAAAAAATACGACAAAAAATTATAAAAAAGAGCATGAAGAAGATAATAAAAAAAACATGAAAAGGAAAATTTAAAAATATGAAAATATTAAATATTAAATATTAAAAAATACGATAAAGAAGTATGAAGTAGAACATGAAGAAGATAATAAAAAAATATGAAAAAGAAATTATGAAAAAAAATATGAAAAAAAAAATTTTAAAAATAAATAATAAATATGAAAAAGAAAAAGAAAAAAAATTATGAAAAAGAAAATTAAAACACAAATTATTAAAAAGAACATTAAAAAAACTTGAAAAAGAAAATGAAAAAATTATGAAAAAGAAAATTAAAAAAAGTATTAATAAAAATTAAGAAAAAAATATAATAAAAAAAACTTAAAGAAATAATTAGTTTTGTTTTAATTAACAAAAAAAAAAAAAAAATGGAATTAAAAACACAATAATATGTTCATGACAAGTTTTGTAGAGTTTCCAAAATATTACTAACTTTTGCATCGATTGAAGATCGACTGACTGAACTCATAAAAATTTATAAAAAAAAAAAAAACACTACTTATTGTAATAGTCGAATCACTTATCTAATGTAAACCACTAATCGATAGTGATAATCGATTCCTTTACTAAACAACTTTCGCTAATGACTAATCGCTTATCAAGGGATCTGATATACAGCTCCTAACAATCAATAAATCAACTAAGCTCGTTTTGCGTCTTTTTAACCCAAAGCGAAAATAAATTATTTCGATTAGTATTCCACAAGCAGCTATCGCCTCTGGGTTAATTGTCACTTGAAAAACTATTAATAAATTTGTCCTTAACAAATAATTTGCCGCATAAATAACGATTTACAATTAATTAAGTACTTATCCATAAAAAAATAGAAATATTATCACTTTTTAAGCCATATGCAGCGAATTTCGCTTGAAACTCCATTTTTAATTTTGTTGTCTAACGTGTTTGCGATCGGCATAGAGAAACCGCGTGCGCAGCGGCACAAGCATTTTAAGCGCTGGAACCGCCCACTAGGCACTAAAGCGCCAAATACACGACACGAACATTTCCGCGAACATTCCCGTTATGTCATGTTTCTGCGACCTTTTCTGTCGTGTATGGTGGTGTTTGCCAGTTCGCGCAAATGTTCGCCAAAAATCAAAATATTTTAATTTTTGGCGAACATTTGCGCGAACTGTTCGTGCGTGTATGGCGAAATAGCTCATAATCGTAGTAATTTCTGAACGGAACAGACGTGCGTGGAAAATAAAAATTTTTTAAATGTTCGGCCAAAAGTTTGTATGGTGTATGGCCAAAGCTGCGAACAAGATTGCGGAATGTTCGCGTCGTGTATTTGGCGCTTAAAAGCAACATACATACATATACATATGTATGTAGATATATACATAAGTACGTACTTATTTACGTATGTATGTATATACATTATGTATCTGCCGTAGTAATATGTTTGTTTGGTGGCCACTGCTTGGCCGCACGCCAAGATAACCATCGGTTATAGCAATTTAAGTAGCGGGTGTGCTTGTGCCAATCAGCGAAACCACTTTAGCTACGATGTGGATATACACGTACGAACATACAGCAATTCATGTGCATGAACTTACTTATGTATGCATTAGTTTACAATTGGACTTATTTTATAGAGAATATTTAAATTATTAAAGCTCCACCTCTCGTTGTGAGTATGCAAATGATATACGTAAGTGGTATATTAAAAAAAAGTTTAATGCCGTAAAACCAGCAAAATCAAATAAGATTAACTAAAGGTAAATAAAACTTTTCTTAGTTGAACAAAATTTAGCACTGTAAAACAAAATTTAATAAAGTAAAATAAAAATGAAACGAAAAGAATAAAACAAAAAAGTAATAAAGTAGTAAAATAAAAAAAGTATTAGAGGAGCAAAATAAAAAAGTGATGGAGTAAAATTAAAAAAAAGCAGGGATGCACCTTAACGTTAAGCTAATCGTTTATAAAAAAATTTCCACCGTTTCCGTTGAAACACTTCGAAATATTATCGATAAAGAAATTATCAAGATAAATTGTATCTCGTTTTTAACCGAAACGAAACGTTAAAAACGTTAACAAAAACGTGATACTTTATGTTTGAATTGTGCTGGCAATGCTATAGCCATGGTGAAGCCGTAAGGTGGTAACAGCGAGCGGACATACACACACAAACTCCATGTAATTTGTTTGTGTAATTCGTTGGTGGTAATGTCAAAAATACTCTGAGAAATGTTCGTACTGTCAAAATTCATGAGAAAAGTTGCAATCAGATTGGCTAATGCTTTCACCTTTAATGACTCCGCCATCAATCAGCTTTGCCAGCATAGTTTGAAATTAATAACATAAACAATTTGATTTCGTTTTGATATGGCAAAAAAACGAAACAAAATCATTTCGTTAATTTGACGTTCTTAACGTTAATAAACGAAACGAAATGACTGCTTCGTTTATTAACGTTAATTATCGTAACGAAATGATATCGGTTCGTTGGTTAAGCAAAAAAAGTAGTAAAGGAGAAAAATAAAAAAAGTAATAAAGTAGTAAAATAAAGAAATTAATAAAGAAGAATGCTAAAAAAAGCTTGATGTTACAAAAATACGCAAAATCAAATACTATTAACTAAAGTTAAATAAAACCTATCTTAGTTAAATAAAATTTAAGAATGTAAACAAAATTAAATAATGTAAGATGAAATTAAACAAAAAAAATAAAATAAAACAATGTATAAAGAAGTAAAAAAAGTTCTACTAGTAGAGTAAAAAAAAAAAGAGAGGTAAAGGAATAAAATAAAAAAAAGCTATAAAGGAGCAAAATAAAAAAGTATTAAAGGAGTATAATAATAAAAGTAGTAGGTAAAGGAGTAAAATAAAAAAAGTAAAGGAGTAATAAGAAGAGCAATAAAGGAGTAAAATAATAAAAACATTAAAGGAGTAAAATAAAAAAGTAATAAAGGATTAATAAAAAAGCAACAAAGGAGTAAAATAAAAAAGTACTAAAGGAGTAAAATAAAAAAGTGATAGAAAAGTAAAATAAAAGAGTAAAATAACAAAAAGTAAAATAAAAAAAATAAAAATAAAAAACAAAGCAATAAAAAAATAAAGGAATAAAAAAAAATAAAGGAAGGGGATAATAAAGGAGCAAAATAAATAAAATAAAGTCTACTAAAAAAGGTAAAAAATAAAAAATAAGAACTCAAAGAATGAAAAAATAAATAAATAAAATAGAAATAGAAAAAAAAATAAATAAAACAAAAAATAAAGAAGCCAATAAAGGAGCAAAATAAATAATAAAATAAAAGCTAACAAAAAAGTAAAAAATAAAATAAACGCCAATAAAAGCTAATAAAAATTGTAAAAAATAAAATACAAGCTAATAAAAAAATATAAGCTAATAAAAAATTGTAAAAAAAATATAAAAAAAATATAAAAAAAATAAAAAATAAATTAAATATAATAAAAATCTAAGAACTAAAAAAAAAATGAATAAAAAAATAAAATGAAAATGAAAAAAAATAAATTAAAAAAAGAAAAACAAAAGAATTGATAAAATAAAAATAGAAAAAATCAATAAATATAAAAAAATAAAAAAATAAAATATTTAAAATATATAAAAAAAAATTAAAAAATGAAATAAAAATGGTAACAAAAGTTAAATGGAATTAATTTAACAAAAAATTTAACTGTGTCGTATTATAGGCGGTAATATTAAACATGTTTACTTCGTACAAATTAGAAAAAGAGGTCGCCATAGACAATGGTTAGCAAGCCCTTTCTGTCATGAAAAGCCTGTCAGCAAGAATTTATTTGCCCTAGCAGATGCCTTTCCAATTCGCAACAAATCTGTTACTCTGATACTTCTGTTTAAACTGCTTTTCGTTGTTTTTTTGTAAACTAAGGAACTTTGAAAAGAGTGGCTGTTAAGAGAAATTTTACATTGAATCCGTTTCTAAGTGTTGTGTTTCCAGTTATATTGAGATGTAACTAATTTTCTCTATTTATTTAATGGTACTTTTGGGCAGGTGGCAACTGTCTAACTATAATACATTCATTCGATCACCCTTTAGAATATATTCCGTATATTTTATTGAATAACGCATTTACGCTAATATCCAACTTAAATTTTTTCATAATCTTTCTTACAGATTATCATCCTGTTAACGATTACACCGGCTATCCCATGAACCCGACAAACGGCATGGATACAGAAGATGTCGAATCCACCTCAAGCAGCGCTATGTCCCGACTCGGCACACTTTTTTCATTCACATCGCCCGCCGTTAAAAAACTCCTGGGTTGGAAACAAGGCGACGAAGAAGAAAAATGGGCTGAAAAAGCCGTTGACAGTTTAGTGAAGAAATTAAAGAAACGTAAAGGCGCCATAGAAGAATTGGAGCGTGCATTATCCTGTCCTGGCCAACCATCAAAATGTGTTACAATACCACGTTCGTTAGATGGACGTTTGCAGGTAAGCTCAAATTTGAGCAATTCAGATGTTCGACAATTCACATACGTTTTCTATATTTAACCTACAGGTCTCACATCGCAAAGGACTGCCGCATGTTATATATTGTCGCGTTTGGCGTTGGCCAGATTTACAATCACACCATGAATTAAAACCACTCGAAATTTGTCAATATCCATTTAGTGCCAAACAAAAAGAAGTTTGCATAAATCCTTATCATTATAAACGTGTCGAAAGCCCTGTACTGCCGCCTGTGCTGGTGCCACGTCATTCAGAATTTGCACCTGGCTATTCAATGCTACAATTTAATCAATCAATGTCTGAGCCACCAATTCCACCCAATGTAAATTATTCAAATAATGGTTTTAATAATATGAGTCCAAATAGTCCGCCTTTAACATCAGCTGGTAGCCCAAGTACGGTTAATTCAAATCCTAATTCACCATATGGTAGCTTAGCTGGTACACCACCTCCAGCATATAGTCCCTCCGAAGATGGTAATTCAAATAATCCAAACGATGGCACACAGCTAATTGATGCACAAATGGGTGATGTTGCTCAGGTGAGCTATTCGGAACCAGCTTTTTGGGCATCGATTGCTTATTATGAACTCAATTGTCGTGTTGGTGAGGTATTCCATTGCAATAATAATTCAGTTATCGTTGATGGTTTTACGAATCCATCAAATAATTCGGATCGTTGCTGTTTAGGGCAGTTAAGTAATGTCAATCGTAATAGTACTATAGAGAATACACGTCGTCATATAGGTAAATGTAATTTTTGTTTGTTGAGTAGCTTTACTTCAACACTTCTTTAAATTAACCTTTCTATTTCAATCAAAATAATTTTTTATATCATTTGCAGGCAAAGGCGTTCATCTCTATTATGTAGCTGGTGAAGTTTATGCCGAATGCCTCTCAGATTCGGCAATATTTGTGCAATCACGTAACTGTAATTATCATCATGGCTTCCATCCGAGTACAGTATGCAAGATACCGCCAGGTTGTTCTCTTAAAATTTTCAATAATCAAGAATTTGCTCAACTCTTGTCGCAATCGGTAAATAATGGTTTTGAAGCGGTCTACGAATTAACCAAAATGTGCACAATACGTATGAGCTTTGTAAAAGGTTGGGGTGCTGAATATCATAGACAAGATGTTACATCGACACCATGTTGGATAGAGATACATTTGCATGGACCACTGCAATGGTTGGATAAAGTGCTAACACAAATGGGTTCACCACACAATGCCATCAGTTCCGTATCGTAAAAGGAAGACGACGAGAAGAGGCGTAGAAAACGTATATGAAAGAGCGGTTTTTTTTCTAAAGCTTAAATTAAATGTATGCCATGTTTTGATACTAAAAAATCAAACTCTTGTGGCATACAAACATGAATTCATTTAATTGAATTTTTTGTTATTAACTTTCAAAATTAAGTTTTTCAAGTTCATCATAACTCATCGAACTGCTATTTTTTTAAATTGAATAATTTGATTTTTTAAATTTTGAGCAATATTTACGTTCTCTATACATATTAGGGCGGGTCAAATTGTACGGGGAAAAATGGGGGAAAAAACTTCAGGTGCACATCCAGTTTCTCAATCTGAGTAATATTGTCTATGAGACCATAGGTCTGAAATGAATTTCGAGCCTCCCTAATTTTGTTAGAAAATTTTATATCCCAATCCGAATCCGAATTTGACATTTATTGTCATGTATTTTATTTGTGAGAGCCGCTATTCGGATTGGGATATAACATTTTCTAAGAGGCTCGAAATTCATTTCAGACCTATGGTCCCATGGACAATATTACTCAGTATGACCCATAGATTCAGAAACTGGATGTGCCTTTTCAACAATAAATTTGACCCACCCTAATACATATATATACAAAACATATAAATAATTAGTTTACTATAAGTTTTAAAATCGATGTGCAAATTTTTGATCTTCCCCTTAATTATAAATAATTTTTGTTGCCTTATACAAATATTTTTTAAGAAAAGACGTACTGTTTTCTTTTTTTTTGTGGCGAAATTTTGTCATTCCTATATATAAGCTAAAAAAATGTTTAGTAAACAAAAAAGTGTCATAGCATTGGTTTAGGTTGAGCACAGCAATACCAATAAATAATTAAAAAAAAAAGAAATTATAAAAAATCATTTTTCGTGAATTTGTAATATCTATTTTATGATGTTTCCTAAAAGTAAACGAACTAATGCCTTAAAAATAAATTATTTTAATTATGTATGATATATTGTTTTTTATTTAAACCATATAAACGGTTATAAGCGAATGGATTTTAAAATAATAGTTCTGTATCCACACCTGCCGATTTATCAATTTATCTAGTTGAAAAGTAAAAAAGAAAAGCCACGCAGTTGTGCATACAGCAAATATTTTTATTTTTAAGATATTTTATGAAATATGCTTTATTGGAAATAATTTCAAAATTCATTTACATACATACGTATGTATGTATATGTCGTACGTTTGGGTAGATTCAGTACGGTATTTCTTTAATTGTCTTTAAGTACATATGCACTTGCGAGAAAAAAATTAGGAGCAAAATGTTTTGTAAACTTCATAAGTTATTTTCTTCTTCTAACTAGCTACGTTTATTAAAAAAAACAAACACAATGAATTGTAAAATAAAAACTATGTAACCTAACTATGAAAAAATTTTTTTTTTTAATTTATAAAAAAAGTTTTGTTTATTTAGTTTTGTAATCTAATTCAAGCTTAAGCAAAAGGTTTGCTGGGGCGCATCTCACGTTCTGTGAATTGTTAAAATGAAAATGAGTTTTCACACCTTTGAACAAATTTTTGTTTGATTTTTGTTTTTTTCTTTTCATTTTATCCCTTCATAGAACGCGAATTGTTCCCCTGATACTTTAAAGCGAAAGAATACATTCAGTTATCAAATTTTTCGAAAATGTTTCCAAAATTGGGTTACATAGTTTTCGCTATACAATCCATATTTTTTTTAAATTGTTGAAAATAAGAAGAGAACTGATACAATTTACAGATAATTTTTGCTACTGTTTTTTTTTTACTTGCAAGTGTATATGAACATGACCTATATTGATGTATCATTTACAATTACAATTATCTCAGCATGGAAAAGGGTACATATTTTTACAGAACATCAGAGCCTTCTTTCCCTATTTAGCGCAATTATAGTGTATTCAGTTTGGCGTTTTTTTATATTCAGCACAATTTTCGCAGATATATAGCGCAGGTTTGATGTATTCAGCATCTTTTTTGTATCCAGCGCAGTTCTTCTGTATTAAGCTCTGTGTTTTATACATTCAGCGTAGTTTTTTATGCAAAAAATACCCTCATATGAATTCAGCGTTTTTTTTGTAAATTCAGCATACCCTTTACCGCGACGAGCTCGCGCTGCACTATTTCTATGTACTAAGCAATGCTTATAAGGTATTCAGCGCACTTTTTTAAACTGTATTTGCAGCTCGATTTAATGCATTAAGCTTAGGTTTTACTGCCTAAATTTGTTAACACGCATTCAGCTCGTTTTTTTCAAGTAAATCGTTTCAGCTCAACTTACTTCTTGACGCAATAAAGTTCAGGCTTCCTTGCTTCATATAGTTTGTACGTTTTAAGCGTTGCTTATAGTGCTATTTATTGCATTCAGCTGAGATTTTACTTCGTTAAAGCTTCGCGTTAGCGTTATTTTGACATTAACAATGTGCCAAACATTTTGGCATTTTAGCATTAGTAATTTTTTTCAAATAAATTACAAACGTACATTTACCGTTATTTTAATTTTTATTACATTCTAAAAATTTAAGAATAATTTTTAAGCAAAAAAAAAATGTTTTGTTTTTTTTGCAAACCCAATTGAGTATGTGAAAACTTTATTTTCATTTTATTGCCTTATAATAATAATAAAATAGTTTCATAAATCAATACATTATGTTTTGTTGTTTTATTTTTGAAAATATAATTTAAAACAAAATATCATACTACGAAATAAATGGATTTTACGATTTAAGTGTACTATAAACTAAAAGGATAAACTAAGTGGAATAAACTGTGGAATTTAAAAACAAAAGCTAAAAATAAATAAAAAATAATAAAATTAGGAACATAAAATAACAAGACGAATTCAGTACCAGGTGTTGCTATTCTAACAGCTGTGTGCTTCATTTTATTATCATATATTCCATATAACGCCATGTACAGCAATATGCCAGTTAATCGAAATCAATGAAAAATTTCTTTTGACTTGACATTCTTCTGCACAGCGAATTGGCTGAATTCGCTTTGGCATCACCTTGTATAGATTCGCCTTGATAAAAGAAAAATTTAAAAACAAAATAAAGACGGTAAAAATGAGTGTAATTATAAATGTAAAAAAAAAGTTGAAATCAAAAAAATAAACCTACAAAAAATATAAATACAACAATTCGGCATATTTTAGACATAATTTACTTAGTAAGATAGTAAAAAATTACTTAGTTCAACTTTTGAAATATAATTATATTCTGCTGCTGCTGTCGTGCCTGCTTATACAAACAAATATACAAACATACTTATATATACTACAAATGTATACCTTCATACAATTTTTTGCTGCTTACAGAATGATGTTTAAGTGCTTTTAAAAAATAACATGCCTTACAACAGCTTAAAAGCTAAATAAAAAGACAACATGTATATAAATATGCGTACATAGATTTGTCCATTTGGCCTTATAATATACAAAAGTAGTTATATTGGAAGGTGTGAAGAAAATGTAACCGCAAATTTGCCTTTTAGCTAAATATAAGTAGAACTAGTTGGAGCAGCCGGAACAAGGTGGAAGAGATCCAATTAATTAGCACCGCTGTTTTTAATTTTTTCCATTTTCTGTCGTGTCTTAAATTCGAATTTTTTGAATGCATTTTTTTTTTTTTTAATTTTTAAGGACCTTTTTCTCATGTGAACTTTAAAAATTATTTGCTCTACATGCACCTTTACTCATAACAAATATTTAAATCGCACAGATAAACCTTAAAGTTTATTAAAAAAAAACGGCCAAATTTATTTGCTTTCTTATATAAACAAATTTTATTTTTGAATAAAAATAGTTTAGGTAAAATGTTTTACAATAATTTTAGTTTCTTTAGAATATTTTATCTTACAAAAATTATTATGAGGAATTCGCATCCTTATGCGCCATATGTGGTGTGTTATAATCAAATTTTATGATGTATGAAAACAACCCGATTCTTTAAATTTTACAATACTCCTGTGAATTGTCCAAATGATTTGGTAGCTTTTGAATTGCATTTGTTTTTGCATCGGCAAGGTATTCTGGTAATGTGACACATCATTCCCATGTATTTTGATGCTTTGAATCTGAACAGACCCTAAGAATCAGCCTAAATGGTCGGAGTTCGGTCCGGATCTCAAGAAAGAAAAACACAAAATCTGTAGGTCGAACTGGTACCCGCTAGGCCAATTCTGATAGCGGATTCGTATTCGGAGCATCAAAATCCATCGGAACACATATATCGCATTACTATCTTCGCAAAACTTTTTGAGAAATTTGGGAATTTTGGAAAGAGCTGCCTTTGTTTTAAAAGCTTATAGAACTCAAAAGAAAGAAGACCACAAATACCGTGTTATTTGATTTGTTTTACACCGTTCCAAAATGTGTTATGGTGGGTCCAATTTCGAACTTCGAAAGTCAATATTTTAGAGGCTAACTTCGAAAAACGGAGAATTTATTTTTTTTATTTATGGATTATTCAGCCCAATCACGCAATCCCTCGTAGACTGTTTTTTCGGGATTCGCAACATTCGAATTCGTAACATTGCTACGATGGATTGCGTGATTGGGCTGTTTGTTTTAAATATTTTTCGCGTTTCGTAAATTTTCTCCGTTGGCAAGAACTTGTAGAAAATTTCAAATGTCAAAAGTTTACGTTCCGAGTGAATTCAGTCATGCCACTGTACGAATTTCGAATTTACTTATTTACTTTCGCATGATTGCATGATAGCAATTTCGTAACTTTCCCGAAAAAACAGTGTACGATGGAATGCGTGATTGGGCTGATCATCTTTAAGAGACAAGCTTTGTATAGTGTAATTACTGCGACAAATTTAATGATTTCTCAATTTTGTTTCAGAAAGTTTTTTAACCACCAACAATCATAATCAGACCGTTTCTACGCTGCTTCCCAAAGCAGCCGGTTCAATGTACCGGAGCGACTCGGAATTTTTCTCGGCCAACAACAACAACAACAACAGACTAGAGAACCAAGGGGGATCAATATTTCTTCCGATTGTCTGGTCCTTTCCATGCGCGGTTCCAAGGGGGAGGCACATTGGGGATTAAGCACTAATTTCATTCAAAACCACTTACAGGTTCGAAAAATCGGCCGATTGCAACAATGTTTACACAGAAATTTTCGTAATTGAATTCTGAAGAGACTCACATCGCTTGATTCTTCAAATTAATTTTTTAAAGAACATTTTGCAGAATTGTTTTTTTTTTCTAAATTCAAAATTTTAAAAATCGGGCTATGTGAGTCTCTTCAGAATTCAATTACAAAAATTTCTGTACAAAAACGATTAAAATCGGTTAATATTTGTGATATGTAGGTGGTTTTGAAAGGTTCGTCTCTAATGTGGGAGGGGAACCGTATTTTGTATTGACTGTAATGAAATACATAATACTAATCTACATAGTAGTTTCTTATCACAAAACGGATTTTTACTAGAAGTGCTGCTGGAGCCGCGCTATGTTCATATCTGCTTAAATCCTTAGATACATGCCCTTTGCATCACTGGTTGGATTTCTAATCTCACATTCCTTTCGCTGTTAATGCTGGATCTTAGATCAACGTAGTTCTTCCGTTGTTGTTATTGTAGCAGTGCTTCGCCCCATCTGAGTAAACCTTAGGCTCGGCGACCATATCGGGGACGCGTAGCATGCAAACGGCCAGCCAATTGCTTTGTAAGTGGTAAAGAGCGCTTTTTATCTTTACCACAAGTGCTGCCGGCAAGAGATTCGAGAATTTTCTTTCGGCTTTGGATTTTAGGTAGTTTGCTGATGCATGCTCACCAAAATGTAGATCCTGATCGCACTTCACACCCAGTTTTTTTTTTAATGTAAGACAGTCGGTAGCGTAATACCTTGAGGTGAATGTACAAAATGATCAAAATTTCGACGAAGTCCTTTTCAGTCTCGAGGTGTTTAAGCGATAATTCTTTTACCATGAGGTTACAATCCTATCCTAGAAAAAACAGAAATCGCACGATACGGAGTCCCCTTATCTGAAGCCTCGTTTATTTCATATTGCTAGAAGAGGTGCTTCCCAATACGCTCAACGTGATATGGCCAACATGTGTAAAACGGAGAATTTATTTTTTTTATTTATGGCTTATTATCTTTAAGAGACAAGCTTTGTATAGTGTAATTACTGCGACAAATTTAATGATTCCTCAATTTTGTTTCAGTAAATTTTTTAACCACCAACAATCATAATCAGACCGTTTCTACGCTGCTTCCCAAAGCAGCCGGTTCAATGTACCGGAGCGACTCGGAATTTTTCTCGACCAAGGGCTGTCATTTCAGTGTAGCACTGCTACAACAACAACAACAACAACAGACTAGAGAACCAAGGGGGATCAATATTTCTTCCGATTGTCTGGTCCTTTCCATGCGCGGTTCCAAGGGGGAGGCACATTGGGAATTAAGCACTAATTTCATTCAAAACCACTTACAGGTTCGAAAAATCGACCGATTGCAACAATGTTTACACAGAAATTTTCGTAATTGAATTCTGAAGAGACTCACATCGCTTGATTCTTCAAATTAATTTTTTAAAGAACATTTTGCAGAATTGTTTTTTTTTCTAAATTCAAAATTTAAAAAATCGGGCGATGTGAGTCTTCAGAATTCAATTACAAAAATTTCTGTACAAAAACGATTAAAATCGGTTAATATTTGTGATATGTAGGTGGTTTTGAACGGTTCGTCTCTAATGTGGGAGGGGGAACCGTATTTTGTATTGACTGTAATGAAATACATAATACTAATCTACATAGTAGTTTCTTATCACAAAACGGATTTTTACTAGAAGTGCTGCTGGAACCGCGCTATGTTCATATCTGCTTAAATCCTTAGATACATGCCCTTTGCATCACTGGTTGGATTTCTAATCTCACATTCCTTTCGCTGTTAATGCTGAATCTTAGATCAACGTAGTTCTTCCGTTGTTGTTATTGTAGCAGTGCTTCGCCCCATCTGAGTAAACCTTAGGCTCGGCGACCATATCGGGGACGCGTAGCATGCAAACGGCCAGCCAATTGCTTTGTAAGTGGTAAAGAGCGCTTTTTATCTTTACCACAAGTGCTGCCGGCAAGAGATTCGAGAATTTTCTTTCGGCTTTGGATTTTAGGTAGTTTGCTGATGCATGCTCACCAAAATGTAGATCCTGATCGCACTTCACACCCAGTTTTTTTTTTAATGTAAGACAGTCGGTAGCGTAATACCTTGAGGTGAATGTACAAAATGATCAAAATTTCGACGAAGTCCTTTTCAGTCTCGAGGTGTTTAAGCGATAATTCTTTTACCATGAGGTTACAATCCTATCCTAGAAAAAACAGAAATCGCACGATACGGAGTCCCCTTATCTGAAGCCTCGTTTATTTCAAATTGCTAGAAGAGGTGCTTCCCAATACGCTCAACGTGATATGGCCAACATGTGTAAACTTTCTATCGGTAATTCCTTTTTCGTTTTGTCGATTCTTTTATCGTGGGTGCTCTCTAGGATTTGGCGTTTCGTGAACATTTGGTCAGATCTGCCAGGTCAGAAGGCGCACTGATACGCTTGCATAAGTCTGTCGTGTCTGGGTTTCAATCCTTCGATGATTCGCTATATATATGTACCGCGATTACCACTAACAATCGGAGTACAAATTTGCGCTTCAATGTAAATTCACCGTAATTCACTTAAAGCAATTTAAAATAAAAATTATCGTCATGCTTTTCTGTAAACTGTTTTTGTTGTCTGTTAAGTGATAATTCCCACACCTAGTTAACTCTCTGGTTTGCTCCCATATAACTTTTTAGTATTTTTTGAATAAAAAAAAAATTTTCATAACACTCCCATATGCCCTCACATATACTATGTAAATTCGATTCATATGAAAGTGCCGGAATTTCATATAAAAGTGCAAAGAAAAAATGCTATTCAAATTTACACTAACAAATTGACAAAAAAATTTTCAAAAACATTGTAGCACTGAAAAAAATTTTAATTCAAAATTTATTCATTAAGGAGACCATCAAAATTCTTTGTTTGAACATTTAAAATAATTTTGTTTTTCAATTTGAAAAAGTTTCAGTGTACATATAATTTTGTATATGTATTGTGATTCGCACTACAATATAAAAGTTCTTGAACAGCCCTGGTCTTGTCTATTGTAATAAGAAAACTTATCCATTGGTTAACATTTTTTTTGTTTTAAAACATATTACATTTGTTTTTTTTTTTTTCGTTTTATACTTTTTCTGTTTGAAACATTTTTTTGTTTCATAATTGTTTTTTTTTTTATATATTTTTGCTATATAATTTTTTTTATTAATTTTGAAATTTGGGCAACACATTCGGTATGAGATAAAATTTCGTATTGCTCAAACATATTTGTTCCTTGAAAATTAAGCAATGCAATAATTTTTGAAAGCGTTCTTTTCCAATCTCCACCTCCTTGATTCGCGCTTCCATCAACTCATGCCTATACTGATTTAAAACACCACCACACGAGCAAACAAACAGATATACCATACAAAAAAAAAAAAGATATTTGCAACGAAAAGGAAGAAATAAAATGTTTTGTAAATTTTGCTGTGTATTTTAGCTATTCGTGTATTGACAATTTAATTTGAAATGCTTTGTATTTTGCTAATATATATACATACACAATGCTATATATAAATACATATATACATACATGTATGTTGTTGTAAGAGTAAAAATACTATGGTTATACATATAAAAATGAATAATAACTTGTAGTCATTAAAAAAATGTACTAAATGGTTAATAAGAAAAAAAAAAAAACAGAAATTTAATTGATTTCAAATAAAGTTCAATAGATTCCCAGCCAAAAAAAATGTAAACAAGTTGAATAACATTTTCGAATGAGCCATGTAGAGATATATATATCGTATACCATTAAAAGCTTCTCAGTGAAAATTCATCTGCCTTGCGGATGCCGTTCGGAGTCGGCGTAAAACATGTAGGTCCACCCCGCCAATTTGTAGGGAAAATCAAGGGAGCACGACGCACATAGGTAGATTTTAGACATTTAGGCGGCCATAATTGGATTTCTAAAAGTTGCCACAATTACAAAAAAAAGCACTCCCACAGCTTAAGAGAGAGAACAATAATTCTACCCCTTCCCATCCATTGCATACCTGGCGTTAGCCGTCAAGTAATCGGAATTTAGCTATTTCTGAAACGCGTGTTATAGTTTTTTTTTAACCTATATAAAATCGCAGTCCGTCCCTCAAATTTTGAGATATCTCAATGAAATTTGGCACAAGGATGTATTTTTGTATTATATTAGACATTTGTCGGATCCGGTAGGATCGGACCACTTATAACTTATATCTCCCATACAACCGATCGTTCAGATAAGACGATTTTGGTCATTCCTGCCGCAATTTTGAAAGTATAAACGTGAAACTCGGTGATATATATTTTAATATATCATAGAAAATTTTCTGAAAAAATCACTTCGATCGGAGCTATATGTATATAGTTATACCTATCCCTTACAACCGATCGCTCAGATAGAAAGATTTTTGGCCATTTCTCCCTTAGTTTCCAATATAAAAACGTTAAACTTGATGATATTTATTCTAATATATCATAGATTTCCTGAAAAAATCACTTTGATCGGAGCTATATGTATATAGTATATACCTATCCCTTACAACCGATCGCTCAGATAGAAAGATTTTTGGCCATTTCTCCCTTAGTTTCCAATATAAAAACGTTAAACTTGATGATATTTATTCTAATATATCATAGATTTCCTGTAAAAATCATTTTGATCGGAGCTATATATAATATATATCCCATACAACCGGTCGTTCAGATAAGGGGGTTTTTTGCCATTTTTTATATTTATCTTAAAATCGTTTAGGTATGTACATCTGTTCACTATATATTTCTTATCTTATACAGCGCATTATTTGGAGATTACGAATGGGATAAGATTATTGTTCAGCCCCATTCATGGAAGCTATGAAGTTTTCGGAACAGCCGAAGACAGTCCCGTCTTTACTTGTTTTTCATTTGTATTGTACACTGTGGGGATGAACTGTCTTTTATCTTGGCGAGTACGTTTCCGTTTGGCGATCTAGGGTAATCCCAGATTTCAAGCCTCAGTTTGTGCAAATGAGATGAGGTGTGTAGGGCAGCAACCCTGTAACAGTTTGAGTAGCAGCAAAGCAAGATCTTCTAGGTACTCGCATAAATATTTAGCACACTGTTTTTCGATGATCGAAGGACGAAGGAACGATCGTAAATTCGTTCCCTCTGCTCAGTGGGGATGGTGCGCAATATGGTCATATGGTAAGTAAATATATAGATAAACATTAGAATGGGTCGATTTATTAACCGATATCGCGCCATCGATTTTTCGACAGGATTTGGGCTCAGGAAAAAAAGTTCCACTACGAATACCCAAAAAAATAATTTTTGAGCCTGCAAAATTTCAACGATTTTTTTTCGATTTTTTATGCATTTTTTCATTTTCAAGGCTTCAAATCATTTTTTATGTATTTTTTTTTCGTGTCAATTTGCAAATGCAGGTTTTTGAAAAAAAAATTTTTTTTCTTTTATGGAGATTTAGAAGAATTTGGTCGAAAAATCGATATTTTTTGCAGGTTCGATAATTATTTTTTTGGGTATGCGTAGTGGAACTTTTTTCAAATCCTATCGAAAAATCGATGGCGCGATACAGGTTAACTTTCGTCCATACAAATCGTCCCAGGTTAATAAACATATATATGAAGGCACTTCGGAATATACATTTCTGCACATCTAATGTCGGGTTGACAGCCAGCGCAGAGAATACGAATATGGTCTCGTTTACTAAGAAATATAAGGTCCCGCATTGGACTAAGCCTAAGCTGGGAGGGCTGATCCTTCAGGATAAGCCTTGTATAAAATATCTAGGAATAATTCTAGTTAGGACATCGCCCTCTCATTGGGTATTTAAACAGATCCTAGAAGCTGCGCTCGCCACACTTAAGACTTCAGCTATTAAGAGTGGACCAGATATCAGATCTAGAAGCAGTAAGTAGGATAGATAGGTTCTGGTAAGCTTTTAGCATTTCCAAGAGCACCGATTTCTTTTATAACATAGGTCCTGGTTTTTGATGCATTCTTCTACTTTGATAGTCGACCAAACTTGTGGTAGCATTACGGACAAGTTCGCTCTTTGTGAAACTTTAGTTAGACGCGAACCGAGCCATTTTTTTTGGGTGATTCGTGGTTTGGTTCGGTTAAAAGAACAATATCACCAATCACAAAAGGAGCGTGCCAAAAGATAAAACTACATTCTCGGGAAAAATAGTTAAAGTTAAAGATTGATATGATGTTTTGTGATAAAAAGGAATTTTCGTTACGAAAAACGGCAGTGAATATAGCAGAAAAATATGTTTTATTAAAATTCTGATACGTACTGAATCCTTTTAGTGCTGGCTCGTTTCTGGGTCTAAAGTTGGCGGCCTCTCATTCATGGCAAAAAGTGTGCGACCAAAATGTCTCTTTATCACACCATAATTTAAGGTGCCGAGAAAAGTAGGGTGGCCTTTGTGGTATTGTAGAAAACATACAGGAGAAGTATGGTCTCTTCTTATGAACCCTAAATATCATCTACATATTGAGGCCAAAGCACATCCTAGCAAAAAACTTCTAGCCCCGCCTCCATAAGCGCTACGATGAGATTCGGCACCTGCCAACACAGTCGTTTGATACGGACAAGCATAAGGAGACCCTAGGCAAAAGCCACATAGAACTACTAAACGCATTTGCCAGAACGCGGCCGGTAAACCCTGTCATTAATATACAATATCTACTCTTACAGAAGAAGATAGCACACTACCAAGGGAGACACCAGTCACTCTGGCTCAACTTCGTTATGGATACTGTAACAGGTTAAACTGTTATTTGTTTAGAATCAACTACAAAATACTGTGGCGAATATTAGCATCACTATGAAGCTAGTAAATAATGAACGCCTCATAGGAGGGCGGCGGGATGTCGGTGACCAAGAACTGCCAACCCCCTAATTCAGGGTGTTATGCGGACCGTGCCTATTGGACGATTTGCAGCCAGGGGATAAATTCGGCTGTATTCGAACGGAGCCTTCCCGATACCGGGCCACCTCGGGAAGTATTTATGGCCTTACCACAGTAAGGGGCGCTGCTGTCGCGGACGGTTCTTTCCCGGTATATAATACTGGACCGCTGAGCCGCCTTGTCGGGCAGGTGGTCCTACGACCAAGATGAACGACTCATTACCTGATTGTAATAAGGACGATGTAAAGGGGAGGACTGAGTCGCAATCCAAGGACGACAAATACGAATTAAGCGATGCGTCGGACTCGGGGAGCGAGAGTAGTGCTGATTCAATGAACTCCTTGTTGGAGAATCATACAAATGAAAACGGAGTAGAAGAGTGGAGAAGGGTACGGAGCAGAGGAAGTAAAAGAGCTCTCTCGCAGTACCGTGCAGCACTAAGAATTGTACAACGCTTGGGAGCAGTGGTCGGCCCAACAGAAGTGGAGATCGAGCGCTTGGAATGGGTCCATGAAGCGGTAGAAGTTGGTCGAAGTCAGTTCAAAAGGTTTGCTGCGAGAAACTCTCGGTTTTGCAACCGGTACGAGGAGGAAAAAGCGTCGAATGGCAGAATGAAGAGGAAACGTTCGGCGGAAGGCGACAAGCCTGCTTTCAAGAGGCAGAAAGGACCCAGTCCTAGAGCCGCGAGTCAGGGCAGTCGCATAGACAAGACAAGTAGGCCCAAAGCTGTAAGACAGATGGGATTCAATAGCAGGGTTGCAACTACCTCGAAAGCTGCGAGTCAGAGGGAAGTTCCAACTACGAAAGTAGAGATAAGCCAAAGGGAGATAACGCTAAGACTCCGGCTTTCTCGGAGGCGCTAAAGGGTGTTAACGCTAAGACTCCGGCTTTCTCGGAGGTGCCAAAGGGAGATAACACTAAGACTCCTGCTTTTCCCGAGAAGATGAGTGATGTGGCAAAACAGTCACTGACTGTGGCGGTGGTTGATCGTAGCAGTCCTTTCGGACAAAAGATTACTGAAAGGTGGATATCTGTGGAAAGGGAGCTTATTAGCTTAATGCTTAAGATGATGCGGGAACAACCAAGTAAGCCCATTCCAACCTTTGATTCGGGGGAATGGTATAATGGTGTGAAGATGATAGCGTGCGACAACATCGCGAGCTTGCGGTGGCTGGAGGAAGTGGTTCCAAACCTCCAAAGGCAAGGCAGGAACGCGCCGTTTGAGGTGGTGGATAAAGCGCAAATCCCCACGGTACCAAAAGTTAAGGTATAGATACCATGCGTGATGAAGTCGGAGGATACACTGCGACTTCTGCAGAATCAGAATCCGAACATACCGACACAGGATTGGAAGGTACTTACTGTATCTCGGCCTACCGAGGATGGTCAGTTCTACATCTTCCAAATAAACAAGCAGGCGGATGATATTTTCTACACGCAGCTTGGCAAAATGTCCTTTGGCACTGGCAAAATTTACATGCGACTCAGGAAAAGAAGTCCTGAGGATAAAAACCCTAACACGCTAGAGGTGGGCGAAGTCGAAAAGGACCTCAAAAGCCTAAGTGAAAAAAGACAGGGGAGGTCCCCGACGTCACCACGAACGTGCTAGAAGAGGACTAACTGCTAAATGGTGCTGTGACTCGCACAGAGGAACACCCGGCACAACAGTCACGAGAGGCTGAGGGGGCCTCGAATACTCTAAACCAAAAGGGCAAGGGGAGGACGACGACGTCAAGACGAAGGTGCTGGAGGGGGACAAACAGCCCAATGGTGCTGCGAGTCCTACAGATAAACCTCCAACACAGTAAAGTGGCGTCGAGCGAACTCCTAACCCTTGAGGAGGGTTCGTTTGACGTGGCGCTGATCCAGGAGCCGTGGCTCTCATCGGGAGGAAAGGGTTTCTGGACTTAGCGCGCGCGGGTTTGCCGTTTACTACGCGCAAACGGAATGACGGGTGCGAGCTGTAGTAATGGTAAGGAAACAGCTGCATTCATATATGCTGCCTAATTACACCACTGAGGATATCGTAGCGGTGGCCGTTGAGCAAAAGAATAAGCAGGCATTTATCCTGGCGTCCTGCTACATGGCCCATGCTGCGGAGGTTCCACCGATTGAGTGCAAAAGGCTAGTTCAGGAGGAAGGGCGCATATGCAAATGCGCACCACAATGCGTGGGGAGGAGCAGATACGAACGAGAGAGGCGAATCTCTATTTTGTTACATCCTGCAAACCAATTTGCAGATAGGCAACAAGGGAAATGTCCCTACATACATTGGTCTAACATCCAGCAATGTTCTGGATATTATATTGAGCTCCGAGCGTGATATATCAAGGTATGATTGGATGTTTCTTGATAGACAATCCTTCTCCGACCATGCGTATATCAGCTTCAGCATCCCCTAAAGAGGGTAGAGAAGGGAGGAACCTTTAGAAACCCTAGGTCAACGAACTGGACTAAATTCCAGAAACAGGTAGAAACAAAACTGGGACAACCCAAAGAGGTTGCTAATGTAGAGGAACTGGAGGAGTCGAATGAATTCCTAACAAGGACGCTTATGACTGCTTGGAAGGAATCTTTTCTAATACCCCTCCACAAAAACGGCAGTAGGTCATGTGTAGAAAATTATCGAGGAATTGCAAAATTGTCTGCCATCCCAAAGGTGTTTGAAGCCATTGTTACTAATCAGCTAACATTTTCCATTTCTGCATTGATTGCAAACTCTCAACATGGATTCTGTAGAGGCAAATCTACCATTACCAACCTACTTGAATTCACAACGCATGTTTCTAATGGATTTAGAGAAAATCTTCACACCGATGTTATTTACACTGATTTCAGTAAAGCATTTGACAAAGTTTCCCATTCATTGCTTATCCACAAGCTAGATCGACTTGGTTTCCAACCAGGTCTCACTCAGTGGATATCTTCTTATCTCTGCGGTAGAACGCAACAAGTAATTTTTAAAAATACTCTTTCAGAGGTCATTAAAGTTCCCTCTGGCGTCCCACAGGGCAGTCATCTCGGTCCAATTCTGTTCTTGCTATTTATTAATGATATTTGTACCATAATAAAATATTCCAAAATTTTAATGTATGCTGATGATGTAAAACTTTATAGGTCTTATGAGTCTATTGAAGAACGTCCATTGCTTCAAGCGGATTTAAACTGCTTAGTTGCTTGGTGCAACGCGAATTCAATGCCGCTGAACATCAATAAATGTAAGTTCATGTGCTTCTCTCGGAGATCTTTGCCAGCAGCCTCTTACGTAATTGATAATTTTTGTCTTGCATCAGTAAATTATTTTGTTGACTTGGGAGTTACGATGGATGCTAAACTTAGTTTCAACCTTCATATTATGACTACTGCCAATAAGGCTAGAGGTGTTCTATCATTCGTGAAGAGATGGTCTAAAGAATTTAGTGACCCTTATGTAACCAAAGCCCTTTTTACCACATTGGTTAGGCCGATACTAGAATACGGATCAGTAGTCTGGAATCCGCGATATCAAGTTCATGCAGATAGGCTTGAGTCAATACAGAAGCAATTTTTCCTTTTTTCTTTAAGGAATTTTCATTGGGACTCTGCATATAATCTTCCACCTTATACTAGTCGGTTAAGGCTTATCAATCTTCCAACTCTCGCTAGCCGTAGAGAAATGCTAGGAGTATTATTTATGGCTAAACTACTGAATGGACTAATTTCTAGCCCCTTTCTTTTGAACGAAGTAAACTTCAATATCCCATCACGAGCGTCAAGACATTACAAACCTCTTCTTTTGAGGCAGTGTAGAACTAACTTCGAATTAAATGAACCTTTCCGGTGTTTGTGTTATGATTTTAACTCTCACTCGAATTCATTTGATATAACGGATTCACTTTTTACTATAAGGAAAACTGTCCTATCCTACCTTAACTCGTAACAAAATAAAAATAAAAATAAAAAAATAAAAATCTTTATATGCTAAATCCTTAACTTATTTAACAATTTACTATATGTATAATTTTCTACTGTTATGTATATAATACTCAGCTGATGATTTTTATTCTGTAGCTGAGCAGTTTTAGATCTCGACGCTTAACAAACCTCCGCCTATCAACAATTCGGCAAAAACAAAAACAAATCCGTGCGTCATGCGGATGCGCCCCTCGTGTCGGTTGGGCGGGCTTTGGAGGGTATTAATCCGTTGGGTTTATTATTATTATTATTATTATTATTATTATAACAAAGCTTGCCCTCTAAGAAGATTCAGAGGAAAAGCAAAGCCGCCATGGTGGAGCAATGAGCTGAGTCTTCTAAGAAGATAGGTAAAAGAAATGTTTAAACTCGCAAAGACCGCGGAAGGCGAAGCGTGTCAGGACGAGTACAGGGATCTACTGAGGATCTACAAGCGTGAAATTACCAGGGCGAAGAGAAACTCATGGAAAAGTTTCTGTACGGACATAGAGTGCTCCAGCGAAACAGCACTGTTGAAAAAAGTCCTAGTAAAGGGAAACATAGTCCAGGGACTAATAAAGAAAGAGAACGGGGAATGGTCACGTAATAGTGAGGAATCCCTTGAGGTGCTTCTCAATACACATTTCCCATCGGGAGACGGTTTAGAAGAGCCAGCAGACATCACTCACACTTCGATCACGGAGCTAGTAGTTCCAGGCTTGGTGACCGATACCAAGATCGAGTGGGCAGTGAAGACGTTTTTGAAGTTTAAATCGCCGGGCCGAGATGGTATATTCCCGGCTATGCTACAAGTCTCAAGTAGGGCGGTCGTGGAATGGCTTAAAATAATATTCGATGGGTACATAAGACTGAATCATGTACCGCACTCTTGGAGGACTGCTCGTGTAGCTTTTCTACCAAAGGCGGGGAAGATCGGTCACGTGTATCACAAAGACTATAGACCCATTAGCTTAACATCATTTCTGCTCAAAACCTTTGAGAGGCTGATAGATGTGTACATAAAGTCCAAAGTGGATGAAAAGCTGCTCTCCACAACACAACATGCGTACACCAAAGGCAAGTCGGTAGACACCGCATTGCATAGGGTGGTAATAAGCATAGAGAAATCCCTGGAATATAAGGAGTATGCTCTAGGAGTCTTCTTGGACATTGCCGGGGCTTTCAATAATGTTGCAAAATGGGCGATTATGGATGGTCTTAATTACATTAAAGTACGTGCTGCCTTATTCAGATGGATCGACTGCATGTTAAATTGCAGAAAGATTACATCACAATGGGGATTGTACGAGGCCACGAAATCAGTGGACAGGGGCACGTCGCAGGGAGGGGTGCTATCACCTCTGCTGTGGACGCTGGTCATCAACCAACTGCTCAGGCAATTCGATGAGGGACCCGTAAAACTTACGGCTTACGCAGATGACGTTGCAATTGTCATAAGTGGAAAGTGCCTTCCAACGATTAGTTCTTTGATGGATCGGGCGCTTCGGGATATTCATACCTGGTCATCTAATGTCGGGTTGAAATTCAATGCGGAGAAGACGGATATGGTCTTGTTTACAAAGAGTTACAAGGTCCCAAATTGGACCAGGCCTAAGTTAGGAGGGGTGACCTTACAGGAGAAACCTTGCATAAAATATCTAGGAATCATCCTAGACAGTAAGCTGTCATGGAAGCTCAACGTGGAGGAGAGGGTCAAGAAGGCCTCAACGGCACTCTATGCATGTAAAAGAATGCTGGGGTGTGCGTGGGGCCTATCGCCCTCTCTTTCTCATTGGGTTTTTACAACGATTGTAAGCCCTATTCTATACTATGGAGTTCTTGTTTGGTGGAAAGCCACACAAAAAACAACATACCGCAAAAAATTAGAGGGGGTATGCAGACTATCGATGCTTAGCATTACAGGAGCCCTGAAAACAACCCCGACGGCTGTACTGTATGCCATTCTGCACATTCCACCTGTAGGCCTGGTAGCAAAGAACAAAGCGTTAACGACCGCAACCAGGCTCGGTGCTTCGGGGCAGCTTGAGCGCCGACCATATGGCCATAGTAGTATAGTGTCATCAATCACAAGACGAACAGACTACATGATTCCCTATTTGCGCTTCGAGGGAGATCTTAAGGCCACAATAGAGGTGGACGGTTGGCGCAAGGGTGCGCAAATGGCGGACGAGGCGATACATGTGTACACCGATGGTTCCAAAGTAGTGGAAGGAGTAGGGTCTGTGCTATACTGGGCTGATCCGGAAACAAGCAGATCCTACAGGTTGCGGGATTACTGTAGCGTTTTCCAATCGGAATTATTAGCCGTAACTAAAGCAGTAGAAACCCTGGAAGAGAATAGCTTAAGCTGCAACCGTGTTAACTTTTATATTGACAGTCAAGCAGAAATTAAGGCAATAATCTCGCATAGCACAGCATCTGAATGCGTATTAGACCGTAAGCAGCCTCTGGAGGGAATCGGGACAGTGAGAAGCATACATCTATATTGGGTCCCAGGGCATATGGGAATAGATGGGAATGAAAAAGCGGACGAACTAGCTAAAAAGGGTGCATCCCTTGAAGCTTGCTCCGTAGACGACCCAATTAGATTGGGCGAAATTAAGCGAAGGCGAGAGGTGCAAAAGATCGACCAAGCGGGAAAGGCGTGGGTTCAAGCGCGGGGCTGTAAAGTGTCGAAGATTATGTGTAGGTCTTACAACCTTAAACTAACACAGTTGCTTCTATCATTAAAAAGATAGGACTGTAGACTCATGATGGGTATTCTGACTGGACACTGCCTTCTGGCGTCACATGCCTTTAAATTAGGCTTGGTCAGTGATAGCAGATGTAGGAAGTGCGGGTTGGAGGAGGAAACGATCGAGCACGTTCTGTGCTCGTGCCCTGCACTTGCCAGGCTAAGACTCCAGCTATTAGGAGTGATACAACTGTCAGATCTAGAAGCAGCAAGTCGTTTAAGTCCTAGGAAGCTTCTAGTATTTGCCAAGAGGACGGAGTTATTTTATAACATAGGTCCTGGTTTTTGATAGGGTTTTTCACTTTGGTCGTCAAAACAAACTTCTGGTAACACTACGGACTCAATCAGTCTATGTGAGGTCCTCATGGACCGGCCAGTTCAACCTAACCTAACTATGTAGTCATCAGCTAAGAGTAGAAGTTGTTACTTACACATACACACGCATATAGCTAAATAACCAAGTATGAGATACAACTGTGCCAGAAGGCATGTTCGACCAGATGTCTAGACTCTAGACCTTAGGAGAAGTGTGCTAACGAGCCAACAGACAGTATAAAAGCAGCGCAAGCCGAAGAATAGCTAATAAGTGCAGTATAATTGTGAAGTACTACTCCTAAAGTAGTCTAAATAAAAACCATTGTGCAATACTGAATATTGGAGTTATTTATTCGACAGTTCAGTGATTCGAACGTTAGCAGAAGGTGCATAGTAATCAGAAATTCCCAAAATTCGTTACAATACGTAATGTATGTCCTGCACGCGATGTTTCGGCACATGACACCAACCATTTTTTCAATTATAATATGGAACTTGGGCACGACCATTCACAAATTGTCATCCAAGTCCATTACCGGGAGTCGAAGGAAACTGGCAGTTTCAACAGGGACTATGGTCCGTCCCTGTTGAAACTGCCAGTTTCCTTCGACTCCCGGTAATGGACTTGGATGACAATTTGTGAATGGTCGTGCCCAACAACAACATGGCCTCTTTTGATGTCAACAGCATGTATAGAAAAAAGTTTAATAATGAACTGTATGAGCTTTACGCAGATAATTCCTGTAAAGCAAAACTTAACCCTCTAAGTACTCAGCCAGAAGAAAGTATGAGTGTCGTAACGTCGTAAAGTCCCAGATAATCTAAACAAGCGAGGTAAGTTAATGTTATATGAGCTCAATGTAATATACATACATATGTACATGCGTTTTTACACGCATGCGTTAGGATTATAATTCTAAAATAAATTATTCATCGATATTCTACGTCAAAGATCACGGTGAATTTTACACTTCGAAGGAGTAACAACCATTATGTGTAATTTGTTCGATACCCGAAACTTTACCAAGTCACATGTCCACATATGTACCTTGTTAAGATAAATCTGCAAGTACAAAAGTCCTCCCATATTACTCATTATAAATAGCATTGGATTAAGGTAAAATACAATAAACATAAAATTGAGCACATCATATGTTTGTCCTGAGTATTACATGAAATCACATGTCCTTGATCCTTATTGTTAAACGACTTAAACGGCAGCATATGCATGGACATGTGAACACACAAAAGCTGAAATCGTTTTTTATATTTTTTTATGGGTATTAGTGACTCATAAATCACTCAATTGTTATGAAAGATGCCTGTGGGCTGCTTTGGGCTTTGGGCAGGAAGCTTAGCGAAGAAAGCTGACTTGCGCTTCTGTTAGATGGTCAGTGAATGTTGGTAGTTGTGCAATTTGAATGTGTCAAGGAAATAAATTTTATTTTCTTTACGCTGCTTAATTAAGCTATTTATATAATCTAAGCTTTAATGTATACGACAGGTGCACAGAAAATTTATTTGCGCTTATTGGTGCGTAACTTTTGTAATTTAATTTGATTTATTTATGCGTTATATAAGGTTTCCCAAGCGGTAATTGGTTGGTATTGCGTTTGAGATTAATAAAATGATTGTGAGGTTCGCCACCATATCGTTCGATTCTATTAAGAATGAGTTAAATTTACAAGCTCATGGCTGAGGTAAAATATTCAAACTTATTTGTACTGAAAGCCGCAGTGTGGGTGGGGGCAGAGTAGGTTAGGCTGCCTGAATCCGTCCATACTACCAACCGCAAGCTCGCTGACAAATACTAAAAACTTCCTAGGACCTATCCAACTTGCTGCTTCTATATCTGACAGCTTTGTTGCACCTTATATCTGAAGTCTTTACATAGCGTTTCTTCCTGCAGTCAACATTTTCTACGGCTGCTATCACGGACGAGGTTTAAAAGCATTTGACACTAGAAATCAGTGTCCGGTTCGAGCTTCGAGGAGTGTACGGTTTTTGCTTATCCTATTTTTCATTTCCACCTATTCCCGTATGCCTGGTTACACATTCAGATGTATGTCTTTCCTTATCCCTAATCTTTCCAGGGATCACTTGCACTCAAACATACTTTAAGATGTTGTGATATGCGAGATTATTGCCTAATCGCTGCTTGGTTGTTAATATAAAAACTGACGCGGTTGCAGCTTAAGCTGTTTTCCTCCCGAGGCTCTACTGCTGTGGTCAAGGTTGCTACTTCCGACTGAAAACACTACAGCTATCTGTCAGCTTGTAGGATCTGTTCATTTTCGAATCACTACAATGCCTTACCGTACTTGGAACAATCGAATCGCCTGTAGTTTGTGCGCAATTGTGCAAACCTTCGACTACTATTGTTAGATCCACAGTCCCCATCGAAGCGCAGGTAGTCTGTTCATCCAGTTTTTCGTGACGCTATACTTTTTCGCCGTATGGCCTGCGCCCAAACTGCCTCGAGGCTTTTTATCATTCGCATTCTTTCACACGCAAGTGCCGTCGATCTTCTCTTTTCGCTCCCCTTGAAGTTGAGTTTAAAAGACAACTTATTGTCTAGAAAGATTCCTACATATTTTTTATAAGGTTTAACCCCACCTGCTTAGGCGTTGTCCAATTTGGGATCATGTTTCTCCTTGTTAGCAAGACATACTCTTCTCTTTCTTCTCTTTTCTCTGCATTGGTGGCGAAACCGACATTTGATGCCGCTAGCAAGTATACTTAACCCGAAGCGCCTGGTCTATAAAATAACTAGTTGAAGTTGTTCCATTTATGATAACTGCAACTTCATATGCGTACGTCGTTAGTTTGACGGTTTTCTCGTCAAACCGCTGACATATCTGAGTAGTAGAGAATACTTCATCCACCTTGGATCACATTTGAAAAGTTGCCAAAAGTTCGAATATGGAATACGGTAAAGCAATAAAAAATATGAAGGAAAAAGTCGGCGTTCTTGCACTCCGGCTGCTTTGAGACCGAGAGGTTATATGAAGGAATTCGTCATCATGGGAACCCAAAATATCCTACGTCGAAAATGCGAGGAAATCATGCAAAGCATCAGTTTTGCACTAAACTTGTCAATACTTCCTCCGAACCAGTGCTAATCGAATGCAGATCGCGACAGTTGCTAGCCACAATTATAACAACTGCGCTTTAGTCTGAATATAAATTGGCCAAAGGCTCCGACTATTTCATAACCGCCTGTTTAGCAAGGTCTGCAAAAGGGGACGATTGCCATTATGTAGGACATCTCAATGCTAAAAGTGGCAGCTAAAATCACTGCGAGGGGACAGGGTTAGAACTAGTACCGTCTTTAAATGAGATAATTCTCTGCCAGTTCGGTTGACTTTGGGAGCGCATTCTTACAACAATAATCGGCGGACCGTCAGCTCGCAGCATAGTTCGCCGAGTGTTTTGAGCCAGTACATGATTTACGCAAATGGTTTACAGACTACAGTGCTGTTGTTATTGTTGTTGTAGCGATAAAAACACTCCTCGAAACCTTATCCATATTGATGGTCCTTTGCCGGATATAGATCCGGTACGTTCCCGTAACAAGCACCATTAAGGTACAAGCCCAAATATTTCGAGAACTTTTTAATTATGACCACATTGAACCTTCTAGGGCATGCCACCCCCACCCTGTAGTTCCATGAGATTTTTGAGGTCGTCAAAGCCTAACCTACTGAGGCAACAGGATCCGGCATGGGAGAAAGCTGTAAATTACGCTGGCAACCCTTGAATCATTGAGGTGTTTTAGTCGCTCCTTACGACAGGCATACCTACCGCGCGAATATTCTAAGTCACCTAACGCGCTAAGCATGTCAAAGTGTATGGTAATACTTGCTCATAAGTATCTGGAATGTGAAACAAGGATTTAACAAAAGTTTCAACTAAAGTTTCAAGAATAAACCACAATAGCATCAAATTATTATTTATTTCCTCTTTCAATCAATTATCAACGACAGAATGTTAAAGTTTCAAAGTACATCCCTTTATAAATATAACTGCCAAAGTTATATTACTGCATTACATTTTAATTACCATAAATGGATTCTTGGAAAATTTTCACCCAATCCACTACTAAAATCAAATTTTTCATCTTCTATGTATATGTACTATAGGGGTGCATGGAATTAAGTTTTGAATCCCGATACCGTACGTACAAAAATTTAAGTTTTGAGAAATGCCACCGAACTCTAGTAATCGACATGACCGAAATGCCCAAATATTCCAAAATGCCATAGTAAATTACCATAAATAAAGTCTTGAAATAAGTTAATATAAATATGAATAAAGCAAATTTAAGTCAGATGGTGTATTATTATAAGTCCAAGCTATTTTATATGTGTAATAAAACTTATAACAAGGTTATACTAAGGAATACAATACTTAGTCAACCTCGTTATTATAACAGTTTATGTATGTAAGCTTGATTTTGGGTGAGCTATATAGAAGCCTTATATAAAAGATTCTAATACAGCAAATAGTTTATTTTAATAAGGCCTTATGTTCTTATATCAGTACACCTTTTTATGTTGGTCCATAAGCCTTATAATAAAGGTATCTATATTCCACTTTATGGCTTATAATAATTCCTTACGTAAGTTTTACTTTATATGAGCTATAAGCTTTACACACAACGGTATTTTCCAAAAAAATATCATACCTCATGACAAAAGTACAGAAAAACAAGTAAGGAAGGTTAAGTTCGGGTGTAACCGAACATTACATACTCAGTTGAGAGCTATGGTGACAACATAAGGGAAAATAACCATGTAGGAAAATGAACCGAGGGAAACCCTGGAATGTGTTTGTATGACATGTGTATCAAAGGAAAGGCATTAAAGAGTATTTTATGAGGGAGTGCGCCATAGTTCTATAGGTGGACGCCATTTAGGGATATAGCCATAAAGGTGGATCAGGGTTGACTCTAGAATGCGTTTGTACGATATGGGTATCAAATGAAAGGTATTAATGAGTATTTTAAAATGGCGTGGACCTAAGTTCTATAGATGGACGCCTTTTCGAGATATCGCCGTAAAGATGGACCAGGGGTGACTCTAGAATGCGTTTGCACAATATGGGCATCAAACGAAAGGTGTTAATGAGTATTTTAAAAGGGAGTAATCCTTAGTTCCATAAGTGGACGCCGTTTCGAGATATCGCCATAAAGGTGGACCAGGGGTGACCCTAGAATTTGTTTGTACAATATAGGTATCAAAAGAAAGGTGTTAATGAGTATTTTAAAAGGGAGTGGGCCGTAGTTCTATAGGTGGACGCCGTTTCGAGATATCGTCATAAAGGTGGACCAGGGGTGACTCTAGAATGCGTTTGTATGATATGGGTATCAAATGAAAGGTGTTAATGAGTATTTTAAAAGGGAGTAATCCTTAGTTCCATAGGTGGACGCCGTTTCGAGATATCGCCATAAAGGTGGACCAGGGGTGACCCTAGAATTTGTTTGTACAATATGGGTATCAAAAGAAAGGTGTTAATGAGTATTTTAAAAGGGAGTGGGCCTTAGTTCTATAGGTGGATGCCGTTTCGAAATATCGCCATAAAAGTGGACCAGGGGTGACTCTAGAATGTGTTTGTACGATATGGATATCAAATTAAAGGTATTAATGAGGATTTTAAAAGGGAGTGGTGGTTGTTGTATAGGTGGTCGCCTTTTCGAAATATCGCCATAAAGGTGGACCAGGGGTGACTCTGGAATGCGTTTGTACGATATGGATATCAAATTAAAGGTATTAATGAGTATTTTAAAAGGGAGTAATCCTTAGTTCCATAGGTGGACGCCGTTTCGAGATATCGCCATAAAGGTGGACCAGGGGTGACCCTAGAATTTGTTTGTACAATATGGGTATCAAAAGAAAGGTGTTAATGAGTATTTTAAAAGGGAGTAATCCTTAGTTCCATAAGTGGACGCCGTTTCGAGATATCGCCATAAAGGTGGACCAGGGGTGACCCTAGAATTTGTTTGTACAATATAGGTATCAAAAGAAAGGTGTTAATGAGTATTTTAAAAGGGTGTGGGGCTTAGTTCTATAGGTGGACACCTTTTCGGAATATCGCCACAAAGGTGGACCAGGGGTGACTCTAGAATGTGTTTGTACGATATGGGTATCAAATTAAAGGTATTAATGAGGGTTTTTAAAGGGAGTGGTGGTTGTTGTATAGGTGGTCGCATTTTCGAGATATCGCCGTAAAGGTGGACCAGGGGTGACCCTAGAATTTGTTTGTACAATATGGGCATCAAAAGAAAGGTAATACTGAGTATTTTAAAAGGGAGTATTCCTTAGTTCCATAGGTGGACGCCGTTTCGAGATATCGCCATAAAGGTGGAGCAGGGGTGACCCTAGAATTTGTTTGTACAATATAGGTATCAAAAGAAAGGTGTTAATGAGTATTTTAAAAGGGTGTAGGGCATAGTTCTATAGGTGGACGCCTTTTCGAGATATCGCCATAAAGGTGGACCAGGGGTGACTCTAGAATGAGTTTGTACGATATGGGTATCAAATAAAGGTATTAATGAGAGTTTTAAAAGGGAGTGGTGGTAGTTGTATATGTGAAGGCGTTTTCCAGATATCGACCAAAATGTGGACTAGGGTGACCCAGAACATTATCGGTTGGATACCGCTAATTTATTTATATATGTAATACCTGGCAAGATTTTAAGGGTGTTTTATTTCGCCCTGCAGAACTTTTTCATTTTCTTCTACTTAATATGGTAGGTGTCACAACCATTTTATAAAGTTTTTTCTAAAGTTATATTTCGCGTCAATAAAACAGTCCAATTACGTTATGTTAATAATAATGAGCTTAAAGGCCGTGGTTAAATAAAACACAATGTTTAAAATTTCATTGGTTTTTTTAATTTGTCAATATTTCGGCTTCAGTCTGAAGCCATCTTCAGGACTGTAAGTAAACACAAATGTATAAAAAGGGGACATTCATTTCAGATACATGGTCATTAAAATTTACGTTATGCAACTAGGTATACATATAAACGAGACACAACTTACACTTGTGGTTATTCTTTATCGACTGATCATATGTTCGGAAAACAAAAGTAAAATAAACATCAAAAATGTATACAATTTTAAAGTACAGTAAGTGTAAACTAAAATATGCACAAACAAATATATAGGGATACAAACAATAGATCAACGAATATGTCGTCATCCAACATTATGATTTGTTGATCCCAAGTATGCTGCTAGCGGAATAATTTCTGTACGCTGCTTTCTTTCATGTGCGCCGTGAGACTTGCATTTTGTGTTGTTGCTTAAGCAATAAATTGCGATATGCATATGCGCATTGGTCTGTGTCACTTTTAAAATTAATTCTCTTATCATTAGGCGTGTTCATAATGTGGAGCATTTCCATGGTGAAGCGCTTATTATATTGTTTCTCTATGTCCAATATAGTAACATTCTGGAAATCGGGATAGTGGCCCGTATCCTTACAGTGGGCCGTTAAGGCCGTTTTATTTTCCGAAGCGTTGTTTCTAAGTTTAATATTGGACTTATGGCCGGAAATCCTTGTCTTTAATTTTAATTTTGTTGTCCCCACATATACCTTCTCGCATAAGTGAGACCCGTCACCGTTGCATGGGATTCTGTATATTAGGTTGGATTTCTCATCCTTTGGAATTCTGTCCTTTGTATTACTGTAAATTTGTTTCAATGTATTGTTGTATGTGAACGCTATTTTGACCTTTTCTTTGTCATATAAATCCGATCTCTTGATCCTCTCTGCTATTCTTGGGACATAGGTTATCGCTTTGTATATTTTGTTATTTGCTTCTTCAGGTTTACGTTCATTACGTGCTCTGGTATAGAAATTTCGGACCAGTTTATTGACCAAGCTACTTGGAAACTCATTATCCTCTAGAGTTTTTTTGATGATCGTGATATTCTTCTTGTGGTACATTCTGTCGCTTATTGTAAGTACCCGTCTTATGAAGCTTTTGGCGGTATTTATTATTGTACTTTTTTCGTGTTTTGAATAATAGTTAATTAGTCTTCCCGAAGCTGTGGGTTTTCTGTACCAGTCAATATATAATTTGTTGTTTCTCCTATTGATTAACGTGTCCAAGTACGGTAGTTGACCATCTTTCTCAACCTCTATTGTAAATTTAATGTTTCTGCTGTAGCTGTTGAGTTCAGTGAGAATGTTTCCAATTTGTTCAGTTTTTACAATGGCAAATAAGTCATCTACATACTTTGTAAGTAGGCGTGGTTTGCTAGTAGTTTCATTTTCGAATCTTGTTAGCAGCTCCTCCATGACAATGTCAGATATGACTGGGCATATTTTAGTTTACACTTACTGTACTTTAAAATTGTATACATTTTTGATGTTTATTTTACTTTTGTTTTCCGAACATATGATCAGTCGATAAAGAATAACCACAAGTGTAAGTTGTGTCTCGTTTATATGTATACCTAGTTGCATAACGTAAATTTTAATGACCATGTATCTGAAATGAATGTCCCCTTTTTATACATTTGTGTTTACTTACAGTCCTGAAGATGGCTTCAGACTGAAGCCGAAATATTGACAAATTAAAAAAACCAATGAAATTTTAAACATTGTGTTTTATTTAACCACGGCCTTTAAGCTCATTATTATTAACATAACGTAAACGCATAAGGCTATAAAAATTACCAAAAACAATCCAATTACCTTACCATGTTTCATCCCTTTTTTCGTATTTGGTATAGAATTATGGCATTTTTTTCATTTTTCGCAATTTTCGATATCGAAAAAGTGGGCGTGGTCATAGTCCGATATCGTTCATTTTTCATACCAAGGTAAAGTGGGTTCAGATAAGTACGTTAACTGAGTTTAGTAAAGATATATCGATTTTTGCTCAAGTTATCGTGTTAACGGCCATGCGGAAGGACAGACGGACGACTGTGTATAAAAACTGGGCGTGGCATCAACCGATTTCGCCCATTTTCACAGAAAACAGTTAAAGCCATAAAATCTATGCCCCTACCAAATTTCAAAAGGATTGGTTAATTTTTGTTCGATTTATGGCATTAAAAGTATCCTAGACAAATTAAATGAAAAAGGGCGGAGCCACGCCCATTTTTAAATTTTCTTTTATTTTTGTATTTTGTTGCACCATATCATTACTGGAGTTGAATCTTGACATAATTTACTTATATACTGTAAAGATATTAAATTTTTTGTTAAAATTTTACTTTAAAAAAATTTTTTTTTTAAAGTGGGCGTGGTCCTTCTCCGATTTTGCTAATTTTTATTAAGCGTACATACAGTAATAAGGGTAACGTTCCTGCCAAATTACATCATGATATCTTCAACGACTGCCAAATTACAGCTTGCAAAAGTTTTAAATTACCTTCTTTAAAAAGTGGGCGGTGCCACGCCCATTGTCCAAAATTTTACTAATTTTATATTTTGCGTCATAAGTTCAACTCATCTACCAAGTTTCGTCGCTTTATCTGTCTTTTGTAATGAATTATCGCACTTTTTCGATTTTTCGAAATTTTCGATATCGAAAAAGTGGGCGTGGTTATAGTCCGATATCGTTCATTTTAAATAGCGATCTGAGATGAGTGCTCAGGAACCTACATACCAAATTTCATCAAGATACCTCAAAATTTACTCAAGTTATCGTGTTAACGGACGGACGGACGGACGGACGGACGGACGGACGGACGGACGGACATGGCTCAATCAAATTTTTTTTTGATCCTGATTATTTTGATATATGGAAGTCTATATCTATCTCGATTCCTTTATATATGTACAACCAACCGTTATCCAATCAAACTTAATATACTCTGTGAGCTCTGCTCAACTGAGTATAACAAGGATGCGATTTGCAACGGGTCGAGTCCGTCGTTTTACGCAGCATATATGTATCATTGCATAGCTCTTTTGTTAAACCCAGTTAGATATTTCTGAAATCAAAAATTCAATTTCGATCGGAAGCGGTTTCGAAGCAGATGAAACAGTCAGAGAATTCAGCGGCAAACACACGGAATGAAAATGATATTCTGTTGATTTTGCCTTAATAAACTTACTACGCCTCGATTTCGGCCTGCCATAATGCCAACATTATCTGTTTCTTGGCTTGGTTTCCTCGGAATGTAAACGTAATTATGTGGAAATTAAGAAGACGGTGAAGTTCACCGTAACATAGCCATTTTTTGGGGGATTCCGATTATTTTGCACCTTCTGCTAACGTTCGAATCTCAGTGCAAAATGACCTTTATTTAGACTACTTTCGGAGTAGTACAATTATACTTCACTTCACAACTAATCACGTGTTTAAATCAAAATGATTAGCTGTTCCTCAGCTTGTGCTGCTTTTATACTCTCTATTGCTCGTTCGCATATTTCTCCTAAGGTCTAGACTTTTCACGAACATGGAACAGTTGTATCGCATACTTGGTTATTTAGATATATATGCGTGTGTATGTGTGAGTAAGAACTTCTGCTCAGCTGATGACTACATGTGTGTATGTGAGATATCTCTTCACTTCGAGCTGCTGGTTATGTGTGTGAAATATTCTTCGTTGCCTTGTACATATGTATGTAAGTGCGGTTGTTTGCTGTTTTTGTTGTTGTGATTATTTACTAACAGCATAGCGATGTCAACATTCGCCACAGTAATATAGCGGCAGGGCATATAATATTACGGCCGTCACGACGGTAGAAACTCGTTTATCACCGCTTTTTGCCACCGCAATTGTAAAGCGAAGAAGATATTGTCAAATAATTGAAATTATTTATTAAAAAGCAACATTTTTGAATTAAAACTTTTGCTTGTACGTTTATTTAAAATAAATGCAAAATTAAATTTTGCGAATCGTAACAGTTCGTAGTTTCCAACAAAGCGGTGCCGCTGAAAACGGTGAGTATGCGGCCGCTCTTTGACGGTTGTAACATAGCGTCACCGCTTTTGGAGGATACCAAGCCTATAGTCCATCTAATGTCAACACTGGTTCATCCCTAATATACATATATCTAAATTGTCACTTTAAATGTGCTTAACGATATTTCAGCAACTAATTAAAGTAATTATTTTGTACATTATACATAATTCGTTTACAACTTTATTTTAAAATACAACGAACGAGGTTCGAAATTAAGAAAGCGAACAAATTATAAGTATTTTGGGGTTTGACAGCCACAATTCGGCGATGGCGTGAAATTTTAACAAAACTGCTTTGTCCGATATTACATTAAATTAAAACACGTACATACATATATACAATATTTTCTACCTTCTCGCAGTTATGTTCGTAAGAAGATTGGCAGTTTCATTTTGGTTAACGTTATGCCAAAGAATCCATTTAAAGGACTACCAAACCTAACCAAACATTCACGGGATGCCAGCAGCTACTGCTGAGTTCAGTTTAACGTTTACACCCCAGCTCACTGCACCCTCTTCAATTAAATGTGTGAGTTTGCTAACCAAACAGCCCAGCAAGCGGGCTTCATGGCCCTCCAACCAGTAGCACTGACGTCCGTCGATTCATTCATCTTTTTACTGATTCATTGTGCTGGCACGCTTTGTCATTTCTGTCAATTTAATTTTAGTTGAGCTTTTATTCGACCATCTACAGCACAAGTGCTGCTGCATAACTCAACAAAAACAACGACAATCATAATGTCGAGTACAACAGCGGCCATCTCATACTGATAGTAGAAGACAATTTCAAATAGCTGAAAGTGGGAGGAAGAGAGGTAAACTTTTTGTATTCATTCACAATTCAGTGCTGATGATGGCTTTTGGGGTGTAGTGAGAGGACTGCTAGGACACGGTGTATGGGTTTGAAGTAACAAGTGACAAAGAGTAAATTATTTTACAGAAATAAGTTAGTGAAAAGTTGGAAAGAAAATAAGGAAGCATAAATTTGAGTATAATCAAATTTTATATACGTAAAGGGAAATTAGAGTATCTGACAGGTGTCTTAAATGAACATGAGTTTATTTGAGAGTATGTACTTTATGGGCGTCCGAAGCTCTTTGTAAATCTGGTCTTAAATAGCCTATGCATCATAGTTTTGGTAAACTGCGCACCGTCCTCCAGACATTTTCAATCTGCGTAGCACTACGAAACTTCTAAGTTCGCACACACGCTAGGATAGGTAACTTGTCGAAGGTGTGAGGGCTAAGCCGAACTCTGCTGGGTGGTTAATAAAGAATAACATAAATACATTGACTTACTTCCGAGAAAAGCCGATTTTCGTCGTGTCGTTTTAAATTTTTTCTACAAACTGGCGGGACGAGACCTAGAAGGCAGCCGCATTTTTACTGAATTTTTTTTTTCTAATTTTATGTTATTATTTTTGCATGGTAATTGAACCTAGGACTCTCGAAGTCCTGGCGGGCGGAACACGCTACGCTTAGGGATGCACATATACGCCGTTCTGCCCCAGTATATCTGCGACTCATCAGTATGTCTGTGACTGATCCGACCCTATTAGATGATTGCAGTCCGGGGCCGTATTCGCCTTTTCCCGAGCATGGGACTTAAGGTTTTTTTTTGATATTTTTACGTACAGGACTAACTCGGGGGATTTTACTGGCCAATGGCTGTAATTTCAGTGTAACCCCATTTTATTTGTCACGTTTCTCTCACCAATTGTCAATTGTCATCCCTTTTCTTCAAATCTTCCTTTACAAAAATATTGCTTAGCAAGCCAAAACAAGTTGTTGTTGTTGTAGCGATAAGGACACTCCCCGAAGGCCTTGGGGAGTGTTACCGATGTTGATTGTCCTTTGCCGGATACAGATCCGGTACGTTCCGGTAACAAGCACCATTAAAGGTCTAGTTAGACCACCTTCTTCTAGGCTCTACTTCCAGAAATTCTTGTTGTGTTGATCTTGCAGCTGTAAAGACAATCCCCTAATATAAGGGGACTATTACGGACGTAGGTAGTTCTGGTGCTAGCTTCACTTACCCCTCAAACCTTCGGGTCTGCGGATCTTAGTCGGATCTTGCGTCGGGCTTGCCTAAAGCGGGAATATTCAAAGCCCCTTAACCTTCTTGGCATTCTGTAGATTCTTATTTCCAGCGGTATCCGTTTTTTTTATTAGGAGTATCAGCCCGCTTCCCACCTCTCGACACTCCTTCGGGAACGACACGCATATCTGCCGGGAGTATATTCTAAGCCCCCTAACCCGCTGGGGAGTCCGCTGTTGTTCGAGTCAAACGGCGCCCCCAGCTTACATGGCTGTTACCATCTTGGTAGCATGTATGGAAGTAGTGCCGAGCACCAGCTCATGCGTCCATTTTTATACTCAACGTGCTTTGCACATAGAGTATATTAACTTTGATTGACAGTTGGTTGTACAGGTATAAAGGAATCGACATAGATATAGACTTCCAAAATCATCAGTATCGAAAAAAAATTTGATTGAGCTATGTCCGTCCGTCCGTTAACACGACAACTTGAGTATATATCGAGATATCTTCGCCAAATTTGCTACACGAGCTTATCTGGACCCAGAATAGATTGGTATTGAAAATGCGCGAAATCGGATGATAACCACGCCCACTTTTTATATATATAACATTTTGGAAAACACAAAAATCCTGATTATTTAGTAAATAATACACTTAGGATGTTGAAATTTGATGCGTGGACTGATATTGAGACTCTTGATAAAAATCTGAAAAAATTTTATAAAACGGGCGTTGCACCGCCCACTTGTGATAAAATCAATTTTACAAATATTATTAATCATAAATCAAAGATCGGTAAACCTATCGTAACAAAATTCGGCAGAGAGGTTGCCTTTACTATAAGGAAAGCTTTGAAGAAAAATTAACGAAATCGGTTAAGGAACACGCCCACTTTTATATAAAATATTTTTAAAAGGGTTGTGGACTAATAAAATAAGCTATATGTTTGCAAAAAAGAGTTTATATAAGTGGTATTTCATTTTCCAAGTGGATTTATAACAATAAATACGAAAAACTTCTAGCTTAAAAAAATTGGGCGTAGCACCGCCCCTTTTATGACTATGCAATTTTCTATGTTTCGAAAGCCATAACTCGAACAAAAATTAACGGATCGTAATAAAATTCGGTACACAAATTTTTCCTATAGCAGGAAATATTTCTAAAAAATTGAACGAGATCGGTTAAAGACCACTACCACTTTTATATAAAAGATATTTAAAAGGGTGGTAGATGAAAATAATAAGCTATAACTTAACAAAAAATAGTTTGGAATCAATGACATTTCACTTATCAAGTTTTATTGAAAGAGGAAATGGGGAGACATTTTTCTTTTAAACGGGTGGTGCCACGTGTTATGTAGAAAAGTAATTTATCTGAAATGAAATATACAATTGAAGCTCATGCTGAGTATATAATGTTCGGTTACACCCGAACTTAGACACCCTTACTTGTTTCCATCTATTTTCGGCACCAACACACGAGAAGTACGGGACCACCACAATTCGTGCTTTGCGCACAGAGTATATTAACTTTGGTAACATAATTGTTGATCCTAACGGCATAAACGAATCGATATAAATATAGACTTCAATATATCAAAATGCTCAGGATGGAAAAAGGAATTGATTCAGCCATGTCCGTCAATTTAAAATGAGGGAAATCGGATGATAACAACGCTCACTTTTTATTTATAAAACATTTTGGAAAAACACAAAAAACCTGATAATTTTATAAATAATACACCTAGAATGGTGTAATTTTTGAAAATGGGCATAGCACCGCCCACTTGTATAAAATCTTTTTTACAAATATTATTAATCATAAATCGAAGTCCGTCAAATCTATAATATCAATTTTCGGCAGAGAGGTTGCCTTTGCTATAGGCAATGCTACGAAGAAAAATTAAATCGGAAATCGAAATCGGTTAAGAACCACGCCCACTTTTATATAAAAGACTTTCAAAAGGGTCGTGGAGGAAAAAAAAAAAGCTATATGTGACCCGGATTATGAAAATGTGGCTTATGACTGAAATTGCGAGAGACAGCTGTTAACAGATGTTTTTTTTTGTGAGACATAAGCCACCTTTTCATAGGCCGGGTTACATGTCTTTACAAAAAAGAGCTTTATATCAATATTTATGTTTCGGGAGCCGTAAATGGAAGCAAAATTAACGGATCGTATTAAGATTTCGTATACATATTTTCCTTATAACAGGAAATATTTCTAGTAAAAATGGAGGGGATCGGTTAAGGTCCACGACAACTTTTATAAAAAAGATGTCGTATACTAGAATAATCAAGAATATCTTAGCAGAAAATAAACTAAGACTTCCTTACTTTTCTGGGAATAGTTTGCATTTAAAACATGCCTAAATAGGATTAGAAAAGTAATTAACCCGAAAACAACTGTACAGTTGACACTCACGCTAAGTATGTATATAATGTTCGGTTACACCCGATCTTAGGCACCCTTACTTGTTTCCTTCAATTTTGTTGCATTTAGGATTTACAGTACAAGAAAATCAGGAAAGAGCTTTTTTGTGGCAACATTTCAGTTTTTTATTTTGGTCTCTTTCAGAGCTAAAATATATAGATAGCGTTCTTGCTTGCTAAGAATGTAATTTCTCTACAAATTGGTAGGACCCTACATGTTTTACGCCGACTACTAACAATATTTGCAAGGCAGATAAATTATCGATGAGAAGCTTTACATGGCAGAAAAAACTTTTTTCTAATTGAAAAAACTTTATTAAAAATTTTTGATCTTGCTTTGCGCCGGAATTGAATGCATGATCTTCAGTGTGCTAGGCGGAGCACGCTACCACCACACCACGGCAGCTGCCTTTAGTTTTCCCATAGTTTTTTGTTTTTTTTTTTTTGTAATTTTAGAATGCATTTTGTTCATCTGTGCGTTTTGATGGCCTATAGTTTCTACTAAATTATGTGTAATAAAGTGATTTCGTAACTGAATAACCGTGCAATATTCACATGTTGTTGCCGCATAACTTTTCCTGCGGTGACCAAATTCCAATTAAAATTAAATGCAGCATATTTTTAAGCAATAAAACTGCAATTTTCCATGGAAATTATGATGCAAGTGATCCTTTGTTTGTAAACACTTTGTACTATGTGGTCCAGTGGCAATTATGCTAAATATTTATTTTATGGACATATTTACAATGGGGTTTCGAAAAAGTTTTTATGTAGTACAGTGTAGTAAAAAGTTTGCGAGTATAGGAAGACACGCTGTATTGTAAAGTAGAAAGGGACGAAATTGGATATTACAATAGAGCATACATTTTTCAGATAAAGTTACTTCCGATGAGCTGCCAGTATTGGTGTTTGAAAAAACCCCGCCTATTTTCCCCTCGAAATCATTATGGTTTGAAAAATAAGATGACTTGGCATTTGAGAGGTTTGGAACTCAAATTTTTCGGAATATTTATGAACCTTTGCGAAACGAGGTGAGCTGCAACGATGTAAGAGTTTACGCAATTATGACCAAGGGGCAGAATAGCGTCTCTGCCAAATTTCAATGTAATATCTTTAACGGCTTTTGCTTTACTTGAACTTCCAAATTTTCTTCTTCTAAATGTGGGCTGGGCCCACATTCCAAAATTTTGTGGAATTTATGCTTTGCGTCATATAACCAATTCACCTACCGAATATCATTAGCTTAGCAGAACTCGTTATTGAATTATATCATTTTTTCCATGTTTCTAAATTTTCGATATCGATATAACATTGCCACAAGGAGTGCCGAGAGGCGGGCGCGAACTTCAGTTGGCTGCGAAAAAAGTGGGCTGATGTTCCTAATAAAAAAAAAACGCATACCGCTGGAAATTAGCATCTCCGGAATGCCAAAAAGGTTAAGGGGCTTGGAATATTCCCGCTGTAGGCAAGCCCGCCATAAGATCCGCAGACTCGAAGGTTCGAGTGGTAAGTGAAGTTAGTACCAGAACTACCTACATATGTAATAGTCTCTTTACCTTCGGGGAGTGTTTTTGCGCCTACAGCATCAACACAAAAATAATTTCTGGATGTGGGGTCTAGAAGAAGGTAGTTTACTGTTTAGACTTTAAATTACTCTTTCTAATGAGGAAGTAGGGTACTGATACCAATCAACATATTAAAGTGTGGAGTACAGGCAGCTTTCCATAACATTTCTCTGGCTACGGGTTGTTAAAAAAATACGTATTCAGAATGCTAAATGTCGAAGATCTGCGGTGCCGAGGTTATACTGCTGCCAATAGGAAATCACATTGTAAACATGTCTATATAATGCTGATACAGCTGATAGCTAAAATCTTTTTCGATACGCACCGTTTGCTTCCCAGCGGGTTAAGGGGCTTAGAATAATAAATTTATTCACTTTATAGGTCATAAGTAGATAGATGGTAGAGCATTGAATCTTGCGATTTCGATCGAACCTTAAACAAAGATCTTCATGAAGGTCGGTAGCAAAGTTTTTCCATTTGCTAGTACCAGAAGGAGTGGGATGAAATTGGGTCATTTGACTTTATAACTTTTCTTAATTTGACTTTACTACGTTTGGCCTTATGAACATTTCAGAGAAAGACCATAGCCATATACAGCAATTTAAGATCAGCAACAAAGTAAAAAACGTCTGCAGGATTGGTTTGACGTATAGTTTAATACTTTATATGGTCATAACTTCAATTGACTTTGTAGCCAGTTGAAGTAGTCATAAGGTCAATTGACGTTATGGCCGTTGACCTTATGTCAACCCTACACCAGAAACATTTAGTCTTCCAAAACTTAAGCTGTGTGTTCAACATAATATACCTCTTCAAGCGTAAACGGATTCTGCTACTTTTCTATATGTCATTAAATTCAATTTGTGTTAAAGAGAAATTCTTAAAAGCTTTGTAGCTATGTATGTGTATCCATGTACATATGCAGTATACACAAATTGAGTGCACTAATCCCTAGGAATGTATTGACTAATATATTCATTGCCTTTGCCAATTCCTTTAATCACTAAGTTGTATCCTCATTATCAATTACCGAAAAAATGCATTTACTAGGAAACGATTTTAATGAACTCAACTTCTCTGATACAATCAATATGTGCGTACTTTCTGTGCAAGAATTCGGTTTATTTCAACATTTGTTAAGAGTGTTAAAACTTTACCAGCATCGTAGTAGATCTACTACGATTTTACATTTAAATTAGAGTTTATAACATGGCATGCTCCGATTTATTATATATATATTTTTTTACTATGCGAATCAGGCACTGGGCTCGGGCGATACATCTCCGAAGGATTTAGGCCGAGCTTCTCTTCCAATGTTGCCGTAATGTTAACGTTAAGTAAATCATACCTGCACGATCTTATTATAGATTTGACCATCTCATTTTATCTTATCCATCTTTACATTATACGTATAGCAGCTAATTCCGTGGCGATAGGCGTGGTTTGCTGGACCGCCTTCTTCAAAGAGCATTCGTTCTACCGACCATATCTTGCACAAAAGTTGATGCTTGTTCTTCCCTAACTCATCGCCCCCGAGTTCCAACGGATTTGCGCGTGATTCGTCATTACCCGAATCCTTGTTGTTTACTAGCCCGATGTTGTCAATCTCACTTCGTGATATAGGTATAAGTGCTTAAGGTATCGGGCTCATCATCTCTTAAGCACACTCTGTATGTCAGTTATAAGATCGCTACTATCTGGCATGGCTTTTGCGTATCTTGTTTGCCTTGAGATCCGCTTCGATATTTGGATGTCGTATCAGGACATTGGCGGCCGCCGTGGTGTGATGGTAGCGTGCTCCGCCATCCACACCGAACATCATGGGTTTACGCCCCGGGTAAAAGCAACATCAAAATTTTAGAAACAAGTTTTTTCAATTAGAAGAAAAATTTTCTATGCGGGGTCGCCCCTCGGCAGTGTTTGGCAAGCACTCCGAACGTATTTCTGCCATGATAAGCTCTCAGTGAACACCCATCTGCCTTGCAGATGCCGTTCGGAGTCGGCATAAAACAAGTAGGTCCCGTTCCGGCAATTTGTAGGAAAAATCGAGAGAAGCACGACGCAAATTGGAAGAGGAGCTCGGCCTAAAATCTCTTTGGAAATTATCGCGCCTTACATTTATTTATTTTATCAGGACATTGGTGCTATTTTTGCCGCTAATCACGACGTGATAAATTTGGTTTCGTGCTCTTCTATCGACAGTCCCTCAAGTGCCTTGGTGTACTTTCCATGCTGGACGCAACCCGATCTATACCTACATATATAATTTGAATGTTATATATATAGATGAGTAAAGTTTACGAGCTCATGGTTGAGGTAAAATATTCAAACTATTTTGTACTGAAAGCCGGAGGGTGGGGACGGGGAGTGCAGGGTAGATTAGGTTGGCTGAATTGTCCATATTACCAAAAAAAAAAGCTCGCTCAGCGACCAAACCCTTCCAAAAATTAGGGTCTAAGTTCAGACATTAAACCGTCCCCTTGCCAAATACTAACACTTCCTAGAACCTATCCAACTTGCTGCTTCTATATCTGCCAGCTTTGTCGCACCTTATAACTGAAGTTTTAGCATAGTCAAGGACACTAGCATAACACAGTTCGATCGTTTCCTCCTGCAGTCAGCTGCTTTAATTGACGAGGTTTAAAAGCATTTGACGCTAGAAATCAAGTGTCAAGTTCGAGCTTCGATTTTTCATTTCCAGTTATTCCTGTATACCTGGTTACCCCATTCAGATGTATGTTTCTCCTTATCCCTAATCCCTCCAGGGAACACTTGTTTTCATCGCACCCGTTATGCTACGCTATATACCCCTTCTATTTTCAGTCTGTATAGCCCCAACAAGGACTTACCTTGAGATTCGAGTCGATATTTGGGTGTCTTAGCAGGACATTGGTGCTATGTCTGCCGCCTATCACGACGTGAACAATTTGGTTTCGTGCTCTTCTATCAACAGTCCCTCATGTGGCTTGGTGTACTTTCCATGCTGGAACTGGGCGAAATTTGTTACTGTGATATATGTAACTCATCCTTCACTACGATTTTGCACACCAGTTGTTCTTATCCCATCTACCAACATTTGCAATCGCACGCATTACTGCCTTGCAATAACATAATTTTCCAGCATCAATTTCGTGGCGCGATATCAAGAGTGTATCTGCAATTGTTACAAACAAAATTTTACAATTGTAAATTGATGTTGTTGCATCGGGGGAAAGTGGATTTGCTAGTAGTTCGTTCTATAACTGAAATTGCGCATTTATGCTGCTTCATTGCCCAAAATGATAGAGTAAAGAGAAAGGAATGTAGAGCAGTAGGGAAGAAGTTTAAAAAAAAAATGATAATACCTGAGCAAACAAAGCTAATTCGTTTTATTTTCCTGCTACGCTAGTTCTCTTTTTCATCCACATCTGCTATATACATTTACATACATTTGCAACAGTTACAGTATTCAAATTCATATTCGCTATTTCAGATGAACACGTGGGTTATCCTCTTTGTTTTGAGCTTTGGTCACATTGAGTATTCAAATTGAATTTTTGAGAAGTAAACAATTTGATATCTTCAACGCGTTGTCCTCGCGGTTAAGCGCCATTCCAGCTAACTTTAAAAGCTCCGTAACATAAGCAGTTTTTCATATAGATGCGTTTAACTCAATCTTACGCATTATTAGTAGATTGCGCGTATTTCTATGGAGATTGAGCGACACTGGCGCCATCTGACATGATAAGGTAGCCAACTTGCAACTTTTGTTCCAAGCAAAGCATAAGAAGAAGAATTTGACATCTGCTTTGGCTAAGGGTGCTGACACACTTTGAAAGTGAAATTATTTTTCCCACTTGTGGTAACTTTTCTAACATTTTTCGCAATTAAAAACGCAATATAACAAATTAATATGTAATAAAATATTGTAACGAGGTTTGGGGAGTTTCTGATAATTATGCACCTTCTGCTAACGTTCGAATCGCTGAACTATCGAATAAATAACTCTTATATTCAGTATTGCAAAATGACCTATATTTTTAGGTTACTTTGCGAGTAGTATTCCCACAATCACAATTATACTTCACTAATAGCGTGTTTAAATCAAACTGATTCTTTATTCCTCAGCTTGCGTTGCTTTTATGCTCTCTGTTGCCTCGTTCGCATATTTCTCCTAAGGTCTAGACTTCTCACGAACATGCCTTCTGGAACAGTTGTATCTCATACTAGGTTATTTAGCTATATGCGTGTATATGTGTAAGTAACAACTTCTGCTTGCATTGTATATAAGTGTGGCTGCCTGCTTTAATGTGTACATGTTCATAAATGCGACTGCTTGCTTTTTGTTGTTGTTGTGATTATTTAGTAATATCATAGTGATGCTAATATTCGCCAAAATATGCTAGAAAGTATTTTTGATGTATATTTGAACGAAAAAAACAAGATAACTCAAAGTATTTTTGTTGTATAGGGAGAATGTTTATAACAGTGCTTCGCGAAATTTTGTATGTGAATGGGCAATGCGAAATAAACTTCAATTGCAAAGTCTGAAGTTCCTTCATATTTATAAACGCAACATCTTGGTTGATTGTGACGATGTTACTGGAATGCATAAGTTTGTGTTAAACGCATCTATGTGAAAAATTCGGTTGTGCCGCGGCCTTAAGAGATGAGGGAAGTAAGGGCAATCTTGGCGTGGTATATATGTATGTATAAGCACTTAAAAAGTGTATCGCTCTCCATACAACACTTGGAAGATATGACAGATATTCTAAGTTCGGAATTAAGTTTTTTGGAGTAGTTATGGATTTAATTAAACTGCCCATCATAAATCAAATTCTTATGTCCATAAGGCAGTACCTCCTCCCATAGCCGAATTATTCCAAAATAGATACGACAATCTGTGAACAGACTCGGTAAGGATTGTCAGAAGTTGATATTTTTGTGATAGGCCATAAGAAACTAGCGTCTTGCGAATGATTTCGTATTGATCATTGTCATATTTTTTCGTTATTAACATCGGGTGTTGGGTCATCGCGGATTGAAAAGGTTTTGAAAAAAAATATTTTAATACAGCAGCCAGAGCACCTGTGGAATTTAGCAGGTGACGGCCCCGGGGCATAGCAATTTACATATCGGAAAGTTATTTCTTGAATGATTTTTTTAAGATTCTCATTGGTAAATTGGATTTCAGTCAGAAAGCTAAACATGAACTCTTTCTTATAGACCAGACAAAAGATAGTTTGTTAATGATGGTCCGATGTTTGTGTGGATATGGATAGATTTATGTTAGAAATTATCTCTTCTTTATGTTTGTCAGGATAAGTCATTAATGCATTGCCTGCGATCCGCATTTCTCTGAGATGAAATACTCTTATTTCCATAACACCTCGCTCTTTGAACTACAATGGTATAAAGGTAAATTTCATTGAAATCCAAATATCTTCGATCACGGTGAGAGGGACTCCAGGGATATACGGATTGAGTTAGTATGACACCTACGAACAGGCATTTATCAAAGAAACTTCTTTTTGAGAGTGCTGTCAAGAAGGTGGTACTTGAAGAAGTGTTTCCAATTTGATAAAGCTTTTGAGGACTGTCCTATCGCTAGCCTATATCTCGCCGGTGTGAAGGTGAGCCAAAGTCGCCTTTCAATTGCAGGCAGTACAAAGTACTACTGGATGGAGAATATAGAGGTCAGAACAGTACGTGTAGAATAAGGATAGACCGACTGTTACTGGCTCCGTGGGTGAAGAGGGATAGCTCGACAACACTGTAGTGATATACTTTGACAATTTGCGATAACAAGAGTTTAGAAATCCATCAAAAGGTTGATTGAGAATTGTCGAAATGGAAATCGGATACGCCTTATTTACATTTGGGGTCTCCAAAGGGATATTCACAACCGGAAGTATTATTGCTTCTCTTGTGGAGCTTAGTGATGGAAGAACTCTTGGAAATAATTGGAAAGAAAAGAGTCTAATATGGCAGTTCGAAATCACTATCTGCGATGTTGTTCGAAGAAAAGGAGGGAATGGTGCGTCAGGTTGGGACAAAGCAATAAGCCAGCAAGACGGCGGATATTCCGATCACCAATAGAATATCTCTCACAGGACAATCGGTGTGGCCGCTTTGAAAGCCATGCTTTTATGGAAGATATATGGAAATAATATGTTTAGGGAGGGCATATTTGGGCCGAGATGCAAAAGTTCTATACCACTGGGAAAGCCTCACAATTTTTCAGAAGGAGTCATAGTAAGCCAGACTCTAGGTCTTATTAGAGATGAAATCCTCATTAGTATTTGGGTGCGTGGAAAGACTAAACAATTTAACATCATGAAGTAGGCTTACGGTTGTGGCTAATACTATGCTTATATAATACAGGATTTGCCTAGAGTTGTAGGTTATACTGATGAGGGAGATTACTTTACTAACTGCAACGTCTTCGTTTCCAGTTACGCTTTCAGTAAAGATAATAACTTTGGTTACGGTTGCTGTCTTATAGCGTTTTATTTTCTGAAACTAATGTCGCCCTGTTTGTTCTTCTCTGCTCCCTCGAACGTTTGTGTGTTTTGTTTGACAAAATATTTTCTTTTGTACCAGAAAAAGGGCATTACCTTTAAATTCAGCCATTTATAGAGCGCTAGGTTACCTTGTACAAAATAAAGAAATTAAGAGTGCAATATGTGGCAACATTTTTTTCAGAAAAGAAAACGCCATTTGTTACTCCAACTGCGCTCTCTACGCCTTCGTTTATGACATGTTTATGATACCAATTCTAGTTACGGCTACAGTAACTGCTACGGTAACGCTTACCTTTACGGGCACGATTACGGTTACAATAACAATTCCAGTTAGATTCACAGTTATTATATCAGATGCAATTAAACTCCAGTTACACTTATATGTTACAGTTATAGTAACAGTTACAATAAGAGTTACATCCACAGATAAACTATACGCAGCACCAGTGTGGTACGGATCTAAGCGGACCTATCAAAAATATATATTAGCAGCATACCGACTTGCAGCTATAAGAATAGCAAGTGCTTATCGGACGGTGTCCGACGACGCGATCATGGTCCTAATCCGGAAAATCCCAGTGGACTTACCGGCAAGCGAAATGCCCGATCTGTATAACACTAATATCGAGCGACCATTTGAAGACGCCAAGAAAAAGAGCAAGGACACAAACAATAGCTAAGTGGCAAAAACGGTGGGAGGCCTCGAGTAAAGGGCGTTGGAACTTCACGTTGATTTGGGACGTAGCTCAATGGATTGAGCGGAAGCACAGCGAACTGAACTACTATCTCACGCAGATACTGATTGGACATGGCGGTTTCAAAGAGTATTTACGGAAGCGTAGGATAGAGGAATATCCTCTTTGCCCAAGGTGTATCACGGAGTTATAAAAGGCAGAAAACGTCATGTTCTACTGGCTCTGTTTTCACAAGGAAAGACTCATTTTGCGTAGAGTTTTTGGGGAGGAATCTACCACGAGAAATTTAGTATCACAAATGTGCAACAGGAAGGAATGCTGCACTGCAGTGCGCAAAATAGCATTTACAGTCTTGAAGGCGAAGCAACGGCGATTAAATCGACACTCAGAGCAAATTTCGAGAACCTGGACGCAAAGACAACAGTATTCTCTTAAAAAATGAAAAATATTTAATGCCACCCTGAAGTAATGCAAAAGTGGCACCGGGGTGGGCGACGGTTCCTAAACTGTGGTTGTTCTTTAGTGTACGGACGCACGGTTGCTGCAACGGCAGTAATTATGGTGCACTAGGCATTTTTTAGCCTCCTGAAAAAAAAAATTCACAGATCCAGTCACAGTTACTTACTTAGATGCAATTACAGTTATAGTTTTAGTTATAATTACAGTTACAGTTTTAGTTGCAGTTACATTTACAGTTAAAGTTGCATTTATATAACGCATTGATCCCAAACTCATTCAACTATAGCCAAAATCAATTATATAAAGGCAGGCCCACGTGCGTCTCTTTTTATGGCAAACAGTTTTCTTTATCTTTCTATACTTTTACACGTCCGACACTCTGAATTCAGAATTCTCAGTTGTACAATTGTAATATGTTCATTCCACAAATGTAAGACAGCGTTAAAGCACAATCCATTTTGTACGTCCTCTTTCTACACAACGACTTACACAATTTCGCTTTGCAACTTACTTGCAAGTCAAATTGCATGAATAGCAACGAGCGAGGGAATAAACGCAAATCACTAGACATCGGGAAAAAATAACTGAGACAATAAATCAATTGGGATGAACAAACACAAGCGAACGTTGAAAGCTTTACCAGAAAATATAATCCGATAATATGACAGCTCAGTTAACATAAACCGTTAGCAAATATGAGTTGAATGTGTATGGCTACGTGTGTGTGTGTGTATGTTTATCCCATACGCTTACAATACACATCCTAAATACTGGAGCGTGCTTGATTGACGGGTTGTTATATGAAAGCCTCCTTCACACCTGCTTATCATTCGACTGCTTGAAAGTTCTCCGACTTATGACAAACACAAATTTGCTGTTCATTGGTGTGTATACACTTAAATGATGCTCCGCTGTTGGTTGCCCCACGTAATTGAGATGTTGGAAAAAAGAATTTTTATGTGTTATGATCGCCGTTGTAAAAATTAGAGCACACATAACTTTTTTCCATATAATCTTTTTTTGTGGGTTATAACCACAATTTGTAGTGATAAATTGAAAATTGAAACATTTACATGGCATCAATTGGTAATTGGGGAAAGGAGGTGTGTGCTTATGGGAAAATTGGGCAAAAATGTAATATAATTCGGTGATGTGAAGTTACTGGACTTAAATTTGTTCAATAAAAGAAAGTGAGCTGAAAGTCTTTTAAACTGCTGAATCCTTTCACCCAAGGGACTAAGAGAAAGATACACATAGCCATAAATTGTGCTACACAGGAGTACGGACTATTAGCAGCTGAGCCGATCCTTTGAAAAGGATCATAAAGAGCCAAACAACCTCGATTGTACGAGTGCCATGAAGACGACCAGTACCACTTACGAATCGAAAATCACAGCATAATGTGCTTACCAAGGATGGGCTATGATACATTTATTTCTGTACTCGTCACCGTCCCGGATTTAACTTATCTATCAGGTTTTAACTTATTTATTTGACGCTTAAACGGTTTTCGGCAGTATAAAAAATCACCGCTTGGTCAATCCATGAGAGTGTGGATTCTCGTTTTATTTTGTTTGCATGGGCGGTAAAAATAGCTTTTATAGTCCGCAGAATCTCAATCCATTTCCAAGCCGGCGCTGGGCTGGTTAAATCTTGTTTCTCTCGACTAACCCCAGGTCTTACACAGAGGCATGTGTTATAACTTAACCTCTAATGGGAGGCCTCTCTTTCATTTGCTAAGCGATGGCTTTACTTTGCATTTGCATACTTAGTTTAAAGCATGGGAGTGCTATAAAATGCAGCCTTATGGTCTAATGAAGGGCTTCACATTATGTTTTAAAATCGCTGCTTGGTCAATCCAACAGAGTGGGTCCCCCTTTTGTTTTGATACATTCTGGTATGCAGAATCTCAATCTATTTGCATAATTTGGCCTAGCTGCAGCCGGCGCTGGGCTGCCGAAATAATGTTTTTCACGACTACCAACAGAACCATCTCGTCTTACAGAGAGGCGTGTGTGATTAGTGGTTAGAGTCTAATGGGAGGCCTCTCTTTCGTTTTCGAAGCGATGACTTTACTTTTCAATTGTTTAATTAGTCTTAAGCATAGGCGTGCTATAGAATGCAGACTTAAGGTCTAAAGAAGGGCTCCACTTTCCATAGCACAATTGTGTTCTCATTGCGCATGCGAAGTTTTAAGTTTTTAGAGACCTATGATCTCAAACAATATTTGTTGATAAGAGCTACTTACCGCTGGATTACTTGGCTGACATTGCTGTTTGTGGTAATGATGGATTCTAGATAAACGAAGTGTTTAACTCTTTGTGGTTCTCAAGAGTGACGTAGTTGCCAAGCGGTAAATGCGACGACTCTTTGTTTGATGAGAGGAGTTACTTCTTATATTTTTTTCGAAAAACCGGAATTACAAGCGCTGGGGCTTGGGTTCATGTTGATGCCAATGTCGTCAGTACATGCCAGAAACTCCGGAACCGTCCTAGATTTTCAGCATTAAGTAATGGAAATAGAACGACGGCCTGTCAATATACCTCGTTCAGTTTCAAACTGATCAGAGACTTCCATTCCAATTCTATCTGAGTTGCTGGTATTTTTCAACGTCAGTTTTATAGATAGTAGCATGTTTATGCTTCGGAAGCCGACTTAAAAGACCACAAAAAGGTGATGCTAGCCGTTTATTTCCAAAGGAAATTCGGAGGGATTGGCGTGAAAATGAGGCGCTTACTGAGGTACATGCTAAAGAATCTGTTGCTGAGTTAACCGCTTAAGAGGAAAAAAGAGATCTAAATAATTTTATTTTTATAGGCAAGCTAAAGATTGGGGAAAGGGGGGGGGGTAACGTTTATCGGCCGGAAGAATTAAGTTTCTGGAGCCCCACGCAAAAGAATGGCTTATCGAAGCTACCCAAAGAGCTGTGCGTTACTAGTTGGATCTCCTTATAGCGTGAACGATATGCCACACCTCAATAATGTTGCCTCCTTTCCTCCTCGCCTTATCCAATATGTGCGCTCACTCATAATTTCAATAGGGCTGGAAATATGGGTGTCAGAGCCGTTAGTTTCACATTGCAGTTGAAAAGATGATTGGTGTCATTTGGGAACAAATTACATACAAGACATATATTATATAAGTTAGAGTTTAATCTATTACAGCATTCAGATCGAAGTTTTGCCAAAAATACGCGAGTCTCCCTGGGTAGACTGTTTTTTTAAACTGCAATTTTCGGGTATTGGTCTCTGAGAATGGGGTTTCTTAAGGCTGATGACTTGTTTATGCTTATATGGCTCAAAAGGTCGATTTATTGCATGCCGGATTTCTTCACAGTGCTTGTGGAGATGACTACTTATGTCGCTGGAAGGCAAGGTCTCTTCAATCAGAGTTCGCCGAAGATTTGGTCGGCAAAACAGATAAGTTACACTATAAGAGGAAGCTAGAAATACGCGGGACATAATAGTTAATCTTATTGCACACATCATCAGTGGAAAGGCCGGAACTCGCTAACAATATCGCCTTGCTTAGGAAACAATGGTAACTCCATCGATTAGAAGGAGAGCTTCGATATTTTAAAATTAAACAAAAGTGTTGATAGGACACCACCCAGTGTCACCCCGTACTTAATTCTTCTTAGTTATGATGTTACATTCCCAAACTGGATTCATGCCTGCCGACTTCTCAAATAATTTGCAGTTAACCTTTTGAGACTAGCGCGAAGAGTAGACGCTTCCAAATTTTGATTGGCTTAAGTGCGTCAAAACCTTTTGATAAGTTCAGCGCTACCAGTAGTGTTCTGTGGTGGCGTTTTTGATTCCATTCACAATTTATTTGCAAGTTGATGCCGTTTAGTACGGCGGCGGTGCTATGTAACTTTTGAAAGCCACGCTTGAAGTGAGCAAGTCGTAGGGTTGCCGTGAAACAAGGGAAGAGCAGTGCTTTAAATCACTCGGCTACTGGCGTCGAGTAAGCTATCGGGCGATATGAGTCTCCCCCGTTAGCTGGTTTCTTGCACTTCAAAATTGAAAATTTCATCGTAACTCACGTTTCAGAGGTCAGAGCCATGAAATAAAGCCTGAGCTGCTCCGCTTCTGACTTTCATGGTCCGCAAACTACCTTAGTAGCGGTACCATCCTCGCCATTTTCCATATTTCAGGGATGGAAAGGAGGACAGTTCAAGGACAAGTTGAAGACAAGCGCCAGGTAAATAAATTCCTCATTGTCAAGGCTTCTTATCATCAGGATTGCAATCCCTTTAGCCGGCAATCCTTTTATACCATCACCGGCAAGGAGGTTACATTTCTTTGAATATTTCTCTCATTTCTCCCGCTTATAGTTATCCACAAGCTGTCTTATGCGAAAGTTGATGCCCCTGATTTGATGATCGCCATGGTCTTGTTTTCATACAAGGCCACGCTCTTCCTTCAACTTTGAAACTAACGGCTAAAACAATTCGGGTCTCCTTGACTGGTTTGGGATTGCTCATGCGGTAGAAAACCAACCATCAAATCGCAGTGAACTTCTAGGCCTTCACGAGTAATAGTCATTCGACAAATAAAATAGTTGTAAATAAGTTAGTTGTTTGAACCAAGGCAATATTCCAGTTTTATTTAGTTTCCATAGCAATTTTTACATTTATTTTCTTATTTTTGTGTTGCAAGAAAATTTCAACTGTAAATTTGCTGTCATCTCATCATTTAAGTACATTTGCAAGTGTCAGCTAATGTTCATACCTACTTACTTGTACTTCGTAAAGTTCGTAATATAAAAGTTTACTCATCTCAAAAGCAAATAAAATAAATAATGTATGCATGTTTCTTGCGATTTGGTAAAAAGTATACCCACCACCGCCCTCAATATTATGTAGGTGTATCAACTTACTCATGTATGTACGTCTTTGCGTAATTGAAGCAAAAACGTCTGTGTAACTGCTTTATCTATGGAATTTCTTTTAGATTTCAAACCAACTTACATAAGTTTGAATTTAAGAATTTTAGAACACAACCTTATTTACAGGCATACCTCTTCGCCCAAACGTCTGTTTTCATGCCTACATCAAAATGTGTTTATATACCAGCGGCGCCCTTATTTTGAATTTGGGAGTATTTTACTTAAATGCTATTATATCGTCGTAACCGTCACCGTCGTCGTTATCACTATAGTCATCATCATGTTGATGTTGTTGAAGCGATGAAGATACTCCCCAAATGCTTTGGGGAGTGTTGTCGATATTGATGGTCCTTTTCCGGGTATAGATAACGTGACATGGGCCATAAAACAAACATGTATGCTATCCGGGTAAATCTGGATCAAGCTGGAGGAAAAGGGATCGCAATAGGTCATGCTTCTGAATCGGCTCTCTACTAGCCCATTAGTGGCCATTCTAATAGGTCACTGTCTTATGGGCACCCATTCGGCTCATATGTGCTTGCAAACAAATGATTTCTGTCGCAGCTGCCGGGATGAGGAACAGATAGATAGCGAAGGGCATTATCCATGACATTGTCCCGCCCTATCGCAGACCGGGTACCGATGTTTCCACTGACACTTTTTTAGTTGCATTACGCAGCTAGAATCTGCATATATAAACGAAATTTTGCGCTACATAAGGCAAACACTCTGGCTCAGCTTTACGCGTGTATGAACCACATTCCACAGAAAGAAAACAAGTGCTCCGTCGTGGTATCACAATGGGCCACAAAGGTCTACGTGAGTCTCCACTTGGGCAGCGGAGGCGGCCACTTTAACCTAGATCCGGTAAGCTCCGGTAACAAGCACCATTCAGGTGCAAGCCCAACCACCTCGGGAACGATTCAATATTACCCAATCAAACCTTCTAGACCATCCCGCGCCCCACCCCTTAGTGAATCGTTGCCACCATCAGGTCTTTATCTTTAATCCATTCTAATACACTTAAGTTGGAGTATACATTACTTTCTTGTTTGGACTTCTTGAATTGTCAGTTTTTTAAAGTTCAACATGTTTCTTACTTACCTTGGCACTCCTTAAGGCTTGGTGCCCCAAAGTGATGCCTAGTTCACCTGCAATATAATCCGCCACTGTTGCCCTCTGTAAATGCATAGAATTTCATATACATATATGTATAAGTGTTTGCTTGTTTGCATGTATGTATAAATGACACAAATAACCAAAATTCGCTGTGACAAACGATAAGGTCACACTTAGGCGTTTCTCATCTATCCGATAAATGTGAGTAAAAATTTTCCGTTTGAGAAATGCGAATAGGAAATACTGCATCCAAATGTGTATGTGTGTGTTTGCCCCAGTTGTAAAGCAAAAGAGCTTTGATGATACACAAACAAAAAAGCATATGTCGGTATGTGCTTGGATGTTTGTGTATGGATAAATCCACTTTCTGGTTTGTTTGTGTATTTTTCAGCTTACTCTTTATTGACGTATGCGCCGATCGGCAGTTAGCACAAGAACGGTTTGAACTGGCGGCACCAGCAGCAATAGCTATTTTATGAGTATATATAAGGGTAGGCCTTATCTTGCAAAGCAAAACTACCTCTAGAAATTCATAAAAATATTGCTTAATTATTCCGCGATGCTATAACATGCCGAAAAACTTTTAAAAGTGTGGCAATCCAAAATTGGTTTCCCATTACCACAACAAAAAAATCCAATTAACTCATTTTGCTGAAATGTGTGTCTCCTTGAAACGGATAATATCTTAAATACAGATTTAGGGGAAAATTATGTATAACGAAACGTGTCATTTTTCTCGTGTGAATCAAAATTCAAATCATATAATATTATATACGGATATCGCGACGTCATACATAATCTGGCCCTTAATATTATGGGAAACAATTGAGCTAAAAACACATACACACTTTTTAGAGAACTCTTGCCACTACGTCTACTTCGGACAGAGAAGGCAATTAAAAAGTAAAATCCTCTCCCGCTAGATATTAATCACACTTATAGAAGGTGGTGAGAGAAGAAAAGATGCCTCTTGGGGTGTTCGAGAGAAAAGTTCCGCGGAAGATTTATGGTGACATCCGTGATGCCAACGGCGACTATCGAGAAAAGTATAATTACCAGCTCTGTGAGCTTTACGCAGATATGAGGGTACTGCAATGATGTAAAGCACGAACATGCAGGCAGCAAAGGAAGTAGGATACCTCTATTGAGTTGAAAGAGTCAAACCGTGCTTGGTGCTCCCAATCGATAGATTATCGCTATACTGGGATTGCTGATGAGACTTGCTACAAAATGACCAAAATCGCCAATTAAAGATTTTGATGATGATAACGTGGCAGCTCAACAAAAATTGGTCTCCATACAAATGAGGCATACCCTAGTATATATGCATAGATTAAAATATGTAGCTGAGTGAGTAGGTATACCCAGTAAACTATATTAATGATGGAAAGCCATTGCAATGTGAAATAATTTTTATTACCGATTAAAATATAGTGTGAGTGAAAAGAGATTCAATACCCGATGCATAGGAAGAGCAGTACACTAAAAAAGCATAACAAAAGGAGCATTTTTATAGTGACCTAGTCATGCAATCCAATCAGCTCTTTTCCCTACCAAGCAAACATTAAAGTAATGAAACCAGAATTTACAATTCTGTAGTAACCGTGATTTTGACACAGCGACTAACAGATCACAATAAATCACAGAGACATCTTTGAAGAAAGCACCGTGACTAACTGATTGTGACTGCGTCTGCCCAGGTGCGGATTAAAGATTTACGAGGCCCGGGACTAAAATTAATATGGGGCCCCTTAAGGGCTGTTATAATTATTTTTATAATTTATTCTGGCAAACATTTTTTCTTTGGTACTTATAAAAATCGCCATATCAATTTTCACTGCTAATTCAAAATCGCCATATCGTCCAACACTAGTACGAATTTCGTCATTTCGTCTTTCGTTGTTTTTCCGCAAAAATAAACATTAAACAAGTATCGAGTGGTGCCTGCTCGCCGAAAGGCGGCGTCTTCTGAAGCGACGCAACTATGAAGTTTTCGCGAACTAAAACATACATCGACGTTCGACCGGCTTCTGCGGTAAACCTCCAAGTGCCATCGATTGTGTTTTTGTAATAATCTAAGCAAGTGGGTTCAGATTACAATGAGTACATTTCATGATATACTTACTATAGTCCGAACTCTGAACGTGCTTGCTTATATTATCTTATACTTAAGGAGTGCGTGTAATCTTTTCCATATTACTATTGTATATAAATTTTGAGGTGCAAAATTAAATTATGTGTATGCAAATATGTAATATGATATTCATATTTTTTGTACTACCGACTGTTTTCTTTATTTATTGTAAATTTGTTTTTTGGTTTCGGGTTTACAGTCTAATAAATCAGAAAAACGCCTTTTTTATTTTCTCGCCAACGTTTCGAGCTTTTATTCTCGTCTTCTTCAGGGCCTAATGACAAAAAATATAAAACTTGGTATATAAGGCCTTGCATTGCAAAAGAGGGTTAATAATTATTAATATATTAATATATATATTAATATTAATAAAATTATTAATTACATACACATACAAAAGTACATATATAACACAATATGTGATTTCAATAATGTGTTGTATATGTACTTTTGTGCGTGTATATAATTAATAATTATTAACCCTCTTTAATTCTAAAAGGTCGAAACATTGGCGAGAAAACAAAAAAACGCGTTTTTCAGATTTATTGGACTGTAAACCCGAAACCAAAAAAGAAATTTACAGTAATATGATATTATTTATTCGAGCTCGCGGGGTCCTCCCGATGCTGGGCCCGCGGCTATAGCCCCTTCTAGCCCCTCCTTTAATCCGCCCCTGCGTCTGCCTCTAACTCGAATACTCTTAGTAGTTACAGTGGTTTTTTTTATTCTCAAATCAAATTGTTAACTTAAAAGCTGCCTACGAAGATATCGCAACTCTACAGCCTGCCTATTAAACGACAAAATCACTTTGCCTTTTTCAACTGTATTAAATTTTGATATGTGCCTTATATGAAGGCCAGTCCGTGTTAAAAACGGCGTATTTCGGAATAAGCACTTTTTAATACTTAAATATACAAAAAAAAAAAAAAAACACTCATACGAATAGACAACATTGGTAAATTTGTTGTAGTTCCATAAATAAAACAAAAAGCAACAACACCACGTTTCTTTGTAGCCGCCTTACCAACGCATAACTTTACCACATGATGCCATACAAAGTATGTATGTACAGTGCATAAAGAATAAAATATGCAAGGAAAGCAATTGGGATAAAGTTTACAACAACTAAGGCATGACGTGGCTCAATGCGTTTGTAACACTTCAATTATCGTGGCAGTGCGGGTTCAAATCCCACTACCGGGAGAAAAGGCTTTGAAGAGATTTACAAGGTATAATCGAAACAGCTGTCGCCTTGTCCGTCCTGATGTCACGTTGTTTAAATTTTTCCCAAATCATTAAATAAATTATAAAATTGAAAATTGCTTCAAATAAATGTTTTCATATATTTAAAGCAATAATGGTAATCCCCGCTTAAAACTCTTACTAAAACAAAATATTTGGAATCACTTTTTCTTTCATGTTTTGGAAACATTTTTTTGAAAATATACATTGAGGATGGCTCACACCTAGCTAGTAATAACATTTGACAAAAGATGGTGGAAAATAATTTAAATATTGATGCGTAGATTTTTTGTTCATGTGGCAAATTCCCTATATACAATCATTTAAAAGTACACCATTCATACAAACACACACCCATTGCAGCACCTCCATTGCAGCACCTCACAAATATTTTTGTTTGATAGTTCAACTGAATTGAACCATTAAGCTGATTTATATATTTGTGGTTTTATTTTTGCTGCTAATGCTAGAAGCAAGAACGAATTTATTTTTATTTCTTTTAGTTTCAACTTGAAAAAAAAAAATAACTGCGATTGAATAAGAAAAAACGGTTTAAATGAAAAACATTGTAATTTCGCTTTACTTTTTACATCTACTTCTTATTTTAAAACTTTTCACTTTATTTTGCTTACTTTAACGTTTGTTTTATTTCTTCCTTTTTTCCAATTTGACAAGGCGAGGTGGAATATCCAACATACAAAAGCTAGCGTTGTCAGGTTACCGCAGTAGCTTTACTCGCCCATAAGTTGTCACATGAATTATGTTCGTAAGAATTGGGTTGCAAGAGGAGGAAGGAGAGGTGATCGCAAAAATGCAAAGTTTAGCAAAATTTACCACAAGGGCCAATATCAAGATATTAAGTTTCCCCACTCTACTTGTGAATGCAGTCGCCAGGTTATTACAGGTAATAGAACAGTGGTGGAAAACTGACACTTTTTGGAAGAGTTTTTCATTAATTTTGTTTTCAGAAAAAGTTTGGGTTTATGAAGTAATTGAGTTTTATGTTTTGTGTTTTATGTATTATGTTTTGTCTGTATTTAATTAGCGAGGCATGCTCATATTGCTTTACGCAATTGTTTTTGTTATTGATATTTATAAGAGAAAAATTACAAAGTTTACAATAGGCGATAGTTTCTAGGACATGTTTCTGAATTTCACTTCTTCGTCAGCTAGCTTCTCGAGAGCTGAGTATTGAACTCGAAATCTCCAACATACATACTTTATACTAGTGTGAAGGCAGATGCCTTTATCCGCTCAGCCATATGAATGCCCCGCTGCTCGCTTTGCAATTGGTCTCTAAGGGTTGCCTTTTTGTCGCTATTGCATACTACTTCTATATGCTTTTTAATCCTAATTGTGTGAAATAATTATAAGAGCTTAGTTACATTGGGCTTATAGCATTGCTTTTATAAGCAGTACTTCCGCTGTTCGCTATTACATTAATATGTTTCAGTATGACCTAGTAACCTTCGCCCTTTGTAAACTCTGTAATTTCTCTCTATTTTGTTTGTTTTTTTATATTTTATGTTTTATGTTTTTCGTTTAATGTTTTATGTTATATGTTTGTGTTTTATGTTTTGTGTCTTATGTTTCAAGTTGTACGTTTTAAGTTTTTGTTTTTTATTTTATGTTTTTTGTATTATGTGTTATGTTTTATGTTTTGTGTTTATTGCTTTATGTATTTTGTGTTCTGTTTTATGTTTTATGTTTCCCATTTGATGTTTTTCGTTTAATGTTATATGTTTGTGTTTTATGTTTTGTGTTTAATATTTTTTGTTTCTAGGTTTGTGTTTTATATTTTGTGTTTTATGTCATATGTAATATGTTTCATGTTTTATGTTTTATGTTTTTTGTTTTGTGTTTCATGTCTTGATTTTTATGCTTTGTGTTTTATATTTTATGTTTTATGTCATATGTTATATGTTTCATGTTTTATGTTTTATGTTTTTTTGTTTTGTGATTCATGTCTTGATTTTTATGCTTTGTGTTTTAGGTATTTTTTTTATGTTTTGTGTTTTTTGTTTTATGTTTTATGTTTTCGTTTTTTTATGTTTTACGTTTTATGTTTTTCGTTTAATGTTTTCTGTAATATGTTTGTGTTTTATGTTTTGTGTTTTATATTTTATGTTTTAAGTCATATGTTTCGTGTTTTATATTTTTTATCTTTTGTTTTTTTGTTTTGTGTTTTTATATTTTATATGTTTAATATTTTATGTTTTATATTTCATGTTTTATGTTTTGTTTTATGTTTTATGTTTAATGTTTTATGTTTTTTGTTTTATGTTTTATGCTTTAAGGTATATGTTATAAGTTTTATTTTTAATGTTTTTTCTTTAAACTTTATGTTTTATATTTTATTCTGTTTGTTTTGTGATTAATATTTGTGTTTAAAGCTTAATAAACTTTACTTAATATCTTCTCTTTCACACTCTATATGCTCTACATTTTCTGCTTAGAATCAAAACTAATAAACCTTAAACTTTTAATCAAAATAATTGCCATACTAATCCATTGTACTTTTCAAATAACTCTCAGCACCATTAATGGGTATTCAAGTTGCTTTGCAAAGCTTTATGTCTTTTACCAAATGCTTGAGCTTCTTGCTCGTCACACCCAATGGTTCGTAAATAAGGACGCAAATAAGTTTTTTATTTTTTTTTCACATTCTTTTTTTTTTTTACTTTCAGCTGGCTTTATGCATCACAGCATTTTCCAATTTTTTCTACAGGTATTACATATTCGATTTTGTTTCGATAGGTAAATGGAAAAACTGAGAAAAAGTTAAAAAAGAACAAAAAAAGTTAGCAAAAACAAAAACATGCAATAAGTATAATAATAAAAAGAATGAGCAACAGCAAAGTTTGTGATGAACGACGAAAAATTTATTTTTTTTTGTTATTCAAAATAAATTAGATTTGTTTAAAATAAACGTTTTGAGGGTGTGTATATGAGGGTAGCAACGCAGATGTACTGAATAAATTTGAAAGCTTGAAGGTACTTTGTAAGTATGTAAATATGCACTAAGTACACTTACAAGCTTACAGTGTAAATTTAAACCAAAATCTTTAAAAAACAGCTACTAAACATTTAATATTTTGTATGAAGGTGGGAATGACATTTTATAATTGACTCATCATAACGGAATATTAAACAGCTTACGTTGAAATCATCGTATCAATTGCGCTTAAAGCTACAAAGCTCTCTTTTTCAGATATACAGCTTTTGGTTGACACCTGCCCGAAGGGCATGCTATGATCTACAAGCACGACATTTAGGGATGGTTTCACCACGTCACTCATACTCTTGGGAACAGCCGGAGTTTAGTGTTGAAGGGAGCCATCACCGAGAAAGCTGGCAGGTCGCAGCTTTTGAGGTTGTTGCTTCCCAGGTAGCTACTACCTCTTTTTGAAACCCTCTAACCTATATCTTTAGACCCACTTATCTTTTATATACCGCTGCCTCGCGGTCCTGGGACTAGGTCTTTTCTGCTTCTTTGAAGCGAGTTTATAGCATTCGGTCGAACTTTGTCTCTTCACTCTATAGCACGAAGTTTTTTGCTCCCTCATACCGCTTGCTGTACTGAGGATTTCCCACGTCAAAATTTTTGAACTGTCTTCGACGTACTCCCACGGCCTCACAGGCTAATTCCAGGTGCTCGCTCTCCGAGTCTGGTCTTGGCGAGTGCTCCTTAGCATTGGACGATACACAATATTGCACGTTAAGAATCTCTTTCTTCTTCTGCTCCGTACCCCCTTCCACTCTACTTCTTCGTTTGGACTCACCAGCTCGTTGGCTCTCCGTTTCTATGCTCCACGTATCTGGCCACGCTTTTGTATTCCTTGGCTCGCAACTTGGTTCTACGTCCCTCTCCTCGTTCTTATCGACCAATGCAAGGCAGCGAACTTGATGAAGGACAAAATAAAGAGGTTGGGAAGAGGAAGAAAAAAGAGGATAGACGATAAGAAAAGAAAAAACGGAGGGAAAATAGAAAGGGGCAGTATAGAACGAGATGGAAAACAGGAGAAAAGGAGAGCAAGGTGACGGAGAAAAAGAAGAATTAAAAAAGATATGAAGCGGATGAAAACGAAGAAGGAGAAAATGATAAAAAAAATAGAAATGAAAAATAAGGAAGAATAAGAATACAGAAGAGGAGGAATGCTAAGCAGAAGAAAAGAACAAGGAAAAGTGGGAATAAGAGCAAAAGAAAGTGCAGGTTTAAGAGTTCGAACAAGTGCAAGAGTAAGACTAAAGAGAAAAGGGAAAGGTAGAAGGAAAAAGCTCGACAGAGGGTAACCAGAGGCTTTTTGATTCATAGAACTGACAGTGTGGTCTGCTCGTTGAAAAATTAAGAAGATGATATTGATTTCTATCAAAGTAGAACTAGGTTACCACGACTAAGCGAATTCTCTTCCAACCGCCGCAGTAACACTAAAATTCACAAAATTTAGTAAAAGGTAGTTGGCTTTTGTGTCTCCAGGGCTTTCAGATTAGCAAGGCAATGCTGCTTTTGTAAGAAGGTGAAAAGAAAGAAATAAAGTTGCATATCGGTTTTCTAATAATGCATGTGTTAGGGCTTAAAACATGACAAGTCGGATTGGATCTGAAGCTGCACTTAATGGAAATATTTAGTCCTTATTTATATTCTTGGTTTTATAAATAACGGACCAGTTGTAGTACGTATCCCATAAACACTCAGTAGGTTCAGACAAGTTTAATAGCATAAAAACGGCTTTTCATAACCTAAATGGCGGCCTGGTAGGCAGATATTATACCTACCCATTAGAGATATACGCCGCCGATAAATTCCGCCGCTGCCGCCGATTTTCGTCGTTCTTCGCACGCCGCCGCCAATTACAAAATTTCGAAATTTGGTCTAATATAGGGTACCAACAGTTGTTAAAAAAGCAAGTTACTAGAAAAAAATCACGATTTTTTCATAAATTCTATACTCCCTATTGGCTAAAATAATAAGCGAAATCAGTGATTCAAAATTTTTTAGTATGTTCCAGGGGTTTAAACACTCCTTTGAAATTCCTCATACTTAAGTTGAATATATATGTACGTTTGAAAAGGGTTTGAAAAATCACTTGGCCTTATACTCAAACATCTGTTGTTTATTTGCGAAGCTTTAAAATAGCGTCTGAAAAGTTAATTTTGATTTTCACACTTCGTAATTTAATACCCAAGTCTCTTGGTTTGACATTTCCTAAAATTGGCGGCCATATCCTCAACTAGCCCAGTGGAGTGAATCACATTGATTATAGCCTACCAACCAAGTTTAAATATACCCTAAATGTTTCGGGTCCTGCTACAAATGTGAATACGTAGGCACATATATAAATATTTACAAGGTGAGGCTCTGTCCTTCTCAAGAACACTCAAATTGGTGAAGCAAAAGCTTTCTCAATACAGTCGAACAAATGATCGGGTGTGCTACTATTATAACGTAATGGACAGTCGAACTAGTCTGGAAACTGAAGCTACGCAGTTGTTCATAATGAATTCTTGTATCAAAAGGCCGGAAAACATCAGCTTGTACTGAGCATATAACCTGAACATCTTTCAACTTAAATAGGTCGACTATCATTCTAAAATATCGTTTTGATTTAACGAAGATGTCTGAAAATTTTGGTCTACATTTAAAAAGGGTCCTTGTAAAATTTAAATTATGTAGGATTATAATACTTTTACCTATGACGCAATAATATCCACTTGGATTGCTTATGATTTCGAGGGTAGCATCCTTGGCCGAATAGTTACTCCTTAAAGTTTAATGTTGTTTCTCTGGTGGTGCTCGTCAGCATAGCGCGAAAAACAACTCTTAAAAATAATTCGAAGCTACACCTAGAACTTCTAGGATAGTGACGTCGACGAAGATGTGTGTTCGAAGTCGCAGTCCTATAGCTTCTGGGCATGTGGTGTGAGGGCCAGGGGATGTGGTAGCGACTGGTGATGGACTGGGTGCTACTGTTCGCACATCGGGAATTATAGCTCTTAAAACAGATGAAAAAACTAAAGGCGCCCTTTGGGGCAATCAACAATAGGCCAGCGTTGGTGCTAATCGGTAAAACTGCGCCAAGAGAGTCATGAGCATTAAAATACCATTAATAGCAACCGTAAGTCGCCTTTCTGCTCCACCAGCACGGAGGCACAAATGAGTTAAAGGGATCGTATCGACAACGAGTATTAGGAGTTAGACCAGAACATTTCCTTCGGAGAAACTGTGCTTTGTACAAGACATACAGACAAGTGTGACAACTTTAAGTACATACATTTTTTTCGCCAGATACAGCGGTACCAATCCCTTAGAGCGGCTAAAGGCTGCCTGGAGTAAGTGAATGAAGGACAGTCCCTCCGCAAGGAGCTGCTCCTGAAATTTTTTGAACGAACCGCGAGACTTTGAGTCAAAAACCCCGGATCTTTCCGAAATGGACAAGTCGTTGATTTCCTTAAATATATACAAAAAACCTTTCCTAAATATTATTTTTTTAAATAGAAAGTCAAGCTTGTATTGGGATCGGCGTAAAGCTCTACTACCCATCTAACTACCCAACAAAATCAAATTAGTTTCTCTATCCATATAACTTATCAACCATCACCTACTCATTCTGCTGACGGCTTTGCTTCTTAGCCACCTTGAACACAAGAAGTTCCATTAAATTTCTCATGAACATTTCCCAGAAATACATCACAGCCTTCCTACCGACTTCCAAACTAATCACTCAATATTTGCACTATTACATGCGGTTTATCGAAAGCTGATCCACAAAATCATTTGCATTTGTATGCAAGGCTATATGTATGCATAAAAAGCATTTGAATGTGTGACATCGACCACAGGCACTTTGAAATAGTTTTGTTGACAGCTGTAAGTACATATTCAAAATACTCTTCAGCTTGTTTTATGTTTATTCTAACAATAGCAGCATGAAGATAGTACACTCAACACTTCTACGCTAGCAACTCATTATTTGCTGATGCATCAATGCCTTTTCAGTTGTGCGGCAAATGTTGGCTTGTGCTGTGATGTCTGCGGTTAGTGGCTGCATCCGTCACAGTTAGAGATGGTTAAAGCTAGCGAATGAACTTAGACCACTGCCTACTAATGAAAATACTATGGAATCGCTTCTTGACTAACAACTCATAAACTAAGAGTGCTTTGGGCTGTCCAGAAAGACTACTCAACTAACAAACTCTACGCTCTAACTCCTCTCACTACCGCAATGCTACATCAGTAGTGGCAATCATTTCTTTGACATTTTAAATTTAATTAAGATTGTTTTGCTTAGCAGTTTGCTATATCTGCTATATTAACAATATTCACTTATTGCTAGCTACTAATGGTTACGTATACGCCGTGGTGGTGCTTTGTAGTTAGGCCGTGTGAGAAGCGCTGTCTAGTGTGAATCGTCTGCTGTAATTGCTTGACATTTAATGGCTTAGAGTATTTATGCAAATCCAAGTTGCGGTACGCCTCAATGGCTGTTTGCACTCAACGCCAATGAAGAAATGAGAATGCACTAACACTTAAGGGCCCATTACTGATACTTAGCATAGACTTGACTTGGCCTGAGAACTGTCACTTACAGTTCTGTTAAATGAACATTGCATGTTACTGATTACTCAAAACTTAGCAACACTTGACTTAGAAGTCTGTTGAATTTTGATTTTCTATGTAAGTTCTAAGTGACGTTTACATTTTGAGTTGCCATTTGTTTGTTTCCATTTCATTTTGACATTTTGTCATACAAATTGACATTTATTTAAAAATAAATTTCAACGCTGATTATGATGCCAGATTGTATGCGCCAAGTGGAGTATAATCGTGGCTAAGTTGCCAAGTTTACGCCAAGTCAAGTCTATGCTAAGTATCAGTAATGGAGGCTTTACACGTAGGGTGTGTGTACGCTTGTGCGGACTTTGTGCATTTGCAAATTGTGATTTGTGAGTTGTGAGTAATTCATATGCGGTTACAATTCATTATTTTCACTCGTTGTGGGTTTGCATTTGGGTTTGAATTACTTTTGAATATATAATTTGTTAAAATATGTAAATATTAGTAAACTGCAATGATGTGAAGTTGAAATTGCACGTATGTGAGAAAGTAAAACGCTTAAAGCACTAGTTAAGCATCAGCGAACAACTTTTAAAACAATACGCAAAACCACATACATTTCTTTAATCAAATTGTCATTCATGCAAAACCAGCAAAGATAACGTAGCTACGTATTCAGAAGAAATCAGAAATTCGAAAATGAAATGGAGCAAAATAATTGGTATATTCAGTTTGAGAAAACTAATATTAAAAGTTTTGCAAATGTGGCTTTTCTTTCTCGCTTCATAATCGGCGAGAAATGCCAAAGTTTTTCAGCTATTATTCAAATGTAAAATATGCAAAAAGCAGAAAATAACTAAGATTATCGATAAAATGGCAGGAAAGTGACAAACGTTAGCAGAGAGTAAAATTCGAGAATAAAAGTCGTGGTGCAAACAAATGCATTTAAATATATGGCAGGGAAGCGAATTTATAAACGTCTAAATCTTTCAATCCATTTTGTGAATTTACGGTTTTATCAAATAAAAAAAAAACTTCCTTAAAATTAAGAAAATAGCTTTGAAATAAAAAAAAAGGTGATTGTTTTTGCGCCATTGGAATGCCTTCCGCAATCAAGATAAGTAAATTTTCCTAAAAATTAATATCTTGTTTTATGATATACGAAAAATTTTCTTAAGTATAGATAAATTTTATTAAAAAAAAAATCAAAAAAATTATATGCGTAATGTCATGGCAGTAAAATTTGATTCAAGACCTTCAACTTCACCTTCGATTGCTCTAACCACTGAGCTATCTCGTACATGTACATATTGTGAGAAATATTCAAGCAAGTATTTAAAAAAATTTAAGAATAATGATTCCTCGTAATAATTAAAAGATTTATACACAAATTAGAAATTCTTACTCATTAAATTGAAATTTTCTACAATTTAAAAAATTTGTTTTAGGCAATGTTTTCCTAATTATAGGTAAGTGTTTTGTCTGAGTGCTTAAATGTAATATAATAACCAAACTATAATTTATGAACTTATAAATTTACGTATTTAAGATTTCATGTATTTCTGAGGTTTGGAATTAATGAATTGATGAACTAATGAATTTATGAATTATTTGATATATGAATTGATGTTTTTAAGAAGTTATGAGCTAAGTTTATTTTATTTATTTATTTATTTATGAATTATTTAATTTATGTATTTATGTATATATCAATTTATGAATTGTTACGTTCATGTTTATGATTGTCCAAAACTTCATCTCCGTTGGACGGGCCGAGCGGAAAACGATTTAAAATCCCATGGTGTGACCAACTGGCGCCGGTTGGCGGAGCGAAGGAGCGACTGGGCGCGCCTTGTTGGACGGGCATAGCAGTTTAGACGGCTAAGCGCAAATTAAGTAAGTAAGTAAGTATGTTTATGAGTTTTGAATTTATTAACTTACAAATTAATATAGGTATGAATTTTTTAGTTTATTAATGCATGCAATTATAATTTAACGTATTTAGATTTCATGAATTTATGAGGTTTTGAATTAATGAATTAATGAATTTATGAGTTATTTAATTTATGAATTGATGTTTTTATGAAGATAAGAGTTAAGTTTATTTTATTTAATAATTTATGAATTGTAAAATTTATTTATTTATCAATTTATGAATTGTTATATTTGTGGATTTTTCAATTTATAAATTTGCGAATTAATATACCTATGTATGAATTTTTGAGTTTATGAATTCATGAAGTTATGAATAAATGAAATTAATAATTTTTGAATTACTGAGTTTGTGAATTTATGAATATACGAACTCATGATTTTATGAAATAACGAATTTACGAAATTCTACATTTATGAATTAATGAATATATGAACTAATGAGTTCGTGAAATAAAAAAAATGAAAAGTCATGAATTATTGAATTCAACGATGTATATATGTATTAATATTTGAACTTATGAATTTTGAAATTTATTAATTCGCGATATTATGCATTTATACGTGAATTTATAAGTTATGAATATATGGATTTATTAAAATATGGAATTATGAAGTTTCGAATTTATGAGTTTATGAACTTATGCATTTGTGAATTTTTTATTTTACCAATTTATTAATATTTTAATTTACTAATTTATAAATTATAAAATTTGCTAATTGATGTATTTTTGGATTTATGAGTTTATTAGTTATTAATGTATGATTAATTAATTAATGTATGATTTAATCTATAGATCTATAAGATTGTGTATTTATGTAGTTATGAGTTTATGAATTCATTAGTTTATGAAGTTATGAATTTACGAATTAATGAATTTTTGAATTTCGTATTTAACCAATTTATTAATATTTGAGTTTAAGGATTCAAAGTTCAATTCGAGGTCAAAGCCAGAGCAATGCTTTTTATAAATGACATTTATTGTTATAAAAACAAAAACACTTATTTGAATTTACTAATTTATAAATTATACAATTTGTTGATTGACGTATTTTTGGATTTATGAGTTTATAATTAATAAGTGTATGCATTTATAAAGTTATGAGTTTATTAATTTATGAAGTTATGAATCAGTGAATTCATTTATGTATGGACTTATGAATTACTAAATTTAAGTATTTATTTACTGACTTACTTTATTTTGTTTATTTACTCGTGAATGGTTTAATTATGCCATGTATGATTTTATAAAATTATGAATTTATATATGTATGAATTTTTGAGTTGTTGAATTTATGAAATTATTAATAAATAAAATTATGAATTTCTGAGTTTTTATATATACATATATGTACGAATATTTAATTTATGACTTTGAAATTTAAGGACTTATGATATTATGAATCTATAAATGGATGAATGAATGACTTGATGAATGCGTTTATTATTAATGAGTTTATGAATTTTTGTATTTTTGAATTTATGATTTCATCCATTTATTAATAAATGCATTTTCTAATTTATAAATCTAAGAACTTGTGAATTTATGCATTTTTGAATTTATGCGTCTTTAAGTCTAAGAACTTATGAGTTCACGAATTTATCAGTTAATCAGTTTTTGATTATATGAGTTTATGAGTTTATCAAATTATGAATTTATGAATTTCTGAAATTATAAATTTATGAACTGAGTCATTTTTAATTTTACTGGTATTATGATTTTATGAATTTTTGAATTCATAACTTTATGAATTACCTTTTAACTATTTATTTAGCTACATAAAAAATCTAATACATGCGAATATGTATATTTTTTAATATCCTTCCATATTCAATCGGTATAGTTTTTTTCTAAAAAATATTTTATCGTTGCTTTATGTACAATTTTCCGTTGCATAAAGAATTTGACGTAAAGTATTTAGTAGTCTCAGGGAAAAAGCTTTCATGCAAAACACAAATATGTAGCGCTGTTGTCATACCAATGGAATTCAAATCAATCTACAACATTTGGAGTGCGCAATGCCAAACGGAAAGGGAAGTACTACTGGAATCTCAATAAAAGCTGATACCGAAGCAACCGCTGATCTGTTGCAATAGAGTGGAGGATGTGTGCTGCACTTGTTAAATACTACGCAAATGGAAAATATGAAATGTTTACTTAAATGATAGTGAACACATATACATACACACTATCTTATACAAATACAATTTAAAAGTTTTGAGTTTTCTCTGTATTTTTGTGTAAATTGAGTGACGGCAGTTATTTTATTGCTAATTTACTTCACTGCTATTATTTAGTCTAACGGTCTCCAGGCAATGACTTAGATTTAGACTTGTACTAAATCTAGAGGAGGAGGGCTGCAAGTTACACTGTTATCATTTACAAATTGAACTTGCTATTTTGAAAAATAAATACTCAATTCTTGAAAAATCACCTTTTGTATTGGATTTGGCGTTTCAATTATTAATAGGCGACCGTTATCGGTTTCTGATTAAATTAAAACGCCACGAAATTGTTGAATCACTCTTGAAAATAGTAAGTGGGTGCACTGCGCGTAAAATTTTTTATCATCTAACGATATCCCTTCTTTTACTTTTTCACGTTGCCATAACTGCACCAGTGGCTTAGTTCCCATGGATAAGAGTGTAACCCCCTTAGAGTATGCAGTCGGGGAGTTAGTGCATATGGCTACCAATGCTGTCGGAGTATAAGCATATATACGTCTCAACTCTTTAACCAAATATTTCCAAAGGGCACTACAGGCCTTCTCGATACCCGCTATTTCTACATGGAAGATTATAGCTGTGTAATTGTTCGGCTGTCTCTTTTTGTGTGGAATGAGATTACATCCCTCTTTAAAAGCTTTATCGACCCTTGAGGGGTTAGGTTAGGTTGAACTGGCCGGCCGATAAAGACCTCATATAAACTGAATGTCCATAGTGTTACCAGAGTTTGTTTGACAACCAAAAAAAGAAGAACCCCAATTATTCTGTCCTGTGGCCACAATATCTCTTTCGAAGCTCAGGCACGGGACCATATATTCCGTTGCTCTATATTAATGAGCTTTTTAAATACTATACTGCTGTGACCATAAGGTCTACACTCAAGCTGCTTCGAGGCCTTAAGGACTCTTGAGGGGAAATGGTCATAAAATCTACTGTGAAATTTCAAAGAAGACGGGAGAGAGTCTGGTATATTGTCTTCATAATAAAAAACTCGTTCCCGACACCACCGTTGTGCAAGGAAATAATAAAGACAGCTAATGAGCCAGCGCGAAAATGTGTAACGTGGCTGAGCGGATATGCTTGCAGCCCGGATAGCTCAGCATCAGACTCTTAATCCCAGATTCATGGGTTTGGGCCCAACGTTGTGCACCTTTGTGTGTAGGAGTTGAGTGCTGCTACAGGCAGGTATTGTGGTACTCGGTCTATAGCTTATCGGTAATGCGGGTGACTCTTGCCACGGTACCTAACCATAGTTACAACACAATCAAAGAAAAGCGCAAGAAATCGGTTTTCGTTTACTAAACGTGAACAGTCAGGGAGTCCCACTCGGATTAGGGGGCCAAAATTGCGTACAGAATTGCCTTCGGCTCTTCTACAAGGAGATAATAAAGACAACTAATGAGCCAGCGAGAAGGCTGCGACCTTCCATATCCTTCCAGAAAATGTGTAACGTGGCTGAGCGAATATGCTTGCAGCCCGGATAGCTCAGTCGGCTGAGCATCAGACTCTTAATCACAGGTTTTTGGGTTTGGGCCCAGCGTTGTGTGTTGTGAGAGCGAAAGCTTGATCTATTGACTTCACGAAGTTAGATCGCATCACCATTAGATGGAGAAGAAACTTTTCGGTTCAAAGAGATACTTAAAGTATGTTAGGCATGTTGATCCTCCCCACATCCTACGACTAGTCTTGTCATGTGCTCACCAAGTCATCAAACATCGCTGTGTCCTCGCACACAAAATTTCCAAGAATTTTCGTCACATGATTTCGATGACAATTCGGTAATGGGCATTGTAGCTTAGTAGAGCAAAATATTCCTACATCAGCAACAGCACTCGAACATTTCACACATCCGTTTATTTGTATATGGAAAAATATTTACAACTCTTGCATACGTTGTACACAAATAAATTTGTGGCCGTTCCATCGATCTACAGCTTATTGAGGGTGGGCGGAGAAATAAAAAAAAAAAAATGCTGAATGAAATAATGCTTGAGCTTCCAGTTGTTATTGCGTGTTTTCGTTCACTTTTATATTCTGCTTTATTTTAGTGGTGAGAATGGCTGATTGAATGAATTGATTGCTGGTGGCTTAACTGCTTATATAGTTGAGATTTGCTTTATTTGGCCACTTACGCTAATACTCAGTGTTAGTTATTTGTTCGAGTTTTTAGTAAATGCGGTGAAGAGTTGATGCTCAATTATTTTTGTTTTTCATCGTTGGCTTACATTCCAGCAATTGATGGTTTCAGTATTTTTTTCCTTTTAGGTAAAATTGAATTTTGCTAATAGTGTATAAAATATTTTTGCAAACACATTTAATTGAATTCATTTAGTTGGTTAAGTCGCAGGCAATTTTCGAAAAATTTTACACTTCTAAATTCAAATGCATTTAAATAAGAATGAAATTAAATCTTCTTAATTGCTTATCCATTTAAAAACTTTTCACTTTTGATGATATTTTTGAGGTTTTATCATTTAACTTGAATATCAATTAAAACCATTAGCTTAATCTTCATGTGTGTTTGTTTTTACAGTGGGTCAAAATTAAAATTTTATTTTGATATATTAAACCATCCAACTGTTTTTCGGTTTACATTGCCTAGGTTATTTGTAATCTTATTAAACAAGATTTTAAATTGAAATAATAAAGATTTGTATTTTTTTCTCACTTTGTATTTAAAAACTAAATAAAATTTAAATTTATTATTTTCAGCTGTTGTTTATTGAAAAATCAACAAAAAAACGACAATCAACAAAAAATGACGTATTTATATGTATTTATTTATATCGCCATACCGTTCTCAAAATATTTTTCATTGAACGTTTTTAAGAGAAAAGCAAAAACAATAAAATCATATTCAACAATTTTTACTGAGAGGTTCTGGTATTTTTCTTTTAAATATTTTGAACATTGAAATAAACTTTTTCTAAGAACTTGCAGATGAAAATATTTATTTAAGATTTTGGAAAAATATTATTGAAATACCACTTTATTAAAAAAAAAAAAAAAAACATATCTAGTAAAATAGCTTAAGAATTTTATTTTCAAACATTTTTTGAGATATATTTTTAAAGTTATCGTTTTAAATGTTTTTATGCTTTCAGTTGCCTTCTTCGTAAAAATTTTATAAATCATTAAATGTAAAATGTTTTTAAGAACCGGTATTATTTTCTTACAACATTGTACTGTTTTCAAACCGAGAATTTTTTTTAACCAGATATTCTTAAGATCCGCGCCTTATTTTTTCAGGATCTGTTACATTTGTGAGCCGGGTACTTTTTCAAAACAGGGTACCATATATGACCCAGTTATTTTTTTTAGACCGGGAGTTTTTAAAAATCGGATACTTATTAAGAACAGGGTCGTTTTTCAGGACAGGGTACTATTTTGAAACCGGATATTTTTTTAGCCGGATACATTTTAGAACCTAAGGAAGATATTTATTAGAACTGTTTCCTTTTTTAGGACCGGTTTCTGTTTTAAACCGAACATTTTTTAAAACTCGCTTACATTCTCAGAACCAGGTCCTTTTTTTGAAACAGGTATTTTTTTAAAACCGTCTACTTTTCGAACCTGATAATTTTTGAGCCGGTTATTTTTTTGAACAATGTACTTCTTTACAGCCGGGTAAATTTTTGAGCCGTGTACCTGGTCTTCTTTGTACCATGTATTTTTTTTAGAACTGCTTACATCTTAAGAACTGGGTTTTTTAACTGGATATTTTTTAAAGCTGCGTAAGCCGCTACTCTAACGAACGCATAAACTGGTGAAATATTAGACAGCTATAAACTAATAGCTGTTGGTACAAACGAAAGTTACATTGTCACAGACATATAAGTGAAGGTAATATAAGCGTTAAAAAATGTACATAAAAATTCTTAAAAACCAAATTCTTCACTTTTTCATGGCACTTCCGCTTCAAAAAATCTCACAGAAATTTAAAATAATTTTTGCTTTATTTATTTTTTTTTATATTATTTTAATTTCGCATATCTTTTTGTTTATTATTTCGAACGAAAAATATTTTCAAACAAATACTACCTCTGGATTTCAATTCCAGACGTCTTTTAAACTGTGAACCACTGTAAAAGCACATATAAACATACATATATGTATGCTTATGTATATGAGTTTCCACTGTCCTGTATATAAAAACAAACTATTCAAAAAGAACAAAAGTCGAAAAGAAAGTTTTTCTAACGATATCAATGTTATCTATATAAAACTTATACGACCTACAAATATTAAAGTTAAGAGTTTTAAGTTTCTGGCAAAAGGGCCCTTATGTTATTGCATCCCTAAACCATTCATACCAAGTAATCCGATTAAACAAGGTACTTCGCTTTGTTTTGAAATAAAAAAGCAATAACGATTAAACAGAAACCCAGTGACTAACGATTAAACTTCGCATTTCATTCCATTTTTTACTAATTTAAAACTAACTAATTGAGCTGCTGGGTATATAATAAATAGTAGGTACTCTTACATACTCATATATATAAATAAACATATGAACCAAAAAGATAAAATCCTATATTTTACCACTAAACATTGATTTGAGAGTCTTTCAGGTAGCTTACAAACAACAATAATAACAAGCAATTGTATGTCAAAGTTCCAGCTGTTCAAGTGTTAAATGAAAGTTTTAATTGAATTAAAATTAATTGAATTCTGTTTTTGTGGTGGAACTTTGTTCTAACATAATTTGCGCTATATTGAACATTCCTTTATTTACACACACACACACAACCAAACATGAATATGAAGCAACTTGTCCACATGAATAAAGCTACGCCATGGACCAAGCAGATGGAATTTTAGCTGTGATTGAGCCAATAGTTTGAAATAAAATATGCTAACATTAGGTAAACAAATACTTATACATTGGCTTCGAAAGGAAAGGAGAGGAGAGAAGAGAAGAAGTGAGGAGTGGAGAGGAAAGGAAAGGAAAGGAATAGAAAGGAAAGGAAACAAAGGGCAGGAAGGAAACGGAAGGGAAGAAAATGAAATGAAAGGAAAGGAAAGGAAAGGAAAGGAAAGGAAAGGAAAGGAAAGAAGAGGAAAGGAAAGGAAAGGAAAGGAATGGAAAGGAAAGGAAAGGAAAGGAAAGGAAAGGAAAAGAAAGGAAAAGAAACAAAAGGAAAGTAAAGGAAAGGAAAGCAAAAGAAAGGAAAGGAAACGGAAGGAATTGAAGTGAAGGGAAAGGAAAAGGAAAGGAAAGGAAAGGAAAGGAAGGGAAGGAATTGCAAGGAAGGGAAGGAAAGAGAAGGGAAGGGAAGGGAGGAGATGGGAAAGGAAGGGAATGAAAGGCAAGGGAAGGAAGCGAAGGGAAGGGAAGATAAGGGAAAGCAAGGGAAGAGAAGGTGAGGGAAGAGAGGAAAGGGAAGGGCCTAGAAGGGAAGGGAAGGGAAGGGAAAGGAAGGGATGGGAAGGGAAGGGGAGGGAGTGGAAGGGAAGGCGTGGAGAGGAGAGGAAGGGAAAGTAAAAGAGAGAAGGGATTGGTAAAGAGGGGAAATGAAATATACAACGAAATTAAGTGGAGACGAACTGAAAGATTATAAGTCAAAACCGAAGCCATACGACGAGTTAACGATCGAATATCGAAGCTGGCTCTCGATGGCAACGGTTACCTTTTTTTGTTTAATTATCTGGCCATTATCGAAAATGTGCCGATTTATTCTGTAAAGCAATCGATATTCTAGCCAAAATTATAGATTTATTAACGATTATCTATCGACTAGTCATCGAGTTATTATCAATATGCTAGCGGCGTATTATCAATTTGTTTTTGAAAAGCAATCGATTGGTAAACGAAAAGTTAGCAATTTATAATCACAAGGTTGTCGGTTTATTATCGAAAAGTTATCGGACATCTATCTTAAAGTTATCGATATGTTATAAAAAGCTATTGAGTTGTTATTGGAGTGTTACCAATTTGTTATGGGCTTGCTATTGATTTGTTATCGACGGCTAATTGGTGTGCTATAAAGCAGATAGCGATAAAGCTACAATATAAAATCAACAGCAGGTCTGTAACCTGTTGATAACGAGAAGTTCGAATAAGTCGACAGTTTCGCCAATAAGTCGATAATAAAAAAATAACTTGTCGCTATCGGTTGTAAGCGATAACAAACCGCCGAAAAAAACAATAAATGTAAGGCGCGATAACCTCTGAAGAGAGGCCGAGCTTCTCTTCCAATTTGCATCCTGCCTCTTTCTTTAATTTTTCCTACAATTTGGCGGGACTGGACCTACTTGCTTTATGCCGACTCCGAACGGCATCTGCAAGGCTGATGAGTTTTCACCGAGAGCTTTTCCTTACAGAAATTCTAATTGAAAAACCTTATTTTTAAAATTTTGATATTACTTTTGCCGGGACAAGAACCCAGGATCCTCGGTGTGGTAGTTGGAGTACGCTACAATCACACCATGGTGGCCGCCATGAACTCTTCACAAATAGCCCAAAATTATTTGGTTCTGATAAATTTACCCCGTTGTGGTTTAACTTCTATCCCCTAGTTGGTTGAAAGCATTAGTTTACTAGACGTACACCTGTATGTTTACACATCGTACTTCACGAGTACTTTGTTCTCTCCTTTTTTATTCCGAATCCCGGCACTACAGATTACAATGTTTCGATCTGCGGCGCTCGTCACCTCAACCCGAAGGCAGATATGGTGACTGAATTTTCCTATAGAAAGAACGAGCACACATTCCAAATCCACACTTTTCACGTGCTATGCACAAATAGTTCTATAAAGAATCCCTTATTTTCTTTTCAAATAAATGCATTTGAATCTCTAAACTTTGCATTTCACCAAAAAACGAATAAAGTTTTTTCCGACCATAAACAAACCCTCATTTCTAAGTACTGGCACTTTTGTCCTTAAGTTGTGGCCAATGCTACAAATTAATTTTGCTTTGCAAGAAAAGCTTTAATGTAAAGGACAATGCATTTGTATCTTGTTTTTTTTTTTTTTTTTTCAATTTTGCTTCCTTTTTTCTTGCGTTTTCCGTTAACTGATTTAACTCATTATTCATTATAAGTACATATATTTCTTGTGCTTCTTTTGTATGTGCCCCGCGGTTAAAATTTTAATTTAATCCCTTTTTTTATCAGCATTTCTGCACCAACCATTGTATCGCTGCTTTACCTGTTTGCGCTCGCTTTTTGCTTGTATACCGCTATTTACTTGAATAATGTTTTATGTCGACGCAATAACATTAACGAGTAAGGTTTCCGTTTGCGCTTGGAACCTAGCGCATTGCGCAATGAGTATTGCTTTATAAGGAAATGTAATTATATGTGTATGTGGGTATTAGACCGATTCAGAAATATGTTTCTCCTTTGTTGGAACTTAATAACTGCCTGCTAAACATGTTATAAATCAAAGTTTTAAGTTTTGGAAGAAGGAGTTAATTTCGGACACTACTGAATGGATTGATATCCAACTTTCCCTAAGCAAATGTTTGGAAGTAGCATTGAAAGCAGAGATACTTAAAATTAAGACTAGCTAAAAAACTTTTTAAATATACAAGAATTAAGTTTACAAATTTCCCACACCACACATACAGTATTGCTACGAACGAATGTAATTTCAATGGCGTAGCGGAAACATGTGTAATTGTGTGAGTAGTAAATCACCTGCCCTTCGTTTATTCGGCTAACCGTGTAGTTTGTCAAATTGAGCGTTCAATTAGGTACGAGTCAAATAAAATAGATACGTGAATTAGGCTATCAAATATTCGCCTCTTAGAAACATTTTTCAAAACCCAGGTAAAGGGCAGAAAAACCTATATTTAATTTTGTTTTGACCACCGGCATGATTTAATGGCTTGAGACTGTACAACCTCAATATATGCATTTACAGAATTAAGTTTAAGTAGCAGTCACTATGACTAGCACGCATATAAATGTATGCGATTTAGGTTTCTGAAAATTTCAATTAGGTGGCAATCTTGTGAAGAAATCCTCAGTAAAAATATCTATGAAAAATGTTTACACTATCCAACTACCAAATTGTATTCTTATCACTGAGCTGTTTTCGAAATAGTAGTGGATACACCCATTAATATATATGACTAGGTCAGATGCCAACTCAATTTGGAATTTTTTAGTCGAGGTACGACGTAAAATAATTTTCGGTCAATACCCTTTGCTTAACTAATTAAAAAAATGTTTAAATTGGTGGCAACAAGACGACTCTCAAGGGCAACATTTAGACAAAAAGTTTTAAAATATGATATACTGCCTATGCAGAGAATTTTATGAAAATCATTTGAAGCGGACATTTTAAAAAATAATTATAATAAAATAAGGTGGCAACTGCATGAACACTTTCAGATCTTAGTGATCAGCCAGTTCAAGGTGCTAGGTTAGGTTGAACTGGCCAGTCATAAAAAGACCTCAGATATACTGAATGTGTTCATAGTGTTAGCAGAATTTATTTGACGACCCAATTAGATACCAGGACTGATGTTATAAAATAACTCCGTTTTCTTGGCAAATTCTAGAAGTTTTCTAGGACCTTAATTGCTGCCTCGAGACATGGCTACTCTGAAATCCCTAATAACTGGAGCCTTGACCTGGCGAATGCAGGAACCAAACGTGCTCAATCGATTTTCCTGCAGCTTGCACTTTCTGTTGCTGACGAGACCTAAATTATAACCATGTGAAGCCAGAAGGCAGTGTCCAGTTAGTATGCTCCTCGTGATCCTTAATTTTTCTCATTTTAGAGATACGAGCCAGTTGAATCTGAATCTAATATCGTAGCCTTTTCACATGCTCTTAGAAATTTTGCAGCCCAACACTTTTGTCCACACCCTTCCTGCTTGATGGATCATATGCAACTAATGTCTCCTTTTAATTTCTCCCAAACGGATTGGGACGCCTTTCACCGCTTCAGCGATTGTTGAATTCTCCTTTGCCAAATCAACTGGCCTTTTCGTTACCTTCCATCCCTCTACGACCGGGATAAAGATGTAATTTTTTTATGAATCCGTCTAATGTACAAAACTGTCGTAATGCAGCCTACTGGGGTTGACTGCGTTGAAAATTAATGAAAAACGAGGTAAGAAAGTAAAACAAAGCGCAAATTGAAAATTATGCACTTCGCACTACTACCTTTGACCACACGGATACACTTTTTAATTTTTTTTATATCTCATTGCTGCAATATGTTTTGCGTACATTACTTTTAAAGTAGGTACTAAAATTTATGTAAGTAGGTATATAAGAATAGTAAGTGACAATAATTTTTTTATTATTCGTTTACGAATATTCTGTAGTTTTTATACTCAGTTGAGCAGAGCTCACAGAGTATATTAACTTTGATTGCATAACGGTTGGTTGTACAGGTATAAAGGAATCGAGATAGATATATACTTCCGCATATCAAAATAATCAGGATCGAAAAAAAATTTGATTGAGCCTTGTCCGTCCGTCCGTCTGTCCGTTAACACGATAACTTGAGTAAATTTTGAGGTATCTTGATGAAATTTGGTATGTAGGTTCCTGGGCACTCGTTTCACATCGCTTTTAAAATGAACGATATCGGACAATAAGCACGCCCACTTTTTTGATATCGAAAATTTCGAAAAATCGAAAAAGTGCGATAATTCATTACCAAATACGCATTAAGCGATGAAACCTGGTAGGTGAGTTGAGCTTATGACGCAGAATAGAAAACTAGTAAAATTTTGGACAATGGGCGTGGCACCGCCCACTTTTAAATGAAGGTAATTTAGAAGTTTTGCAAGCTGTAATTTGGCAGTCGTTGAAGACATCATAATGAAGTTTGGCAGGAACGTTACCCTTATTACTTTGTGTCTGCTCAATAAAAATTAGCAAAATCGGAGAACGACCACGCCCACTTTTTAAAAAATTTTTTTTTTAAATTCAAATTTTAAAAGAAAAGTTAATATATTTACAGCATATAAGTAAATTATGCCTAAATTCAACTCCAGTAATGATATGGTGCAACAAAATACAAAAATAAAAGAAAATTTCAAAATGGGCGTGGCTCCGCCATTTTTCATTTAATTTGTCTAGGATGCTTTTAATGCCATAAGTCGAACAAAAATTAACGAATCATTGTGAAATTTAGCTTAGCTCCTAGGACGATAACTGTTTTCTGTGAAAAAGGGCGAAATCGGTTGAAGCCACGCCCAGTTTTTATACACAGTCGACCGTCTGTCCTTCCGCTCGGCCTTTAACGCGACAACTTGAGCAAAAACCGATATATCTTTACTAAACTCAGTTCACGTACTTATCTAAACTCACTTTGTATTGGTGTAAAAAATGGCCGAAATCCGACTATGACCACGCTCACTTTTTCGATATCGAAAATTACGAAAAATAAAAAAATGCCATAATTATATACCAAATACGAAAAAAGGAACGAAACATGGTAATTGTATTGGTCTATTGACGCAAAATATAACTTTAGAAAAAACTTGGTAAAATGGGTGTGACACCTACCATATTAAGTAGAATAAAATGAAAAAGTTTTGCAGGGCGAAATCAAAAGCCCTTGGAATCTTGGAAGGAATACTGTCCGTGGTATTACATATATAAATAAATTAGTGGTACCCGACAGATGATGTTCTGGATCACACTGGTCCACAATTTGGTAGATATCTTGAAAACGCCTTCACATATACACCTAAGGGCCACTCCCTTTTAAAACCCTCATTAATACCTTCAATTTGATACCCATATCGTACAAACGCATTCTAGAGTCACCCCTAGTCCACGTTTATGGCGATATCTCGAAAAGGCGTCCACTTATAGATTTAAGGCCCACTCCCTTTTAAAATACTCATTAACACCTTTCATTTGATACCCATATCGTACAAACAAATTCTAGAGTCACCCCTGGTCCACGTTTATGGCGATATCTCGAAAAGGCATCCACCTATAGAACTAAGGCCTAAGCCCTTTTAAAACACTCATTAACACCTTTCATTTGATACCCATATCGTACAAACAAATTCTAGAGTCACCCCTGGTCCACGTTTATGGCGATATCTCGAAAAGGCATCCACCTATAGAACTAAGACCCACGCCCTTTTAAAATACTCATTAACACCTTTCACTTGATACCCATATTGTACAAACGCATATTAGAGTCACCCCTGGTCCACTTTTATAACGATATTCCGAAAAGGCGTCCACCGATAGAACTAAGGCCCACTCCCTTTTAAAACACTTATTAACACCTTTTTACCCATATCGTACAAACAAATTCTAGAGTCACCCCTGGTCCATCTTTATGGCGATATCTCGAAACGGCGTCCATCTATAGAACTAAGGCCCATTCCCTTTTAAAATAGTCATTACAACCTTTCATTTGATACCCATATCGTGCAAAATAAATTCTAGAGTCACCCTTGGTCCACCTTTATGGCGATATCTCGAAAAGGCGTCCACCTATAGAACTTAGGCCCACTCCCTTTTAAAATTATCATTAACACATTTCATTTGATACCCATATCGTACAAACAAATTCTAGAGTCAGGCCTGGTCCACCTTTATGGCGATATCCCTAAATGGCGTCCATCTATAGAACTATGGCCCACTTCCTCTTAAAATACTCTTTAATACCTTCCATTTGATACACATGTCATACAAACACATTCCAGGGTTACCCTAGGTTCTTTTTACAACATGGTGATTTTCCCTTACTTTGTCTCCACAGCTCTCAACTGAGTATGTAATGTTCGGTTACACCCGAACTTAGCCTTCCTTACTTGTTTATACATATTTTGCATTAAAATGGCGCCGAGGTTAATGGAAAGTGAACTATTAAAATACATCTCAAAAAAAGAAAATATGTGCATACAATTTTAATGCATTAGGGTGGGTATTATAAATCAAATAAATGATTTTTTTTTAGTCTCACCCCTCCAAATGGTAACAACAATATCAATAATAGCATGAATTAGTGTTAAGTGCGATTTCAGACGGGATAAGGGTTAAACACAGGGGCTAAATGAAAGATAACTCTACGGAGACACATAAGTTCCAGTAATAACGAATCATTTATCTTGGCTTTGGCTACAGTAAGGGTGATCATTTGTGATCATTTTGGCTTTATTTCCGGATCAATTCCGAATTGTTTTCACAATCGGTTTGGGTTCAGAATAAATCTGGAACAGTTTGAGAATTGTTTCGTCGCTGTTCCGGAATTCATTATTAACCATTCAGGATTATCGCGCATTCATCTCAACATAATTTCCGTACTATTTCGCAATTATCTTCAGATAATTTGGTAATTGTCTTCAGGAGCACAAACGGACCCTTTTAGAGTTATTTTTTAGATAATTTATAAATTGCGATCGGGGTCGTTTCGCGATAAATTCTGACCTTTACAGGACTATTTCGAGATTATTTTCGGGTTCTAACTATTTCGCGAGAGTCTCGTTCGGGACTACTTTATAATCATTGAAAGATAAATTTGAGACACTCCACGGACTATTCTGGTATTGTTTTCGGTATCATTTCGGTATTATTTTGTAACTGTTTCCCGATACTCTTGGAATTGCTTTCGGGTTTTTTCTATGGAATAGGAATAAAAATTTACTACTGTTTGAAGAGCTGCGGCTGAAAAAATTCCTTTGTTGGATTTGTGTTAAGAACCCTAATGTATATATTTGTTAAGAGTTATGAAACGAGCATATTCGTAAGTATGCATTTTAAGGACTGAAGAAAGTACTTATAATATGCAAAACCACATTAAAACGAAATATTTGTTTTTAAAATGTGCAAAATAAAAAGATGATAATGGATAATGAAAAATATTATATTTTCCTCGCTTTATATTTGCACTTTGAAGTGCAAATAAAAAAGTAAATTAACAACTGCACTATGAGTCAATGTATGAAAGCTGGCGAGAAAATGTGGCTTCTGGCGAAATCGAACGTTATTTGCTAAGTAACATTTCTGAATAAGGGCAGAAAATATGTTCTTACTATTTTTTTTAAATCTAAGTTATAAATAAAAGCTCATACATAAAAATACTTCTAAGGAAATATGGTTACCAGAGTTATAAACCAGGTAAAACTACATAAGAGTATTCGTTAAGTCTTGCTATTGTGCAAGGTTTATTAAGTCACGTTATATAACACATCCAAAAGTATGTGCAATGCAATTCAAATAACGAAACACTTACAAATATTCGCTTATTCGTATATACATACATGAGGGTAGGCGAGTGCCTGCTCGGGCACCACTGCCAATATGCCAGAACAATTATGCTAGACTGAAAAAACTGGAGAGAAAGCGAGGATTTGCCGAAAAGTTGAAACGGGAAATTGCTTCCGAAGGAAAGCAGTTTGTTCCGTTGCAGCTAATACCATCCCATTAAGTCAGCTTCATTGATTTATGCAAAGAACAAAACTAAATTTTGTGGATCGGTATATCTCCGAGGAGGCCGCGCATTTTTTTCAAAATGCGCTATGCTGCTTTTTCAATCTAATCCATAACTTGTTTGACCCACATATTTTATGTCCACGCCGAGCGGATATGCTAAGATCGATGG